>NW_026901050.1:0-688333 GCF_033783945.1 Neopsephotus bourkii
TTAGACTTGAGTTTAGCTTATAGTTTAGGTTATTTTACACATTCAGCATAGCGAGACTTCAGCTTAGCTGTGACTTTCTGTTTACATTGACTTTGGGTTACCTTGGAGTTTTGGTTACCTTTGACTTCTGGTTACCTAGGAGCTTTGGTTACATTAGGCATTTGGTTAACTTAGACCTTTGGTTACCTTGGAATTTTGTTTACATTAGGCTTTTGCTTAACTTACACCTTTGGTTACCTTTGTCTTTTGTTTACCTTGGGGTTTTGGTTACATTAGACGTTTGGTTACCTTAGACCGTTGGTAATCTCAGACTTTTGGTTACCTTATACCTTTGGTTACCTTAGACTTTTGGTGACCTTGGAGCTTTGGTTAGCTTAGACCTTTCGTTATCTCAGACCTTTATTTACCTTAGACATTTCGTTACATTAAACCTTTGTTTACCTTAGACTTTTGGTTACCTTATACTTTTGGATACTTGGTCTTTCGGGTACCTTAGACTTTGGATATCCTTATACTTTTGGTTACCTTGGAAGTTTTTTTACCTTGGTCTTTTGGGTATCTTAGACTTTATGTTAGCTTTGACTTTATCTTATCTTAGACTTCAGTTTACCTTAGAGTTGAGCTTAGCTTAGACTTGATTTTAGCTTAGAGTTTAGGTTTCCTTACACTTTCAGCATAGCGAGACTTCAGCTTAGCTTTGACTTTTTGTTTCCTTAGACTTTTGTTTACATTGACTTTTGGTTACCTTGGAGTTTTGGTTACCTGTGAGGTTTGGTTACCTTGGGCATTTGGTTAACTTAGACCTTTGGTTACCTTAGAATTTTGTTTACATTAGGCTTTTGGTTACCTTGGACTTCTGTTTACCATGGAGTTTTGTTTACCTTAGACTTTTGGTTACCTTGGACCTTTGGTTCCCTTGGACATTTGGTTACCTTAGAGTTTTGGTTACCTTGGACTTTGGTTTACCTTAGGCTTTTGGTTACCTTACACCTTTGTTTACCTTTGTCTTTTGTTTACCTTGGAGGTTTGGTTACCTTAGACTTTTGTTTACCTTAGACCTTTGGGATCCTTAGACTTTTAGTTACCTTATACCTTTGGTTACCTTAGACTTTTTGGCTAGCTTACACCTTTGGTTACCTTTGTCTTTTGTTTTACCTTGGAGTTTTGGTTACATTATACTTTTGGTTACATTATAACTTTGGTTTGATTTTGGCTTTTGATTACCTTGTACTATTGTTTAGTTTGGACTTTCAGTTACCTTGTGGTGTTGGTAACCTTGGCATTTTGGGTACCTTACACATTTTGTTACCTTAGGCTTTAGTTTAGCTTAGATTTTAGCTTTCCTTAGAGTTCAGCTTAGGTTAGACTTGAGTTTAGCTTAGAGTTTAGGTTACCTTACACTTTCAGCTTAGCTGAGACTTTCGCTTAGCTTAGACTTTTGGTGACCGTAGTCATTTGGTTACCTTAGTCTTTTGGTTACCTTGGACTTTTGATTACCTTGGAGTTTTGGTTACCTTGGTCTTTTGGTTACCTTAGACTTTTTGTTACCTTAGATTTTGCTTAACTTAGACTTCCGGTTACCTTAGACCTTTTGAAATCTTAGACATTTGGTTACCCTAAACTTCTGGTTACCTTGTACTTCTGTTTACCTTTGATTTTTGGTTAACTTAGACTTTTGGTTAGCTTTAACTTTATCTTATCTTAGACTTTAGTTTACCTTAGAGTTGAGCTTAGCTTAGACTTGAGTTTAGCTTAGAGTTTAGGTTACCTTACACTTTCAGCATAGGGAGACTTCAGCTTAGCTTTGACTTTTTGTTTCCTTAGACTTTTGGTTACATTGACTTTTGGTTCCCTTGGAGTTTTGGTTACCTTGGAGTTTTGGTTACCTTGGACCTTTGGTTACATTGGTCTTTTGGTTACCTTAGACTTTTTGTTACCTTGGATTTTGTTTACCTTAGACTTTCAGTTACCTCAGACCTTTTGATATGTTAGACTTTTGATTACGTTATATTTTTGGTTACCTCTTACGTCTGTTTACCTTTGATTTTTGGTTACATTGGACTTTTGCTTACCTTGACTTTTGGTTACCTTGGACTTTTGTTTACCTTAGACTTTTGTTTGCTTTGCACTTTTGGTTACCTTGGTCTTTTGTTTACCGTGGACTTTTAGTTATCTTATCCTTTTGGTTAATTTAGGCCTTTGGTTACCTTGGACTTGTTGTTACCTTAGACTTTTGGTTACCTTACACCTTTGGTTACGTTAGATTTTTGGTTAAAATAGTAAGGTAGCCTAAACTTTAAGCTAAACTCAAGTCTAAGCTAAGCTCAACTCTAAGGTAAACTAAAGTCTAAGATAAGATGAAGTCAAAGCTAACATAAAGTCTAAGATACCCAAAAGACCAAGGTAAACAAACTTCCAGTGTAACCAAAACTGCAAGGTAAGCAAAAGCATAAGGATATCCAAAGTCTAGGGTAACCGAAAGACCAAGGTAACTGAAATTCCAAGATATCCAAAAGTGTAAGGTAACCAAAAGCCTAAGGTAAACAAAGGTTTAAGGTAACCAAATGTCTAAGGTAAATAAAGTTCTAAGGTAACGAAAGGTCTAAGGTAACCAAAGGTCGAAGGTCACCAAAAGTCTAAGGTAACCAAAGGTGTAAGGTAAACAAAAGTGTAAGGTTACCAAAGGTCTAACATAACCAAAGGTCTAATGCAACCAAAACTCCAAGGTAAACAAAAGACAAAGGTAACCAAAGGTGTAAGGTAACCAAAAGCCTAAGGTAAACAAATGTCCAAGGTAACCAAAACTCCAAGTTAACCGAAAGACCAAGGTTAACCAGAAGTGCAAGGTAACCAAAAGTCCAAGGCAAACAAAAGTCCAAAGTCACCAAAAGTCTAAGGTAACCAAAACTCCAAGGTAAACAAAGTCTAAGCTACCCAAAGGTCTAAGCTAATTTAAAGGCTCTCCTAAGCTGAAAGTGTAAGGTAAGATGAACTCTTAAGCTAAACTCAAGCCTAAGCTAAGCAAAAGTCTAAGCTAAACTAAAGCCTAAGGTAACCAGAAGTCCAAGGTAACCAAAAGTGCAAGGTAACCTAAACTCCATGGGAAAAAAAAGCCCAAGGTAACCAAAAGTCTAATGTACCCAAAACTCCAAGGTAACCAAATGACAAAGGTAACCAAACGTCCAAGGTAATCAAAAGTCAAACGTAAGCAAATGCCTAAGGTAACCAAAAGTCCAAGGTAACCAAAAGTCCAAGGTAACCAAAAGTCCAAGGTAACCAAAAGTCCATGGTAAACAGAAGTCCAGGGTAACCAAAAGCCTAATGTAAACAAAATTCCAAGGTAACCAAAGGTCTAAGTTAACCAAATGCCCAAGGTAACCAAAGCTCCTAGGTAACCAAAAGTCCAAGGTAACCAAAAGTCAATGTAAACAAAAGTCTAAGGAAACATAAAGTCTGAGTTAAGCTAAAGTCTCGCTATGCTCAAAGTGTAAGGTAACCTAAACTCTAAGCTAAACTCAAGTCTAAGCTAAGCTTAAGTCTAAGGTAAAGCAAAGTCTAAGATAAGAGAAAGTCAAAGCTAACATAAAGTCTAAGATACCCAAAAGACCAAGGTAAACAAACTTCCAAGGTAACCAAAACTGCAAGGTAGCCAAAAGCATAAGGATATCCAAAGTCTAAGGTAACCGAAAGACCAAGGTAACTGAAAGTCCAAGGTATCGAAAAGTATAAGGTAACCAAAAGTCTAAGGTAAACAAAGGTTTAAGGTAACCAAATGTCTAAGGTAAATAAAGGTCTAAGGTAATGAAAGGTCTAAGGTAACCGAAGGTCCAAGGTCACCAAAAGTCTAAGGTAACCAAAGGTGTAAGGTAACCAAAAGTGTAAGGTTACCAAAGGTCTAACGTAACCAAAAGTCTAATGTAACCAAAACTCCAAGGTAACCAAAAGACAAAGGTACCCAAAGGTGTAAGGTAACCAAAAGCCTAAGGTAAACAAATGTCCAAGGTAACCAAAACTACAAGTTAACCAAAAGACCAAGGTTAACCAGAAGTGCAAGGTAACCAAAAGTCCAAGGCAACCAAAAGTCCATGGCAACCAAAAGTCCAAAGTCACCAAAATCTAAGGTAACCGAAACTCCAAGGTAAACAAAGTCTAAGCTACCCAAAGGTCTAAGCTAATTTAAAGCCTCTCCTAAGCTGAAAGTGTAAGGTAAGATGAACTCTAAGCTAAACTCAAGCCTAAGCTAAGCAAAAGTCTAAGCTAAACTAAAGCCTAAGGTAACCAGAAGTCCAAGGTAACCAAAAGTGCAAGGTAACCTAAACTCCATGGGAAACAAAAGCCCAAGGTAACCAAAAGTCTAATGTACCCAAAACTCCAAGGTAACCAAATGACAAAGGTAACCAAACGTCCAAGGTAACCAAAAGTCAAACGTAAGCAAATGCCTAAGGTAACCAAAAGTCCAAGGTAACCAAAAGTCCAAGGTAACCAAAAGTCCATGGTAAACAGAAGTCCAGGGTAACCAAAAGCCTAATGTAAACAAAATTCCAAGGTAACCAAAGGTCTAAGTTAACCAAATGCCCAAGGTAACCAAAGCTCCTAGGTAACCAAAAGTCCAAGGTAACCAGAAGTCCAAGGTAACCAAAAGTCAATGTAAACAAAAGTCTAAGGAAACAAAAAGTCTAAGCTAAGCTAAAGTCTCGCTATGCTGAAAGTGTAAGGTAACCTAAACTCTAAGCTAAACTCAAGTCTAAGCTAAGCTGAACTCTAAGGTAAACTAAAGTCTAAGATAAGAGAAAGTCAAAGCTAACATAAAGTCTAAGATACCCAAAAGACCAAGGTAAACAAACTTCCAAGGTAACCAAAACTGCAAGGTAACCAAAAGCATAAGGATATCCAAAGTCTAAGGTAACCGAAAGACCAAGGTAACTGAAAGTCCAAGGTATCCAAAAGTATAAGGTAACCAAAAGTCTAAGGTAAACAAAGGTTTAAGGTAACCAAATGTGTAAGGTAAATAAAGGTCTAAGGTAACGAAAGGTCTAAGGTAACCAAAGGTCCAAGGTCAGCAAAAGTCTAAGGTAACCAAAGGTGTAAGGTAACCAAAAGTGTAAGGTTACCAAAGGTCTAACGTAACCAAAAGTCTAATGTAACCAAAACTCCAAGGTAACCAAAAGACAAAGGTAACCAAAGGTGTAAGGTAACCAAAAGCCTAAGGTAAAATGTCCAAGGTAACCAAAACTCCAAGTTAACCAAAAGACCAAGGTTAACCAGAAGTGCAAGGTAACCAAAAGTCCAAGGCAACCAAAAGTCCATGGCAACCAAAAGTCCAAAGTAACCAAAAGTCTAAGGTAACCGAAACTCCAAGGTAAACAAAGTCTAAGCTACCCAAAGGTCTAAGCTAATTTAAAGCCTCTCCTAAGCTGAAAGTGTAAGGTAAGATGAACTCTAAGCTAAACTCAAGTCTAAGATAAGCTAAAGTCTGAGGTAATCAAGAGTCTAAGCTAAGCTGAAGCCTCACCTAACCTGAAAGTGTAAAGTAAGATAAACTCTAAGCTAAACTCAAGCCTAAGCTAAGCAAAAGTCTAAGCTAAACTAAAGCCTAAGATAACCAGAAGTCCAAGGTAACCAAAAGTGCAAGGTAACCTAAACTCCATGGGAAACAAAAACCCAAGGTAAGCAAAAGTATAATGTACCCAAAACTCCAAGGTAACCAAATGCCTAAGGTAACCAAAAGTCCAAGGTAACCAAAAGTCCAAGGTAACCAAAACTCCATGGTAAACAGAAGTCCAAGGTAACCAAAAGCCTAATGTAAACAAAATTCCAAGGTAACCAAAGGTCTAAGTTAACCAAATGCCCAAGGTAACCAAACCTCACAGGTAACCAAAACTCCAAGGTAACCAAAAGTCAATGTAAACAAAAGTCTAAGGAAACAAAAAGTCTAAGCTAAGCTAAAGTCTCGCTATGTTCAAAGTGTAAGGTAACCTAAACTCTAAGCTAAACTCAAGTCTAAGCTAAGCTTAACTCTAAGGTAAACTAAAGTCTAAGATAAGAGAAAGTCAAAGCTAACATAAAGTCTAAGATACCCAAAAGACCAAGGTAAACAAACTTCCAAGGTAACCAAAACTGCAAGGTAGCCAAAAGCATAAGGATATCCAAAGTCTAAGGTAACCGAAAGACCAAGGTAACTGAAAGTCCAAGGTATCCAAAAGTATAAGGTAACCAAAAGTCTAAGGTAAACAAAGGTTTAAGGTAACCAAATGTCTAAGGTAAATAAAGGTCTAAGGTAACGAAAGGTCTAAGGTAACCGAAGGTCCAAGGTCACCAAAAGTCTAAGGTAACCAAAGGTGTAAGGTAACCAAAAGTGTAAGGTTACCAAAGGTCTAACGTAACCAAAAGTCTAATGTAACCAAAACTCCAAGGTAACCAAAAGACAAAGGTAACCAAAGGTGTAAGGTAACCAAAAGCCTAAGGTAAACAAATGTCCAAGGTAACCAAAACTCCAAGTTAACCAAAAGACCAAGGTTAACCAGAAGTGCAAGGTAACCAAAAGTCCAAGGCAACCAAAAGTCCATGGCAACCAAAAGTCCAAAGTCACCAAAATCTAAGGTAACCGAAACTCCAAGGTAAACAAAGTCTAAGCTACCCAAAGGTCTAAGCTAATTTAAAGCCTCTCCTAAGCTGAAAGTGTAAGGTAAGATGAACTCTAAGCTAAACTCAAGCCTAAGCTAAGCAAAAGTCTAAGCTAAACTAAAGCCTAAGGTAACCAGAAGTCCAAGGTAACCAAAAGTGCAAGGTAACCTAAACTCCATGGGAAACAAAAGCCCAAGGTAACCAAAAGTCTAATGTACCCAAAACTCCAAGGTAACCAAATGACAAAGGTAACCAAACGTCCAAGGTAACCAAAAGTCAAACGTAAGCAAATGCCTAAGGTAACCAAAAGTCCAAGGTAACCAAAAGTCCAAGGTAACCAAAAGTCCATGGTAAACAGAAGTCCAGGGTAACCAAAAGCCTAATGTAAACAAAATTCCAAGGTAACCAAAGGTCTAAGTTAACCAAATGCCCAAGGTAACCAAAGCTCCTAGGTAACCAAAAGTCCAAGGTAACCAGAAGTCCAAGGTAACCAAAAGTCAATGTAAACAAAAGTCTAAGGAAACAAAAAGTCTAAGCTAAGCTAAAGTCTCGCTATGCTGAAAGTGTAAGGTAACCTAAACTGTAAGCTAAACTCAAGTCTAAGCTAAGCTGAACTCTAAGGTAAACTAAAGTCTAAGATAAGAGAAAGTCAAAGCTAACATAAAGTCTAAGATACCCAAAAGACCAAGGTAAACAAACTTCCAAGGTAACCAAAACTGCAAGGTAACCAAAAGCATAAGGATATCCAAAGTCTAAGGTAACCGAAAGACCAAGGTAACTGAAAGTCCAAGGTATCCAAAAGTATAAGGTAACCAAAAGTCTAAGGTAAACAAAGGTTTAAGGTAACCAAATGTGTAAGGTAAATAAAGGTCTAAGGTAACGAAAGGTCTAAGGTAACCAAAGGTCCAAGGTCAGCAAAAGTCTAAGGTAACCAAAGGTGTAAGGTAACCAAAAGTGTAAGGTTACCAAAGGTCTAACGTAACCAAAAGTCTAATGTAACCAAAACTCCAAGGTAACCAAAAGACAAAGGTAACCAAAGGTGTAAGGTAACCAAAAGCCTAAGGTAAAATGTCCAAGGTAACCAAAACTCCAAGTTAACCAAAAGACCAAGGTTAACCAGAAGTGCAAGGTAACCAAAAGTCCAAGGCAACCAAAAGTCCATGGCAACCAAAAGTCCAAAGTAACCAAAAGTCTAAGGTAACCGAAACTCCAAGGTAAACAAAGTCTAAGCTACCCAAAGGTCTAAGCTAATTTAAAGCCTCTCCTAAGCTGAAAGTGTAAGGTAAGATGAACTCTAAGCTAAACTCAAGTCTAAGATAAGCTAAAGTCTGAGGTAATCAAGAGTCTAAGCTAAGCTGAAGCCTCACCTAACCTGAAAGTGTAAAGTAAGATAAACTCTAAGCTAAACTCAAGCCTAAGCTAAGCAAAAGTCTAAGCTAAACTAAAGCCTAAGATAACCAGAAGTCCAAGGTAACCAAAAGTGCAAGGTAACCTAAACTCCATGGGAAACAAAAACCCAAGGTAAGCAAAAGTATAATGTACCCAAAACTCCAAGGTAACCAAATGACAAAGGTAACCAAACGTCCAAGGTAACCAAAAGTCCAAGTTAACCAAAAGTCAAACGTAAGCAAATGCCTAAGGTAACCAAAAGTCCAAGGTAACCAAAACTCCATGGTAAACAGAAGTCCAAGGTAACCAAAAGCCTAATGTAAACAAAATTCCAAGGTAACCAAAAGTCAATGTAAACAAAAGTCTAAGGAAACAAAAAGTCTAAGCTAAGGTGAAGTCTCGCTATGCTCAAAGTGTAAGGTAACCTAAACTCTAAGCTAAACTCAAGTCTAAGCTAAGCTCAACTCTAAGGTAAACTAAAGTCTAAGATAAGAGAAAGTCAAAGCTAACATAAAGTCTAAGATACCCAAAAGACCAAGGTAAACAAACTTCCAAGGTACCGAAAAGCGTAAGGATATCCAAAGTCTAAGGAAAACCAAAAGACCAAGGTAACTGAAAGTCCAAGGTATCCAAAAGTATAAGGTAACCAAAAGTCTAAGGTAAACAAAGGTTTAAGGTAACCAAATGTCTAAGGTAAATAAAGGTTTAAGGTAACGAAAGGTCTAAGGTAACCAAAGGTCCAAGGTCATCTTAGACTTGAGTTTAGCTTAGAGTTCATCTTACCTTACACTTTCAGCTTAGGAGTGGCTTTAACTTAGCTTAGAGCTTTGGTTAGCTTAGACTTTGTTTACCTTAGCCTTTTGTTTACCTTATGCTTTTGGTTACTTTGTACTTTTGGTTACCTTGGACTTTTGGTTACCTTCCAGTTTTGTTTACCTTGGTGTTTTGATTACCTTAGACTTTTGGTTACCTTGGACTTTTGGTTACCTTAGGCTTTCTTTTAGCTTAGAATTTAAGTTACCTTAATCTTTAGCTTAGCTTAGACTTTAGCTTTGCTTAGACTTTAGGTTAGCTTAGACTTCAGCTTATCTTAGACTTTATCTTACCGTAGACTTTTGCTTAGCTTAGACTTTAGGTTATCTTAGACTTGAGTTTAGCTTAGAGTTTAGATTACCTTACATTTTCAGCTTAGGAGAGACTTTAGCTTACCTTAGACCTTTGGTTGCCTTAGACTTTGGTGGGGCAAGAGCAGTGCAGGAACCCAGCCAGAATCGTCCAGGGAAGACCTGACAAGGGGGACTGCCAAGAGCAGCAAAGTGCCGCTGGCCTGATGTAGCCTGGGAGCAAGAACCCTTCCAGTGCCTGGCACCAGAGCTCCAAAGCCCTGGGGGAGGGCGCTGCTCTTATACTGCCCCGGAGCATTGTGATGCTGCGTTGCCGGGTGCTGGCACTGTGACACGGGGGGAGGCGGGGCCCCCGCAGCCCTGCCCCTCCCACTGCAGCCCTGCTGCTGCTGCCCCTTCTCCCAGCATGCCTTGCAGAAAGGCCGTTGGGCTGCTGGCCCTGCGGCAGTGCCTGTGCCAGGGAGGCCCAGGGGGATGGCCCTGCCCATGGCAGCCACGCACCGGGCACCGCTACGGGGTGTCCCTGTAACCGCATCTGTGTGTTCAGGCTGCATCAATAAAGGCTTTTATACCACGCGCAGTCTTTTGAGCGTGGCGATCCCCGAGGTGCAAGAACAGGGTTTTGGTTCCTTCTGCTTGAACTTTGCCAAAACGCAAAGAGCAGACAGGATTTCCTCACTGTTCCTTGTCAATGCACCACGTGGTGTTTGCTGCTGTGCTTCTGCTGGTGAGGTCTTCTTCTTGGGAAAAAGAAGAAGAACTTCAGGAATCTCTTCTGCGTTTCCTACACAGGGTGCTTAGATATTTGCTTGTGTTTAGTAACATTCATGTGTCCAGCTTGGGGGTTTACCTCTGGTATTACTACTAGAATGCAACACTTCACTGCCTGCTGCCTAATTCCATGTTCTCAATAGCTCCGTCAGGTGTTTTGATCCCAGTTTGGTTTGAACTGCGTGGACTGAGCAGCTTCTCCCTGCAGCGCTCAGGCAAAACAAGTAAGTGACTCAGTACTGTCGGACACTTAAGCATCACGTAAGGGCATTGTGTGGAGGGCAGAGATTGAGAGTGGCAACAAATCCCCCCAGCACATTTGTTCAGATCCTTGACATGCAGGATGAGCGCTGGTCTCTCTCCCATAGGCTCATTTCTGGAGTGGTCTGCCGGGGTGGGAAAAGGGAAAGTCACCGAGTTTGTTACTGGAGATGCTGGTGCAGGCTGCAGAAGACAGCCCCAGCTGTGTTCCTGTCTGAAATGAGGGAATTTTGTGTCTTTCTGAGCAAACTGTTCTTTTAGGCCAAACACCTTTGTTTTTCACATGCACTAGTAGAAAATGCTGCTGCCTCTGCCCTGTTCTGGTAGAAAGTGAGCGTAAGCACCTCTTGGAAACAAGGAAAACACAATATACACAAATAGAAACACTCCCTTCTCTAGCTCAGCTATAGCTATAGCATCTCTATCTCTCTACATCTCTGTCTCTCTCTACCTATCTCCTGGGCTAGTGCAAATAACTCCTCCCATCACAGCAGTCCTGGTAAGTGCAATGGAGGGTGTGTGCTGAGGACACCGGTGTGAAATACCGGAGCTGCAGCCCAGGCAGAGGGAGATGAGCTGGAGGGAACTGCAGCAGCGATGCTGTTGCAAAAGCTTTCCGAAGTGAAGGCAGGAAACAGGAGAAGCTGTGCAGGGAGAGCTTGATGCCAGTTCACACGGTGTCCTGAGCTGGCACCAAACGGGAAGGGTGCGCTCCAGAAGGAAAGCATCAAGAAATAGTGACCTCTCTAGATGGGAGAAGAGCAGGGGCGTGGGGGAATGGAGGCAATGGATTGAAATCTCTTCTCTGTGTTACAGCAACACATCGTATGCTTGAGAAAGGGAAGTACTGACGAGTTTTGCTCTGATAGGGAAAGGACTGGTGTCCTTCGGTGTCCTGAGCTGGCACCAGATGCAGAAGGGTGCGCTCCAGAAGGAAAGCATCAGGAAATAGTGAAGTACACACTATTTATGTACTAGTATATATATATCATTTATATTATTGTATCTGTATCTATATATGTGAATTTCTATTTATGTCTCACCATGGGCTGCTCCATCTGCTTCAGGGGAATCTCTTCTCTCGCACCTCTGTGTTCTCCCTTTCTTCCTCACTGATGTTGGTGCTTGCAGAATTCTTCCTGTTGCATACTGTCACTCTTTTCTCTTTTTGGAATTGCTGTTGCAGTTTTTTTCCCATTCGTACTTGTGTTCTCCCAGAGGTAGTACCACTGTCACTGACATTCAGTGGGTCTGTCTTGAGGCTGGCTGGCACTGGCTTTATAAACACAGAGGAAGCTTCTAGCAGCCTTTCAGAGTTACCACCTCTGTAGCCCCACCACTACCACAACCTTGCCACACAAACCCAATACAGTTGTGCTCAGATTGCACCCCCTAATCACAGGGTTAACAACACCAGTTAAGATTTGTATTTGAACAAGCTAGCAAGAGCTGTGTATCACACCTGCAGCCCAGCATCTGCCAGGGCCTGGAGACCTTGCTGGAGTTCCAGGGAGAGCTTCAGGCTCTCACAGGGGTGTGTGGGAGCAGGCCCAGTTCTGCGGGCGGGCATCCTGGTGGCCTGTGAATGCTGCCTCCTTGGAGCAAGGTTTCAGCTCCAGTCCTGCAACTGCTACTCTCAACTCTCTTAACAAAATACTTAATAGCTTTCCATCACAGAAAAACTTGCCTTAGTTTGTTGTGGAGGAATGCTGGGTACCTCAGCAGCAGTCACTAGTTTACTATTGTTTGGTCAGAGTTGTGGTATAATTTACAGACTTTGAGGAGAATGTAGTCATCAGGAATAGAGCTCAACTCTCACAAACTCAGCTATTCACTCAGTTACATATTATCTTAGAAGGAATAGGATCATATAGGAGCTTTGCTCATCTACCCATGCCATGATATATTTTTTTATATTTGCCCCTACAAAGCAATGGGTGATACACAGTTAAATTAACTGGGCTCAGCTGGAGGAGGCTGTGATGTTATAGTAGTTTCACTCTGGCATGCATGAGTACAATCACTCAACAGGCTGTTCAACAGGCTGTTCTCATACCTTCACCCAGTCGCTCTTCTCTCATTGCCTCAGCTGAGCAGTAAGACAGAGTTTGACTTGAGAGAAAAGTCAGATTCCATTGCCTTGCAGCCAAGGCAATGGAAAGAGATACACAAACCCAGAAACACTTTCATTTGTTAGCACTTTGCAAAACATCAGAACTACCAGAGACTGATACATACCAACATTCTCATGAGCTTGCCTGTCTCTTCCACTTCTGCTGTTTGAAGAGTGCCAAATAAATGAAGCTACTGAGCTATGTTTGCTTTTCTCCTTAATGGTGATGAGGCTGACACCCATCTTGAGCACAAATTTTGTTGGGATGAGGTGTGATTCCTCACAGAGGCAGCTCTGCTTGCAGAAATCTGTACTGAGGTGTAGCCCAAATAAGGTCTTTGGAGGTCATTAAAACATAATCTCACAGAACTTTGAAAACGTATTGGGTTTTTTTTGCCTTTCAGTCTAATCCTTCACTGCCTTACATCTTCAGCCATTGACCCTTTTCCAACTGGCTGTAGGCTGCTATCAAGTCTGATCTGAGATAGAAAAGTGATTAATTTCATTTTGGTGGAGTTAGGTAAGTGGATCAAGCAGAGAGTCTAATGCAACACTCATTGTCGTCCCTGCTTTTGGATTTTTAACTCTCATTATAAGATGTGGCTTTACCTGCATAGCTTCTCTAGGCCTTTATTATGTCTAAGAGGATTTTAATTGTGTAGGTATAAATAAAGTTTTCTTTGTTTAAAAGGTGTATAAGAAGAATTTAACTTTGTACCAGCATAATAAAAATACACTATAATCACTCTTAAGCAAAGCACAAGAAACTGAAAAAAGAAGAGTCCTTTTGATAAAAATGCAGTAACTTAGTGTTATATTATTTAGCCAATATATCTGTGAATAAACTCTATTGTTGCAGACATATTCACTGTTTTCTTACTCTAGTTTTCACTGCTTTCATACAGAACATGCTTTTGCAGACAGATTAAATTCCTTGAGATTCAGTTAAATGAAATCTCTGCTCATGTAATGAACCCTGATACAACTGATATTGGTAGTTTAGTACTTCCAAGGTAGTCAGCATGAGATGGAAACATTTGTGGGACCAGATGGTGAAGGGCTACCATACTGCAGAGTGTCTGCAGAAGAGAGAAAATGAAACTAATAATGTTGCTGTGGGTTTTATTTTCTCAGAAATGCCCTCTAGTGATGAACTTTTAGTAGCCTTACAGTAAAGTTAGCTCATTTTGTTAAAAATAATTTTGCACTTTGTAAAAGTTTTATCTCACTATAAATTAAGCATTCCTAGTTACTAGTTAATTTTGTTTTGTGTGTTTATTTCTTTGCCAACATAATCACATTCTTTCCACACAAAATGAAGAAAAAAGCTTTGTTAACTTCAAAACACTTCTGTTTTGATTAAACACACATGAAAGTTTTTACTTAGATTAAAACACAGGATTAAAATGTTGCCTTTTTTCCAACAAAGCAGCAGTATCGCCTTATTTACACCCAGTAACGTAGCGTTTCGTAAAGATTTGCATGTGATGATTTCTGAAATTGGTAACTAGTTAAAATGCAAATAAACTATTATTTATATAGCTTGATTCTACAAATTATTATTTTTTCCTTGTGTGAAGAATGGAGATACATACCTCATTTGAGTGCATACAAGCTCTACATTTTCAAGTAAAATGCTTTAAAGCAATGTGAGTAAAGTCTAAAATTGTCTATAAAAATAAATTCATTAGCTATTTTAAAACATCTTGAAGTGCCAAAAAAGCTTTCCAGAAATCAGTGATTACACTGCAAACATGCCACAAAGGTGAACTGTTAACAAGTGTGCCTTTGCTAGTGGTAGGAAGATTGCCAACATTTAATTGGCTTTAAAGTTTTGTTCTGTCAATGCTTTATTGTATCTTAGAAGCAGTAATGCCTACCTTATGATTTAGGCATGAAATGGGACCTCAAAATATCTGACTGATTATGGCAGGAAGAAACTATTTTCTGAAGGAAACTTGCCAACCTAATTATTTCTTTAGTGTAGGTAGAGTTCGATTTGTACAACACATCAAAAAGAACAGTATAAAAATTGTATATGAGAATGACAAGTAATAAACATATAACTGGTATGTATCTGTTTTCATTGGTAGATCTTACAGTGCTTTATAAAAAACAGTTGTAACAACTGATCTTTTAGCTGCCAAACCCATTTAAATCGTTGTTGCTCCCCAAACCTAGGTATACCAGGAGCTGCCCCAGTCAACTCTGTCAGTTCAATTGCTTTTTGGCAGCTTTCTATACTGGACCAGTGAAATGAGCAAGGTCTAAAAAACCCCAAACCACTGTTTTTGCCACAGCTACTCATCCCCATCCTTGCATTACAATTTAGGGCCCTCTCGGGTATCCTGATATAACTGTTGTTAACACATGTCCTTTCACTCATCGCTTTTACAGTCTGCCCCAACAAATGCTTGCACTGCCACACTGCTCCTCACTCTGGAGGGTCTGAATGGACCAAGCTGAAATGAATGAGTGGGACAAAACCCTTTTAAATCAGCTCCTAAACTATTGAGCATTGGAAATGTAAAATCAAATTCTTGGTAATGGGAAGGCTAATGAGGTTCCCACTGTTGTACCTCTCATCGGTGACAGAAAAGGGAAAGAAAATACAACTTTCTTGACTCTCATTATCATATAACCATGTCATAAATGCTGTTACCATGTTCATTAAGCCACACTGCCTTGCTGTTATTAATGCCTAGTTAGCATATGATCTTGCTTTTAGACTGCTGCTACACATTTCTGTAGGATCTGAGAAATGTGGGGAAAAAGATACAGTACCTTTATACTGCATGATCCTGTATACCTTTATCCCAGCTTGGTACATCATCAGAAACTTGTGTATGTTTACTTATATCATGCGCAATGGTGAATGCTTAGTGATGTTGTAAATCTAGACCTTTGTGTTTAAGTGACTGAGATTTATTTTCTTACCCTCTAAGAAGCATTGGTAGACCTTAGGGATGCTCCACATTTGTGATGTTGTAACATGAATGTTAAAACATAAGAACTTGTCAAAGCACTCATAATACAGAAAGCAGCTGCTGTTGATGTACTATATAGTACATGCCTAAGTCATGTAGGATAGGACATTAATAGGTAAGTACTTTTCTACCTGTTGGTACATTACACTCACTACGTTCAGAGTATGTAAAAAAACATAAACAAATATGTAAACAAACAGAAAATAATGTAAAGAAGGCTATTCTTCATTCTTAGTATGGAAAAATGTGGCCATCTTAGTTTGCTCTGAAGGTCTCTTATAAAAAGATAAAGAATTAAAAAAAAACCCACCCCTACAACCACAGAATATTTATAGTATTTTTCATCAATTTGCACTTCCCTAGATTTAATGGTTATTTTTTTTTCCCTTTCTGAAACTAAAGGGAAATATATGCATTGTGTCAAATTTAACTAAAGGTTCCTGGATTCACTTTCAGTGCTTGCCCCTGACTTTTAACTCTACTAATGCAGGATAATTTTTAATTTTCCATTACTTCTGGGAGATGTCCTTTTCAGGACATAGAATTTTACAGTCTGCCTTGATAACTAAGCACAATTTTCACTGAATTTATTGAGAGTCGCAGGCATATGACACCTATAAAATGGGACCTTCACTGCAGAATGATACTTAAATTCAACATTAACACTACTTAGTGTAGCCAAAAGAAACTACAGTGGATGCAACAGCACATTTGAGACTTGAGTCAAAATGTCCTGGCAGCCAAGTCAACAGTGTTTCATTCCTCCTAACCTTTCATCTTGCATTTGCTGAGTTTACTTCTCTTCATTGGAGAGCTTTCATAATGTTTGTAAAATGTGATAAAAGTGCAGTGGAGCTGCTCAGGAATCCCTAAGCTGCAATAGTTGGACCTGGGAGAGCATTCCAGAGAAATAGCCCTGCATATTTCCTCTCTGGTTACTGCCGGACACAGACTACAGGGCTAAAGGGACCTTGACTCCAACATAGTATGACATTCTTCACTCTTGCAAATATTCGAGTTGGGATTCTCAGAGCAGTGTTCATTTCCTAGCTGTATGCACTTTGCTAGCTAACTAACTGGAATGTATAAGCAGCAATGCCAGTGGTTATTTTTGCTTACAGAAAAATCCCTTGTGCAGTTGAACGTCTTTATGTCTCGCTGAATCATATAATATACTCTGAAGCAGTACATTATTTAGTAATTAACCATGAACAGGATATGTGTGATATTTGGAATAGTGCATATACTTAAGGGGAAGCAAATTCCAGGCTTCTGTGGGAGTGTAGTGCTCCAGGGGAACATAGAAACTTTGTTTTAGTATGAAGACTTACTGTTTTGTCAGAAGCATTTGTACTGTAGTTTTAAAAGTGGCTGCATCTAACTGGGACATAAGGTGAATGTAAGAATGGGCAGGTTACTGCAGGGAACCCCTGCATATATATTTGTACTAATTGATACCAAATTCAGTTAAGCACTGGAGGTTTTGCCCTTTTTGGCTCTGATAAATCCCATTAGTTTAGGCTAGACTCTGCTGATTGGATTTCTCAGAAGAGCTGAAAAGATTGAAGTACCTATTTCCCACAATTCAATCATATCTTTCAAGTTCTCTTCAAAATCCCACCCAAGTAGAATGGGTGGGATTTTAAAGCTTTATCTAGCTGAATTTGATGGATAATACTGTGGATTTCCTAAAGTCCCTGAAGAGATTTCATCCAAAGAACCAGTCCTTTTAATAACAGCACTCTGCTAAATAAAATGTGTTGCAGTTCTGGTCATGAGCAGCTTCAATCATTCCAATCTTTTACAAATAAGTAGGACGTTGTATGTGGGTGACTACATATAGGTTGTACCATGAACATTATAAAGCTCTTCCATTTGGAGAATTCACACACACAAAAAATAAAATGCAAGGGCCTGTATAGCAGCCCATAGCAATTTGGGGTTGTGTTTTAGCTAAAAAATAGGTATTCTTTTAATGGATTTAGAATATGTCAATATTTGTGTACAACAGCATATTTTTACATGCTTATTTCACATGACATAGAAATGTAAAGAGAAAGATGACTTTGGTTCAGATTTAGGTGAACAGCTTTTGTAAAAGCAACTGAAGAAGGGGACAAATTCCAAAAGAAGTATTGCTACATATGATAAATATTTGGTATCAGTCACGGTCATTTTATTTTTACTTCTACCTGCAAGGTGCTACATATAGGGCATACTGATTAGTGTGGGAATTGCACAGAACTGTCACTCAATGCCCTTCTGCCATTTATGGGGTAAAGAACATTAACATGGTAGGGCAACAGGGAAAAGGAATGTGGGAAAGCTATGTGGTAAGGGAGGAAAGAGGGGGGGGGGGAGATGCAGTAATTCGCTTTACCAAAATAAGATAAGGCTAACCTTTTGTAAATGTACAGTTTAGTGAAGTTAAAAAGTAGTTTGATTTTTGCTGGCTGAGCTGGGAGATAATGCAAGAGCTTACATTATACACAAAAAGATGCTTTTTTACACTAAAAGTAACCAGTTAAATCTAATTAAGAAATACATTTAAGAGTCTCCCCTAAAAGCACACAATACTAAACTAAAACATGGCAATGATTTTAAGCCTAATGCTACCAGTAATAATCATTTGTGCCACTAGTAATAATAAAAATAACAATAGTAATACCACCACTAATAGCAAATGAATTTACTCAGGACACCTCAAATATAATTAAATATAACTGAAATACAAGTCTGGTGTGTTTTGCCTACCTTTTGATATCTGACCAATTCTAGGGAAAACGACAATGACTACCTTTCAAAATCCAGAGCTGTTGATTTAGGAGAAGCAGTTTTCTGAGTCAGACTTTCTCATTATTATTATTTTGTAAAATCGGCATAGTGTGCCTGCTCATGTATACAAACTGGTGCTTTGATTTACAAATAAGATGAAATATTTTCCATGACAGATTTGTTTGACAGAAAAATACTTTTTTAATGGTTTATTCCTGCCCCTCCCCCTACACACACACACACACACACACACACACACACACACACACACACACACAATCTTCATTGAACATGAAATCAAACCTTGGCTTGTTACTATTAAAAATTAACATATTGTTATCACTAGACTAACATAATCTTATTATTATTTTATTAGATAAGAGTGACAATTTTGCATTCGCAATAGCCTCCAGAGATACACTAAACCTAGCAGGGGAATGTGAGCCTGGTCCAAGACAGATTGCATGTAGAGAACTGGAATACAGTTCCCAGTAAACAAACACTTTGAGGTCAGGAGGTTGTACTTGCTCAGCTGTTCTTCATAAGCCATATTGGAAATAACTTTCATACCATCACCAAGTATATTTCATGCTACCTAATAATAGTGAGGGCCAAGTACAGTTGTGGTATAAATGATTTCTAAGTGAATTATTGAGTGTAAAGTGATCAAAAAGCAATATGTAAATGGCAAATCAGGATGATGTTAGACATCCAATGGGTGCAATTCATAAGATCTGCTATTTTGTGGGGAAAAAAATCATCCCACCTGGAAGCTTGTGCAAATTCCTGTTGAAAAATTAGCTGTTCTGGCCCCAGCAACCCTGAGATTAATACAAAAAAACTGGGGCTAACCGTATTTGAATTTAGAAGAGGACTAGGAAGAATATTCAGTCAATGCACTCTTGCTTGCTGGTTGACTAATTGCAGCAGAATGGGGACCACAAGTCAAGAAAAGTCTGGGAAAGAGAGGGGGAACTAGAGATCAAATTTGGTTTTGGCATCTCTTCTAACAGGGAGAAAAATGTCTGGATTCTGGGAATGCTAAAATAAATATATATATCAATGTGTGGTTTATTATGGGTAAAGTTCTCGAAAACTGTTAAGATAACCTAGTGGTTTTTAGACTCATACATCTCTATCACCCAATTTTCAGGAAAAGCTGCAGCTGCGTATTACAGGCAGTATTAGTAACAGATACTGTTGACAAGCTCAGTCAGGTCTCAGTGGTAGCATTTAAGCAGGCAATTTCATAATGACTTAAAAAGTCTGCTTCAGCACAAACATGGTATATTCAAAATATGCAGAGATACAGACCAAATGCTGCCCACTGACATATCCTGGTAGAGGTAACAGAAAGACACACTGTAAAAATAGATTTTAATCATGGTGTTTGTGTATAAAACACTTATTACAGGCCCCACTGATCCTTTGCCATGTAGTGAACTAAAGCCATATGTCATGGCTGTGACATTAACTGTGTTTTTAAAGAGTTGTTACCCATATTAATGATGTAAATTATACTTTGATTGAAAGATTCCAGTTCTAAAACACAACAACACACAATCACACTTCGGACAATATTGCTTACTTGCTACCTTATAATGTAAAGTATTTATTAGCAAAAGACAAAGCCATTTATTAAATACGTTTCTTTTTGTAGAAAGTTGTAGAAATGCAAGCACTGCAGTAGTCTGCCTTTTTTAAAATATTCCTATACAAGGAAATTCATTTTTGAAATAAGAAAAAGTATGGAAACTTGAAAAAAAATGATAGGATATGTGGGGTAAAAATATAGTTTGCATTTCTAAGTGGTACTGTTCAAATAAAATCTAAGACTGCATTACTTCTGGTATGTAAATTTGCACAAGAAGTCCAATGTACTCTGCCCAGTGTTAATAGAACAGAATGATAAATAATCATAGGGGTGGATTAAAAACAAATTTTAATTTTAGCACTGTGCTTCCTAGTGATTGATTTGTACATAATGTATGTAACAAGATGGCTATTATTTTTCCATGGAATTTAAGAACTCATAATATAGGAGTTTCTGAATGTGAGCAGTAGGAAGAAGTGGGAACCTACTCTCAAGATGTGCTGCCAGAGATGTTTTCTGTGCAAATAACAACACAAGAAGTTCAGAACCCTGTCCAAGCTGAATGTGGGGCTATGGATAAAAGCAGTGTGAATTGCTCTCTGTCTCCAGTCCCAGGCCAGGCATAACCTCTCACAAGTGTGCTGCATGACCTGACAGCTCTTATTTTGGGTGCTGAGTCACACACAAGCACAAACTCCCACATCAGTGAGGTGGTATCAGCCTCAGTAGGGAATTGTGGGGCAGCATCAAGCTCCCCAGTTTGAGCACAGCTGCTCAGGGAGCTAAGGAGCCAGAATAGTAAAGCAGTGGAGACACAAGAACTGCCAGAGCCAGGGTAGGGGTACAGGAGACAGCATTAGCATGAAGGCTCAGGCACCCTTAGATCCTTTGAGAAAACACGTACCATTATGAGAAAATAGGAAAGCTGCCAACTGCTTGCAGATACAGTATACAGACATTTCTGTGCTCTGTCAGCCGTGGCAGCAGTGCTGGAGGGGGACTCAGAAGGGGGTACAAGAAGTATGCCTTAGGTAGCTATGGAAAGCTTCTTTCTACTCTCAGTCCCTCAGGGTTAAGCACTGTGCCCTGAGGTACAAGAACTTTGAAATCACATTGCTTGTTTGTTTCCTGCCACATGCAGTTTTCCTGCCTCTGAAAACAAAATGTTGGTCATTTGGGAGCTTCCTATTACTTTCAGATAGCAAAGATAAAAGGCTGGGAGAAACAGTAAAGCTACCAAAGCATACCAAAAAAAAAGGTATTTACCTGTCCTGTATCTGCTAAGATTTCAGTGACACCTACTCAGTGGTCATTTACATGCAGTTCTGTATATGCCAGTAAGAGGTATGCTGGAAGGAAAAAAAACCCCTTGCAAACATCATAAATAAGAAATGAAACACTCCCCCAGACCTGGGTCTCCAGTGCACATATATTAATTACACACCAGAGGGTAAAGCCTCAGTGTGTGCAAGCATTTAATTCATTATTGGCATTCATTAAAAACATTCCTTTTCACTTTAACAATACGGTAACCCAACAGTGAAATAACAGCAATTCAAATGCGGTCATTTACAGACATGTGGTTTCTTGTGCCCATTGTAGAGTGCAGTGCTGCCAAGTCTCACACCTTTAGAGTAAGCTCTTGCTCTCCTCTGTCACACACGTACATGCACACACATACAAAATTTACATGTCTGCTCTCACCTATACTCTTTTGGGAAAACCCACAAATTTCATCAATCTCACTCATACAGATTTAAAAATCCTGGCAGCTTTTGAATAGTTTTTTTTCATCAGCTGCAATTTAGTGTTGGAAAAGAAATCCAAAATATACAGGAGAGACTTTCTCCTTAATAGGAAATGTTAGCAATAGTATGTGATTTCTAATATGTTCCAAAGTTTTGCCACACCATCTTACTGGAAGGCAAAGCCTGCATGCTCTGTGATTAGATTTCCTTAAATGCTGGGCAATTCAGTGTTGTCAGCCATGATATAAAACATTATTTATAACTATTTAACTGTTTTAAGAGTATAGTTAATAGCTTTCTGTAACGTGATCTTAAACAAGTTGATTAAGTGTGCTTTACAATGTGACCAGAAAGAGCTTCCGATTAGTGACATCGATATGTTGGGAGTGTTGAAATAGGAGTCAAACCAAAATGAAATCAAATCATTAGGAATGAAGCATTTCCTCACCACACTTCATCATTATCATCATGTCATGCCAATAGATTGAATATCCACAGTATAAAGTACCTTGCTCTGGTAATAAAATCTAGAAACATATAATTTTCCTGTCACTCATACAAAGCAAAGATGGGCCTCAAGGGGAGAATTCAGGGCTGGATCCAAAACTCATCATGGCTTTGGTTCAGGCTGTAACACAGAAATTAAACATAAAAAATGTTAGGCTCTGGATCTGAACAAAAGTTCAGATATATCCAAGGTTAAGCAGATGTGATGGGGACCCATTTCTAATTTCAAGGCTATGAATTGCCAAAGGAGCTCACAGGTTTAAAAAGACATTGTAGTTATGAAAATAGTAAATGTTTTCCACACATGCAAGAACCTGTTGCCTGGGAGCCCACAACTGCCCCACGCTTTCTTTTGCAATTCTGGTTAGCTGCTTACAGTTCTCATTCCTTGCTCATCTCATGCTTGAAGAGGGACTAGTCTCATCCTTGGAATAAAAGACTTAGTATAATTACAAAGCAGGTGTAATTCCCAGACTGAATTTCAAACTTATTTGGAATCTAGGCATATTCAAATCCAATTATTTCATTTGCATATGTCGTGGTTTAAAACCAGTCAGGCATCTCGTTCACTCTCTCCCCCCCTCCTTGCCGTCCCCCTACTCCTGGAAAGACAGAAGAATCAAAAAGAATGCAACTCCCACTGGTTGAGATAAGAACAGTTTAGTAACTAAGGTATAACACAAATCACTACTGCTACCACTAATAATAATAATGATAAAGGAAATAACAAGGGAAGAGAATACAATACCTCAGCACCAGCTGATTGATAACTCGCCCCCCCCAGCCCAACCAAGCACCTACCGATACCTCGTCCAACCCCGCACTCCACTAGCCCTTCCAGGTAACTCCCCGTTACATTGTGGGCATGACGTGCTGTGGTATGGAATACCTCTTTGGCCAGTTTGGGTCAGGTGTCCTGTCTCTGCTTCCTCCTGGCTTCCCCTCCTCCCTGGCAGAGCATGAGGCTCAGAAAGTCCTTGGTCAGACTAAAACATTAGTGTTATCAGCTCTGTTCCCAGGCCAAACGCCAAAACACAATGCTGCACCAGCTACTTAGAAGGAGTATAATGACTGCTACTGCTGAACCCAGAACATATATTTTTAAACTTATTTATCTCTATCGAAAGCAGAATTATAATTTGCCATTGTACAGTTTCATCGTATTTATGAACTTCAGAAATTGAGACACTAAGAAAAGGATTCTGCCAGCTTTTTATTTCCAAATAAATACCCTGGTGAAATGTATTTGATATGTATTCTTAGGGAATTGTACATACAGACACAAAAAGACAGGGAACTGTTTTTTTTTAGCCTGGAGAAAGCCACAGAGAGACCCTATTGCTGTCTACAACCAGCTAAGCAGAGGGTGCAGAAAAGATGGAACCAAACTCTTTTTAGAGGTGCAGGGTGAAAGGACAAGAGGCAAGAGACAAAATTATAACATGGGAAATTCAAATCTAATCTAAAGAAACTTTTTTTAAAATTGGAGTTTTTAACCACTGGAAGTTCTAAGTGACAGTGGAATCTCCATCCCTTGAGACATCCAAAACATGGCTGGGCAAGGCCCTGAGCAACATATTCTCCTTTGACCGGTTCTAGAGAAGTCCCTTGCAGCCTCCATGGTTCTAATTCTATGACATATTTAGGGAGAAAAAGATATTTGAATGCATGGAAAAGATACTTGACATTCACCATTTTTTCCTTTAAAAAACACCCAAATATTGGCTAAACACGAATAATATATGCTTAAGAGTACTATTTTGGTGTACATGAGGAGTATACTGTTTGTTGAAAAATACTGGCTTGAGTGAAAACAGGTTCTTGTTACTGCAATCAGTGGGGTTGGAAAGCTGAAAATCTGGTCAGAAGGAGATGGGATCATTGCCATCACACCTGCAATAAGCTTTTCCAATTGAATTAGTGTATTAGTGTTAGCGAGTCTCACAAGAGTAAGGATTCACTACAAATGCTGATATCAAACTTCTTTTTTTATTTTACAATTTTACATGTTTTGTGGAAAATGTAGGTAAAGATAAATAGTGGGTTTTCTTCTTATTTTTTTTTCTTTTTTCATTTCAAGGGCAAGTTTTCCAAAAGATTTATATCACATGGACGAATTTCAGGAGATAGTATCTCATGATCCCTGCCTAGAAAATCCAGACCGATTAAGGCACTCAGCCATTAGTTCTCAGAGCAAGTGCAATTTTCACCAGTTCCAGTCACATTTTTCTTGATTCAAATCTTTGTTTGTAGCAGTACAAGCATACTGATTGTTGATCCTGGAATCACAGTGCACAGCTTGTCCATTTGGGTGAAGTACTTCATTTCTCAAAGGGACAGTAACAAAATGAAAAAAGGCTATGCACCATTTTCAGTAGCATAGCTATGAATTCTGGAGGGCTAAGACTGGTATTTAGGCTTAGAACACAAATACACACATGAGAACACTTGGTATATCACATGCTTATTCCAGTAAGAAATGTTCTTGAATAATTGAAATACTTTAATGTTATCTATATTGTAACCACTATAAATATGTGGTTAAGATACAGAGTTTAAAAATACTTTTTTCTTGAAAATTGTTAACATAAATACAAAAAAGGCAAGATTATTCTAATTTCTCCTAATATTTATACAATATATATGACAACCAGCCTATGTATTTTGTTTTACATCTTACATAGATATTAAGCGGTAGAAATAAATGACTACTGAATTACAACTAAACCATAACTAACTCTTTTAATGGAATAAATATGAACTGAGCATGCAAACACCTCAGGTTTCTTAAAAAACTCAGAACTGGAGTCAATTAGGTTGTTTTTTAAACTGGGAAACAGTTCTTTTTCCAGGCATTCACTATGAAAACTTTCTTAGTGGCCAATGAACAATTTCAAACTCTCTTTATATTCCCATAAACTAGCATTATCATGGTGCTAAATGAAAGCAAAACTACTTAGTCTCACCAGCACTGATACTGCTCAGCTAGTGACTGTAACCTCCAGGTTCTTCCCAAGTCCCAGCTCATGTGAGAAGTGTCTTGTGACTCTTATGGCAGCATTTTATCATGTCATACAGAGCAAAGAGCAGAGAGGCACAGAAATGGAGGATAGAGATAAGAGGAAATAGCTCTCCCCACCTCCTTAGAAATATTTACTGCTTCTCTGATTAAGGTACTAGTTTCATTTTCCACTTCAAAAATTGATCTGGTCTTACAGGACAGAGTGTTGCACATACACTTCTTGCATTTTCTAAAGTGATCTACTAGTACAGTGCAGGGAATGTTTTGCTTTCCAGGGAAGATTAAATATATGGATGATATCAGAGATTATTCATTGTGTGTACAAATAGAAAGATTATTTAGTAACCCGTGATACACGATGACATAAGGTTGTTTTAGAAACAAGCACAAACCAGAAGCAATTACAATGAATAACCTCAATTTACTAAAAAGGCCAGTTTCTATGCTTTAATGTTTCTATGATTTCATTTCTTCTAGGACTCACCATGAAAAGCTGGTGAACTTGTCAAAAACCCAAATGAAGAATTCTAGTAATTAATTCTGTAAAATGTTCTATAATATCAATTCTAATGTCTCTCCACATAACCTGTTTTTTGAGAATATATATAGAAACATCATGAACAGTAGTAGCAGAGAGGTAAATGCGATCTTGAAGGCAGCTTGTGGTAGTACCCAAGGCTGAGTGTACTGGGAGAAGTCCCACACACCAGTAACAGTTACTCATCACTGTTGTTACTCAATCCCAATACTCTGGTAAGCGATCTATGACTCGACTTTGGATAAAAATCAAGTCGAGTCAGTGTATTTACGAGGTAGTGTACTCTCATGGCGATCTACCAATGTATGCAAGCAGGAAAACTGCGTGTAAACATTTACTGCCACTCTTATCTCACCCCTCTGTCAGCGTGGGAAGACCCGCAAAGGGTAGGAGATTAATGGTGGCAACTTACAAGCTGCAAGCACGCCAGTGTTCTGGAAATGGGACCAAGGAGGAGCGCTTTGTCCCTGCCCATGGCAGGGGGGCTGGAACCAGCTGGTCTGTAAGGTTCCTTCCAACTCAAACCATTTTACGGGTAAATTAGGGTATTATACAGGTAACATTTACCGGACATGAAGGGAGGTCAGTGCGATAGGGGGCAGATACACTTCATGGCGGTAACAGCCGCACGGCTCCGCACACGCTGCGAATTTAGGCCCGGTCGCCCCTCTTGGCTCTCCCCAGCGCGTGTGGCTATGGGAAAGCGCGAAGGCCTTAAAGGGCCTCACGCGGAAAAGGCCTATCTCGGCGGACCTCCTCAGGCGCTGCTCCGGCCCTATTCCCTGCCGGCGGCCCGCCCCCACACGGGCAGGGCCGGGCTGGAAGTGACGCGGGCGGGCGGGGTTGTGCGGCGCTGATGGTGGAGGCCCCATGTTGATGTCCCCGGCGCTCTCCGCGTCTATCTAGGTAAGAGGCCTTCCTCGTCCCAGGCCTGGGTGGGTGGGACGGGCAAGCCTGGCACCCCCTTTCCTGCCGTCCTCCGGCGGTTCCTGGGGCGGACGGGGCCGTTAGGCCGCGGCCTGCAGTTCTGCGCCACTGGGAAGCCGCCTCCCCGCCCGGCTCCTAGTTGTCTTAGGCCGGCCGTAGTCGGGAGGGGAGAAGAGGGGGGAGCGGTTGCCGTTGCTGGGGACCCGGGCGGCCTAGCTGTGGGAGGCGGTGGGGCTTCCCTCCGCTCCGCCCCCCCCCCCTCCGCCCCGTGGCGGCGTGTGCACTGCGAAGGCCCGGAGCAAAGGTGATCTGCGGTGGGCATCTGAGGCCGCGCCGGCCGCTGCGGAACGGAGTTTAGGGAAGGGTCTAGGCTTCCCCGTGGGACGGGGAGAGGCAGTGCAGGTAGGGCCGGGGGTGTCAGGTGCGTCCTGTCCAGCTAGGGCGGCGTGGCTCGTCCTGCGTTGCTTTTGTGTTTCCTGCCCGACGAGCTTTTCGTCCTCCCGTCCTTTGCGGTGCATGAAACTAAACGCGTCAGTCAGCTTCCCCGAGGGAATCGCTTGTCATGTCAGTAATGAAGCCGAATCGTAGCTCTTCCTCCTTCTGGCCTATTTGCAAACCGGGATCTGTGAGCTAAGTAAGCAAGCACCCAGCATCCCCTAAACTATCCTTGAACTGTAAGTAGATCTGAGCTTCACCTAAGCCCCCCGGATTTTCCTGCCGGGGAACAGTAATCCCAGATGATTCTGCTGGTCTGCACAAGTTCATATTAGTGAATAGCTCTGCCTTGGGCTTGGAAACCAGCCTCCCTTTACTAGTTTCACTAAGGCCGGTACTCAGCTGTGGTAGCTGGCAACCAGTGTGCAGAGAGAAATGTTTGGGTTTTGTGTTTGTGTTGTTTTTTGTGTGTGTGTGTGTGTGTGTGTGTGTGTGTGTGTGTGTGGCTGTTGGGTAGTGTTTTTAGTGTTTTTTTCCTTTTTAATATCTTCCTAGAATAAACTATAAATTTTTAAAAATACTATTAAAAAGTTAAATTCAGTTGGTTTTGTTATTAATGCTTTATTCGCTCTTTTTGTACTTACTGTGGGTAATGAAAACTGAAACTATTTCATGCCAATATTTGGCTTTATTTATTAAAAAATAAAAAAGGGCTGTTGTATGTCTTCTAGAATTGTAGAAACTGCTGCTTCATAGCAGTTATAGTTCAGAGTGGATTGGAGAGATGTCTTAAATGTAATCCTCTGTTTTGAGAGGTGTGGGAGTTTTCAGGGTTTTACTATGCTGTAACATTTCCTACACTCTTCTGGACTCTGAAGCTGGATAACAGATGGGATTTATGTGTACCCTGTTGTCTCTAAAAACCTGTCTTTTGGTCTTTATGCAGTTTCTGGCTCATATAGTTTCTTGATTTTGTCCTTTATATATGTTAATCTTTACAACATTGGCATTTTGTCATGTTGCTGGTCTTTCATCTAACACCTGATACATCAAAATAATATAATGACTGCCCATGTGTACTTCATGTGTTACACAAAATTGGGTAGTAGTAAGCTGAAAGCATAGAGGGTCTAAACCTTACATGCCTTTTCTTTGTTTTGAATGATGTATACCTGTTTAATTCAGAGCTCATTTTATTTCAGAAAATACGAGCTCTTTGCTGCTTGCTTTTTAACTGGTGAAAAGAAACTTTAAAAGGCTACAGGAAATACACGGACAGCCTTTAATCTTTGAACTTCTTGAGGCTTTCAGTGGCCCTTTTTGGGACTGGTTTTCATGTGTATCTTTTAATGGAAGTTATGTCACATACTTGGCAGTTCCCTCATTCAAGGTGTGAATTTGCTTGGTCAGTATAAAATTACTTTTAATACTAGATGCAAGAATAGGATGGCTTATCTTCCTAGAAACGTGTTAGATGTATAAGGCCCTGATCCTCCTAATACCAACCACATTGACAAACTTGTGATTGTACATTGAAATCAGATACTTGAAACTTCTCAGTTGCTTGTCTTGGATTTTTAGCAGATATTGCTGAATCCAGGGAAGGGTTGTTCTTGTTCTGCTTGTGAAGCATTTTGCATTGCTGTAATTTTTAGCACGATGTATCCTGCATGAGGTGGTGAATGGGAAGCATGATTAAAAGCTTTTGCAGTCTGACTGATTAGTGTTAATCTGTCACACTGCATTCATACCTAAATGTTCCCACTATCAATGAAGTCTGTTGTTTATGGTAAGGCAGCTAAATATGTGGGGCTGGGAGCATATGTGTTACGGTGAGAACAGTAAAAGATACCCACGGTCTGGTAAACAGAAGTAAGAGAACTCTTTCTTTTGAAGAAGAAAAAACCTGTCTTATTGAGAGGGGAAGAAACACTTCATCTGTAAAAATACTGTAAAAGGCACTGAGCCATATAGATTCTGAGAAGAGTTCAAAGTAGTGAAACTATGGAGCTTTATTTCACCTTCCCTGCCACTTCCAGAAGCATTGAGAATATTTAATTAAGTTAGAACCCTGCTTTGTTTTCACATCACTGCTTTAATTTCCCACTTTCTGCTACTGTATTTGAGTTATAATACCGAGGGCATTCAGCTAAGCAATGCTTTCTCTCCATCTTGATGTCATTGCTGAATGACTGCCTTTATTCTGAGAGGTCATTGTTCTGGAGGGGTGCTGAGGCAGTGAACTTCGAGGACTGATTCTATAGCTATCTGTTTTCACAACAGAGGAACTAATTGTTAGGTTTGTTTGTCTTGTATATTTCAAATAGATTTTTGTAACTTATTTTCACACTATATTGAAGTATCAACTTCAACAATTTTGTTGCAGATAATCATGTCATCCTTTCAAGAAGTGCCATCTTCAGCTAACACTTTGCAGACTTCCAATTTTGCGCATGTGATTTTTCAAAATGTTGCAAAAAGTTACCTTCCGAACACACACCTCGAATGTCACTACACTCTGACCCAGTTTATCCATCCTCATCAGAAAGACTGGGTTGGTATTTTCAAGGTAAGTCAAGCTTGTTCTGTTGCTGTTTCTCAAATGTTTACTGTCTTCTCTCTTACCAGTTAAAAAAAAAATGAAGAAAAACCCCAAACCAGTAAAAGCTCTCTCAAAATGAAGTGCAACATCACTTAGGCAATGTATTGTATTCGTGCTGTCAGACTGTGAGCTTTTGTAACAGAGCTCAGAACAGAGATCAAAATTAGAGGAATGGGAACACTTTAAGGCTGCTGAAGTTAAGGGAAAGTGTCATGCGGTGGTGTTGTGCAGAGTTAAATGGAGATGATTTGGGAAGACGTGGGCACAGATTGACTTCAGAACAGGACTATATGAAGAGTATGAGCTGCAGTAAGTGAAATGTGTGTGGAAGGAACAAAAGCTCATCTGGAGGTATCCTGACATAGGTCCTTGACTAATTTTTGTTGCTAGAACAGTGTGAACAGTATAAATGACTGAAATTACTCAAGACAGACCCTTGAAACAAGGATGAGGGATAAGGCCACATCTAAGTTACTTGGAGTTATTTGTAAAGGTTAATAAAGCTTCGTTTATGGGAATACAAATTGATTAATTCTTAGAACTGCTTCTATTTAGGACTTTGATCCATGTTGCTTTGTCAGTATAGCTCCTAGTAGAAGATGCTTAAATTCCTTACTTGAATGGTTAATGGAAGTTTTGATTCAGGCTTTAAAGAAGTGGTGCTTTAGTAGTGGGGAGGGGAGAGAGGTAATGGACTATCTTAGTACTGAAGGACCTTTCTCTTTAGAACTGTCTGCTGTTTTAAGAATGTAAATGTGTGACTTCATTGTAATCTGCAGGTTATCAATGGATTCATAGTCTATATTCAAGATAAATTACCTTTCTGCAAAATAGAAGTACTCTATTCTGCGTAACAAAGCAGAAGCATTTTCAATGCTATGTGCAATGACTGTACAGTCAGTAAATTGTGTGGGGGAGGCTTTAGCTCACAAACAGGCACATTGGTGGGAAGTTTTTAAAAATGTGTGGATATATATCTTTATTATCCTCAAAGGTTTCACAGTGTGAGCACACTTGAATGTTAATGGCGCTAATGAAACTTAAAGTTTTGATGAATTTTTTTTTAATAAGGGTGCTGTTCATATTGCATATAAGCATTTTGAAGTTATTTAAATTGAGAAGTAAGTATTGTGGCTTTGTTTATCTCAGTGAGGGAGGCAGGACCCTAAAAATACCAATTAGGGAAATTTAAGAGCATAAAACAGTCTTTCAGTGACTACATGAAATGCTGTATACAATGGACAGGTATCTTTGATACAGTCTTGACTGTGATGATGGATTTGTTAAATTACTGAGGTCTGAGTTTTTATTCTGCTTTAGCAGTGGCAGGTAATGAAGTTTTGGCAGTTACTTGAGGATCATGCTGAGCTGGCATAAGGTAGTACTGTTGCTGAAAGAAACACCTTTTATGCAGAGTGGTTTAATTCCTGTGCTTCCTCTCCTTTATGTGAATCAAGCTCTTGTATGATGAATCAAATCAGGGAATTGATAGAGGTTAAGACCAGCATTTTGGAACTGATGTTTTGGTTTTGTGTTTTTTAAAATGGGAGTTCCCCAGCTGAATTTGCAGTTCACCTGATTCTCGTCATCACAAGGGAAGGAAGCACTGCAAGATAAAAAAAGGATGAAAATTGTTTTCTTTCTGTGATGATGTCATCCTGAGAGTAAGCATTATGAATATACTGTCTTATTATAGTACAGTGAGTTAGATGGAGCCAGCTGTCCAGATGCATCTGTGTCTGCAGATACGTATGTGTATGAGTAATCTTTACAGTAAACTGAATTGTGAAAATGTAATCTTGGGATAGGCAATAGACAGAAGTTGTACTATACTGTCATCTGAGTGTAAAAATGAGTGGCTTCTAGAGAACTAATTGTTCCTGGACAATCAACAAACCACCTGGAGGTGGCTGGAAAGCTGATGAAACAAGCGTAGGTTTTATAATTTACCTTGGATGTGATGCATGTTTAGTAAAGTGATTTTCAGCATTTACAAAAAAAAAAAAGGCAAATCTTTACTAATTGTGAGAACAGTAATTAATGGCTTCTGTGTTGCCATAGTATGCAAGGAAAGCAAGGCTTCCATGCAAGAACTCAAAGCACCAATTCACTGACTAGTCATGTAGAAGGAACAGAAGTCCACCTTGTTTTTCTGAGGTGAAAGAATTGCATAGAAAACAAACCTGTTTAACCTTTGCCTGGAATTGCACAGAAAGTTACTAGTGTTGTAATAGTGAATACTGAACTGAGGGAAAAGTTGTCTAGTTTAAAAAGAAACAAAAAACTTCCAGCCAAAAAAATGCAGTGGTAATTCCAGATTAGTATAGAAAATAAGTATGGAACAACTGATTCCCTCTCCGTCCCCCTTGCCTCTTTTTCATTGGTAAACATTCTGTTGTTTTTGGTTCTGATGTTGACTTCTGTTCCATTTTAAGAGGCAGTGACTTCAACTGTATTATGTCCTGTGTTTGCTCAACTGGTTAGCTAAGAAACTTTTATTGAACTAACCAAAATTGACAGGTACTTTTTTAAAGTGAATGGCTTTTATTTAGGTTGCAAGTCTAAGTATATTTCTTGAGCAGCCGTGATGTCTTGAGTAGATACAGATTATTTGTATCCTTGTATTACCCTGTTTGTTTCGGTAGTCTGGCTTCTTATGCAGCTGCATAGTGAAATGGATCAGGGAAGTGATCTGCCAGAAAAAAAGAGCTCCTGCTCCTCCGTCTTTTACCACCTTACTTTACAACTGGTTTGGTTCCTCAGCTTGATCACTGTGTGTTGCAATGGGCAACTCTGCTGGCATCACTGTGATGAAAACAAGTGAGCTAGCAAGGTGTGTGTGAGAAAGGCTACACCTGCTTTATTGGTGTGGCTGCTTAATGTGGGATGGCAATTAAAGCTTTTTCAAATCTTTTAAGAATTCCGTTCTGAAGAGCAGCTTTTAAAGGTTCGGTTTGTCAGTTTTCCTTTGTAAGTGGAGCTAATAGTACCAGACGCAAACCCCAATTTTATATACTGACTCTTAATTTCTAGTTTGTGAGTTTTAAAATGTTTATGTAGTATGTACTACGTGTATAATAGGATCCTTTTATCCCATGTACATTTGCATTTGTGATTGTTGTAGTTGCTGTTAGTGTTGCACAGCTTACATAGAAAAGGTGATGTTAGAAATTGAGTCCTTTGTAGGAGCCATAGATTGCTTTTAAGAGTTTCTTTCTATGTGTTTTACTCTTACTTGTTCAGTTATGTATTTAATACAGAACGTCATTTTGTTTATCATTATATCAGTCTTTTTCACCTTGTGTACATTATTTTTTTCACTTGATAGACTTAATGGATTCAGTTTTTCTTTCCTCACTGGGAATGTTTCCAGTTTTCTGTGTCTACTTAGTATGCCACTTTCATCACTGACTATTTTGTACTATGAAAAGGTAATGGCTTTAATGGACGGTACCAAAGCAGATTCCTTCATGTTTGCAGTTGTTTATTTACAGATACCTTCTTCTCAAGGGTATTTTACAAAGCAGCTTAAAATAAGGAACCTAAGGCAAGATGAAGCACTGCCTTTCTGTTCTACATCACAAGCATCAGGAGGGTCTTGTTGGGAGGTAGAACAGCTCTTGAAGTTCAGACCTGAGCTAGGGATTTGTGGCATACAGCATTATGACAAAGAACTGAATAAATTGACAAATAAATAGTTATTCTAAAACTTAAATTTCTACCAAGTTCTCTGTGCATGCTGTCCATGAAATGGTTTATGTTGTTCCCCACGTGATTTCAGTTGCTAAATGCTGTGAGCATAAGGCACATCATGGTGGTGGCGGCTGTAGGTTTAAAACTCTTACCAAGAAAGTAATTTTTCTACTGTGTCCTGGACTGCATCACCAGCAGCATGGCCAGCAGTTAGAGGGAGGTGATTCTCCTCCTCTACTCTGCTTTTGTGAGACCCTGCCTACAGTTCTGTGTTCAGTTCTGCAACCCCCAACACAAGAGGGACATGGACCTGCTCAAGTGATTTCAGAGGAGGCCTGATCAGAGGGAGCTGGAGCACCTCTGCTGTGAAGGCAGGCTGGGAGCGTTGGTGCTTGTTCAGCCTGGAGAAGAGAAGGCTCAGGGGGGAGACCTTAGAGCAGCTTCCAGTGCCTAAAGGGGACCTAAAGAAATCTGGAGAGGGACTTTTTACAAGGGCATGTCATGACAGAGTAATGTCTTCAAACTGAAAGAGGGGAGGTTTAGATTAGGTATTAGGAAAAACTTCTTCACCGTGAGGGTGGTGAGGCACCTGTACAGATTGCCCAGAGAAGCTGTGGTTGTCCCATCCCTGGCAGCGTTTAAGGCCAGTTTGGATGGGGCTTTGAGCAAGCTGGTCTAGCGGAAGGTGTCCCTGCCCATGGCAAGGGGGGTTGGAACTAGATGGTCTTTAAGGTCTCTTCCAATCTTAACCATTCTGTGATTCTAATTTTCTGTCGTTTAGAAAAATGCAAACCCAGAGTTCATCAATTGAAAGAGCAGTGTTACATATAGGAGAATTATTTTGGATATACTAGTTTTCTTACAAGCGAGGTTTCCAAACACATACTCTACAGCAAAGCGTTTGACACGGTCTCCCACAGCATCCTTGCGGCTAAATTGAGGAAGTGTGGTCTGGATGATCGGGTAGTGAGGTGGACTGTGAACTGGCTGAAGGAGAGAAGCCAGAGAGTTGTAGTCTATGGGGCGGAGTCTAGTTGGAGGCCTGTATCTAGTGGAGTGCCTCAAGGGTCGGTACTGGGACCAGTATTATTTAATATATTCATCAACGATTTAGATGAGGGAATTGAGTGTACTATCAGCAAGTTTGCTGATGACACTAAGCTGGGAGGGGTGGCCGACACGCCAGAAGGCTGTGCTGCCATCCAGAGGGACCTGGACAGGCTGGAGAGCTGGGCGGGGAATAACTTGATGAAATATAACAAGGGAAAGTGTAGAGTCCTGCATCTGGGCAGGAACAACCCCAGGTTCCAGTATAGGCTGGGGAACGACCTGTTAGAGAGCAGTGTAGGGGAGAGGGACCTGGGGGTCCTGGTGGACGACAGGGTGACCATGAGCCGACACTGTGCCCTTGTGGCCAAGAAGGCCAATGGCATCCTGGGTTGTATTAGAAGGGGGGTGGTTAGTAGGTCGAGAGAGGTCCTCCTTCCCCTCTACTCTGCCCTGGTGAGACCTCATCTGGAATATTGTGTCCAGTTCTGGGCCCCTCAGTTTAAAAAGGACAGGGACCTGCTGGAGAGAGTCCAGCGCAGGGCAACTAAGATGATTAAGGGAGTGGAGCATCTCCCTTATGAGGAAAGACTGAGGAGCTGGGTCTCTATAGTTTGGAGAAGAGGAGATTGAGGGGTGACCTTATTAGTGTATATAAATATATAAAGGGGGAGTGTCACGAGGATGGAGCCAGGCTCTTCTCAGTGGCAAACAATGAAAGGACAAGGGGTAATGGGTACAAATTGGAGCACAAGAGGTTCCACTTAAACCTGAGAAGAAACTTCTTCTCGGTGAGGGTGACGGAACACTGGAACAGGCTGCCCAGGGAGGTTGTGGAATCTCCTTCTTTGGAGACATTCAAGACCCGCCTGGACACGTTCCTGTGTAACCTTATCTAGGTGTTCCTGCTCCGGCAGGGGGATTGGACTAGATGATCTTTTGAGGTCCCTTCCAATCTCTAACCTACTGTGATACTGTGATACTTTTGGGGTTGGACCTTTTGCAAAAGCTTGGAGGGGTGGGAAGTATAATAATGCAGACTTCTTTCACAACAGAAGTTCTGAATATGCATTGGTTTTATTCTTTTTGTATATATTCATCTTTCATTTTCTTCATTGTCCCCTACAAGAGGCTTGAAACAAGTTCTGACTTGATCTTCAAATCTGTTGTCTTCCATTGCTGCTATTTTTGCTGTTCTCACATTCTGGAGGTTCATGTGTAATCAAGTTCCAAAAGATCTCAATCAGTTATGTCCTTGCTTGTTACTAAGGAAAAAAAAAAAAAGGCAGTTTTACAGATAAGTACCTGTCTAGTAGTTGACATAGGTGTCCTGAGCCTGAGTCCCTCTTCATGCAGTTTTATGGGAACTAGAATTTGAGATCAGCTTTCCCTTTGGAGAGGGTTTCTGTGCAGAAAAACCTGATAGTTCCTAACGTGGAGTCAGAGGGGAGAAGGCTTATCATTCTTGATCAATTTCACAGGAGATCTGTACTCCAGAATGATTGAAGACCAGTGTCCCCTTTTTATTGTTCTCTGCTTATCTCTGATTGATCAAAATCTGGAGAGACCTTTAGACTGATCCAAGTCTAAAACTTTGAAATGAAGAAAAATAATTAATATGTGCAAGACATCTGGTTGCAGAAATGGTCTATCTGGTAGGTAAGCCTAATCTCCAGATGGGGAAATCTGCATCTTGTGACTTTTACTTCAAATAAAGTGAAATAATCATATGTCCATGTGATTTTTTTTTTATTTTTTATTTTTTTTCCCCCATTATTAGTGAATAATGTCCAGATTTGTGGAAGTGTTTGAAAAACTTGCTTGGCCTTTAAGCAGCAGTGCTTACCACTCTCTCTAGGACATGTGTGTGCAAGTAGGTGTGTCAGATCTTCAGTATGCAAGAGAGGCAGGTTTACTACATCCCAAAGGCAGAAGGAAAGAATGTTACAGGCATAGTAAAGATAGTGGTTAAAGAGAGTAGTGTTAGAGGTGTGGGTGTTTGTGGGGGATGTCATAATACTTTCTGGTTTTCTGGAGATTTAATTTTGCTGAGGCCAGCATGCTGGAAAGACCTGTGATATCAGCAGGTAATCTTGCATATGGGAAGCTAATGACTTTGGTCTTGCTGTGTAATTAGCTGACTGTTCCGCTGGAACTTTTCTGTTCCTTGGTTCTATTTGGTGTATTTTCCCAAGTAATCTGTACTGCCATTCTTGTAGGATGTTGTCAAGTTGGTACTGACTGCCTCAATGTATCCTTAGAGAGGAAATCTTTTAATCTCTTAATGTCCACATTTATTATATTGACAACGTAAAAATCATGATCTGATGTTCCAGTAGCTTAACATTGGAAAAACTGAATAACCATGGTTGGGAAGATTCTTAGTAATTTACTTGAATACAAGAAGTGCCTGCTTGCCCTGAGAGAGTACTCAGTATTTAGGAGGTGACACCTGAGCTACTGTTTGTGCATTAGTGCAGTACCTGTATTTACATGCAACTTCATTTCTGACTTTTCAATGCACTGATTTATAGCAAACCTCAAAATTGTCTGTGGGGAAAAATTTGTGTATTGTAATATTTGATTCACATAAGAAATGGCTTGGTGGTTGTGCTTTATCAAGACAATACAAATATGTCTATATAGTACTCTGGGTTATTTAGTCGCCTTTGCACTGCCAATAACAGTACAACTTGTGTGAGTCTTTTCAATATCCTGATTTTGTTGTAGATTATTTTCAGTTTTTTTCAAGATACCAGTTACTTCCATATATGCAAATCACATTATGAAGTACAGCACAAAAGCTGGAGTTGCTATTGACCACATGTGTATAGAATTACAGTTTTTCTGGCATGAAATTATCACTGCACAGCAGGACATGATAGAGGATTGTGTACTGCATCGTACTTCCTGTTGTTAAAAGAGTTAGGAATAGAATTATTGGAATTGGCAATGTTTTGAGAGTTGCCATCCTCAAACTACAGTGATTTGTGGGTTTCTGATTTACCTTCTCTGGAAAGACATGTCATAAATAACTGAGATAATCTTTTTCTTAAAAAAAGATAAAGAAATTAATGGTAGTGTTGTTCACTGTTTCTGTAGTAAGTGAAGAATAATCTGGATTTACTTGTTGTTTCCTTTGAATGACCTATAATTCCAAGTGTACTTTTCTAAATCTAATTGCCATGGTAGATTTGTGTAGTCAGAGACAGAATTGGCATAACAAAGCCATCAGTAGCTGGTAAAAAATTTTGAAGTAAAAGATTGTGCTAATTTATAGTTCTAATGTGATGGTAAACAAATATCTTGATTAAATGCCACCCACCCTTTTTTAATACATTTTCATGCTTATCTTTTGAAGGAAACAGTAAGTTTGTTGCTCTTTGATCTGTCATGATATTTCCTTGGACAGTCATTTACATATGTAACAGATTTTCTTTTAGAGAGTTCATATTGTTTCTATATTTATTTTGATTTATACCTCGTAGGAGAGAAAGTTGATCCAATAGTCTAGGCACTCTGTCAATGTCATTTTGACATATTCCTCTGAACTGTGAGATAGATAATACCTTGATATTGCAACAAATGCCATATGTTCTCAATAGCCCAAGTTAAAAGATTGCCTGTATGTGTTTGTAACATTCTGCAGAGATGGAGTTCTTCAGGTCTGAGTACAAGAGAACATTTTAAGATTACAGCCTTTCATAAAGAGTCTAGAGTACCTTGTTCTACCCCAAAACATTACAGCTTTAGGGCTTCTACTATATAATACATTTTTATCTCAGTGTGAATAGCAAGGTCATGTCTGAAGTGAAGTCTTAAATGGCTTGTACCGGGGTAAGTCAAAGTTGCAAGTAATGTAAGGTGACTACAGGCATCCTGAAGAAAACGAGGTTGTAGCTTTGACTTTTTTTACTTACTTTGAAATGTCTATGCCTTAACGTTACTGAAGTGTACTTTGAGTATTTTTCCTGATGTTCATGTTCTGATTATTTTTCTTTTAATAGTTTGGTTCTTTCAGAATTGGCATCTAGGTACTGTTATTTGATGACAGTGTATGCATTCAAAAGTATATTGCATGAGTGGCATGTCAGTGTTAACAGTAAGCTATGAGTAATTTTGCTCTGTATGAGCTTCTCTGCCCCTAGGTATTTATTTTTTCCATCTATTAACTGACTTAGAGGAACTTGTCACCTGTAGTTGCCTGTAGTAGGCTGTGATGGCCTACAGTAGCACTAGCACTGCTGTGACTTTCAACTAATTTTACTTGGACTCAGGGTTATGGCACAAACCAAGCCTGCTGTCAAAAAATCACTTCCTAGGATACTGGGCCCAATTGTATTTTGCTTGGACACCTGCGTTTCCTGTGATTTGAGTCAAAGTAGCTGTTTCTTACCATGTGAAATATGTAAAGGCTGTTGACTTAATTATGTTGTGTAAGGTATGTCCAAAGCCTTGTGTGCTGTCTGTAATTTTGCTTCTTTCAGAGTAGCTTATTGTCTTCTTGCAGTACTTGGGGTACTTTGCCAGATTACTTTCTAAACTGGAATTTACTTGAGGAATTACAAAAAGGGCATATTTTTTACTCTGCAGAGTTTTATGGTTGGGTTGTGGTGTGGCTTTTTTATTCTTTTTTTTTTAATTGTGTCATATTAGATGTTTACAATAAAGGCTCATTGGTTATGCCTCAGTTGGTTCAGCTAAACCAGTATTTCCTGGGTTTGCTTCTTTGATCTGCCAATGTAAGTATATGTGCTGTGTAGATAGGTGAAACCTATTAATGCAGCAGAATGAACCCTGCTGTTCTTCTAGTTGCATAATGGCTTTCTGAGGCCAAGGAAGAAAATGCCAAGTGAGCTTTCCTTACAGTGGTGTTTCTTTAAAGCACTCTCTTAAGGTTGAGTTGACTTCACCGAGGCATTACAAAAAGAAAGAAATGGAACAAAATAGAAAAATTTTCCATCTTCAACTCATACATGAAACTCAAGAAATTATGAAGTTTGAAATAATTTTTGGATTGTAAACACTCTGCAGTTGTAAGGCAGAGCTTTTCTCTTAGAAAAGCTTCCTTTTAAGATGGACCAGATGAGAGTTTAAGGAGATTCAGCAGAAGAAAATGTTTATTGTTTTTCCTCAGTAATATATTTGATAACTCATTATTGGCATACAGACAGGCACACAAATTGTATTTTTTCCCCACCCCACTCCCCGTTTATTTTTCTAGTCGGCTAATTCTAGTGATCTTATGGAACCATATTGTGAGTGAAATGCATGTATGGGGAAGCTAATTGCCCTGTGTGGCATTTCAGTAAGAAAGGGCTTGTATATGTGGGGCAACAAAGAAGAAAGAACTTTCATGATGACTATGCGTATTTATTAGTAGAAGGTAAACCTGTCTGGTATGAGTGTTGAGGACAGTTGACTGTCCCTACATGCCCAGCAAAATTGCATAGTACCTGGTGTTAGACATCTTAGCCTTTACCAGACTTCATTGTTTCCACTGCAGAGTTGGTTTATATGACTAAGAAGTAATTCATGATGTCCTAATTGAGATAAACCTTTTTACTCAAAAGTAGGAAATAGTAATATCATGAATGGATTACTCTGTAATGTCCTATTAAAACTTTCTATTTATGGAGGGACAATTAAATAAAGGGGGGGGTGTGTTTGAGTAACACTTTGTACATAATAGCAATCTGGATATGACATTTTTGTAGGAGACATGATGTTTAATAATGTTTTTGGCTTAAAAATATGGGTTGAGAAGGTGAAAGTAGGACTTGGCTTCTGGATTATTAATCTGTTGGTTGACATCAGTGGAGTTTGGGGGAGTTAAATGTAGGTAAATGGGGAAGAAGAAGAATGTGATGAATACCAGGTTAGCAATGACTTTATTTCTACTTCTTCTTACAACGTGGGTAATTTTTTTTTTCTGTTGGTTTAGGGACGTTGCATCATACAAGTTCTACGTGCTCTTTGTCTAAGAAATAAGGATGTTAATATTTTTTGTGTTTTTTAACTCTGAGAAAAATGCTACTGGAGTTTTTTATTGCTTTACAGGAGTTGCTTTGGGTTTCAGGTTTGGATGTGTGTATTTCAGACTTGTTGGAATACGTTTCTTCAGAGGATAGCATTTCTTATTGTACAGAACTGCACTCTTAGAAAAGTCTTGAAAGCATATGTTTACTGAAATTAGTGGAAGGACTGCGCCAACTTAGCTCAGGTTTTCATGCGGATTTTTTTCTCTTGCAGACACAGTGTATCTGTAAGAGTTAGCATTCCAGTGAAATGCAGGTGTTCAGTATTGCGGAAGTTGTCCAAAAAGTGCTAGTTTAGCCTTGTCAAACTTGGCCTTTTCAGAAGAGAAAGCTGTGTTTTTTCATTCTTGCTCTGTGTTTTCTGATGGACCTGTTAGAGTGTGCATACAAAATAATCACCCTTGGCAGAACTTACGCTAAGAAAATCTCACTATAAACTTCAAAATTAATCTTTTTGATGTAGTAATGTGTATCTTTATAGAAAGAAAAAATGTACCAAATAGGAGTTTAATGTATAGTGAAAACTGTCTGCTGTTTTAATTTATATAGACCATTTTATTGCCTTAGACCCATTTATTGACTTAGGTAACAAGCTTAATAAAATTCATGCTAAATCTTTGACATGCTTGTTAAAATATTCCTGATTTGTAAACATTAAGTATCTTTTTATTGCGTGTTGAAGCAGAAATATGCATATTAGACTTGTGTTGTAAAGGCCAGACCATGGTATCTTAACTGTGTATAACAAATTCATCTGCTGTATGTCTTCTCTTTCCTTTTTTTTTTTGTTTTGTTTTGTTTGTTTGTTTGTTTGTTTTACTTTAGGTTGGTTGGAATACTGCAAGAGATTATTACACATTTCTTTGGTCACCTATGCCGGAAAATTATGTGGAAGGATCAACTGTTAACTGTGTGCTGACTTTTCAAGGTGAATATCAAGCAGTATCTACCTGTATTTTCCAGCCTAACCAGCTTTTAAAATATTTATCTCTTCATTACAATGCTGAGGGTTCAGAGTTCTAGACTTTTAGAAACATAAATTGGAAGAGAATTTTCACACTTCACTGTGTGAAATTCAGTCTTATTTCAGATGCTAGAGAAGTTTTAAGGGGAAGTATGTGACTTAGTATGTGACTTTTTACGTAGTGAACAATATTCATGACTGATAGAGAAGTGTTGCTGGAAATTATTAAAATACAGAAGGTGACTTTAACAGTCAGCAGGGCTTTTTAATCTCGGTATCTGTTATCACACTGCGTCTATGTTGTCTTTAGTCTTTGGACTTTAAAATCTTCTTAATATAAAAAGATAGTCATCAAAGAATAAATAATGTAGATGATGGTTTGGTGAGAGCTCAGATTAGGCAGAGTTGCAGAGGACCTTTTGACAGTGAGGAATTGATGAAAATGACTCGAGTTTTTAAGAAAAGAATAAAGAACAAAAAAAAGTTACGCCACTGTACAAATCTATAGTATAACTACATTTTCCACACTGTATGGGAGATCAGAACCCCTTCTTTCCCCTCGCCATCTCAAAAAAGGTCTAGTAAAAGAAATGAACAAAGCGCAACAAGGAAGAGAAGAATTAAGAAATAGGTTCTGTGTAAAGGTGTGGAGTTGCCACACTCTTCTTGTTAAATATAAAAAGAGGCAGTGGCCATGGATTGTGGCCTGGGAGGTTTATGTCTAACATTAGGAGCAACTTTTTTACTAAGGTAGAGTAGTGGAGCACTAGAACAGATATCCCTGGTTTGCAAGAATGGGACTTCCACAGTTTCTTAGACACAGCCACTGTAGTCTCAGGCTGGTGCTGACAACAGTCTTTTGAATGGAAAACTGGACTAGGTAAACTTCAGAAATTCTGACAGATTTTTCAGCCTGGGAAAGGAAAATAATGGGAAATGACCAATATCTCTAAATTCAGTTACCCGTGGCATGAGTGCGTTATCTAGTGTTCATATTTAAAAATACAGGAATCATCAGTGTAAGCTACCAGTGACAGGTTCAAAACTGAGATAGATATGATAATTGCATAACGCAGCCAACATGCAGATCTTCCTGCCACAGAGAGAACATTATGAGCTTTAGAAATCTGTACGCATTTGAAGTTGAATGTAGAAAGAGCACCTCCATTAAACTTGCTTAATGCTTTTCTGCTTACTAGCAGAATTTTATGTATGATCTTACGATCTTTTTTACTTCCTGGTGTTGGCTTTATTCTTTGTGTGTATGTGTGTGTATTGCTTAAGATATATAGAAAAAATAGTAATTTAAGGCCTGAAATGACTACTGTGTTAGCTTGTTGTCTTTGTTAAAGCTGCATATACTAGCTGCAAATAGCAGTAGCTTGGATGAATGCTCTGTTCCTTTTTTTATGCCAAGTTTTTTTTTTTTTTCTGTTACTTTCAATGATGATCATAATCTGGAGAAGTTTCCAAGGAGATCTTATAGCAGTTTTTCAGGGGGGAAAAGGAGGCTTGCAAGACAGATGGAGAGGGACGTTTTACAAGGGCATGTAGGGATAGGGGAAAAGTAATGGCTTCAAGCTGAAAGAGGGGAAGTTTAGATTAGATACTGGAAAGAAATTCTGAGGATGATGAGGCACTGGCACAGGTTGCCCAGCGAAGCTGTGGCTGCCCCATCCCTGGCAGTGTTCAAGCCCAGGTTAGATGGGCCTTTGAGCAACCTGGTCTAGTGGAAGGTGTCCCTGTTCATGGCAGGGGACTGGAACTGGATGATCTTTAAGGTCCTTTCCAACCCAAAATATTCTATGATATCCATGTGATCTGCCCATTTTGCAACCTTGAAATCTGTGAAAAGTATCTGCTCTGTAGGAACTAGAAGGAGGCCATTAGTTTCTTTTAGTTACCAAGATTCACTGAATGCATGAAATTAGGTTAGACTGAAACTAAAAAGTGACCTAGAAACCTAGAACTGTACATGCCATTATCAGAACTTTGTATTTTAAAGTTTTGCTACACATGAAGAGAGCAGGTAACTCTGTCCCATCTGTAACATTCCATGCTGACAGTCCTTCACTTTTACAGTGCTGCCAGATTTAATCACTATTCAGACAAGCTCCCAGTTGTGTTTGGCAAGGCATTTTAGTGCTGCTGAGATTAGCTCAGTAGATCTTACAGGAGCTTAATTAGCAGCGATAAATAGTAAATGTTGTGCAGCATGCTTTAAATATTATTATTTTTTATGATAAGTAGGTATGCTGGAAGAAAATAATAAGGAATCTGTTCTCCATAGTATATGTTAGATACAGGAAAAACCCCTTTAAGTAGTTTTAAAATCAGATTGTCTGAACCAGTATTAAAACTTGGAGCTGCAAAGTAGATTGTTCTGAACTCGTTTCTGTATAGCATCACCTTATTTATGCATTGGATTAGGTAAACTGAACTGCAGTGTTATTCAGGAAAGCGTAGTCAGGTCCAAAAGCAGAATCCTGAAGTTTTGAAATTAAGATACTATTCATTATTAAACTACAGTTAATAAAGTATAAGACTTATGGAAACATGAAGTGCTTGATACGAGTGCTGTCTGTATAGCATCCGTAATCTTTTACCATTTGTAGAAAACGTAGCTAAGAGTACTGGGAAGTCTTCCAGGAATCTGAAATAGAAGTTGGTGAACAGAAATTAATGATGAAGTTAGAAAGGGAGCAGATTGAATTGTAGTGAAATATGAACAAAAACAGGTGACATCACCTGCTGGATCGAGCACTGGGTGAGGATTTATTATGCTAGTATCAGACTCAGTCTGGCTAGCATATCTGATAATTAAGTGTTTTGAATAAAGCCACTTGGTTTTCTTACCATTAAATGGGGTAAGGTGTAGTTTCTTGATTTTATTAATAAAGGTAAAAATTTCATTAGTTCTGGAAATAATTGTTTACCTTCCACAAATATTGCCACATGAATCCAGGTGATGTAAGCAGCTTAATGTTGAAGCTTTCGTGGGCAACAGTTTAGCTGAATAGTCATGCAGAAATTTTTCTGCAGTAATTTGCCAGCATCATGCAGTATTACTTAGCCTCAAGAAAGATGATTTATTTTTTATCTTGCATAGTCTTGAAGATTATTTTTTTTTTCAGTTACTAACAAATAAGTTTTTAGTTAAACCCTGCACAGTACCCTCTCCACTTGGCACTCGTCTCATCCATTCAGAGCATGTGCTTTGGCATTTAAACCCAGCAAAAGTATGTTGCTTACTCTTTGTTCTGTAATTGTACAACAGTTATGTAGTAATGTTGTCCTGATCCAGCTTCAGGGCATCTGATTGCTAATGATTCTGTTTCATAAATATATAAACAGCAGTTACTACCTAGTGTACGCAAAGTGGTGTGTACATAGAGCACCTATTACCTGACGCTGCTATGGTGTTCGTCTTAAAAACAAGGAGCAATTATTGGGGGATGAAAGTTACTAAATAAGATTACTTTTCTCCTGTTTTAATGGTTTATCTGTGCCTTACTGAGGTAATGAGCATGAAATTCGCGATGTAGATATGATCTGATGATCTGTTTTCTGATAGAGAGTTGTATGTTGTGTAGAATACTTCTTCAAATACGAATTTATTTTGATAGGATATTATCTACCAAATGACGATGGAGAATTTTACCAGTTTTGTTATGTGACTCATAAAGGAGAAATCCGTGGAGCAAGCACACCTTTCCAGTTCCGTACCTCTTCCCCTATTGAAGAATTGCTAACTATGGAGGATGAAGGAAACTCTGATATGTTAGTGGTGACCACAAAAGCTGGACTTCTTGAGGTTTGATTCAACAATTCTTAAAATGTTTTCTTCTTTTTTTAATATACACATATACACACACATGCATACATTCACAGGTATTGAAGAGCAAACCAAGATGAAAAAATCTACGTATGTATGTGTAAGGTACATATTTTTCCCTTGCTCTCAAGTATTTGATTGGAGTTCAGAACATTTGCAGGTTAAATGAGTAAAGATTTAAAACTGTATACAAGTATGGTATAGCACTAAGCAAAGACTGGGAAACCATAAGAGGGTAGTTGCCCATCTCTCATATCTGTGCTCTCCAGCTCACTGGAGGAATGAAGATACCCCTGTGAGGCAGTGCCTGTTTTAAGGACATATGTTACAGAACCAGTATACTTCTATTTGTGCACAAGAGCCTTGGAAACAAAGCTGAATAACTGCATTTGTCTAAGTATGTTAGAATAGCTCTTGTTTTATTTAAAACAGTGTTCTGTGTGTCATGTTCTTTGCTAGATGGATGTGGTTAGGCTTGTATGCTTGCATCCAGAGTCAAGATGTTTCCATTTGATATTTTGTGGGCTGAAAACTAATTAAACCTAAACAAACAAAAAAGCCTACCACCAAACTTGATTGTATCAGTTGCTTATTGGAAAATTGCTCAGTAGTTTCCTTGCCTTGCTCTCAGACCTTTTATCCTTTTTTCAGTTGCGTCTAGGCATATATGTGCATTTTATTTAGTTTTCCAAATTCAGGGATAAGAGACTTAGTATAGGGGTACATTTGGGATATTTTTGCTTTTCAGATATGTGCTCATAGTACTAAAATGAATGAAAAAAGAATTTTTGAAGTGTTTTTGATTGTCTTGGTTGATAGATTCGAAAGGGTGGTTTGAATCAGAAGGGACCTTCAAAGGCCATCAAGTCCAACCTCCCTGTAATGAGCAGGGACATTTTCAACTGGATTAGGTTGACCAGAGTCCTGACCAGTGTGACCTTGTATGTTTCCAGGGGTGGGGCCTGTGCCTGCTCTCTGGGCAGCCTGTGTCAGTGTTTTACCACCATCGTCATAAAAAATTACTTTTATATCTGGTCTAAATCTCCCCTCTTCTACTTTAAAACGATTACCCCATATTCTGTGGCAGCAAGTCCTGCTAAAAAGTCTCTACCCGTCTTTCTTAAAAGCCCTCTTTCAGTATTGAAAGGTGGCAGTTTATATGCTGGTCTTTACTTTTGGCTATGTGTCTCTTCATGTTTTATTTTTTGTGAGATTCCCCAAACATCACTTGAGAGGGTGTGTTTCTCTCTACACTCAGCAACCATTTTTTCACCAAGCTGTCATAATTATAATTAGCTCTTCCATAATTGCTGTCACTGGGAACAGTAAAGGCACTTCACTTAAGGAGCTAAAACCTGAGTATAAATTAAAACACAGCAAAGTCTGCTATCTAATGGTAATGTAGTACTGTTCAGTTAAAGGAATGAAACTTCAAGAATTTGGGAATAATGGGAAAACAGTAAAATAGCTGAGCCAGGGGACACATATTTTGTGCTCCTACTTAAACACTGGAGTAATTTGTTGCCACTTAATGCATAGGAATGAAGGGGAGAAAAATTACCAAACCCCAATGTTTTTGTTTTTTCAGTTTAAAATTGAAAAAATAATAAAAGAAAAAGAAGAGCTATTAAAGGTAACTTCTGTTCTGGAAAACGAAACGGCACAACTCAGAGATCAAGTTGAAAGACTGGAAAAAGAACTTAACCATGAAAAGCAGAGATACGACCAACTGCAAACAGAGCAAAAGGTTAGTTGTTTAACTGATTAAAGGTGACTCGTAATGTCTGTAATCCTCCTTTTTCAAGAACCAGTTAAACTGTGTGAAAATCAGCTATCAAAACCCCTCAGTAGTTAGATAGACATTTACACTAGAATAGGTCAGTTCCTATTAACCTCCTGCCACTATTCCTTTTATGTCGTAAAATGGTTAAAATATTTAAGGCTTTTGGTACCAGGCTTGGTAAGATAATCGATGACAACTGTTACCAGATGTTTGACATTTTAACTGTGGAATTCATAGTGGAATTCGTTGATAGTTTAAAGTTCGCTTATGTTAACTTAAAATGGAGGAAGGCTTTTCAAAAACCTCCCATTAAGGGTATTGAAAATGGTAAAAAACTCTAGTATTAAAATCAAAGATCAAGGCTTAACAAAGAACGCTACTGCCAGAGTATACCAAGAGTGAAAAGTAACTAGTCATGTCTTTGAAAGGTTTCGCAAGTTTTGAAGGTTTTCAAAGGGAAAAGAACAAACCTAAAAATCAGTTTAGTGTTAATTGATAGCGAAAATCTAAATCTAGTCTAAACCAAAGCAAACCTAATTTGCAACTCTACATATGGTAAGGAGGAAACTCAAATATAATAAAAAATACATAAGAAAAGTTGGACCAAATCTATTTTTAAACTGCTGCTTTTTAAAAAAACAACTTTTAGGAGAAGATTAAAAACATGTGGGAGGGAGGTGGTGACATGGACAAATTTGAAGTAATGAAGCCTATATAATTTAGCTGTGGACAGCAGTTAATAGGCTATTTCTGAGTACTAGTATGTATATGTCAACAGTTCTGCGTGATACACCTTTAATAGGAATTTGTTGAGGGAATTTGAAACTGTTGAAACTTTGTAGTTTACTTTTGAACAGTCATAGTGAAATGAACTAGAAAGTTGGATAAGGAAAAAAGAAAGGACAAGGTCTTGTTTAGAAAAAAGATTTTCCTATAAAAGAATGATTTTAATATCAAGTACATGGGAGAACTAGCTTAAATCACTGAGACAAAAATTGTATACTTGAAATTATGTGTTCTATGGATTTGCAGAATCATAAGCTTGGTGAATAAATCTGAGCTACAGATATATTTCATTGTCACTAGAGGTTCTTATTAAAAAATGTTTTAATCTGATGAATACATTTAGACTGTATAGGAACAAAAATGTCTTGAGACTTTCTCACATTTTACCGTGGATTTAGATAATCAAAAGTAGTTTTGCCTTAAAGATACTACATCTTTGCAATTAGAATTCATTTTCAGGAATGTTTGGTTTGTTTTTTTTTTTTGTTTTGTTTTGTTTTGTTTGCTTTTGGCCTTGTATTTTGTTGAAGTGATGATGCAGTGTGAAAAACTTCTCAATTATACTTAGATTAGGTGCCTACATATAGCTCCACTGAGGCTCATGTAGATCTACACGTGTCTGGAATACTAAGGAAGTTTTCTAGCTAATGAAATTATTTTTTGTCTTGTAAAACAAGATAGTCAAAAGTTTAAATCTTTTATGTTCTATTCTCTGTTGTTTTTTTTTTAAAAAAGTCTTCAGAATTGAAAAAATCTAATTTGTTTATATGCACAAGCAGAATGTAAGTTGAGTGTTACTCTTGAAAATTAAACAGGCATCTCTAAATCAGGTGCAGTAAGTGAACTTTTCTCACCATTAGAAAGTTGAGTAAATAATACGTTGTTGCTTTCTCTAAGCTTTCCAGTCTTAAAGATCCCTTCTGTCTTCTTGCCTCCCTACCCCAACACATGAAATACAGCGGGGGCTCAGGGGTTATATGATTTATCTTTGTTGGGAACGCATACAGTGTGTTAATGGATTGATTTAAAGATTCCTGAGCAGCAGTTATGCAGTGCACAGTTGGATTACAGTAACTAGGTTTTATTTTCCTTGTGTTTATTAAAAAAAGAAACACCCCCCCCGAAAATCCCTCCCCCTCACCCCACAACCAACCAGCAGAACAAACTCCCCAAAACTACTCCCTGCAACCCCCCAGCTAATCTAGTTGGTTCCGTGTGATGTGAATAGTTGTTCTTTGCAATAACGCCTAAACAATGCGTTAATTTGGATTTTTTTTAATATATAAGGGATAACCTTGAAATGCTAAGTAATCAATATATATATATTTTTTTAATTTAACAGCTTACTTACTATGAGCTAGGTTGATTTGGTTTGGCTTGTTGGGTTTTGTTACCTTTAAGTTCCAGAATGGTTATTTTAACTAAATATTTATATGGGCTTTTATTTCTGCTCTTTTATCACTAAACTTTTGATACAGAAATAGATAAAAGTGGAGTTGATAAATTAAAAATTTGTATCTTAAAAAATGTTCAACTTGGGCAAAGGTTTAACTATTTGGAGTTATATTAAAAAAAAATCTTTCCATGTACTTTAGAGCATATAGGCTAAAGAAAAAGCACCAAAACAAAATAGCTCATATGAGAAAATACAGTTGTTGTAAACACTGTATATCATTACCTTTGTAGTTTGAGAAAGCTGTAAGTGATAGCAATCTTTATTTCTGTCAAAGATAATGCTAAGCTGCATATAACCTATGTACAATTTCTTAACATACTTATTTTTTTCCTTTTTGGAAGTACTGCCATCATGAAATGCACAGAAGAGAGCCCTCTAAAATGACAATAGTATAAAATACTGTATTTAAAAAGCAGCAATGGTATGAGCAAAGGAAGTGGATATGTCTGTATTACACACATGCATTTGATTCGCATGGAGTACAGAGCTGCTTAGGCTGCTAATGTACTGGCAACTACTCTTTGGTTATTACCATTTGTATTGTGGTAAGGGGGCCCTGGAGATATGAACCCGTTCATACGAAATGCTCATCAGTCTCCCCCTTTTCTAGAAATCTTACACAGTTTCTTTGGAGCAAATAATACTGGTATCTGAGCTCATGTCTTTATCTTTTGATCAAATACATTATTAATCTAACTTGTATTTTTATCATAGAACTGAACGGAATGTGGATGGTGTGGGTAGAAGTCATAGTACTTTGGTTATCTTCCTGTGTAGTGTAAAATTTAGAAGGTAGATTAATTTTGAGTTTATGATACGAGAATGTTTTGCTGAAAACATAGTTCTCTTAAAATCACGTTTTTATTGATGTTTATTCCTATGCCTTTAGGCTGCGTTCATCTTTGTATTGATTTTTATCAGTCCTTTGCTTTCATAAGCAGATCAGGAGTAGTTTGGATCATTGAGAAATACTTACAGCAACGTTGATTTCTTAATATAGACAGGATAGTTGTTGACAGTGTCCCAGCTGTATCACAATTAGTCTTTCCCTCCCACTCTTGATTACTTGATATCTCTTCCCTACCTAGTTACTCTCATAGAATTCCGGGCAGCAGAACTATTGTCTTTGTCTGCCTTTTTTGCCTAGTTGGGATGTTTTGAATGTGGTCCTTTAAGAGGCTCTTTAGGAAAAATATTAGGAAATGACTGATATACTTTCAGCTTTTCTCTTAAAAATACAGCAGTCTATTAAAAAAAAAAAACAAAACAAAAAACACCGACAACAAATTTTAAGTTGTGTTCAACACATAATGGTTCTGCGGACACAGTTTTATCAGGTTGTCATCACCATCACAAAAAAGAGTACATGCAAGACACACAGCTCTCTGCTAGTCAGTGTTTGTACTCAGATGGAATATGCTCTCCAGCTCCACTGTTTATAGTGCATGCTCGTATGCTATGATTATTACTATTAACTTGTGTTAATCACTCCACCTTGGCAAAGCATAAGATACTGTAGAACCTGGGACAAATTCAGTCTTTATTTTTTAGCTTATCTTTTCTCATAGCCAGTGGCTGCTTAATGCAGAAGGTCGTTCTTCTGAGAAGGCCAGGTTAGGGAGGGGATAAGTAAATATTTCCCATTCTCCAGCTTCCCAACATGCACATTCTTTTTAGTTTTCTTACAAGGCCTGTAGTTTCAGTTGAAGGAAAACAGTCGCAATATTCCTCTGCAGGAATATTTTTATGCTTGCTAAACCATTCCTAGACTTTGATTTTTTTTTTCCTCCCCAGATGACACTGAATTAGCTCTTACATGGTGTGAAGGTTTAACTTAATGTGCCACTACCCTGTGTAGGAATTCAGAGTAAATGTGAAATTATTGGAACTGTTTCAGAAATGTCACATCTTTTTCTTACAACCTTCTGTTTAGTGTTTCAGAGTTAATTTAACTAGGATGATGTTCCCTGATAGCATACTTTGAGTCATTCTGTACATACAGCTTGCGGCTCTACTAATATAACTGCTAAAATAATGATGTAATTACTCACTCTGATGATTTTACTTAAGAAGGTGACATATTGTACACGGTCACCAGAATTGTTCCAAGTTGTTTTCAACATTTCAACTTTTTGTTTGGTTTCCTGCTGAGATAACTTGTTCAGTGGTACATCCTCAAGTATGTTGAATCACATTAGTAAGCTGCTTTTACTTGAATATATTTTATTAAAAAAACCCCAAACCCAGAACACTGGCTAACAAAACCTCAGCCTGTTTTTATCTAGAAAATAATAACACAAATACTTCTAATCACAGCCTTGTACATCATGAATCTAAAAATATATACCTTGTGGATGTGGTTTAGTGGTGGACTTGGCCGTGGTAAGTTAACTGTTGGACTTATCTTAAAGGTCTTTTCCAACTCAAATGATTCTGTGATTCTATGAAATAAAAAGAACTCATACTTTTTGCTCTTGTGTTCCCAGTTTTGCATGTTCTTGAACTGTGTAGAAGCTCTCTGGCAGCAGCGCACTTGCCTGCTGCTTTAAGATACAATATTACTGTGCTGAACAAGGGAAACGTGCCATAGTTATTGTGTCAGTTTTTAATCAGTTGGGCCTTCAACACTGCAGTCCTTCAGTTTTGTGAACACAGGTTTTGTAGGTTTCTGTAGAGAGCAGGCTTGCAAATGATACTTTTGCAATCATTTGTCTCCCTCTAGTGGGTTGAGAGCACTTCTGAACTGGTTTCTTTAATGTTACAGTGCTAACAAGTCTTACCTTTGTGGCAGTGATTTCCATATGAAGAGAATCCCCTGTTTTATTCTTTTAGTGACTGTTCTATGTATGAATATTTCTTAAACTAGCTAATTGAAATTTCACTGGATGATTAAGCAAATTCATTTGAGATGTTCCGCACTTCAAATTATGCCTTCATGAGAATGACTCAAAGCAATAGCACATAGTGGAATTAGAAGACATTTTAAGAAATTAACCTTGTGAAATGTAAATGCATGCTGCAAAATCAGTGTGTGTAAGTACTTCAACTGCCTCCTGCAAAAAATTGTGTGTCAGTGGTCTTCAGGGCAGTAACTGAGTGATGTTACTTTGATGAGCTTTTACTGAGATAGGCCTTAGTTTTGTAGAGCTTTGATCTGTTTAACAATGTTAGTTGGAGAGATTAACACAAATTACTACCACTGTAATATTGTAGGTTTTTGAAATAGAGTATCTTCGGTGTGTTTAGAGCAGTCAGTCATAGTCACAAAGATAAAAGCTTAATATATTTGAGCTTACGTAGAATGAGTTTACAGTTTTACTGAATGCTTACAATTTTATTTTAGAAAGTAAAAATTGCAGCTTCGGTTTTCCTTACAGAACATTCAGGCCCTGTGTCATGAGCACACTCAGAATTTGCAGCGGCTGCAAAGGTACTATGTCGTGTTCATCATCTCTGTTTAAAGGACCTCTGAGGAGAGTATGATGTCAGTCAGGTGTTTTACACGATTCTGTTGGAGCTGCTATGATGTCAATGGGATGAACAGAAGGCTCCTGCAGATAAGCCATCTAGACTCCCTAAATTCTCTGCAGGGTATGAAGCATAATGGTTTCTCTAACCGTAAATTACATCCAGATAAATCAGTCCAGCTGGAAGGTGCTGCTGCCTTTTTTTATTTTTTAATTTAATAAATAGCCTTTTATTTGGTGAATTACCTCTTTGACATCAGTGTTGCAGAGCTCCTTCTTAAGCTCTCATTCTTCTTCATTACTGTGTATACATTCTGTAAAAAGTAAACTGAAGATTGTAGTTATTAGCCATTCATCAGAGGTGGGTGCTTTAGGTGTGGAATGGTTTTAAAAAAGTAGGTAGGGAGTTTTACATGTTGAAAAGGGAAGATGAAGCATAAAAACCCCATGGTGCCAATTGACATCCTGCAAGATGTCACAACTAGAAATAGTCTTGGGTTATATTTTTAAAGTATTTTATTTTGTGTGGTGGATCTCTCTCTGTCTTAAGTATGCTTGAGAAAATGTATCTGTTGATTCACAGGAAGGGATGTCTATGCTGCTTTTCTTCCTTTAACTGGACTGTACTATGAAATATTTCACTGGTGTTGCAAAAATCCGTTAGCAGTAAGAAATAAGTAGGGAAAGTGTGTTATTCTTCATTGTTTAGCACAGAGATTTGTGCCATAGTTCAGTGTTATAAAAAAGATAATCTAGAAACTTTGTTGTTCCATTCTCAAATGGAAATTAGTAGTAAATTTGCAGTAGAAGTTTAATAAATAGATTTTAAACGTGTCAAGGAAGAACACAGGCATGATCTTCACATATCCTTTAGATAGAGCTTATAATAGCTGTAAGAAGTTTCAGTTGGTGTATTTATGATTAGTTACACAAGCCTAAAGCAACTGATCTGTAATTTAGAACTTTTTGATGTAAAAACTGTTCTTTCAGCAGCTGTTCATAATGTACTAATAACCAGATCATGTTATGTGTAATAGCAATACTTTGCAGGGGGAGGACGAGTGTTTTATGGGATTACGATAAAATTATTTTTAAAAGAATAAATATTGAATCGTTTGCTATTTTAGAATAGCACTAAAGATTTTGGTGCCCCCATCTGTCTTCTTATTCCTTATCTGAAGGTACATAAAAAAATGTCAGTGGAATTATGATTATGGGGAACATAAATTCAAGGGACAACTACGTCAGATTTTCTTTGTTTCATTTCACTACTGAGTCTCCTGTTAGTTATAGGAATTTCTGGTTTGGTAGCTTCGTTTTGCAGCAATGAAACTGGCCTAAGTAATTTCTGACTACTTATTTTGACTCTTACAGTGCAGTTTACATCCCCTTCCAACCATAAGGGTTCTGCAAATCTAGGGAGGAGGGATGGGGAGAACTGTATTTGTAACTAGATTAAAAGTACTATCCAGAGCAAAAATAACTTTTAAAATTGTTGAGGGTTTTAAAACCAATTCATTAAAATGATTCATGCTGTTGCTATGTTTTATTTTCAGTTAAGAAAGTGGAGGAAAAGGTATAATATTTGGAGATGTACCAGAAAAATAAATAATAATTACAGAAAGTAATTATCTTTTTTGTAGTAGAGGTGGTACGCATAGTTGCTCTGTTTATTATATTTTTCCCTTTTAGACTCCTTCAAAACCAGTCAACTTTTACCTGTAAAATAGCCTAAGAGCACTCATTTTAAGTTTTACAGGCACTGAAACCACTGTAACCAGAGCATATGGAACTGGGATTGTAGCATCTAAGTTGAATTGCTAAAAATTCTGTAAAATAACAAGTTGTCTCTAAAAATTAATGCTTTTTTTTTTTTTCTTTCAAAACTGTAGGCTTTGGTTGTATCTAAACAAGTTTATTAGGTGAGAATCTGTTAAGTATGGAACTTTTACATTTTAATACCATGTCCCCTTAGAATAACTAGCAAAGCAGCATCAATTGTAATGCTGTTTGTGGAGTGAATTTTTTTCAGGCTATTAATTCCTTTTAATATATGTTACATTTGGCAGCCTGTTTGAACTGTTTGTACAGTTTGTATATGTAATGTATCAGATTAAATTCTTTTGAAGGCACTTGGGTTACAACAGTTACAGTTATGCCAAAGTGGTGTTTAGAGAAAACACAGATATGCATTGAAATAGACTTTTTACTATGCTAGGCTTTCAAAACAGGGGCAAGTAATTAGTCTCCACTGCACTAGGGAAGGACAAGAAGTTATAATGTGTGGTGGTGCTGCTGGTTACATAGCAAGTTTTACTTGACATACTAACTTTAATTAAAATATCCTGGCTTCATTACATCAAGTATATATATTTTTTGTACAAAAATAAAGAGCTTATGAAAATAGTGTGTAGTCATCTCCAATGCTGTTTTCAGAAAAGATGATATATTTGTGATCACTTGAAATTCTTTATTATATTAAGGCATATAATAAAGTAATTCAGAGTTTAGATCTAATGTATTAGTTCTTTTTTTAATAGCATATATAACAAAAAAAACCACTATGTGCTGGTGTAGTGTTTAAGAAGTGATTGAGTCGTCAGTTATATTTGCCGTGCCCGCCCCCCCCAGTTCAACACCCCCTACCTCCCCCCAAAAATCATAATGCCCAAACTTCTGTTTAGTTGCTTGTAAAAGTGGGGCTTAATTACACAGTGTATTTTGACAATTAATGAGTAAAAACAGTCCTCATTATATTTTATTGTACTTAAAACATTGTTAGGTTGGCATCTGGCCAGTAGGGGTTCTTTGTAAACTCTGGCTGATGTGTTTCTCTTGATGGAACAGTACAGTCTTGTTGTTTCAGGACATTAAGTTTTGTTTAACAATGAATAGATGAACTGGTGCTTTAATCTTCCAAATGTGGAGCAGAAAGGCAACTTGTACCTTAGGATCTGTACAAACGCTGTAAGTCATGCTGTAGTCAGGCATGTTGGTCAGTTTGTCTTGACCTTGTTTACAGTTTGGTTCATACCACTGTCATGGTTGATACTAAGCTGAGCTTTATTTCATTTTGATATCAGAAATGGTAGAAAATTATCTCAATATGTGTGTTCTGCTTTAGTGTTACTAATTCATTTGCTCAAGAAAATAGTATTGTATTGAAAATAATGTCTTTCTGAGTTATTTAAGATGAGCTTACTTTAAATGGCCATTTTGCTGTGGTGGAGGTGATATTTAGTTGTCCACTGCCTTAGAACATCTTGGACATTCCTGTAGTTAGATAATGTGATACTTAACAGTGGCTTCCCATTTTGCATCTGTCAGTTTTCTGACAAAGGAATCTGTGGAGACAGTCTTCTCACAGGAGAATGGATAACTGGTACATAAACTCTGAATAATCCTGAAAGATACAGCAAGGCCGTGAGAGGCCCGAGGAAGCTTAAGCAAGCAAGATAAGAAGAAGCTGGAATTCACCGAGTTAATGAGAACTGTGGACTGTTGGCAGGCTTTCGAGGTCAAGTTCTCACACCTGTGCTTAACCAATTGTGTGTTAGTCGCTAAGGGTCTTCAAGACATGCATCCAATCATAATATGCCAAATCACTGTAAGTGCCTGTAAGCTATGGTATATAAGGAGTTAAAGCTTTGTAATGAATTGGCATTCACTGATCCCATTGATTGTCCCTCCCTTGTCCGTGACTCCTGTGTCGACAAATGGCACCCGAACAGGGACCCTCAGAGCGGTAACTTGCGGCATGCAAGTTTGAAGGCCCAATCAAAGAAGAGGGGGCGGCGAGCCGGCCGAAAGTCAGCGCTGCCCCGGCGCTGTGAAATCAGACGTCTGCAAACTGTGGGACCTCGCCCTGATCAGGTGAGCGGCCGGGGAGGAGAAGGGGCACTCACCTTCCGAAGAGGAACATGCAGTGATGGAGCTCCTCCACCATATTCTGTCTGAGAGAGGACTGCAATATGATAGTGCCGCCTTACAGGGGCTGTTAAAGTGGTCCCATGATCGTGGCTTTATCCCCATAGAGCAAGCCACCTTTGAAGTTTCTGAATGGGAACGTATAGGCCAGGTGTTGTGGGATGAGATCAGTAAAGGGACAAAAGAAGCGCAGAAGTATTCTACGCTATGGAGATCAATAATCGAGACTTTAAAGGAAATAAAATCGGAAGGCAACAGTGGCATCTGTTTTCCTGGCTGCTGCTCCTTCACAAAGTCAGTTAGAGGCAGGGAAGAGTGCTACATTTAAGGTATTTGTTCCTCCCGTTGTGCCTGGCATGGCATCTCAGAAGCATCCCCAGCATAAGGGGAAAGACAAGGTGAAGTGGCATTTGCGCCAGAAAGTACAGGCAGAGAGTGCAAACGCGGTCACCTCTGACCCAAAGGAAGGACACCCGGAATTGGAATTGGAACCAGACCCACAGTCTCCAGCAGAACCGGACTTGTACCCTCCCCTTCCTGATCCTGACTCAGACGGTTCAGTCAGTTCGGCTCATCTGCAGATGCGAACCAGCCTCAGTGATGGTCAACTGCAACAGTTGCTGAAGAAGTTAGAAGCATTGGAGACAAAAGAAACCTCTGAACCCTTTGCCCCACTCTCCTACAATCCACTAGTAAAGCAAGGGGAGTGGGAGGGGGGTGTTGGGCAGGGGGTAGGGGATTAGGGTAATAACCCTGCTAAACGTTGGTGTGGGATGATCAAAGATGCAATTGTTATGGGGGAATTTTCGGCTATGGGTCCCTCAGCATTCCCAGTGTTTAACACTCCACAGGGGGCCGTTGGATTTTAAGGGAGTAAAGGAGGCACGTCAACCGGTAACATCCTTCAGGTTAAAATCATCGTATACTCAGGCAATTATCGTGCATATTTTTTCTGCATATGTCTTAGCACCATATGATATCTGATATGATAGCTCAATCGTTGCTTACTCGCCACCTTCAGATATGGTTTAAAGTGGGCACAGCAGAGGAGAAAGCTGGATACATGGCTACTGCCCTTGCCACTGCTGTTAAACCCCTTCTACAATAAGGTTAGGGCGATTGTGGGGGTGCTAAATGTATGAGATGTTATAATTGTGGATGGATGGGACATTTTAAAAAGCAGTGTACTCTAAAGAAAATCAGTTCAGCAACCCACCCCTCTCAGTGTGGTGGTACTGGTTTTGCAGACAAATGTATTAGATGTGACAAATTTGGCCACAAGACAGTTGAATGTCGTTCAAAAAGAACCCCCCCACCCTGAACCTCCTGGGAAGTGAGACCAGCGCGGGATACAGACATGTTGTGTGCTTTCCTGGTGGTGTATGTTCTGCATCAAGACCTGCATGGGAAGGTCTCTTGTATGCTCTTATCAAGGGTATCGGGCAGACTGTGACAGACTGTGGACTTGGGACCCCATATACAAGTCATTTAATAAGTCTCTCTGTGATACACATGTACTAGAAGTTGGTAAATATAAGTATGTCCAGGTTTCTATCGACCTTTGGAGACCTTTATAGATAATTGCTAGCCACTTCTTCCAACACAGGCTGGCCCCCTGTGTCGGAATGAGTGTTCATTTTGGTCAGTATAGAAGCCCAAGCCTCATGCAATGTGGGGGAGGCAGAGCCTCTGCAGGGACGCCTGCTAAGGTTGAGGCTGCCACCTCATGCTGCAATGATGCTTCTCAGAGCTGGTTTCTTGTTAGTCTCCACAGGGTCCTTGTGCCACATTCTGCACGTGGGATTGTGTAGTGGAAGTAATGATTGTTGGGATTTTGTGCTTCAAATATTGTAGTTGTGTGGAGTGTGCTTGTGAGATCCCATACGTGTGTGTGTGTGTGTGTGTGTGTGTATGTGTGTTGAGGGTAGATGGTGTTCTGTGTATTTTTTGTTGTCGGGTTCATGTAAAAGTTTTTATCGGGTAGCAGTTTAACATTTTGGGCAAGAAAGGGTTAATGCGAAAGTGCGGTTGCTGGCAGGTATTTATGGTTGCTGCTGAAGAAGGCAGGCAGGCTTTTGTAGCAGTGCAAAGCAGGGTGAGCAACTTCAGAAAAAAAAAAAGAAAAAAACAACAAAAAAAAGAACAAACAGGTATTTGATGAGAGTTCAGTCCCCATGTTCAAAAGAAGCTGCCCTCTTATTCAGCTCCCGGTGCTCCACCAGCGGAATGGCCAGGATGGACACCAGAGCTGAGGAGTGAAAAAAACCCCAAACAAAACAAAAACAACAAAAAAAACCCCACCTCTCAATCTATTGAGGTATTGAGGCAGTTTGTAGAGGCACCACAGATGAAGCCTAAAGAGCACCTGCAACACAGTGGGTGCATGGTAGGAGCCTTGCTTAGTATGTTTAAGGTAAGCTGGGGGTGAATCCAAGACTTGGAGGAGCAGATAGATCGGTTGAAACAAGAACTGCTAACTGAAAAAGCGAGAGGGGTAGTGCAACCACAAGCTTTATGAGCCACCACCTAAGCAGCATCAGGGTGGCAGAGAAAAAAGAAAAAAAAAAGAAAAAAAGAAGAAAAAAAAAAGGGCAGTGATGCAGCGAGCTCCTCATTTAATCTGTCTACTTCTCAAGAACGGATAACCTGGAGGAGGGGGTATACTTGTGTCCTCCTGCCTACAGGTCCATGGCGACTGCCTCCAAAGTTTGTCAAGCCTTGCCGTGAGCTGGACAGACAAATGGAGGAAGCTGAGATGCTTCAGCTTCAGCTGACCCCAAGCAGAATGAGATAGAGGAAGAGAAAAATGAATGATTGTAAAACATCACTTGGGGGCAACTGAAAAGTAACAGCTTGAATATGTGTGCTTGTAAAGTAGCTATTATTAGAGGCTTTGATTTTGTGTATGAAACCACCTGTATTTACTAGCCAGTTGCTAATAAGAGACTACACCTTGTTTGTATTGTATAGATTTGTCACTTGTAAAAGAGATGTTAGAAATCTGCAGTAGCTGCTAGAAAATGCTAAGGCAAAAGCTAGAAAGATTCTAATACAAGGGTGGTGTTATAAAGTAGGTGATGGAACAAATTAAGAGGGTGAGAGAGCACCACTGGTAGGAAATTTCTTTGGCTAGTTACTCTGCTAATATAAATTTGTGTGTGCCTTGCCATAATAACGACTTGTTATTGGATGGAGCAGGTGAAACTCTGCGTTGACAACAAGGTGCAAGGACTGAGGCTGACCAAATGCCTGCTGCCACAATCAAGGGCAAGACTGGGTTGGCCTGTGTTTGCCACCAAGAAGAACCTTTAGCTCCACTGCTGGCTGCAACCCATCAGGCGTGGAGTGGTGGGGACACATGCCATGCCAGACCTTGATGTGAAGGATGGCCCCCCTGTTACCAGAGAGCCATAGAGCAGAAAAAAGGGACAGGCCCAGGAGCAGGGGCAGGCCCAGCAGCCTGTAGTTGGCATATGTTGAAGATATGATCTAGCCCAAATCCCCTGCTCAAGTAGTGTCATCCAAAAGATATATAAAACAAAAAGGGGGAGATGTGGAGACAGTGTTCTCACAGGAGAATGGATAACTGGTACATAAACTCTGAATAATCCTGAAAGATACAGCAAGGCTGTGAGAGGCCCGAGGAAGAGTAAGCAAGCAAGATAGGAAGAAGCTGGAATTCACCGAGTTAATGAGAACTGTGGACTGTTGGCAAGCTTTCGAGGTCAAGTTCTCACACCTGTGCTTAACCAATTATGTGTTAGTCACTAAGGGTCTTCAAGACATATATCCAATCATAGTATGCCAAATCACTGTAAGTGCCTGTGAGAAATGGTATATAAGGAGTTAAAGCTTTGTAATAAATAGGCATTCGCTGATCACATTGATCGTCCCTCCCTTGTCCATGACTCCTGTGTCGACAGGAATCTGGTTTGGGTATTGTCATCATTCTCTGTCTCAGCTTCTAATATCCAAGAAATAAATCCTTCAATTGTTTCATAAGCTTCCATGAGATTTGTGATACTTTCCATGTGTTTTAGCTAGGAGAATGTAGCGTAGCAACTAGCTCTAAATCAGAAGTTCTTCCATTCCCCCCCCCCCCTTCTGCCTGCAGTTATCTTTGTTGTGGCTTGTTCGAGTGCTGTAACTGGTCAAATGCAAGCTCTCCTTTTCAAGTAAAAGCGAGTAAACAGAGAAATAGAAGTTGTTTTCTAAGCTAGGCAATTGATGGTGAGTTTGCAGAAAGGAGATGGGCAAAAGACATGAAATATAGCTTTGTTTGTCGTATACTCTGAAGTCTTTGGTAGTCTCTGTGTAACTGAATGCTTGTGCCAAAATAAGCATTCATTTATTGACTCCTTATCAATATATTAACTGTGCATAGCAAGTTTGATATGTTTTTATATATTCTATTTATTTATACATACTTGAAATGGGCTTGTATGTTTTAAGGAAGAGAACAAATCTAAGAACTATATTTTAGCATTAATTCAGGTAGCATGTTGTAGTTTTGAAGGTATGTGCTCTTAAATGACATCTATTTGCAATTTTTTTTTAAGAACAATATTCAAGCATCAGAAGCTCTTAAAACTGAAATTGATGATTTGAAGAAGAAGCATGATGAGGCTGCTTCAAAAGTTCTCCAGCTTGAGGAAGATATCATGACTGTTACTCAAAAAGCCATTGCAAAAGAAACTGAGTTAGACAGGTATTCAGTCATTTTGTTCCTTACCTTCCTCATTTTGCTGTTTTTTTTTCCATGGGTGTGGTGGTGTTTTGTTTTTTTTAAACTAACAGTTTTTACTGTATGCATTGATTTTCTGTATTAATAGTTCTGTACTGTTAATTTGTCAATGTCTTAGTCTGAAGCACAAACTGAAGAAAGTGATGCTTGAGAAGGAGCAACTTGAATGCGTGTTAAAGACAGAAAAGGATGAAAAAGAACTTTATAAGGTAACTTTATTCCTTGTACCTGTAAAATCTGAAATGAAGTGGCTTGAAATAAAGGTAGTAATGTTTTACGGGGAAGTCTAATAAATTGAATTTGTTAAGGAAGAAAGGAAATGGGTAGCTTCCGTGAACATATTTTTAAGGCAGTTATAGATGTTCTCATATAAAAGTCAATGAGGAAAAGAACATCTGAATTCATCTCATGATATAAAAAGGTCTCTAAGAAGCAGAATGAATCACTAATGTGTTAAAAAGTAGGCATAGTAACAAAAAATAATAGAGACTAGTGAGGAAGTTCTGTAGTTACACAGTACATCACCCAGTAACTACTTTTCTTAACACAGTTTTTCACAAGTAAATTACATTTTACTCTCTGAAGTACTCTCTCCGGACTGTTTCTTAGATCCCTGTTCTTAAGTCTTGTGTATAACTCTGAGAAGCTTTAGGAGGATCTGTATTTTTTACTAGCATGGCTGCTTTCTTTTGCTGGTATTGAGAGACACCCATATTAAAATAAAATGTAGTGCCTCCTTCCGCAAAAGGCAAAAAAAAGTATATGCTAAAATAATGAAACACTAGCTTGTATGAAACAAATCAAGTGTATTTAAAGGGTTATTTCTGTTCATAGGAAAATGTCAATATGTGGCACATATGTACCAGAAGTCATTAAATCTCAAAATACCTTTCACAAGGATGGAATCCCTTTTTTAAATGAGCAACAAAAATCTTCTAGTCTTAGGGTAGAGAACACCTGAGTGCAGCAGTTACCTTTTATTAGGCATAATCTGATAAACTTTTTGACATTTTATAATGTCATCAACAGTTGTAGAGTTGTTAAAGCAATTTGTTGTCTTTGGAAATCAGTGTTGCTGATGCAGACCTGTTTGCTTAGATGATTGCAAGTACATACTATTAGAAGTTTAATTTCTCTTTAATTTTCTTGAGGTCATTTTTTTTTTGTTTGTCCTTAGTTTTACAACATTTTTGAAGAGATGAGTGAATTCAGAATAGCTTAATTTGTTGTGGACAGAAATCAGGGCCTTAATTTCTAGATATAGAGTGGAGCTGTTGTAGGTGATCTTGCTGAAGGAATTCCAGGAAGAAACTTTGTTCTGGAGGGCAGTGATAGCAAGCATTTACTTTTATATTTAGCTGTTGTAATCTGTCTTGGAGATGAGTTAGAATTTAGTGAACGCTTAAGTGGACAGGTGAACAGTAGGTTTCATAATATGGAAGAAGAGTTTGACATCTTCTAGCATCATTACAGATACACTTGAAGAATACAGAAATAGAAAACACTAAACTAGTAAAAGAAATCCAGATGTTTAAGAATTTGGATGCAAACAAAGAAAGCATGATATCTTATAAAGAGGAGGTTGACAAATTACAGCTAGTCATAGCTGAAAGAGAAAACATCAAGAAAGCTTTTTTGCTCTCCTCATCCAGTAAGGTAAGCATTTAAAATGAATGTATCTCAGGTTGTATGTGTTTCACAAGAGAAAGAAGTTGAAGATACCACCAGTGGTACAGAATGAAAGGCAAGAGAATTATAGTATTCTCAGCAGGTGCAAAAAATGAGCAAAGGAGTGAATTATGTTTTATTTCTTCACATTCTGAGCTTGTCTCTCACATAATGAACTGTGAGATGAACTACATGTGAAAAAATAGTTTGTAAATTCAGTAAAAGTGCATCAGTAAAAGTAGTACACTCCAAGTTGCTTTTTTAACTTCACGAGAAAGGAAGGAGGTTGAGGAGAAAAGTTAATCATGGTGCTATGTTGAGACTGCAGAGAGTGATGGAGGAGAAAAGAGGAGATGGGCTGAAGGACTTATTAGGTGAACATGCTGTCAAGATACAGTGATGCAAAACATGAGGAAGAACAAGGTATCATATAAATGGACTAAATTTATGAGAACCCATAGTGCCTGTAGGACCTCTAAGGAAGCGGTGACTTTGCTATGTGGTGTGGTAGCATTGTGGTTAGCAGTGTAGTATAGTAGGAGAGTGAAATTGCTGAAGAACTGGTACCTGTCCTGTTCATGGTCCAGGTGAGTTTACTTCAGACTAGTTTTAGAGTGGTACTATGAATAGCTGTATTGGGTTTGTGTGGTAAGGTTGTGGTAGCTGGAGGACTATAGGGGTGTCTTTGTGAGAGGCTGCTAGAAGCTTCCCCTATGTCCAGTAGAGCCAATTCCAACAGCTTGGAGATGGAACCCCTGCTGGCCAAGACTGAGCCCATAAGCAATGGTGGTAATGCCTCTGGGATAATGTATTTAAGAAAGGGGAGGAAAATAAAAAGAAGCAGCACAACCCCCAAAAGACAAACCAAAAAACTGGGCAAGAGTAGCTGCAGCTGAAGAGGAGTGAGAACATGTGGCAGAATCCAAGGTCAGTGAAGGAGAGAAGGAGGTGCGTCAGGCACTGGATCAGAGATTTCTGTGCAGACTATGGTGAGGGAGATTGTCTCATTCCAGTCCATGGAGGAAACCATGCTGGGATGCCTGAAGGAGTCTGTGACCCTGTGGGAAGCCTGCGCTGGAGCAGGTTCCTGGCAGGACCTGAGGCCCTGTGGAGAGAAGAGCCTATGCTGGAGCAGGCTCCTTGCAGAACTTGGGACCCCACGGGGACCCATGCTGGAGCAGTTTGTTCCTGAAGGACTGCACCCTGTGGAAGAGACCCACACTGGAGCAGTTTGTGAAGAACTGCAGCCTGTGGGAAGGATTGCACATTGGAGAAGTGCTGTAAAAATAGCTAAGGGACAGGACTGTATGGCATTTCAGAGTCCATCCATCTCTGCTTACAAAATGAGTATTAGTTTTCCTCTGGACTTGTTATGCTAAGTGATTATTCAGAAGTTACCAAATAATGAACTAGAAATGCCTGAATTTATGTCTAGACTCAAGAAAATGAGACGATTATACCTTCAGGAAGCCTAGAGGCTGTAAGTAACTTACAGTAGCTTTGAATATATAATAATAATAAATGATCTCTATTATATATTACATATTTTATAATTATAATATATATACTGTAATATATATGTTGTGTCTCATATGTATTAGCTTGTATGAGACATAAATTGTATATTATAACATGTATTGTTCAAATTATTAATAATAATTTTTATGATTTTTTTAATTATTATTGATCCTGGGCTTTTCAGAGGAATGAGAAGCCAGTAGTGCAGGTTGGTCAGGTGGCCCTTGGCCTGTCCTGTGGAATTGCAACAGTGCTGACAGTCTCAGCGCGACATGCTGCAGCCTGCTCTTCATTATTTTTTATTCTCAGTTCCTCCTGAAAAGCTTGTTGTGCAAGATCTTGGGAAATGGAGCTATGAGGAAAACATCCCAAAGCTGCTTTACTGTGTTTTACATCAACCAGTTGTAGACATTGTAAGACCTCTTACTCTGTTACCTGCAGTATCTTACTGTGGGATGAACTTGGGTTTTGAAGCTGGATGGCCGTTTGTTCTTGTTAAGACTTCTGTGGTGATACGAACAAAGATATTCTGGAAAACAGACTTTTTTGCATGTTTGTTTAAAACTAAAGGTGAAAGTACAGCAAAAATCTAGTGTAGATAAAATAATATTTAAACGTGCTTGTATGCCATAGTGAAATATGTTTTCACACTATTGTTATCAAAGGAGGCAAATGGGGGAAAGTAGAGCTTGTGTGCTAACCTCTTGATTTAGTTTTGCTAAAGCCACCAGGAAGATCTCATTTTTCTTTCAAATGTTTCCAATTCCTATGCCAACCTTTAAGGTTTGAATTAAAAAATGATGGATTCTATTCCCTATCTTCTCTTTCCTAGGAAGATGCAAGCTTTTTAAAAGAACAGCTTCGGAAAGCCGAAGATCAAATTCAGGCTAGCAAACAAGAAGCTGTCCTAATGTCAAAAGAGCTGAGCGATGCAGTAAACGTGCGAGATAAGACGATGGCAGATCTTCACAGTGCACGCCTGGAAAATGAAAAATGCAAAAAGCAGCTTGCTGATGCTTTAGCTGAACTTAAAAAAATCACAGCTTTGAAAAACGATCAGGTAAATTGTCAGTATTTAGTGCTGAAGTTTAGTGTATTTATGAAATCTGTCAGAGCTAGCTTTGCTGAAGTTGGGGAATAAAATTTTTATGGATGATTAGTACAAATTATTATCAAACTCTGTTTTGGCATTCAAGATACTACCTTAAATCAAGCACATGTTAGCTGATTTGGAAGGTTGTTAATAAAGGAGGTTTCGGCTATTACTTACAGAAGCTCCTTTCTACCCCCCCCCCCCCCCCCCCAGTATTTTCACAGACTAATACAGTATTTCTGTGTATTATTTTGAATCCTATCCCTCTCTGAATTCTTTTATGTGAGCCACAATAGCATTAAAAATACATTCAGATAAGTAAATTGGGTGGAATTTTCTTTATACTGCTCTTTCCTCATTGATGGATTCTGTCTTGATTCTTTTGAGTCCTTGCATTACTTATAGTCAAAGTTAATTTGCTTTAGTATTTGTGAGTATAAAAGTATTAATGTCATGGCAACTATCTGGAATTTCTTTCTCTTGGATAAAAATCTAGTGAGCTAATATAAGTTTTGTCATTCTGACTTAAGTGAGCTTTGCACTGGATCTCCGTGACTGCAACTGTATTGGATTATTTTGCTACTAGGATTACTGTAATGATGTAGCAGTTTTTAAAAATACATTGTGCTGAACAGTAATTAAAATAGTGCAGTAAATCCGAAGTGAACAGTACAACCCTCAAAAGAGCTATTATACTTAAAATATCCAAGAATTACATTTTTTTTAAGGATTTCAGTAATATACAATGTTTTTGAATTGCGTCCTGAAAAAAGTAGCAGATCATCTGAATGATTCATGTTACCAGTTGGTAAACATAGTTTATATAGCTCATGTATCAGTGCTACAGCTCAACTAGATCTCTTCTAGTAGAAATACAGTGAGTGTGATGGAATATAGTTGTGGTCTGTCCATGTTTGCTATAGCTGTCTATAACATAGCTAGAACACCTTCTGGAAGGCGTTCAGACTTCTGATATACATTAGTCAGTCCACAGAACAAGAATCCTCTTCACCTGCCTCTGGTATTACACCAGTGCCTATTTACTCCCTCAGTGTATCTTGACCGGAATGAAGTTAAGCACAGCTGCTTTTTTCTCTGCTCTACTGCTCTATTCCTTTCCTTCCCACAAAGAAAATAGGAACTTCTTCTGTACATACATAGAGTATTATGCTTCCTTTAATTGAAAAAAGGCTCTTTGGGAAATAGTGGTATTCAAACAAAAAAGGAGAATTATTTTTTTATTTTTTTTAAGGAGACTTCAAGCACAGTGGAGCAGGAACTGCGCAGAGAAGTTGAAGATCTGAAGCTTCGTCTGCAAATGGCTGCTGATCATTACAAGGAAAAATTCAAGGAATGTCAAAAACTTCAAAAACAAGTAAACAGATTTACAGAACAGGCAGTAAGTAGAATGGGAGAAACTGCCCTTGCTTTTTTAACTTTTCAGCAACTGATTAATTTCCTTCTGCAAAACCCAGTGCTTTTTAAAAAATCAAAGCATGTGGTAAGCAATGGCTCTTTAGTTTACCATTTTCTTCTATAATGCTGTGTTATTTCTATGATTCTTTTTAGGTAGTTGTTGAAACCCAGCATAGGATTTATAGTAACTGGTGTATGTAGAAAGCTAACAGAGTTTGGCTGAACCTATAAGCATAACATTGTTCAAAGAAGAATTTTGAAACTGAAGCAGGAAAAAACCCAGTAATTGCTACTTCTGTTCAGTAACATCATTGCCACAAAAACCTCCCAAAAAACCACAACCAGAAAAACCCAAATGAAAATACCCACAACAAAATTCACCAAAACCCACAAAACAAATGCAAATCCAGAAGTGGGGAAAGTGGAGAACCTGGAGGGGGATTTCAAAGTGCAGCTGGGAGAGGTTCCACAATGCAGTGTATAATTGTATTCCATATGTGTTTTGTATTCTTATCAGTCGTCTAAGGTTTGTTCCATAAATGAGGCTTTTGCAGTGATTGTGTGTGTCTTATGCCACCTGGTAACGGAACCTCTCGGTGAATATTCAAGCAGATTTGAGAGAGAGTTCTTCAGAATTTTGTGAAAATCAGTGACTTGAGTTGAAGAGCAGATTAAATGGGGAAAAATTGTAAGAGCAGTGGCAAGATACACAAATACGAATTCTTAAGAGAAACAATTATTTCTGCTTTCCACAAAACAAATGGGGTAGTTACTTAGCTTTGATCTACTACAGATTAAAGAGTTGTCTTCTCATCCAGAAGGTCAATGGTGAATGAGGTGTGATACCAGAACACGTGTAGCTTTTCCTAAGAAATCTTCCACATCTTTGGCTGTGTTGTGCATGTGATAGCAAGTACCAGATTTCACTACTCGGGCACCAGAAGTCCAGCACTCATTACTAATACAGGCTTCATTTTCTAGTGTAATATTAGATTTAAGTTGATGGATTTAAGTGTAACTGTTTCTCTAGAAAATGAGATTTTTCTAATAATTTGCTTAGAAATGACTGTTTCTAGAAAAAAAACAACCAACCTTTGATTTTTATAATCTTACTTTATAGTCTGAGGCAGTTTCAGTTTTAATAGAATTAAATGTGTTTACATATTTATTATTACCTCCTGTTTTAATGAGCAATTCCATCTAGTCCAATTTTGGAGGAGATTATAGTGCAAGATACATATTACTTTGTGCTTTGGCTTTCACTTAATTAAATACCAAACCAAAATTTCTTTTCACAAAGAAAACTGCAGGGCATCAACAGAAACTGACAAATGCGTCTAACATTGAGACAGCTACTGCCGTCGTTACAGACAAAAGGTTTTCTTCATCTCCAGGTATCAACAGCTTAAATCTTGTCTGTTTGTCTCAGCCTGAAAGTGTTGCCTGTGTGAAGTAGTACCTAATATTGTTTATTGTAAGAAGTAGGTGGACTTGTTCTTTTTTAATTAAAGCAATGATTAGAAATATGAAAAGTCATCTAAAAATTCTGTCTTTAAGTGGCAACATTCATAAATTACTCCATTTATATTTTAAAACAGTTGATATTTGTTAATATCTGTAGGACTGAATTTCTACTTGATAGGTAACACAGAGATGGTTTTGCCAAGCTAATAATTCATGTAAAAAAATCCAAACAAAAACCCAACCCCAAAAACACCCCCAAAAACTTCCCAAATTATGCAGTCATGTATAAGGATTCTTCACTGTGCCATTCTACTGTAAGCTCAAATTTACTGAAAAGTTCTAATTATGTGATGGCAAGGTCAAGTCTATAGAGTATTCTCATGACTTAAAGGCAGTAGTGGTTTCTTGGAAAATGTTTAACTAGGCTATGGTTTTTATGAACTATGAAGTTCTTGGAAAACTAATCTTCTAAAACATAAATATATAGTGATATATTTAATAATTCTTCTAAGAAAGAAATCCTTCACCATGAGCATGGTGACACACCTGCACAAGTTGTCCAGAGAAGTTATGGCTGCCCCATCCCTGGCAGTGTTCAAGGCCAGGCTGAACGGGGCTTTGAGCAACCTGGTCTAGTGGAAGGTGCCCCTGCCCATGGCAGGGGGTTGGGACTGGGTGAGCTTTAAGGTCCCTTCCAACTCAATCCATTCTATGAAGTAGATTGCTGAGGCACTATGTGTTTTTTTATGGAAAAATAAAATACTTAGCATTATATCATATGTATTCTGGTGTTTACTTTCTTGGGAGCTAAGGGGAGAGGTGTCTGTTTTTAATGTTGGTCTTTATAGTATGTATACATATATTTATGTTCCATTTTCAGTGTATGAGAGAACTGAACATAGGTGTGCTGATATCACTGCTGATCTTGCGTATTACTAGCCACATGATACTGGTTGCCTCTGATTAACTATTTGCTTGGATAACATGGAGCACTGTTCTTTATGCACTGTCAAATTTGGCCTGTCATCTCTCTTACACAGACTTTATTTATGGAGCAAAAAAAAATCAATGTCCTTGTTTTTTCTTCAATGTTCACAGTTAGCCCTATTTCATCTGACATAGTTTCGGAATTCGTCGTAAAGGAGCAAGTACGTGAAATGAATAAAGAAATTGCTGAGAAAACAGAGAAGTATAAGAAATGCAAGCAAATGTTGGCAGTAAGTGAATGGCTGCTTTGGAAAGCTGAACAGAAAGTAGCTATAGGTGCTAAGTGTTAAAACCACAAAGCATACCCAGCTGAGTTGCCTTGCTTCTGTGATGCACTGCAGTTATGGTAGAAATCTTAGTGGTGTTCAAGGCCAGGTTGGACAGAGCCTTGGCATGGTTTAGTGTGAGGTGTCCCTGCCCATGGCAGGGGGGTTGGAACTAGATGATCTTAAGGTCCTTTCCAACCCTAACTGTTCTATGATTCTGTAAGGAAGCGCATTCTGATTGAGTCAGCTCTCGCTTACATGTTGTATTAGAAAATCCAGATAAGGACTCTTCAGGAAAACCCAGATGGAGGAAAACAAGTGAACAAAAATATTCCTATGTCTAAGGCTTTGAATACGTCTTTTCATTATATTTGAAGTGTAATTGCTTTTATAAATCAAACACAGCACATTGCTATAAGCCACCTGATGTCTGGAGCAGGTATAGTAGTTTTCAAGTATAATAACTCCTCCAGATCTGACTGTCTGGGGCTTTGATGTGTGAGTGGGTGCTATCTACTAGCTTTGGCTCAGTCATACATAAAGGCATTTATGTGGTTCTCTGGGCCAAATTTGGCACCAGTAGTGCTGTAGCCACAAAAATAATTCCCTTCAAATATTAATACCTGTCCTGACTTGATTTTCATTAACCAGTTTGGATGGATGTATGTATGATGGAGTACTGCAACAGTGATGCTGGTTGTAGAATTAAGAACTGCTTTCTGGGTGTTGTCTTGTCTCTGTTCATCTTGTTTCTCTTATTTATCACAATGAGATTATTCTGTTTTAGTGTGCTCTCCAGGATGTAATACCTGTCTATAATTCTGCTTATTACCTTATCTATGGAGAGCCTGTGTTAACTTCTGCTGGCTATTTCTTCTGTAATTATAGTTGGGGAAAGCTTTGCCTTTGACCTTCTGGATGAAAGATATTTAAGTTGCAAAAGTTGCATGGGGAAAGGTTTTGTATTGAAGTGAGACTCCTGAAAGGATAATCACAATTACAGTGTAGTGTTAGGATAGAAAAAAACTTGAAGCAGGAAAGCTAAAGACAATACCAGCTTCTTGAACACTCAGGCAAGAAAAAGTATGTACTGAACATCATTTATGCAGTCTTCACTGGTCCTGTTGTTTTCAAAGTCTTGAGTCAGGCTTGATTACTTGGGGAAGCCATTCATAAATGGTCCTGTAAAAGCATGGAATTAGTGTCATTGTTGGGGTGGGAAGGGAAATCTCTCAAAATTGTAAATATTTCATATCATGGTGTAAACTAGGAGGAGAAGATGAAATGCAGTGTTTACGCTGATGAGCTAGCTAAACTGGAGCTGAAGTGGAAAGAACAAGTGAAAATCAATGAGGGTATAAAATTACAGCTGGCAGCAATGGAAGATCAGTATAAAGTAAGTTACTTTATTTTTTAATGAATGGTACCATGTTCTTAACATAGTTACTCATTTCTAGTGGCTCAAGTAATGAAGTGGTTTAATGGGAAAAAACCACTGTATTTTTGCTGTACATAGAAATTCAGTTTTGCACTTGTAGAAAGAACAGAGTCTTGTAATGCTTCTTTTAAAGTAAGACAGACCTCCTAAGTGTATTACCAAATGGCTGTCAGTCTTTTAATACTGTGGATTTAGACAAACCTCTAAATGATGTTAATGTTGTATTACAGGAAGAAAAGGGCTAGAAAGTTCTGATTTCCCGTTGCTTACTAGAGTACTAACAGGACTATTGATTGGTGTGTTTGTCTGAAATCTTTATTTTGCATGCTGCATTACCATTATGGTGATGTCGAATGCATTTTATCTGAACTAACTAGAGACATACAAGATACTGTTTTTGAAATCATCATGAGAGAATTACTTAATCTGGAGAACTTCAACTGTAACCTTAGAGTGATGCAATGCAAACACCAGAAAGTAAAGCGTAATGGGCAGCTTTAGCTTACAAGGTGCCTTAATCTTTGAGTTTATGTGATAGTAGTACATATATTGAAGTGTTGGTTTTTTGTATGTATTGAAGTGATGGGTTTTTTTTATGTTGACAACAAGGTTTTGAGCAGCAAATTTCTGTAAGACCAGCTTTTATGCTTTTTCATAGTCTGGTGGTGGTAGTGTAGATGACAGTAGAATACTGTTGCACATCTTTGCCCGTTGTGATCAACAAGGATTGAATTGAACTGCTACCATATCAGTTGTAGTAGGAATCCCCTTCCACTAGAAATGACAGCACTTTTTCTTTATAAAGTGCTGAATTACTCTACAGCTTACATCAGCCCTTTGTAGACTGACCTTTTTGTGACACTTTTCAAAGCTCTAATTTCAATTTTATAAAATTCATGACTCTTTCCAATTTATTAAACTTTATTAACTAGTAGTGATAGGTTGCTATGTGTAATTGAATGTAAATAAGTTTAGTTTTTTTTAACTTCTCAACAGCTGGAATAATAAATAATTTGTTCCAAAATTGAAATAATTTGGACTGCAATTCAAAACTTACTATCATTCGGGAGGGTGCAAGTGCTGGAGAAAAAGTAGGGTTTTCTTCCCAGTCAGTTGATTTTGATTCCACAACTTTTTGCTGAAAGTTGGCAAGAAAAGGCTGCTAACGTTCTGCTCTTGCCTGGTAGATAAACTTAAGGAGAATAGTTGGTTTTGATCTAGTAGTACTAGAGGTTGCATGTAACTGTAGTAGACAAAATGATTTCCATCTGAAAGATGAACTTAGTTTTAATAATATAACATGCAGGGAAATAGTTTCTATTCACTAATAAGGAACCTTAAACTTCTTTTCATATAGGTTCAGCTGGCAGAAAAAGAGAGACGAATAAAGGAACTGGCATCACAGTTGGAACTCTTTACCAGTGAGAAGGTATTGTCAGGATTCCTGTTAAATTTTGTAGGTTAACACTTGTGAGGCTCTTTAGTTTGAGGAATTGCAATTTATTTTTAAGTGAGAATTTGTTTACTCTTTCAACATTCCCATATTGAGATATTTGCCAAAGTGAGTTAGCATTTTAAACTGCAAGTTCTGTTAGTACTGCTAATACATTAAAAATAAAATGTAGACTGTAGTACATCAAAACTGATTCAGCCTTTGAAAATGTTGTCATTTATTGTTCTGTAATAGTGTTCTAGAATATTTTCTACCTGTGATTTAACAAAAATGCTGCAGTGTCAAAAATTATTTCTTTGTTCCTGTCTAGAATGCTTTTCCATCCAGGATCTAAAGTATTTTTTTCTGTTTGCAGATAGGAAGTACTCTGTGTAAATTAATAATCTGAGCAGCTGGTTGTACAGTTCACAGCACATAGCAATTCCTACAGGTTCTTGTCCTGTACTTCATTCTCGTCTCAGCAGCATCACTGTTTTTCTACAAGTTTTCGGTGGACTTCCAGCCTCCTTCCTGCACTGCTTCTCTTTATCTCTTGGTTAGAGGTTCAGCCCTGTTGCATCTAGGGGCTAATACTGGTTTAGTGCGTGTGCTGCTTGGCCAAATAGAAAAGGTCATTAGCAAGCTCATACTGCAGCCCTTCTGGCCTCTAAGGGAGCATCATTTAACAAAAGTTGCAGGAATTTATTTTCTTTGAGACAGACTCTCTCCCTGATGCTTTCGGGAGTTACTGGTTGACGGGCAGTACAATTAGTAAATGTTATTCCCTTTGGAATCCTGGCATAAGATGTGGATGCTCATCCCTAGTGTGACAGTTTATTTTTTTTCCATCACTGGTTAGGACTATTGTTGCCTTTATCCAGTGTTGTCCTATAGCTAAAGATGTAGACATTTCAGCAGTATAATCTCCAGGTTTTTCATGATGTGTGCATACAACCAAATCCTTTTGACATCTGCAGTTCTCTTACTGACTGCATGTAATAGGAAGAGCAGCTTGACATGTGACAGTAGTGACTTTGGTAAACTACAGCCAGAAAAATATCTTTATTAGAAAAGAACAATACACAAACAGTACTGTGTTTTTTTAAATATGTGCTAGAAAATGAACTGCTACTTTGAAGAGTTCACTGGCTTATCAGATTAATTACCATTACTGTTAAATCAGATGTTCTGTAATACTAATTCTGGAAGTACCTCTAAGGTACTATATGGCAATTAATCAAAGCTAGGTTTTACTGAGAAGTGAAATAGTAAAATGTCCTTATTACATTCAGATAGTATCTGATGACATTGTGAAAATGTTGGAATTGTTCAGATTACTTTAAAAATCCAGGATGAACAGAGACATGGTAACAACAGGAATTTGCATACTGTTAAATTGAAATGAAACGAATTTCAGATTCAGCTAGTGAAGTGTTCTGTAAAATTCTAGATTCTCGAGTAGCTGGTATTTATTCATTTTTTTCCTAAAGAAAGTTGCAGTTTTTAATAGATCACCCATGTTTTTCTAACTCAAAAAAAAGCAAAATAAGAGTTCTGATGAACCTAGTTTAGCTGGAGGGAGTAACTTTAAACACCCCACATAAGAAGAACAAATGCAATAATAACGTATGGGGCTTATAAAAGCTTAGAACTTCGTCTACGAAATTTATAGATATTTACATTATAAAGAAGAATCAAAGTGCCTTGCTAGACTGGAACCATGATTTAAAAGGTTAAGCACGGTACAGTAAACAGCTTTTCAATTTATACTCCATTATCAGTGTTTGTTTATAAATGTCACCAAACAGAGCATGCTAAAAATGTTCATTTGTTGTCTCTTTAAACCTATAAAATTACTTGGTTTCTATTTTATTTACAGACTTATATGGCCTTTTTTTAAAAAATCAGTCTTTATCCTTGCTATCCAGCTTCTGGCTAAGGCTGCCTTACCTTTTTACAGTTACTTTGATCTACATTCTGTTTTAATCTTATGTGATGCTAAAATTAAAATATTAATGCCTCTGCCTCTCAGTCTAAACTGTTTTCATATTGTAGAATAAATTGGATTTAGAAAGGAAAATCTTAATTTCACTGATAATTAATTGTTCCTGCTTTGTATGGAGTGAAGATGAATTATTTAGATTTTACATGCTCACTAAAACTTTAGGATGTAATCCTAACCATTTAACACTAATCATTTAAATCATATGTACAATTTAGTTTATAAATCTAAAGTAACGCTAACATAGTTTTACATCATATCTGCAGGAGGATATTTTACTTGGAGGGTGTTATTAGAAGTGTTTTCTAAAAGAAAATAAATATTACTGTCTTTATGGCCAGTGCTCCAAAACTTTCTGTAAGCTGCCTTGCCATTTGTAGATACCACTTTTTTTCATGTTTGAATATGCCTTTGTGGTGATACTGTTGGAGTCTAAACCTTTTATGTCTGAAACCTGATAGTACATATACAGCAGGAAATGTATAATTTCCATCTTTTTTCATTTGAGTGGTGTTTTGTTTTCAGATTAGCTGTTGCTACTTGATTTTTGCATTTTTGTGTTCTAGCATTTGGGTTGAAGTTTACCTGTTTCCTAAGAAAAATATATTTTTGTTGCTTTGAATAACTGAGATGTTTTACTTCCCATGTAGTTAAATGGGTAGTTGAAGTCTTGGCTTTTAGTTTCATTTTAAAGTCTTGAGGAAAAGGCACACTTCCATGTTTGAGGTTTTTGTTAACATTACATTAGCAAATACTAAACATGAACCCAGAGAACCCAAAAGAAAATGCTAACCAGAAATAACAAGATGATTGGAAAGCATCTCTCTCTTAACAATCTCTATTTTTAAATTATTATTTTCATTTCAACATCTCAGAATGTTTTGCTTGCTTTTGGTAAATGGTATATTCTTTTGGTTGTTCTTGGCATACACAATCTCCTTCCCTTAACCTGTTTTATTAAACAGGAGGATGAGAGACTTCTTTGGATCAATTACAGCTGGTGCGGTGATCACACTTCAGTCACTTTAATTACTGTCTTTTAGCATATATATTGGCTTAGCCTTACAGTGGTTTCTGAATTGTAAAAACCCTTTAGCAGCTTATGATAGTTATTATAATCTTTATGGGTTACATGCAAGAACCTAGAGTTTTAAGTATACTGATTTTGGAAGAGTTACATTTTCAAATGTGCATACTTGTGCCCTTTCTGCCATGCTGTTTTGTTGTTTGAGAGAGATTTCCACTGAGTAACAGTATTTTCAGGGTGCTCCTGCAAACTAGGCTTTCTCTCATGCCCACTAAGAAGAAACTTTACTAGGACTCTCTAGGTTAATTATGTCTTAAACTTTGCATTATTTAGGAGCTTGATAGGACACCAGGAAATCAAGCTGGAAGGATGATGGAAGGACAGGTTTCACAACAGACATTACATTTTCGCAACCCATATTCAGAGGAAAATGGACCGGTTCCTGCAGTGCCAAGTAGACTACCAGTATTGCAATATGGAAACCCCTATGCAATTCAGGAGAGAAGAGGTAAGTAAATTACCCTCCACTCCTCACACCCCATATAATTTCAAAAGCAGTGGCTTGTTTAATGCAGGTTAAGTATCAGCAATCTTTGTACTGGTACGCAGAGCCGTTATTGATTGATGACAATCAATAAAATGCCTTTATTTTACTGATGAGAATCAGTAAGATAAACGCAGTCTTAAAGAAGCACCTTTTGAAAGAGGTGATTTCTATTATTTAATCTTATCTAAACTGAAAATGTGTAAGTCTTGATTTTTAAATGTAAGGAAGCACATCTGTAATCTCAAAACACACTCTACTGGAAAAAGATGCTCTTAATTATTTGTTTGGGTTTTTTTTTTCCTCAGATGGAGCAGATGGTGCTTTCAATCCTGATGACATCCAAAGACCACCTGTTAGAACTTCCTTTTGGGAGCTAGAAGACGATGTAGTGTGTAGTCAGCCTTCACGCAATCTTAGTCGGCCTGATGGTTTAGAAGATCCTGAGGATAGCAATGCAAGTTACCTTTTTATTATTATTCTTTTTCCTTGGTATGTTTACTACTGAGTAATCAAGAATTGCACATTGGTTTTCAGTATCTAATAAGCCTGTTCTTAAGTAAATCCAGGTTGTTTTTTTATTTCTTTTCCCTGAAGAATGTTTTAGATGAGTTTTTGCTTGCTTTGAAGGAGAAAACTTTGCATCAAGTGATAGTAATATACTTGTTCCTCCAGTCTCTTGAGTAACTGACAGCCTATTTGGTATTAGGACAAGTAGCATCTGCTTTATCTTTTTAAATATTAAAGTTGAAAAATCCAAGTAATCTCAACTCACTCTGATTTTTCTCTCCTGTGTGGTAGAATGAGGGCTCAAAATATAGCCACCTCTTACTCATTTTATAATTGATATATATGAACTAAATTGTAAGAGAACAAGTACAAATTAAAATGGTTCTGATACTAGTATTTTCAGCTGAATGCTGAATGAAAATCAGTTTTTTATCAGAATCTTCTTCTAATGCATTAATCTTCTGTTCTCTTTTGCTAATATGCATATACTAATCTAAATTTTGAATGGTTTTTACTACTAGACATGGACTTGGAAGAACTAATTGACTGTTACCTAAAGCTGATTAAGCTGAAGGTGACAGATTCTCACTGATTCCCTTTTTAGGGCTTTATGTTTTAAGTAGAAACTGTTTAGCTTTTTAGTACAGTTAACTTGCTTGTTCTGGTATAAAGAATTGTCTTCTGTTGTACACTGGACTATATGTCTTCGTTTGAACAGGAACAGACTTCTTACTCTTTCTTTTTCCAAGTACTCTTGCACCTTCAAAAATATTAAACAAGGAATACCTTTCTGCAAAGTATTGTGCTCTTTGCAAGTACAGTGGTATCATGACCCATTTCTCATTTAGTCTAGTTTGCCACTTTTAATTGCTATTAACCTTTGCAGAAGCTGATCAGTGTTCAGACAGGCATGATTTTAGCCCTGGTGCTCAGCACCTATAATGGAGAAAAATGTGTTTCTCCCTCCTACCTTTTGCCCCCAATGTCCATTACTGTGAATAATTAGAGAAACTGTCAGAACTTTTGCAGCCTGTTCAAGATCTAGAATGCGAGATTAATGCTGTTCCCCACCTTTACTTCACATTTTGCATATTTAATCTGATCATTCTTGACGTAGATATTACATATGACAAGCTCTTCTTTAGTCATCTGCTTCAGTTTAATTAGCAGGGTGTTCTTTCTGATCTATGTGCTTTGCCCTCTTGCAAACCCAGGAGAAACAGTGCTCGAGTCTTGTGCTCATTTGCAGACACAGCTTGGAATTTTGTAATGAGATGGAGTATAACAGGCTTAAATAAAGTTCAACTTGAGAAAAGGTGCTTTTAAATCAAATAATTTAGGTCTTTATTTTTTTGCTTTCAAATAAGAATCAGTTGCTTGCTCCTACCAAAAAAATAGAGTGTATGTGTAGTGTTCAAATTTACTTGGAAATGGATAGTTACAGGAATCTTTCCAGAGAGACTTAATAATATGTCAAAGATAAACCAGCTCTATTGCAGTATTTAAAGACATAACCAGGGGAAAACTCTCTTCGTTACTGAGTTGTAGACTGAGAAAGGATACATATGCAAACACATCAGAATTGTTTTCTAATGTTGATGTTGTGTTCCTATTCTTGTTTCTCCTGAAATTTTGTTTCTGGGAATGGGAACTGCCATGTATTTGTTTGATGATAAAAACCATCAGTTCTGTGTGACTCTAAAGACTTCCCAGAATTCTTTGTAGCTTTAGCATTTTGAGCTCTTAGGCCAATTGAACTGTGATTTTTGAGAGGGGTAAGCCAGTCTGTGTTAATCATGCCAGATGAGCACACACACAGTGGCAATTTTGTGTAGAATAGTGGCCTTGCCACATGTTCCTGCCATTGTCTACTCAGCACTAGCTTTCCATTTGCTCATGCTCCCATAATTGACCAAAATGTAATCATTTGGAGCAAATAATTTCTAGAAGCAGTTATGTAGGGGAGAGATCCATAAACAAAACTCACATATATGAAAGTGAGAGTTTGAGAGACGTGGTCCTGATTACAGTTGGCAGTAAGCCCAGAATAATTATCCTGAGACCTTTAAACAGTGTTATTAGTCACAGTAAGCTTGTGGTGGATGAAGAGCGTAACTTCTGGGCACTGACAACCAGGACAGGAATCCAAAATGGCCTTTCTTCTAGCAAAAAACCCTCACTCCACTTCATTAGCCTAATCTTACCCTGGCAGCCAGTAACTATCTCCCGTATAGGGTAGACATAAAAGGAGCAGTTGGTATCTGGGTACTTCTTGGGAGACCAAACTGCTTGCAGAGAGGTTTGATTTCACTCCTACAGCAGAGCTGAATCACAGACACAAAACATATGTACTACTCTTTCCACTTTGCCCATAATATGCATCAGCAGTGTATCTGTTAATTTACTGTTTAAATCTTAAGAGGGGTATCAGTTCACTTACTGTGGCATGTTAAAATGCTCTGTAGAAATCAGAGATGCGAATTGTTTAGATCTGTGGGTTTTGTACAGTATCACATGGCTTTGTTTCTAATTCTGTTTGGCAGTCTTGGAACTGCTTGTAGTTGCGATTGTGAAAGCAGTTCTTGAGACAAAATTGGTTAGTTTTGGTAAAACTAAGTGAGTTGTGCTTGTTTCTAACAGGCAATATCTGGCTTTCCCTTCTCCCTCTTTGAGTGACAAACCCCCTCTTTTTTGTCATGCTTTATTGTGGAATGCATATATTTATATTTGATACATATAATCTATGGAACTCATTGCACTTAAAGAGTCAGAGTTACAGTCTAGTGATAATAGGTAAGTCATGGTGTTGAAGGCATCCTTTATAATTTGTTAACCTCGTTATCCAAACTTTGGAACTGGGAAGGCCTGGCACTTGCCATGGTTCATAACCACAGTGCCAGGTGGTGGGTGCCTGATAGCAGACTTTCTGGAAGGCGCTGAGGCCACATACCTACTGTGTTACATCACCGCAGGGCACTGTAGGGGTCCTGGACCAAGTATGTGCAGCTATGTCTCTAATCACCAGACAGGAGTGCGAGAAAGCTGGCTTGGGGCATGTGCAAAGGGCATGTTAAGCTGTCTCTCTCTCAGAATATGAAGCATGGGCTTCTGTCCAAATAACTTGGATGACTTGACCATGGGGTCTTGAGAGTAAGCTGATGCCTATTCTTAAAATACAGCATAGGGCAAGCCATTGAGGCCTGGTGTCCTAGCAGTTACTGTCTCACTCTTTCTGTAAAGCGGCTTCAGCTAGTGCCTTCTCATTCTGGCTTCTGGATCTTTAGGGGGTGGCTTGTTTTAGCATGGGAGAGTGACTGGTTTTTAAGTGTCAGGTTGAAAAGAATATGCTTTACAACATCATTAGAATAAATACTGTATCATTGGTTAAACTGGCTGGAAGAAACCAGGCACCTAAGTGATTGTGGACCAGGATGAGTAAGACCCCTCCTCACTTCACAGAGTTCTCTGTGTTACATTGTACACTTTAGGAGTTTTGTCCATCTGAAACGGACAAAAAATGGATGGAAAAGTAGCTGTTGGAGCCCAGTACAATGGGAGGTGATGTGTGTTTTCCAGAAGTTCCAAGTTGCCCCAGGGCAGTGAATTAGAATTTTAGTTACTGGTGCTTGTATACTGTTTACTGTAACTTGTAATTAGAATGGCTGTGAAATACTTTAAGACTAAGGTAAGGTTCTCACTGTTTGGCCATTCTTTGATAATAGAGTAATCACCACAATAAGCACCTCGATCTATACTTAACATAGATTTCTGATGTTCCTGTTTGGGTTAAGCATAACAAAAGGTTAAGAAGTGATCTTTCTTTATATACTTGGTGAAGAGCAAAAGTACACTGAAGAAACAGACTTTCCCGATCTTAACAGGGTAGCATGAATGTAGTGTTGTCATTGTCACGTGGTGCACATGTCAGAAGCATATAAAGAACCCACTGTATGGTTTGTAAAAGTTAACTGTAAACTTAACTGAACTGGGCCATGAGAGAGCTGCATCCCTAGGGTGTACCAAAGTTTTTAAAAAAAGCCTTTTCTGATGTCAGTAACTTGTGCTTGCCTTTGGTTGAAGCACGTGCCAACAAGGTAGCAGTGCGGGATAGTGCCCATGTAGGGGAAAGCATCACAGACTCATAGAATAGTCAGGGTTGGAAAGGACCTTAAGATCATCAAGTTCCAACCCCCCTGCCATGGGCAGGGACACCTCGCACTAAACCATGTCACCCAAGGCCTCGTCTTGCTCACATCGGTTCCTCTGAAAGGAATGAGGAGGAATGTTACGTTGTACCTGGTAGGGCATCACACTTGCCAGATGCTGAAGGAAAGGACAAATAGCATAAATCATTTTATCTTACCAGGTGACTAGCAGTAACCCAAATATGTTCTTTTGAGTTGTAGCAAAAGGGGGGTGCAAAATTCTGACTAGTAGCTAAATGAACTAGAGTAAATAATGTGAAACACCTGCCCAGAACAGACTAACCCCCCCCAGCCTATTAACCTGTTGTATAGAGTGGACAGACAGGGCTGACTTCTTTTTAAATGGCAGACTTTTGCATAAATCCATAAACCCATCCAAAGATTTTAACTGGAATCCACAAGACTGAATCCACAAGACTCTGAATTCTAATTAAAATCTTGGGTTTCCCATGGACTGTGCTAGTAGAGCAGGAACATGCCTGTGGGGCGGCTGATGCTGAAGCAGTCTGCTTCTGCTGACACCACTGATACAGGTGGAGGATGGCATTGGTGAGAGCACTTCCAGTTGCGTAATGTGAACATCTTCCACTTGCTGCTCAGAACATTTTGATCTGTGTGTGATGCCTGCATAAAGACAGGTTTACTTTTCTGGTGGGGAAACGGAAGTTTCTGTGGTACTCTGAGACTTGTGTGGAAGGCAGCTCACTCTAGGGGTGGTGAGTTCTGGGTTTGTTACAGCTTAGGTCCGCAGTTCCTTTCAGGTTTGTGCAAAGAACCTCTCCAAAGCTGGGGTTTATTGAATGGCTTAGTAATTTTGAATGGGAAAAGAGACCTATCTGCATCATGTTAGCTACAGAATTTGGGTTAATGCCCTTATATAGCAAATGGATATATAACTTAAGGAATTTGAGGCTGAAAAGCCCTTTTTGCTGAAGAAACACTTCATATACCTTGTAATTTGTAACCAGGTATTAGTAAGTGCTGTGATAAAACTGCCCTGTGTTTGAGTGGCAAACAGTAAAGATGTATAAGAAAGTATTCTGTAAGGATTTAAATGTTAGATAGGCTTCTGTTTGTAGTGGAACACATTTGTTTTCGCAGAGAAGTCCTGGTGTGCTTAGTCTGGTATTCAGCACATTTGTTGTGGTGTTGGTGCTATATAAGCTGTAGCATTGTAGGACTTGGAATAGTTTTTCTTCTTCAGTACATACATCCCATCTCTTTTGTGCCCAAAGGAACAAATAATACTTTAAACCCCATATGCTTTTTTTACAGCAGGTGCAAAGCAAGCAAGTTAGACAGGAAATACGTCTGTTGCTAGCATCTGTCACTGCAAGCCCCACTCTGCTTAATGGAAATGTTAAATGGTTGAAATTAACCAGCTGTTGTCAGGAGAACAGAAATATTGAGGGGATCTCCCCATCCTGCCCTGTTTCCATTAACTGTTCATAAGGACAAAGCATGTTAGCCTAAAAATGACCTATATTTGAATGCACATATTAGTTACATGTAGAAAACATGCAGCATGTCTGCTGGAACAGATGGTCCCATGCACGTTCAGTTTTGAAGATCAGCTAAGTAATTCCTCATTCTTGCATGTGAGGTGTCTGAGATGAAGAGGAACATGATTCAAGACCTGGAGTTTCAAAAATCTTGCTGGATTTACCTGTATTCCCACCCTGAGTAGGTTTTGTGCTATGTTATCATTGGCAGAACCAGACCCAAGGTGCCGTGTAATGAGTAGGTTGATATTGCATACAGAATGGGTTTACACACACAGTTCTGATTTTGTAACTCCTCCTTCAGTTTATTTTCCTCTTGTGCTGATTTCTTCCCCTCACAATGTCTGTGTCCATCACTGTGCTTACTTAAATCTTCATTTCTAATGATGCCATCACAGAATAAAACCCCAGCCCCCAAACCTGCAAACCCCAAGGACTCTGACCATTGCTTGTCAGAAGGCAGCTCTCAGAATCCCGTTTCTTTGGGTGTTCTTCACTTTCCTGCCTGAGAATTTCCTGTTGCTGGCAGATCTCTTTCTCCGTCTGAGAGATGTGGGGAGCAGCAGCATGATCCCCAGAGCCTGACCTGCCTTCCTGCCCGGAGAGGCAAACCTGCTTGTCCATCACTGGGGACACCCTGCTCAGTGCAGCTGCAGCAGCAGGTTCTGTGGTGTTAGAGGAAGCAGACAAACAGCACAGTTGAGCTGATGGGCCGATGGTAGTGTGAAACCTGATGTGTTTGGTTGGTGGGAGCAGTGTAGGAAGATCACTGGGAACTGACTGGCAGGAGGCCACCATGTGAATGAATATCAGCATCTTTTCCCTTTGCTGAAATCCACACTGACAGATTTTTAAAGCCTGACATGACATTTGATTGTGTAGGCTCTTGATAAATCACAGAATGGTTTGGGTTGGGAGGGACCTTAAAGTTCCAACCCCCTGCCTTGGGCAGGGACACCTTCCACTAGATTATGTTCCTCAAGGCCTTAACCAACCTGGCTTTAAACACTGCCAGGGACGGGGCAGCCACAGCTTCTCTGGGCACCCTGTGCCAGCGCCTCAGCACCCTCACAGGGAAGAATTTTTTTCCTAATGCCTCATCTAAATCTCCCCTGTGGCAGGTTAAAGCCATTCCCCCTTGTGCTGTCCCCAGAGGATCTTGTAAAAAGTCCCTCTCCAGGTTTCTCCAGTTCCCCTTTAGTTGGTGGAGCTGCTTTAAGGTCTCCCAGAGCCTTTCCTTTTCCAGGCTGAACAAGCCCAGCTCTCTCAGCCTGTTTCCATAGGAGGGGTGCTCCAGCCCTCGTGGCCTGTCCTGGTCTTGCCTGAGCAGGTCCATGTCCCTCTTGTGTTGGGGCCCCCAGAGCTGGATGCAGGACTGCAGGTGGGGTTCTCAGTGTGATGAGATTGTAGCATGGTGCCCCCCTGGGTTCTGCAGCAAGGTGACCTGTGTTCCCACAGCTGCCCTGTGAACAGCAGCCTTAGGGCCCTGCCAGCACCAGTCTCTGCTCTGGGTACCTGGCGAAGGGCAGCTTGGGTTTAGCTTTTCATGTACATTAACCACATCCCCTGTTTGTGCAGTAACGTAAAACTACTGCTGCAGAGATGATGAAAGGTAAATTTCATCTGTGTTTATAACAAAAAAGTATGAGGAGGAGGAAAAAAAAGCTGTTTCTAGTAGGTGTTATTTAAAATATTACTGTTTTTTTTTTTTTAAATAGGATGATGACAACAATGCACCTTCTGCTCCTGATCCCCCAAGTCTCCTCCTGCATGAACGGGGGGCGGGTTTCTGCTTTGATTCCAGGTAAATGTTATCTTTGATTTTAATGGCATGGGTGGGTTCCTCCGTAAGTAGATCCTTTCTCAGTGGAGGTGATGGAGATGCAAAGCAATTTCAGTGCATATTTGGGTTACAGCTAAGAGAGAATACGCTGTGTGGCTGGGTAGGCTGCTTGTGCTGCACCTCATTTTGACAGAATTCAGATAACTTTTGTAGTGAATGAATGAATAACTTCTGTTTCTTTGCAACCTAATTGTGAACCCAAGTTTAGAGCTTTTATAAAGCGTTATGTTTGCTAAGAGAGAGCATTTATGAGCAGGGAGAGTGGTTTCCCATGATCTCCTCTGCCATTAAGACATTCAGGAGATTTGTATTCAGCTGTAGCTGGAGTTAGGTCAAAATTGTGTCAGTTTTAAAATGCCAGGTTGTTCTTCTGGAATTCCTGCGTAAAACTACTGGAACTGCACGGAGGATTTTCGGCAAAGACACTTAAATTAACAGCGTGATCCTTGCTTGGTTATAAACTCTGAGCAGAGTTAGGTTTCTTGTAAAGCTGTTCACGGTGGCAGCAGGAAGGTCCTGCTTCTGTGTTTTGTTTTGCAATAACAGATTAAATAACCATGCCCTTCTTTCCCTCCGCCTCCTCCTGCAGCTTTTATGTCCACAAGAAGTGCCCTCTCTGTGATGTGATGTTTCCACCCAACTACGATCAGACCAAGTTTGAGGAACACGTGGAGAGCCACTGGAAGGTGTGCCCCATGTGCAGCGAGCAGTTCCCACCCGACTATGACCAGCAGGGCTTCGAGCGGCACGTCCAGACGCACTTCGATCAGAACGTACTGAATTTTGACTAAATACTCGTGTTTTGCGGTGTAGCTTTAACCCCCCCCACCCCGAGTAGACCATCGATGGAGCAAAACCAGTGCAGCTTTCCTGTAACAGGGCAAACTTCTGAGTCAAAGCAGATACACTCTAAGGGGAGCTGGGATAGATGGGGGCTGTGAGCTGCTGTTGGGGTATCTTCTCTCTCTACATAAGATAATACTAAATCTCCACAACCCCCCTTCCCCATGTTGTGGCTGTAGCTGTTTATTCCCCTATTTAGCAGAGTTTGCAAGGACATGGGAATGATTTAGCCTCAGAGAAAGACGAGACTGGCTTCATGATGCTCTTCAGCTCCTTAAAATAAAGTCACCAAACCATCCATGGTTTCTGTTGACCATGGTGACTGAAGCACGATTAAAAATGGAATTAACAGATGTTTCTCCTAGCAACCCCATGTAGTTTGAGTAACAGTTAAATCAGAAAGTTCCATGACTTACTCTACCAAAACACAGTTTTCTAGTATGTTTCTGAAGCGTAGGTGCATGTACTGTGAGGTGACATGCTTGCAGCAAAAGGAATGGCAAATACTTCAGGTTTACGTACAGAGTGTTTGCCCTAAGGGACAGCGTTCTGTTAAGTTGTACCTTAAGGCAGTATTTTTGAGTTGGAAGAAACAGCTGTGCTTAAATGCCTACAAGTAATTGTTTAATAAAAGTCATTGCTGTTACAGTGCAACTGCTGTCAGTAGGAAATACCGTTCTGTTTTCACCAGTGACTTGTGTTCCTTTTGGCTTAGGGCTTTTAAACCCTCCTGCGTTTTAACTTCATGTATTTCTTTGCAGGAAGTAAACCCACGTGTGTATATCTCAACATTTTATATTTACTTTAACTGTATTAAGTAAATTTGCTTTCCACTTGTTGTACAGTAGTCTTGTTACATTAAAAGCAAAATTAATTCATGGAGGTGGCAGTCCCTTCTTTTTCCTGCTGCTTGTTTTGAAATAAAATGGGAGTTTGGCCTTTACGTACCTGTAGTAAGTGATGTTTCAGCTTTGCATGGCAAAGAAACTGTTGCTCATGTCTATTTATGTTCTTTGTTTGAGAGACTCAGGGATGGAGGCTGTGCGTAGGATCTGTTGCCTGCAGTGTTCCTGTGAACACGTGCACTATCCTGGCTTGGTGCAGGGGCTATTGAAAACTGTCTTGATACGGATCAATCGCAGTGTCTTGGGCAACAGCTACTGCGTCACTCCTTCTGTCCCACTGCAAACCTTAGGGGTTTGTAACTGTGAACTTCATGTCAAGAGATGGGCTGAGGTAAGGTGTGGAAGGCCTGAGAGACTTTTTTTTCACTGTAATTCAGCAGTATATTGTTAGCAGTTAGAACAGGCTCTAAACCCAAACTACTGCTAATCATCGTATTGGAGACTTTAGGCAATCTCAGGTTGGGGTCCCTCAGTGGGCTGTGCCAAAGCTGGGCTTTCTGTTAGAGATGCGTGTGTGTGTGTACAGGGAGCTACTTCAGAAGCTTCCCCATGAAACAGCTGCCCTGATGTGTCTGCTTGCACTAACTTACCCAGGTACATGGCAGAAGCCAAAAGCCTCTGGCCCAGCCTCCCCGAACTACAATGTTAATGATCCTCCTTTCACTGTGATAGCTGCTTCATTGCTGATGAACCTCCAGCAGAAAAGCAGCCTGTATTCTACCCTTAGAAGGTGGCCTGTGGCATCCCTACACACTCTCAGGTAACCAGGGCCCTGGTGGTGTTTAATGCTACCAAAGCAAAATGCACAGATAAAAGACTATACGCAGCCCAAGAACTTAACTCTTAATAATGTTAATAATGAGTGCAGAGCAGGCTTCTTAGGTCAGAGGCAGTTTATTTTAAATGTGATTTGATTTACATTTATAAGCAGCTTTCCTGACAGGAATTCTTTAAGTTGCCTTCAGTTCTAAAACAAACCTCTGTCACTTTCAAACTTAAAGTACTTTGTCCCCAACAAAACATATGAAAATATAATTTAAAGCACACTTTTCACAGACATGGTACAATACATTCACTATACACAGTATAACAAAATAGTCCCATCTTTACCTGTTTAATAATACTGTCACAATGAGTAGGTAAATAGAAACTGGAATTTCGTTTTATAGTCAAAAGGAATTTACATGCAACAAGGACATTTTACGAGTGTTCAGCTGTTGGAGGAACTTACCCAGCCTGTGGTGTCTTGCGCCAGGAGCAGAGCTGAGGCTGAGCTGTTGGCCAGAGCTACAGAAGGTAGAAGCAGCTGCCCAGGGCCTCACGTGTCTGGGTCACCCCTTGAATGTGTCTCACAGCCCTGCACGATGCAACCACAGTCACCTCTCCAGGGCCTGACAAAGTGATGTGCTGTTTCTATTAGAGTGTTCCACATGCTTGGGCATTAGGCTGATGCCAGAGTGTTTTAATGAGACTTTTACTCTGCAGGAGAACAGGTAATTGTCATACTGACAGAGTTTTCATTTAACTTTGGGGGAAAATGGAGGGAAAGCTCATTCCTCCTTCATTTGAGCTTGCGTTTGCACTTAACAGGAACTGAGCAAAGGCAATCCCTGTGGGCTGGTCCTGTTCCATGGTGGGGGATGCCCACCTCAGCTCTGGGGCAGCTCCATGGCGGGAACCATGTGTGTGAGAGCAGAATGCTTGGCGCAGGCTGGTGAGCAGCATGTGCTCAGGTGTGGTCCAGACACGAAGTGCTCACTTTTGCTTTAAGTCAGTCTCTGACCACCTGCTGCAAGAAGCACTTAATCTTTCAGTAAGGCTCATATGTCATAGTTCAGCAAAATAACAGTAAAGCTAAACAGACACTTCCAATGGGAATGCAGCGACCTATGATGAGAAGCAAAAAAAACCACACAAAGAAACTCTGAAATACAATGAGCATGAGGGAGCGGCTTTAGGAACTCCCTTGCACTAGTAATGGACCTCCTTAAACCAGGCGTAGGCTTTGTAATTTTTATTTGCAACCACAGGCACATGCTCGTACAGTAGTTGCAAGAATTGGCAACACATAAAACATTAAATCTGTTGGCAATAGAGAACTACAAAGTGCTTTAAAACTTCATCTGGGATGAAGATAATTGTTTCTCACACACACATAAATTTGCACTTAAGTATTTCCAAGTGTCTTTCTAATAGATAGTTCAGGGGTATTTCACTGGACTGGGATATTGGTCCTCAAAAGTTGGATGGGCGTGAACGTAAGATGAATCTTGTACAAAAGAAAAGGAGCAATTTCTAATGCTAAGGTGACTGTTTACTAGTTGGAATGGCAAAGGGTGTCCGCACTTCAAGAGGGAGAAAAGAAAAGAGATTTGCAAGATAATATAAAATACAGCAAGCACACCTTCGTATGTATGTTATTTAAGTATGAAAATATTTTTAGCATATTATGTTAAACATTCTTTCTTATTTATATTCCCGTTACCTAAAAGACTTGCTACTCCACGCTAGCTCCATTACGTAAGGCATGTTAGCGCTAGTCTGATGTGGGTGGTGTCAGTTTGGTTTTGCACGCATTGGAAGTCTCTGTCACGGTACAATCATCTCCAACGGGTGCCGATGCCAAGCTCCCCTCGTCTCCTCTTGCACCGATTCCCGCCTCAGGACAACTCAATAGGCAACCCACCCCCCTTCCTCTCTCTGGGTTTTGTTTTGGAGTAAAGTGTTCTGGAGAACCTCTAGCTTCGATAGCACCTTATCTCAAAGTAATGAACATGGGTATGATGATTACATGTGCAAATGTACAAAATCATTAACTCTACAAAGATACATCATTCCAAAATTACAGAAAATTTTAAAGCATGCATTTAATTTTGTTTTTGAAAGGGTTGCTGAATGCTTCCCCTGAAAAAGGTGGCTGTTCTCAAAATCAGCAACTGCTGGTGAGGATTTCTTGGCACGTTTGTGACCAGCATGTTATTGCTGCATCTTCCTGATAATCTCAGCAGACACGGGGGGATGGAAATTGATTGTGTGGTGCCGCAGGCCCTGAGCTGTCTTGTAACTCTTTCCGCAGCGACATTTGAACGGTTTACGGACGCGGATTTGCGTTCTGTGGCCATTCTTGGCATGGTACTTTATGCCATTCACATTCTGTGAGTGAGAAAGGAAAACGTTAGTGGTCATGTGGGCAGGGAAACAGCTGAGCTTCCACTTAAAAAGCAAAAACTTGTTAATGGCACAGGCAGCATCACACAAATGGCTTGGAACTCCTGCAGGGTGTTGTGCACGTGTTGTGCATTTAAGATAGAGATGAGATGGAACAAGAAGGAAAACAAACTATGCGGTTCTAATGTACCGAACTTACCTGCCTGCCTAATTCTGACTTCTATTTCATTGAATCATCATAGAATGCTTTGGGTTGGAAGGGACCTTCAAGACCATCTAATTCCAGCCCCCTACCACAGGCAGGTACACCTTCCACTGGATCAAGTTGCTCAAGGCCCTGTCCAACCTGGCCTTGAAGACTGCCAGGGATGGGACAGCCACAGCTTCTCTGGACAACTTGTGCCACCTTTACAGTGAAGAATTTCTTCCTTATATCTATCCTAAATCTCCCCTCTGTCAGTTTAAAGCCATTCCCCCATGTACTGTCCCTACATGCCCTTGTAAAAATCCCCTCTCCAGATTTCTTATAGGCCACCTTTAAATACGGGAACCTCTAAGGTCTCCCCAAAACCTTTTCTTCTCGAGGCTGGACAAGCCCAACAACTCTCAGCCTGTCTCTGTAGCAGAGGTGCTTCAGCCCTCTCATCATCATCTCATAATGTATTTTCCAAAAAAACACCGTTTAATGGCCTCGTACATGGATGTTCGTTTGCCTTCCTGACATTTTTTCCCTATAGCACTGACAAATGTTATTCAGAGGTTCATTTACAAGCAAACAAAGAATTGGCATGAAGACTCAAGTCACACTTCTTCAAAAAGCTGCAGCTCCCCCCATGGTGTGTTTGTTCCGTTCTGTGTCATTGTTTTGAGATATGTCTTTAGGCACCACCAAATTCTGATAGTTTGCACATTGTCTCCAAAGAATTAACTGCAGGGAACACTCAGCCCTAGGAGTTACACAGGGCACTCAAAGCAATCCAGAAAAGCCATCTGCAAAACAGCTATTGTTTGGGGATATTCTACAGCTACAACTTGAGAACTGATCTCCACTGGTTTCAGGACAAAGAGCAAGAGATGGCACCACAACACACTGGTACACTGGCAAGGTCAGCAAACAGGCAAACCTCTGCTACATTAACCAAGTATCTTGCTAACACATAAACCAAAATCACAGCCCTGTCCTCCTTTACACCTATTTCTGGCCAAAATTGGGGAAGCTGTTGTGCTCTCAATAGCTGTTGATGTAGGAGTCACCTTCCTGCAGTCTCTCTTACTGCTTCCACTAAAAGCTTGGATTTTTAGATAAATAAGACAAAATGCCTCTCCTTACAGCTTCTCCCAGGAAGAATCCAAAGATGGCAAGACCATTTGTGACAAAAAAGATAGTTCTAGTTAATTCCAAGTCAGAACCTCAACTATTCTGTCCCACTCCTTAGAGGAATTCCCCCTGTGTGCCCCTCTCCACAGCCCTGCTCTAACCACAGCTCACAAGAGTGAGCAAAAGCAGTGTAAGGCACTTGCAGCTCCCACTGGGCAAGTAGGGAGGACTGTAATGGCAAGAGAAACCACCCGTCTCCCAGAGAGCTGCGCTGTTCTCATCTTACCATGTAAAATGCTGGTCCTTAGTTACTGCATGTTAACCGCGCCCCAGCAGCAATGTGTTTTAATCTTTAAGCAAAACCAGTTCCTTGCTTTCACTCATGAAGTTGAGCGTGGCACTGTTCTTGCCACAACTCACCATGCCCAGTGTAGTCTGTAATGCTGAAATGGCATTTTAGGGCAGGCTGGGTGTCTGGAGAGGTTCATTTATTGAAATCCTTTAAGAAGGAAAACGTAGCATGCAACATCCACCCTAGAAAAAGGGCATAGTGCAAGACTGCAAGTGACTGCTCTGCCCACGGTTCTCTTCTCTAGAGAATCCAGGCACGATTCTGTGCACTTGCTTTGTTAAAGTTGCAGATCCAGCCCCCAAATTGTCCTTTACACCGTTAAAAATACTCTTGCACAGCTGTCATCTGAGATACGGGAGATGAGAATCTTCAGTCTCCAATACAAAGCAGACACACAAATACGAGCCTTTAGTGCAGGTTACTGCTGGGTGAAGAGCACTCAGAAAAGGTCAAATGCTGTACCACCAAGACAGACAAGAGCACATCAAAGCTACAAATCATCCTCGAGAGCAGTCAAGTGAGTTCTCTGCAAGTAACTTGAGATCCTGAGGCAGCTTTGAGATGGTTTTGCACATAGTTACAACCTTCAGCACCCGCAGGGTGAGGGGGCTGGAATGCCAGTGGGTGGCATGAGGGCTGTCGTAAGACATCTGTCAACATCTAAGTACTCTTAAGGAGGACCTGTGCCTTCAAAGGTGAGAAAATCCTGAAGTGACCTGCTAAACTTTTGCTAGTGCAGTAGAATTTGAAAAGCAAAACTATCCCCAAACCCTATATAATATGTATTGGAAACTATAGAAACCTGTCTAGACTTTAGTTTTTGTCAGAAATCAATTTAAGATACTTTCAAACAAGTATCAATTTAAATCAGATGTTCTAAACCTGCAGTCACAGATATCCTCACTGTTCCATGCCAATGGCACTCTTTCTCCTGATCCAGCTTTTTTAATGACCTGCTCAGCCTCAAGCACACCATGTGCTTTGGTGAAGGTGGAAAAGTACTTTCAGGCAGAAAAATTTAAGGAAATGCTAAACCAGAAACCTACATGGAATGAATTGGACCATGGAAGGTTTGAGGAGCTAGCATAGCATGAAACTGGATCTGCACCCCCGGCTAAAAGAAAACTGTTGTTAGAATTACAGTCAACTCCTCAGCACTTTTTCCACTGCTGTAATGTAAACACTTTGTTGTATGTCTGGGCTGAGTTTGCTGAGGTACGGCAAAACTCACTGCCAAACTCATACATCACTTTTATTGCTCTGGTTACTTAGGTTGCTCATTACTTACTCTCACAAATGATTGAGGAAGAAGATGGTAGTGTGTAAGGGCACTCTAAAATCTTAAACAGGAGGAAACAATCATTAACCTGGGACCAGATCAGGACCAGATAGAGAAGTTTAGATTGGCACTACCTGGTTTCATGGACACAAGAGCAGTTGCTGGGCAGGGCCACTTGCACTGCAGTAGCCATGAAGCCACTACACTGCAGAGAGCTTGCCACCCCCTTCAAGAAGGAAAAGACACCAAGGATGGTTTGGGAGGTTTTCCTGTTTCAGACTTGGACACTCATACATATTTTTGTATCTCCTAGCTCTTCCTCCTGAAACTTTCTTTGTGGGTCTGGTTCCTCTTTGCCCAACTTGCAAGCTCTGGCTTGCTCCCTTCTTTCAATCAAATTCCTTTATTTTCCCTCTCACATCAGTGTTCTGCCTCCCTTAGCTCTGCCGCATCTCACTGCTCTTAGATCAGCCTCCTGAGCTTTGCCTCACCTAACAAGCCTAGAACCCTTATCCTGCTGCCTGCCAGAAGGACAAGCCCAATGCCTCAATGCCTCTGCATTCTTGGAAGGTGCCATTTCTCCTCTTGCCATGGCCAAAAAGCTGTCATGCATATAAGCTACACCTTGGATGCACAGAAATCTATTGCTCTTTTATTTATTTGCACAAACTAGAAAAATTGTGACAAATTTGTGGTTTTTGTTATCTATTCATTTTGTATCAAACTTAATTTGCTGTTTGGAATAAGTTTACCTATATCACATACACACTTTGAATGGTTCTTCTCCAGAGCTAGAGACCAAATAACTGGCACACATAGGTGGTATTGAATAAAAGGAAAACTAACTGTCATGTTGATAAATGCATGCTTTAGCTCTTATAGGTGGCATTTTGCAAAGCAGGATAACTGCTCATTACCCCACACACTCTGGATAGGGCATCTAAATGCAGATGTAAATCCAAAATCTGGTGAGTGTGAACTCCATGAAAAGAAGGCCAAGATCTCTGGGTTCCATTGATTCATGCAGATGATTTTTTAAAAATCAAATTTAAGGCATCAAATACAAACCATATGAAGAAAAAAACCCCATAAATGGCAACTATAAAATACTTGTAATTTGTTCTCTAGGTCAGTAACTATAATTAGAGAAGAAGAAAGCAAGCTTCAGAAATTAGTTCAGAGGTTTGTGTTTTAAGCTTCCAGAAGTCGGTATGCTCCTGATTCATTTCACTGTTTCTGACTATCCTACAAACACATTTACATATCACTAAAAAAAGTTGGGTTTTTTTTCCTCCAGAACCTTCAGCTCCTCAAGGAAACCTAAGTCACGCTACACAGACTAACAATATGAATTAGAAGTCAGCAAATTTATTTCCTCAAAAAATAAAGTTCCTGAAGAGCTAGATGTTTTATGACTCACTTCTACTGCACTGCCTATGGGAAAGCATCAAGAGATAGGAGCTGGGCAGGAGGCCAGCAGGGTCTTCTGATACTCATCTGGGCTTGTGTATAAACATGTTCCTGTTTCCATTGTCTGCCCCAGCCCATTCCTTGGGTGTATTTGTTGTTCTCATTCTGGTCTTATTTACCTTTCCATAATGACTTTTCAGTGCAGAGGCCATCTTTTATCCTTGTACATTGTTTGCAAAAAGGAGCCCCATTTCTACTGGGTCCTTTAAGCAATACTGTAATACAAACAACATACCTAAAAATAACACTTCTGCTTCTCAAACCTACGTCACCTAAGGCCAGACAAAAGAAAACTGTGTATATCCTCCTTTCCTCCTCACTCCCTGAAGGAATGCATCGTTTCTCAGCTGTAAAGTGAGCCTGGCAATTACTGTATGTACATGTCCGTGTTCCTGTTTGGAGCACTATAATTGTTTTACAGCCCTGACTGTGATTATCCAGTACCCACCACAAAATCCCAATGCTTTGATCACAGGACTCCCTGCCCGGACTTTGCAAATAATTCATCAGAGGAGGGGGTTAAGCAGAAGGAGGATGAAGAGGAAACGAGAAACACAGCTGACACAAAGCTAAAAGGAAGGAAACAAAGATAAAAATGTAAAAAGAAAAAATCAGGCTGAAAAGAAAAAAGGGAGGAAACAGAGCCCAAGGAAAACAGAAATGAGGTGAGGCAGAGTTTAAGGAAATGTGCTTTCCTATCAGGACTAAACAGAGGTGAGTCTCTTAAGAAGACGCACTTTTTTATTTGCTGCTGCTGTCTGTCAGCCTCTCTATAGGTCATTAATTTGTGCCCTGTCCAACTGTGCTAACATTAATGGTGTACAAGATATCCCTTAGACAGTCCTCATGCATTTGAGATGAAGGTAGTGAGATAGCAGAAGCAGGCAGAAACAGCTTGCTTATTTGAGCAATAAAAAGACAGAGGGCTGGCAGTCAAACAGAGAACAGACAGGATATAGCAAATTACAGGGTTCTCCTTCTAGCCTTTGCTATTAAGTGAATGTTTTCTGCAATGCATAGATGCCCTGTGGGCACTGTGACTTCTAACAATCACCATGGCTTGTTTGCTTCCTGAGCTAGGGATTTAGCTTTTATGCTATACCCTTCATCTGGCACAGCTTCTACCACACACAAGAAGAGTATTAATCTTGAATTAACGCGTGTACATCTGCAAAGTAATACTTGCAAATTATCTGAAAATATCTTTTCCTCTGCCCTGCCCCTGGAGATGGCGTTCAGTTTTTCCTGTAACTAAAGAGAAGAATAACTATGACAGAGTATAGGCTAATCCCTGCAAAAAAAGACTTGCATGTTACTAAGGAGTAAGGAAGCACACTGCTTTGTTGCTCGTATTTTAAGAAGGTATTGTCAGTATTAACTGATCTGTGTAGGAATCTGAGTCTTGATTTGCTGTACAGGAGCTGCCACAGTCCAGAACAGCTGCAGCATCAGTGAAACACGTTTTTATCCTCTAAACAGTTTCATGCATGGTTTATTCATTCTTGTCACAACTGTTTTATCTCAAATGTTATTGGTCTTCCTATATTTCTCTTTCATATTTCTGTTCTCTTTTAAGTCCCTACTTGCCAGTTATTTAAAGGAGAAGCCATAAAGTAAAACTAATATAAACCCAACCCAACCCCCACTGATTTTTCTAGGGTATAGGTCAGTGGTTGAGCTTTCCAGTAGCTCCTGCTAAAACTTCAGAAAGTGATTTAGGAGAACTGTGCCAACACATTATTTCTGTTCCCAAATGTCAATAGCTATAGAATACCATACTGAAGTCCAAGTTGTTCAATAGTTTCATCTGTCTCTGCACTGGTTCATGTGAAGCAATACTACTGTCCGCACAACAGCTCAACATGTTCTGTTCTGGCCAGCTCAAGATTCAAAGTTAAAAATGTTTCACTCCCAGAAACAGACAAAAATTTCTCATGTCAGAAAGTAATTGAAAAAAGGGGGAGGAGAACCATTTCCCAGCATGTCACGCAGAGGGATGGATGCAAGCCCTGCACGTGAAGCTACACACTGACAGCTGTGTAGACACAGGGCTCAGACCCAGGACACAACAATGAGGGAATTTCCCTGAGGCTCTCTCTTTCCAAGGTGACCTCTGACTTCCAAAACATAAACCACCATCTTCTGCACATCACCTTGACCAGGAAAAGTATCCTGGGCACAGCCTCAGTAAAGGAGAGGCAGCATCTCTATCAGTTAAGCAGAAGGAATTAATTCTGGCACTGATGGGCAGAAGCTCTCTATTTAGTGTTTGTGAAAGGCACCCCAGAGATTATTTCACTGGTAGTTCCTCCTGCATTCTGTAGTTAATTTGTCTAATTAACAGAAAGCTAGTTAAAATGTTAAAAGACAGTCACTATATATAATGTCTCTTGACATTATATACAGGGACACAGAAGGCCACGCATCTTTGTGAAACTGGTTATCTTGGCTGTGTTTGAGAGGAAACCAGTAAATAAAGTAAGTACTCTGCTAAAATACCACATACATAAAATGTGAAAAGTCTATCAAACAAGAAAGGTACAAACTGGTTTTAGAGGCTTTTTCCCCCTCTCCTCACTACACCAGCAGGAAATAAGGTAGGTCCACACTACTGCTTACCTTGTATCTTTTTTTACATCCAGGAACAGGACAGGCAAAAGGTTTCTCATCCCCTCCATTCATGCACATTGAACTAAGGATAGCTTCAGAGCTGATAGCACTTTCTGTAGTCCAGGACTCATCACTGTCTGATTCTTCATAGTCTACTTCCTCTTCATCATATTCACTACCTAGAAAAGCAGGGAAGTGAGATAAAACAAAAATAAATAAGAGCACAGCAAGATAACACATTCTGCATTTATTACATCAGTTACAATGACTTGTAATTTCCCCACTTTTGTCTTTGCTGGAAGAAGACAGTTATTTTTAATTTTATAAACCTATCTTTCTTATAGCTATTTATTCCTTCATAAAGACACCAGTGGTTCTTTTTCTAATAACCAGGACAGGCATTATTAATATATCTTCATAAACTGTTAACTGCATGGCACAGAAAATTCAAAGAACTGATTTTAAAATGCAGTTTCATTCCTCCTTGAACACCAGGATCCTTCTGTCTTTCCCAGTGCCTGAACAGAATATGTGGTTTCACCCCCCTGCAATTAAAGCTAATTTTAAGGCTTTTCTTTATGCAATGCAACACTGAAGAGCGTAATTCTACAGATCATAAACAGTGTAAAATAATATGTTGACAAGTCCTAATGCATTTACTAGCCCTTTGGAATTAATAGGAATTATAGCACAACATTAATAAGAATTATATTGTATTGTAGCAATTATGGTTGTGAAATTCATTCCCTCAGGTGTGGGGATAAATTGCATTGTGTGGCTGCCCTGAACAGACCGCATTATGTTCCAGATATACTGCGACAGCCATTTGAGCAGCTGGTGCTGAGTTTATTTATTATTTTTAATTGCAATAACTATCAATGAAATCCTCCGAAGAAGTTAAATGTGAAACGAGAGAAATTAGGAAAGCAGAATTCCAACTATAAAAATACCGTTTTAAATAAATAATAATCTAAAAAAGAAGCCAGGGAGGGAAGAGCCCCAACTGATTAAAAAGAAAATATATGCACAGAGGGAGGGAGAGGGAAAGCTGAAATAAACTTCTGTGGTGTCAGCAGGAGGTGGTGCTGTGTTTCCCCTCCCCTTCCCTTTCCCAGCTCTGCTAAATTTTATCCTTTCTGCTGAAAGCCGATTTGGCTCTGAGCGCTGGAACAGCTCCCGTTGTTAAAGACAGTTATGTGACACTTGCATGGCTCTATTTGCTTCCCTCATATGCCCTTTAAATGCATGCCTCGAGGCAGCTTTATGTGCCGAGAAGAAAATGCAGCCAGATGCCTTGAGGCACTTTAAAAAAGAAGCGTCCCGACCTCACAGAGAACCCATGTTGCAATGTGCAGTGGGGTCTTTGGTTTTGTTGGTTTTTTTTTTCCTTCTGGTGAAGCTAAATACGCACCTATGATCTCAATTTTTTCCCTTTGGAGTCCCTTTCCCCTCCACCCCCCCCCCACCCCCCCCCCCAGTACTTTCACTCAGACTCTGCACCTCTCCATCATTGAGCAGAAACGCATGTCAACTGGTAGCTGCAAGTACTCAGGGCTCCTGAGCTTTAATCAGATACTGTAAGTTCGCTTACAGATGTCAGGCCATCCACGTTCCTTTCCTGTGGTTTCCATCCATACAGGATGGTGCACAGATGAGGAAAGATGGATGGTTTCCCACCATCAACAACTGTCGACATGTGCGCACGCACACATGCTCTGCAGCACATCTGCAGAACTCCGCCTTGTCGACTGTGCCTCCTCATCCCGCACCCAATGAGTGAAAGCCAAAGAAAGCATTATTGACCTCTTAAAAGATTCCTGAACTCTAGGAAAACAGTTAACCTAAAATGAAGTTAAGACTTGTTACAGTTTAATTAACTAATAAAAAAATGGAGGCAAAGCCACAACTCTGCATCTACGATTTCCTGCCCTTGACTGCATCTTGATGGAAAAAAAATCCTCAAGCTGTTCCTTTCAAACTTTTCAGCTCAGTGGAGTTTTTTAAGCAAATGCAACAGAAAACCCTGTTGTAAATACGTATATGCACTCATAGGATGAGAAAATATACATCAGTGCTAAACACCGATACCAACAATTTCTGCCATTATAATCACCCCCTTGTAAGTCCCCTTCAGGGGGGGTTATTTCCTCCCTTATAGGATTTTGTCCACCTAAAGAAAACATCATGTGAGACTGTATGACATCTACTAAAGATATCACTACTTTTAGTGATAACAAGGAGCATGCTTTTATAAAACAACAATCAGAGCTCTAGAAAATGTAATATGCAAAACAGTACATAAGAGAAAAGATATACAGTACAGTGCGGGGAAGAAACAAACATTGCAATGATACATTCCCATACATTTTCCTGTACATCCTTTGAATTTTTCTAAAAACTTTGTATAGTAAGACCCGATTCTATAACAACCTTTTCCTGTACTTTACTTGCAGGTAGACTCACTGAAGGAGAGAGACAGCAGAGACCAAACCACATGTGTAAGCATCTGTGAGGTCAGACAAGCCTTATGGTTTTATTTTAATTAGCTTACCTGCATAAAAATGCAAGATTTTGTCTAGTGTAGTCAAAAGAGTTGTTAGAACAGTAGGAGCAAATGCTTCATTGTCTTAAGTTTCTGAATCCAGACTTGTCACTACAGATTTCACATATGATGAGCTTTTTCAAGCATGAATAAGCATATAAAGACGTGTTTCTTACACAAAATGGTAATACTAATGGTGCCAAGTACCTGAAAGGCATATCACTTCATACAAAGCTGTAACTGCAGTCTATCATTGTTCTTATCTGACAGCAGTTTATCTGTTCTACTGAACTCAATTGCTTGTACTCTCTTAAAAAAAGAATTAAAAAGAAAAACCCCGAATGTATTTAAGAGGGTGCTGGTATAAACAACATGTATAAAACCTCAATGTCTTAAAAAAAATTACCAATTAATATCTACCCTTTCAATAACTATGTTGTTTTAGTTGTCATAGAAAAACAACACTGATTTAGTCAGGCTTTTAATTGATTCCGCTTCAGAATTTAATTTCCTCAGTTGTCAGTGTCTAAGAGCAGCAACCCATGTGGTGCCTCACTGATTGCATGCAACACATCAGAGGCGGGGGAAGCAAAAAGCACAGCACGCAGGTTGGCGCTGCCATAATAAACAGCCCCTGGATGAGGTATTTTAATTAAGGACTTTGAGGCTGAGGATGGTGGCTCTGTGGCGCGGTTCCCACGCCGAGCAGGAGCCCCTGGCCCTCAGTACACATTAGGTGTACAAACTGCAACCTGAGGCACCGGCTGCTGTGGGCTCCCTTCAGGCAGCTTGCCAGGGCACCAGCAGTGCACCGAAGGGGAAGTGCACAGCAGTGCATTTTGATCAAGATGCGGCTTGCTTGTTCTGCTTCATTTAACCTTGGTTGGTGTTTCACAATAATAACTGCAAATATTTACTTTTAGAAGGAAAAATAAAAATTAAGCACCTTTGCATCTGATCTACAGCCTGTTCCAGGGTGTAACAACTGCGTGACTTGGAGAAGTATTTGTAATAACTCTGAACAGAGCTCCAAGGGAGCTGGCTCACTCCTCTGTGCCTGGACGTTGCCATGCACATGGAAAACAGGATGCTCTGCTGGGGCACGCTGCCCTTCTGGGGGACAGAGTGGAGCCAGTCCCTGTAGCACGCATGCCAATGGCTTTACCATTTCACGTAATGCTTGGAAGGCTGACTGATCATTCCCCCCCATCAGTACTCAAGAAAAAAGATCAGAATTAGGCATCAGAAGTCCAAACAGCAAAAACCTCCCCCAGAACTCTACAACATACATTTCTCTATGTCTAAATACTTGGAGAGGAAAGGCTGACAGAGAAGCACATGCTTTCAGCAAGACAGTGTACAAATACACAATATTATTACTGTAACTGAATACTAGTTCTACAATAGCAAGAAAACTGCCTTTTCTACCTCTCTCCTCTGGCAATGGTCTTTCTGAGGCTCATTGCTTTGTACCATATCCAATTTCATCATCTGGCTTTCATTCAGAGATCCTACATAGTTCTACCTCAGCCTAACCTAAACCCACTGCTTTATTGTCCAAATGACTCAGTAACATCTTCCTAACATTGCTCCCACCCTTGCATACAATATTCTCTCAGTCCTGGCCCACAAAACCATTTCCCCTCTCTTCACTCCAGCGGCCTTGCCAAAAAGCTCACTTCATCTGTGCTGCCCCCAGCAGCATAAAACATGAAACAAATCAAAACAGAAGCAAGGAAAGAATGCTAGTTTTTTGATTTTGTTCTCCTGGAATTTTACATGCTGAAATAACACTACTGCTTCTCAAAAAGGAGGTGGACTCCACTGATGGAGCAGGGACTTGAGGTGGACACCAGTAGGCAAATCTCACAGAGCATGCCACACCAGAGCCTGGTATTACAGGCAATTACTAGTTATGAAACATACATGGTCACAGAGTTTTCCAGCAAGTCATTTCTCTCTTAATTTTTATGCAGCATTTAAACACAACCCATCACAAGTGAGAAAGCTGTCTGCATCACAGCAGTGTATCTGCCAAAAGTAAATACATGTATGAAAAGGGATTATGATTACTGCCCATGTAGTAAGACTAAGAAGTCTTTGTAGTGTAATGAAAAGCAACGTTGCACTATAAAGACTTGCTCTATCACTTCTTTGAATCAGTTTTCCTATCAAAATCAGCAAGAATATCACTTAAACCTACAGCAAAGATCTCTTCTCTTGAATGCTCATCTACTATTTTTATTTTTTCCAGTAGATGAAGTCAGTAAATAAATCAGAAACATCTCACAAAGAGTTAATCATCTGACAGTCTGGCATTGACAACATCCCAGCTACACTGCTGAAAATCTGGAGCCTTATCTTTTATGTTTCTGGGGATTATTTGCTATTCACACCACTGAAGCCAAGATAAATTCTCTCTTTTGCGTGAGTGAATTCATTCCACCATGAGATTTACACAAAGGGATTTTTTCCCTCAACTAGCAGGTGCATATCACTTGTAGTTATGTCCTGAAATATAAAAAAGACCAAGCTGATTAAAACCAGCACAATCTGTGTGTGCCATTGCAATGAATCTGATCTATCTTTACCTCTGATCAAGAACATTACAAGTTCTTCCTTTCTCCTCCCATGAAGAAAAACAAACCCAAAACGTCTTTGCCAATTATTTTTGTGACCAGAAAGCATGCATTAAGTATACAATGAATAACCATAAGTAAATAGCTTACTGCAGTGGGAACCAACGTTGCTAATGTCACTGAAAGTTCATGGCAATTCCAATGATCTCTCTCATAAATTCAACTTCACACTTTGTCCCATGTGGGACTTGCAGTTTGTATTTCATAGAAGCAGTTTCGTGAGAGCACTTTTGTTAAGAAGTCTGCATTCCCATGTACTGCAACAGCTTCTCTGCGCACAGCCTCCTCCACGCTCCCTATCAGGGGGAATGCTCACACAGCTGATACTCATTGCTGATCTAAAGACATATCAAGTCATTCAAAATGAAATGTTCTTCCTTTACGTAAAGCACAGGAAATAAATGCTAGAGGCAATAAAATACAAAACAGTTAAATACCACGCATCATGGCTGCTATGCAAGTCTTTAGGAGCTGTAGCAGGAGTCAGAGCTGTGAGCTGGTGCAGGCGGCACAATGCATTGGTTCTGCAAACTCAGGCAAGAAACTTCACATGCTTGATCAACCAAACAGACTAAGCCAGGGTTTTTCCTTTGCTTGCTTGCTTGTTTTGGGTATTGGGGGAAAAGAGAGCTCAAGAGGAGAGAAAGTGGATTTCAGCCATTGTGGAAGGTCCATTCAGAATAACTTCTTGTATTTGCAAAAACACTTTTATCTTTCATGTCCAGAGAGATGATGTAAACACATATGCTACAAAACTAAAGAAAACTGAGGGTAGCTTAAACAGAGTACTGTGTAGTGCTACAGATGCTGGTGTTTTAGATTGCAAGTGCAATTCCAGAGTTTAGATTAAGCTCCTTCATTAAAGTGAGCACTAGGTGCACCACGGTTCTTCAGCCAACAGTCTTAAGCACACACAGTATAAAGTTTTCTCTTACCCCAGTAAATATCTCTGAGCCTCATTCCTGGGAGAGGAGAGGCAAAACTGTTCTCAAAGCCAACTGCATGCTTGGCAGCTCTGCTGTCACTTGAGGGAGCTGCTTGAGATGGTTATGGTTTGTCAAATGGGCACTTGCCAAGGCTGGCAGAGACCTCCATCCCTCTGCATGATCACAAAAGAGCCATCAAAATAGCAATTACAACTCATTACCGACTTGGCCTTGCACTGAGAGGAGCAGCGGGTCCCGCAGGCTGTGTGGTCTGTGGCGGTCGCTGCAGGGCTGCTCACACACACGCTCATGCCAGGAGCATGTCCTTCATCTTGCACTTCAGCCGTCGCTGCTGCCTGCATCCTACTCTTCCCCATGACACTAGTCAGAGCAGGATTTGGCCAGAAAAATGTCTTCTCGAGAAACCACCCTCCCTTCCAGTCCTCTCCTAGCCCAGATCAAGTATCAAGTGCTAAATAACAAGCTGTTTAGGAACTATTACTGCTCAGAAACACTGTTTTTCTATTGTAACTGGCTGAAGCAAGGCTCAGTGAGCAAATAAGCACCAAGAGAATTAAAAAAAAAAATGCACCTCATGCAGTAAGGTAAATATGGATTCAAAGAATGATAGGTTTTTTTAACATTAGAGAAGTTAGACAAGAAAATACTTTTTCTTGGGTTTTTGCATCATTTAAAGAGTGGCTTTCAGCCAATAGGGCGTGATATACTGAGGAAGGGAAACATTTAAAAGCAAGCAAGGATATAGGTAGATGTTTCTGGACATCCTCCACACAATCTCACAGTCACAGAAATGGCAACTGTAACTTCCACAGTCCCGGAGACAGTCTGAAAAGATACTTTCTGAAGTTATTTAGAAGGGTGGTACCTCAACAGGATGAACCCACAAGTAACCTTGCACCCAACCCGTGGATGGGCACAAAGTTTTATACTTGGTGTTCAAAATGTAACACTACATACCTCCAGCCAACATTTCAAATCACCCTTAGTTTTCATTTAAATGCTTAGTGTAAGCTCATGCTGAAATTTAAGTGACTGAAAATGTATTCAATTGCAAGGTTTAAGTCCACTTTGGAAAGCATGCAAACACTGCAGATCCTATAGGTAAAACACAGAACCAAATATACCGTATTTTGGTATGGGATGATTTTGGATGAACTAGCCTATATGGGAAATCCCCCTAAAATCCTGGAGATAAAGCTAAAATGATAAAGGTACAAAATAAACATAAATGTTTTTATTTAAAGTACTATTAGTATGACATATTCACTGTCAGTAAAATTTGGAACTATTTGCACACAGGATCTGCTCACCATTTTGGGTTACAAGAGAAACAGAACTAGTAACACTGAGGTTAAGAAAGAATTAGTCCTCCAGAGCTAATATAGAGGCTGGTGGAACAACTGGACTCTGGCCTTAGCACCAATGGTGTGCCATTTTCTATCTTGATCTATCTGTATCTTGATATGGGTATATCAAAGAATACTCTAAAACTAAACCACAAAAAATCCCACTCTACAGAGAGTATAAATTTATACAAATAAAACATGCATGTAACGAGCTAAATAAGAAGGAAAAAATCTCCACTTCCAATTCCTTGTGAAACAGCAACTAATCACAAAAACATGCATGTAAAGAACTGATCCTGGAAAAAAACAGTCAACTGATACCACGGCATGTGTTCTGTAGAACAGGACTTTCTGAGAGCGCTGCAGAGGTGCTAAAGCAAATTGTTATAATGTCACTGCACAATGTGCTGTTGAGGTTTTATGGTCACACTGCGCCAATAGTCTCGGGAAGTTATTTTGCATTCTTATATAAACTTTTTTCCCCAATCCTGTTTTCCACAAAAAAGGGCTTTCAATAATGTACAAACTTCTGTTTACACACAGCACAGGAAAAACACGATAAACCCAAGAACACAGTCTCTACTTTAAACGCATTTTAAAATGCGATTTCTACAACTTCATGTAAACAAGAATAAGCTGTTAAAGGCTCCCCCCAAAAGAGCATAACCTTCCTGTAATTAAACGGTCGTGTTTTACATGGCACTTTTTTAAAATAATGAAAATAAAAAGAGCAAATAAATAAATCAATCCAGCAGACCCCTCCCAACTTGAGCCTTAACCTGCAAATTAATGTAACGGTAATAAAAGCCATGCCAGCTGGAATCCGTTCTTTCTCTGGCTTTGGCATGAGCAGCAAGAGCAGGTATATGTTTGAAGAAAAACAAAGTAGGACGTTTTCCACCTTTAGTCACAGGATGTTAACAGAACTCTGGCAAACGTTTAAAGCTATTCTCAAAATGTTCAAGAAAGAATTAAAACCAGTTGGGGCTAAGAAACAACCCATCCTTCCTCCCCCCCACTTCTCCCCCCAGACATCTGTTCCAAAATTATACTCCGAAAACCACAGCGAAGAACAGTCATAATTAATGTTATTTTGGCTTTTTAGTTGCTAGGCCTGCATTCTGAGGTTAGAAGTACAAAAATGCAAGTTCAGAGCACTGTTACTGTACTTAAGGACTCTCTTGATGCATGTAACAAAAAGGCAGCTTTCCTTTTCTTTCCCTCCTTTTTCATAAAAGAGAAAACTAGAAATAGTATCAGGAAACAGTTTCATGTTTAAGATAAAGGATTACAATAAAAAGTACCTACATAAATGAACTAGAGTTTATGAAGCTATGAAAATACATTTGAGACACAGTTTATAACATTGGGTTAAACATGCTTTACAGCTGTACAAAAGCTATTCAGCCACTTACCGTGCAGGCCATAAAACTGCTAATGCGCATAGTCCTTACCCCACACTCTGCCGTGTGCTCTGCCTTCATCCCTGCACAAACCCAGCAAGGACGCACCAAGCTACGACCAGGCTCCCATCCAAGGAACTGCTATCATTGTGCCCGTAGCACTCACTATGTGAGAAATGCCACTAATTTCAGTGGGATTCAGTAACATGGGGATTTCCAAGATGCTCCTGGGCTAGACCTTAGACCTGATGTGTTATCGGGCTGAATCATGCCAACAGGTTCCAACAGCAGGCTGTCCACGGAGGACCAAGGTGTTGCAGAGATGCAGAGATCCAGGGCAGCTCAGAGCTCTTCCAGCAGCTTTGGGCTGAGGGAATTTCACGTTTATGAGCCCTGGGAGGGTTACAAATCCCTGACCAGCAATGAGGGAGGCAATGGCAGATTCTCCACTTCAATGCACTTAAGGGTGGGAGTATTTATTTTGCACAAAAATATATGTGACGCTTCTCTCTACCTGCTTTTAAACGCTCTGACCCATCTATACTTAAAAAACTCCATAATTTGAAAGGCAGCTCTAATAACAATACTCAGTATTACTAGTAAGAACTAAAATGCCTATTGGTTACTGAGTCAGAATCAAGGATCTTCTCATCCTGCCTAGACACAGTATCTACAGAAATATCTACGTTTTTTAATTAATCCTACTCTGTGTTTCTGAGAAAGAAACACATTTGTAGCACTCACACATAAGAACACATTTAGTGGGGAGTTGTGTCTCCTCTCCTTTTTTAAAAAAAGAAAAAGATTGTGATAAAATGAAATCTGCAGTGTGCCTGGTATGCTCTCACAAACCTTTCTTTGAGGCTATCACTGTTCCAATCAGGTGTACAAAATGTATGTTACCAGGTGTGAGTTGTTTCAGATGATGTATCACTGGGCTGAAGTTGAAATGAAAATACTTCTCAAGTTGTTATTTTCCATTGCTCCTTCGCTTCTTGTATCCTTTGGTGTTACAGGCAGAAGTGCTGAGAAACTGCCATGAATGATGCTGCCTGACTATATATGGCAAAACCTTACAAGAGGGAGCCCACGCTAGCATGGACATAGCACCAGCCTTCATCTTCAGCAAGAATTAGGGTGGTGTATTTTACTTGCCAGGCCACAAACGTTAAAAAGACAAGGGAATATGTAATTCTAGGGGTCAACAAATATTTCATAGCCTTAAGCTCTCTCGGTAATACACAAGAGCTACAAACAACCCTGGTTTTCCTGTAATTTTACATCATTTTGACTGTCGTGTACTGGCTAACATCAACTCACAATACAGCATTTCCCCTGTGAAATAAACCTCTGTGTTTTAAGCCATCAAGTGTGAAATGGTACATCAGTCCTTCCCTTTTTCTGCTTCTGATTTGTTTTGGCTACAATGCAAGGAAAACTCAAACATTTGCTTAAGTTTCACCATCTTCAGCACACTGAAGCACTGGCCTAAATAAGTATGGGTTTTTTTTCTCTGCTAGGCACTGTAAAACCTCCTTGAAAAACTTAACTACCTTCAGTATGAAGATACACAGCACTAATATAGCTAGTGATTTTTTTCAGTCCTTGAGGCATTACAGTGGTACAAGTAAATCCTGTTCAATCTTGCAATGTAATATTTATATATAGATATGTTTATATATGTGCATATCCATACACACAATTTAAATAAGCACCTAGAAATTCCATGTGCCCAGCTACAGTTTCCAGCTTTCTAAACCACATTTGTGCTTCTGGTTAGTAATTTTCAACGTAAGTAGCAGATTACTTATAAAGCTAAAAAGAATAATAAAGAAATCCTTGGACCAACTGGCCCTTGCAGTGTAAACATACAAACATGAATGCTGTCACTGTTACCAGAACCACTAAAGTTCCTTTTGACTGTCACACTATTTCTACATTAAAGCTAGTATTACTCCACAAGCTGCGAAAGGTAGGCACAATGTGCCTGCTACAAAATGTCTCATTTTTGCACACTTGGAGTAAGAAAGGTCCATGTACAGCGGGTGCACTTCTATGCTAAAAAAACCCTATCATAAATTAACACAGAGATAATCTTTATTTTATGCTTATTGTACATTTTCTGTTCTCCACTGTTAAAAAGGGTTTGCCAGGTTAGACTACTATGATGGGGATTATGAAACAGTTCCTGTGCTTGGAAGTACTTTAAATCTACAAGCCATGTTTCTATTGCTGCTTTGTAGCTCAAACCCCAAAACTAGCGATGATTTTATGAGTTGCTATAGTCTAGACAACTCAGTTACTTTTCAATGAAATTGCTCCCTGGGGAGGGTACTGTGAAAATTCCCATACAATTAATTACAGGTATGTGCAATTAAAATACAATTCTACAGCACAGTAGCTTTACAATTGCCAGTGCAATTTATGTCTGTATCAAACAAGAATGCTCTGAAGGGGCTGGGAAGACAAAGTACAACAAACGGGAGGTTACATGTAAAGTTACCTGCAGTGAGTGAGATAAGTAAGATGCAATGTTAAACTTCTGATGTGCCTTCTTCTCTGGCAAGATTCAGAGTCCTACTGGAAAGCACAAAATCTAACAACTGAGTCAAAATCATCCCAGAATGCAATTCTATGGCAAATGGGGCTCAACACATTTTTACTGCCAAGTTAAAGAGCAAATGAGAAATTTAACAGAATTATAAGGGAAATGCACCCATAAAGCAAGGAAAGAAAGAAAAACAGAAAATACAGAAGAAAGCTATGAGAAGGATTGTTATTTAAAAAAAAAAAAAGTCTTCGTGTATTTTCCCCTGATAGCACAGATCTATTTTCCCCCATCAGCTATTTCTCCCTCAATATCTTTCCTGTATATACACCTAGAAATGTCCTTTTAACTTTAAAAGCAATTTCAAATGTTTTAGCACCACTTTACAATGATTTCATTTTTGAATGCAGTATAGACCTTTTTGCACTTAGGTTTTCAGTTAGTTTAGGATGGAGTTAAAAGAAGGACTAAGCAGGGGAGGTTATTGTGGCATGTGTCCTTGTGAAAACCACAGAAAAGGCTAATTACAGGAGAATCCCTATAATTTTGCTTTATATTTATAAGGTTACAGTCTTGGATCAGGGGGAACCCCAAACCTCTGAAAAAGCAAGATGCTCACAGGTTGTGTTGGATTGTCTGACATACTCCAGGATCTGTACCACAAAGCTACAGGACTTTGAAGGAACCCTAGTCACATTACTGGAGCCCTGTGCTCAGAATTCCATGAAAAACTGATCAAGAAAATAGGAGCAACAGGAGTTACAGTAGTCTGCTGGTGGTCCCTCAGCAGAAGAGACCTCCAGCCACTTTGGGACATCAAGATACAGTTACTTCCATACAATCTAGGAGTACTTGGAAATCCCTGAGCCACCAATTTGTTCAGGCTTGACTAAGATAATGCCCTTGGTCTTCATGGTAATTTCAAGGTGTTTGATCTGGGCCTGTAAGTTAGTAACTATTACTTGTCATGTATTCACACCCAAGACACAACAACAGCACTGTTGCTGTGCATGCAGTACAAGAACAAATCTGTTCCACAGATCCTCCAAGATGAAGTTTCAGAGTTTCCATTTCTGAAGCACTTAGCCAAGCACAGTGATAAACACTTATGCATTTTTCACTCTGGATAAAAGAGCTGAATACATACAAGGTTAAAGCCTGGCTCCCTAGGAAGGGAATGTGGTATACAGTGCTGAAAAAACCCAACATCTTTTAACTGTTGCTGGGAACAAATCCCACCTGTGCTAAGAAAACCCCTACAGGAAAAAACTGCAATTTTACTTATTATTTTTCATTGTTATTGGAAACCTCTTACTACAGCTTTATTCCTTAAGGCAAAAACTAGAAACTAGCACAGATTATACTTATTATTCATGCTCAGTCACGACCTCAGCCAAAAGCTTGTGTTAAAATCTCATACCACGTCTAAGCACACAGATATATTATAGTTAAGTCATCTGTTCATCAACTGCTTTGCACAATGCCATTCATTATTTTAATTATTATTTATGTATTTATTTTTTACAAGAACACCCATAAGACTCTGTTAGAATAGGTGCCTCAGAATGCTGAATGCTGGGCAAACATACGCATATATTAATTAGCATGCAGGATTCATATAGGCCCCCAAACCTGCAATTAGATGGGCCTGTTCTGGCTCCAGAAATTATAGAGTGCTCTTTCATCATCTGAACTGAAATGTGAAATCCTGGCACCAATGAAGTTCCTCAGAGGGAAGTTTTGCCACAGACCACAATACAGTTCCCTCAAGATATTTTATCATAGATTTTATCGTAACTTGCAGTCCTGAAATATCAATTGCGTTCAAACTTTCATTATGTCGGAGAACAGATTTTGGTCTTCATTTTGTTAAGTATGGCTTAGTTATTTGCCCATACTGTTTATACAAGAGTGGGTCTATATATCTATTTATTAATAAAAAAACAGCATACAAGTTCTTCAGTCTCTGAACAGGCAATTAAGCAAGTAGAAACTTCACAGCTAATGAGATGGCTCCTCAGACATCTGAAATGTGTTTTTTCAAGCTGCAGTAGAACTTGCTACACACCCCATAAGTCAAACACACAAAAACCTAGCACTCCCAGCCCACTTCTCTGCAATGATTTAATGCAAGAGCCCTGGGATTTGAGCTCATATTTCTACTTTTCATTATTTTTTCAATTACGTCTCCATGATACTACACTGCATTAATGTAAGGTGTAATAATTAAACCTGAGCATTTACAATATGCTAATGCAGGTGAAGAGTTTTTGAAGTGAATGGCTGAAGTTAGGCTTTTGTGCCTACATTAAATTCTTGAGCTTGCAACTCTGCAAAAGCAGAATACTTCATTCCAGTCTGACAAAACACTTGTTATGTGCTCAAAGTCAAGCATTCACCTCCTCGGTATTAATTGCTTCACATTAATGATGTCTTAAGTGCATGTAACCTGCATTTGTAGCCTGATTTTCAAAAGGCCATCAACATGTACTTGTCTCCACAGACTTGTCCTAATCCTTAAGTTTAATTCAAAGCAACTTTAAAATTTTAATCAAAGAATATTTTGCAGTGCACTTGCCTTAAAGAAAGAAGCCCACCACAAAAGAACAAGCTCTCTCCTGCTGTAGCAGTATTGAGCCAATCTGCACTGCCCAAAGGAAAAGCTGTTGCAGATTATCAAATGAATAGTGCGTTTACTGGGTCACGGTCTGCTCTGATTCAACCTAACATGGAGTTCAGAAATGCCACCTGCTGACAGAAATCAAAAACATTCTGATATAAATTGTAGTTCTGCTATAAATTCAGATTAATTTGGCTACATATTAATAGCACATCCATAAACAAAAGAAGTTTGAGCACCTAACTCCTTCTCTCAGTCCTCAGTTCATTTGGGGGGCGGGGGGGGGCACAACCCTCTTGCTTTACATTTGTACTATCCACTTTAAACTTACAAAATAGCTTAGCAGAGTGTATCTCTTTTTGTCGCTGGATTCTGTTTAACGTGGTGTTATAGCACTCTGCGTAACAGCTGTCTGTGCCATGTGATTACTTCATTGTTGAAAGTGTAACATATGGAAACTACACTGAAATGTTAGATGCTTTGATACCTATGAAGAGGAATGAGCTTTTGCATTACAACAAGACAGCACATTTTTTAAACAACTTAAAGTAACAAAAAAGAAACACACATTTAGAATCTGAACCATATTAGTTTTCACCATGCCTATTACTCTGTTTCAATGCTCATTCCAATAGCTGGTTACTATTGTGTTTTTGATTGTTATTGCCAGTAAACAGTCGGCGGTTTTTCTTCAGCTTTTGCATTCCTGGGAAAGAAAAAGGAATAGATTGAAGAGGATGCCCTTGGGATTCCTTCATGAGTTATCCATGAAGGCAAATGCTATACAAGTGGAATTACAGGAATGGTATCTTATGCCATTGACATAACATTACTTGAGATAACAAGGTTTATTGGGAAAACTCATGAACACAGTGCTTTGCTTCCCAAAATCAAAGCTCCCACAACTGACAAGTGCTTAATGGACCAGAAGCAAGGTGGATCCTTACAGATTCATTTCTAAACCCCAACTGCCTCTGGCAGGAGGAGAAAGGCAATATTTAGCTGTAATACACAGACTTTCCTCCCCTGTAAATTAGTGACCCATGAGAGGGAACAATAAAGCTCTAAATTATTTCATCAGTAGCAAGAACACTTGTTAACACAAGAAGGAAGCTGTAATCTTTTGCTCACTGTTTTGTCAGTAACTGCATTTTTGAATCCTGAAAAAAATCCAGCTGAATAAGAAGAAAGATTGTCTGAGTTGTAAGAATCTATTGATTTTATTGAATAAAAGTTTATACATACACTATTTTAATCTTATAAAATAGTCCCTAATGATGTAAATGGGACCCAATTCTATTCAATTTAGTTTGTTAGCCAAACCTACAAACCCAAACATTATTAAAGTCATTGCAGATATTTCACAATGCAGTCAAAACAGGTATCATAATTACTTCTAATTGCACCAGGCTCTGAAAATACATCCTAGGGGAAGATTGATTTTTTTTTTTTTAATTGGAAATACATTTCATTTACTTTCTGTCTTTAAATCACATATTAAATAAAGTCATGGTTCACTACTAGTATGATTTATTAATAATATTATATTAATATATTAATAATTAATTAAAAATGGCCCATTTCACATGATAGGTTCTAACTGGCTGAAACAGTGCAGCTTTAGGATTACTGACACAGCTATAATGCCATCTTGACTTCAGTTTAAGAATACGCTCTATATACCTCTACAGTTACTATAGGTCTACTAAATCATCATTCAAATAATACCCTCAGATGGTAAATGTAATGGTTTCTACATCAATGGTACTAACTTGGAAGCCTCAATCATAGGGTTTTTTTAGTATTAAAATATTCCTGTACTGAAATTTTAGGCATATATGACTGCAATATCACTGTTTACATCTTAGATTCCTTAAAGGTTATGGCCAATCCTACAATATGTTTTTTACTCCAAATTAAAACTCATTATTGCTTTCATGTTTACTAGAAGGAAAAAAAGAGGTTGAGAAATTAGGTTATTTTCTGTGAGCAGCAAATGGGGTCACTTCTGCAAATATTGAGCTTGGGCTTGTAGAAATTACAAGGAAGTTTGCCATATTAAGGGAAGGTAAGATCTTTCAGATATAGTCAAATGACTGCACAAATATGACTCCCCAGAAAGGCATTTATCCTAATTAATAATAGTCACCTACTTAACTGACAGCTGCAAATCAAAATGGGACTGGCCAGTTCTCTCATGGGCTCAAGCTATGACCACCCATGAGAACTTCCTTCTTTCATCTGCTTTACGAGAGGAAGGACTGACCGACAGCTGCAGCCGTTCCAGCCAACCATAGCATCCTCAATGCTCACTGCCAGAACTGGCTGCCACCCGCTGCCCAAGACGATCAGGCAGTAAGTAGGTCTATAAACCTATTAAACTAGCATAAATGTTATAACTTGTCATCTATTAAAATCAAAATAAACAGGAAAGGAGGTCTGAAAGCCAGTTTCTTCAGAGCAAAATGTAATGCTAACTATGAGGTTTTCAAATATCCCAGCTTTTTTCCTGGGAGTGGGCAAGATTTAGGGTTGAGTCATTAAAAAGCCAGTTGGTAGTATTAAACTCTTGCTTTAGGATTTATAAGAAGGCCAAAAATTCACTCCAGGCTGAAATTTACTATCCCAGGTCTGGAATCGTTTAAATAATAATAATTAAAAAAAAGGTAAAAAAACAGAGAAATAAAAAAAGTCATAAATATGGAAGAAAAACCAAACAAACACAAAACAGTGGTTTCAGAAGATTTTTGGCACTCCTTCAATGCAAAAATGGCTTTATTTTTTAATGAAGTCTGAGAGTCATTATTACGAATTACTTTTATAACTAAGACTGGGACCAGGTTATTTTAATAATTAATTATTACTAAGTTACTATCACAGAATCTTTTTTAAAGCTTTTCAGTATGAACAGATATCACAGTTTTCAAAGGAATGTCAATGCTCTGACTTACACTCCAAAGCCAGGAAGTTGGGGCAGGAAATGTCATCTGTGAGCCACACTGATGTATGAAAACATTTAAAAAATTAACAGCGTATGTTAAAGATGCAATGTCAGCCCCAGTTTTATCCATAACTAGACTTCATTAGTTTTGTGGGTTTAAAATTGACATTTAAATATAAAGGCAACATAAGTTTTTGCGACTTAATTGAGCACTCCTTAAATAAAGAGATATTTCAATGTTTGCAGACCATTAACATGTTTCCAAAATAAGCTGTGTGCTGGTGCTACTTAGCAATATTTCCCTATCACCCTAAGGAGCCTATATAGCTAACAGAAGCCATTTCTTTTGCTAAATTCTGCCTGAAAACTCTGAAGAGAGCATTTAAGCTTACTCCTGGGAGACAGCATTGTTAAAACAAAAACTGGAAGAAGCTTTTCAAGTGAACTTTCTGCAATCATGAGAGGACACAAGTCTTAAGAAGAGGAGAAAACCTGTTATAGGGGAGGGAAAAAAAAGCCAAATGTAAGCAGAGTGTACATGCCAGTCACCCCGAGGGAACAGAGGGGAGGGACAGAAAATGAACTACTGCACATTTCTACTACCCACCAAAACCACAAATGGGCCATTCTCGAGGACTAACACATACAGAGTCTGCAGATAAATACATGTCTGCCTCATTATCTGAGAAGAGCCTTAAAGAGCACACTTCTCTGCTGAATACTTCTGCTTCTACATGACTGATCTCATTTATACAGAAGAAGGTGCCATACATATGCATGCAACGTTTGCAGCATGTATGTGTGTCAGTTTGGAAGCTGCTCAGCTCTGTCTATGCATTTGGCCTATAGTCTTTTGGCAGGGATTTTTACTGCAAAACTTAACAAACATTCCCCATAGCCAAACCACCTTGAACAGTTTCTTACCAAATTTCACAAGCTAAGTGGTTCACGTCTGGTTAATATGTGGATGAGAGATCACTATATGAAATTATGCTTTGTTGAAAAATGGCAACAGTAGCTTGACAGCATCAGGAAATGGCAGGATTTAGCTGTAAGGATGTGCATAAAGATGAGCGGGATTCAGGTAACTGCTGGCTTCACCCAAGATAAGACTACCATACCTAGGAAAGCCAAGATGAGCAGCGTACCTAAAGGGAGGGCAGTATGTGGAAAATGGGACATAGAGGATGAGTGAGGCTTCTGCTTTCTACCTGAAGCAAGAATGGCAGACAGCCACGAAGGACACTCTGCTGAATGACATGCCTATGTATATGCCATCTCACCAGTTTGCAAGGCATGCTGCTTTCTGTCTGACATCTGAAGCAGCACCAACTTTGAGCTACACCTTGTGCAGTAACAGTAATCCCAGGCATGCTGCTGAAGTCTGGTATCCTAATACGGTATCAAACAATTGAGATGGAAGATAAAGAAACAGAAACTGCCATTCTGAATTTCTCATTAAGAGCTTGTCAAAATATAGGTCTAGAGGAGGATGAGGACAAGAATTATATTTGGATTATAAGAAATACTTAACATCCACCCAGATGATGCCCTTTCAGGCAACCTACGGAAAAATATTCTCTTTATTTTCTTAAGTTACCACAACATACATGTTTACCTGTATTCAAAGACGAGTTAACAAGAGTTTGCTCGGAGTACAAATCAAACAGGATCTCACAGAAGGAATACAGCAGTATTCTTCATTCTGACTGGATGCAGTGGAAGGTATGCCTGTAGGGCTTGGAAGTTGTGTAGGCACTGCGAGGCTGAAATGCAGGACAATTTACATACTCCAAATTGTTTCCCTGAAACAGATCTTGCCTAACTATCCTTGGTTTTATCACCTCGCTAGTTAATTGCCATACACACTTGCACTTGAGGGAAAAAGATTTTCATCAGCCACCAACAGACATGTGAGCTGCCTATTTAAAATTAGTCTGCTGGCTCTCCTGGGCTCCCTCTACAGGCACTGCACGAACAGAACGAGAAACTCAGCTACAGCATGATTCTGAGCACTTACCTCACCTATATAGGTTAGAACCACTGCGGAGACCAAAATCCTATGCTAAGCAAACACTGGGAAAAATTTTGTAGTTATCAGAAAAAACATCAATGCTTATTTTAGGCCCATAAAAGCTTTTAAGCTGACAGAAATTCTGGGTGGAGACTGCTGAAATGCAACTTAGTTGATAGTTACTTAAAAAAACACAAATCCTTCAATAAGGAATATATTATTTTTTTTTCTACCAGGCTATTACAAGCCCTAACTTTGCACCAGGGCTCCAATGGGGAATTCAGAACAGAGGCTGAAGAAAGTGGAAGGTGGTATTATTTATAACCTGGCAGGCAGGACTCTAGAAACTCAGACATGAGAAGCTGAGTCTCTTACCTAAAGGTAAAACAACATTGAGTAACTTAAAAGGTTTGAAAAATACATATAAAAAAAAAAAGTATTACAGTAGAGAGATGTTCCCTTTTTTCTTTAGCATCTGATGGAACATGCTTCAAATAGTATATTGCTAACCAGTGTTCCTGACAGTTGTGCAGTTATACTACCTGACCACATCATGAATTAGCCTCAGGAAGAGCTATGCAAAAGCAAAACAGAAGCAAGCAGAAAATCCTTGGCATCTGTAGGATGTCAAGAAAACAAATCAGACTGTTTCAAATAGGAGATAATTAAGAAAATCTATTAAAATTTTCTGAATTAGGAATTTATCATTGAGCTATTCTCAACATATCCAGGGACACAATGAACAACCAATTGATTTCAGAACTTCCAGAAAGAGTGTTATGAGGAACGCTACAACTTTTCCATTTAATCACTGATACTAGAACATTAAATTGCTTCTATAAAACACATGGCATAACCCTTTATCAAGACAGGGATGCTCGTGTTATTTCCTATGAAGAAGAGTATGTTGAGCCTACTTATTACAGAATAATGTATTATATACGTAGCTTTTTAGAAGGAAATAATTGGTATTTAATCTGAAGTGTATCAAAATTATCTGACAAGATCTCCACCTAAGGTAAACCAGACTGACTTGGGCCAACAATCTGGTTCAGCACAGCAAGCAATTTTCAGTTTCTCCAAGTAGTGTAAAAAACTTGTACCTTAAACAGGCACTGTATACCACATGTATAGCTCTCCTACTGATATATCAGGGGTCTTCTGAAACATTTGGTGTTTCTGGTGAAGTTAGGTTTTTTGTGTAATAATTTCAGTAAAGTTAGTGTCCTTCTCTGCTTTAGCAAAGAAAAAACACATTTTAGAGATTGCAAACCAAATGCAAATGAAAGAGCCCAAAGCTGTTCTGTTTTAATTTTAGGGGTTTTCTTCCCAGTGCCTCAGTATGTCTATTTTTCTCCAAATGCCATGTAGCAAAATTGCCATCTTATTTGGGATAAAACAAATGGTAGGTGCTTACCTGTAGGAGTACTACTGCGAAATGAAGAGGAGGGAGTAATTGGAGGGGTGACTGGAGGAGTAAGGCTTCCACTGCTGTGGCGAGGTGGAGTAGATACATTCCCACGGGACACTGTGCTTGACAAAGTCAAAGAGAGTTTCGGCTGAATCTTTTTCTTCAAAGACTCCTGCTCACGTCGAGCTGCATCGGTCATAAATCTAGAATAAGGACAATCATGAGGATGAGAGGTTTGAAACACTGTCCACAAGCAACTGGTAGGTGAAGTAATTTTCACCCTCAGTGACCAAATAGAGCTCCAAACTCAGCCACAACTAGTTCCTCTGGAACACACAGATTTCAAGAATACAGACTTCTTCATCAGTGGCTTTATTTCTGTGTTCAAGGTCTAGGTCATTTTCTTCAGATTTCAATAGAACTTACATTAGACACTTGTACCATGTGCAAACACAAAGATTTTTTCAAAACTGCAACCAGAGATCAGCATTGCAGACAATATAATAATACCTATACTCAACACTTTAAAATAACTACATTCAATCCTTCTGTGAAAAAGTAGCTGACAGAAAAATGCCAGGGGCAAACATATTGAATCTGAAGCCCAAAGGGATAGTACGAATTACACTGTGTAGATAATTTCCAACTTAGGACAATCATATTATTTTTCTACAGGTTTTAGACAATGTTGCTTCACGTAGAAGATGTCCAATTGAACTGCAACTCCTTAAGCCAGAATTCACAACTCTTGAAAACCAAATGAGATCTCTCTGCGGAGCTTTGGTATATGTTGCTAAGGGCCTAATGCAACTCAGGGTTCATCTCTGTGGGATACTGAGCAGTATTTTAATCCTTTGTCTTCCCCATCCACTGCATAAGGAGCTATTTTGAAGGATTCCTAAGAACACAGACTAAGGTAGACCACCTTGTCCATACAGTCCTCTGTCCTTCATGCTAAAGTACAAATGACACCTGTCAGCAAATAAACCAATATTTGCTAGCACGCAATACAGAATAAAAAGCTGTTACACCCAGACACCCGTCTGATCAGGTTAGTCAGAGTAAACCACGTTTTAGCCAATACACAATCTTTACATCATCAGCTCTTGCAACCTTAGCAAATCATGCATTCAGAGACATGAGGACGTGGTACAGCCAGTACGTTGCACTTGCCTTGGAGCCAGCTGTCACCTAGAAACTCACATTTCCAAAGCCATAAGGAAACAGAATGACAAAAATTGCCAGACATTATTTGTATTGGACTGAGGGTGATCTGGCTTTCTTTCAAGAGTCACATTCTTCTCAGAGGAGCCTATAAGAGAATGAGACGGACGTGGAGATAGAAGCAGCCACAGAAAACAAACCTGTGGAGGAACTAACGAAGATACTGAGTGGTTTTTTTGGGTGTAGGTGGCAAAAGTTTGGTAGCATTGACAAACAAGGAGCAGCAGAGAGAATCTGACACAACTGGACACCAACCCCTCCACCACTTGTTCCCTCACCGAAGGGACTGAGTGTGGTCTGCAGCAGTAGCAGGGGAGGAGTGACGTCTGGAGTGATGTGAGCCTGGGAAAGGGAGGGGAAAGCAGAAGGAAAGGTGACTTTCCCCCCCGCTCCCCCAAGTATTTTAGGGTTTTTCTTTTGTTTCTCAATAACCAATACTCAATTCAGTAATTATGTATTTATGATATTGGCAAAGTTAAACTTAATTAAGTTAAATCCCCCAGGCTGAGTCTGTTTTGCCTGACGTATTACTTCATGATTACCTTTATTTCAGCCCATGAGTTTTCTTGTTCCTGCTCCTCCTATTCCCCCCCCCCCACCTTCCCACTAGGGCTGAGGCTGTGGGGGTGACTGAGCAAGTGGCTATGTGGCTACTTAGCTGCTAGCCATGGATAACCCATCACTCTACCAAATTTCTTGCCATGCAACAACTGCATTTGCTGTGTGACCAATGTGACTTGATGTTTCTCATCATATGAGAAGACATGGAAGCAGCCCTCATGTATGCTCAGAATCCAACAGAGGACTGGAAGATCCACCTTGAGCTCCTGAGGAAGAGCAGCAGAACCTGACGAGAGGGAGGCAGAGGGAATAATGCCACACCAATCATCTGGTTCACACTTTATATCCTGATACTGTATGAAAGATAAGGTCACAGGCTGGCTGGGCAAACTAATTCTGCAGACCACAGTACCAAAACAACTGCTCTGAACATGGCCACCATGTCACATAGGGTCTTGCAACAACACATACCTGCCACAGCACCTGTAACATGGTGCTGTAGGATCATCCAGTTCTTCTCTCACCAACGGTTTAAATTGATATGAACCACTATATTCATTTAGACTCCACAGAAACTCAACACTTTGTGACTGCTAGCAACATATGGGCAGTTTGGATGGAAGCTGCCTTTGAGTCCAAACCTGACTGCACTTATGGATAGATCTGAGGAAAACCAGCTCTTGTGGAAGAGTAAGGGGTGCATAGGGAATGGGAAAGGAAAAAAAACCCAAACCAACCAAACAAAAAAACAAAAGGGAGATTTTAGAAATTTGGGCCAAATATGAAAGAAAAACCTGGCCTAGATATAAAAAAACAGCTCTTTTTCAAGGGATTTGTGTACTTAAACACAGCCTCAAAAGACTGTGGCAAAAAATGTAAAGTACCATCAGAGCAATAAAGACGTATCCTGCCTATCAATATCACAAAGGCATTAATAAGGGAACCTTTTGCCATGATATGTAACATCAGCACACAATCCCACAATCCGCAGACATTAATAAACAGGTATATGGCATGACAGCTTATCTTCGCTGAACAGAGCCAATACATCATGTCAAATCCAGACATGACATTTTTATGAAGTTAATATTTAAAAAGCAGATATCTATAGTAACAGTTCAGTTTTAAATTTCTCTAAACAAGGGTGCAGATATTACTAAAAAATGGGTCCCCAAAGTCTAAATTTCATTAAAGAAAAAAAGAAGTAAAAGGATCTCAGTAAAATGGGCATTCAGTACACATCTGCCTTTCTCTAACTAGGAAACATCTAATTCACTGTTTTTGGAATTTGTACCATGATGTATGCTTGCTTCTGGATGGGAAGCCTTATTCCTTAAGAAAATGTTATAGCAACATTATAAATCCTTGAAAACTTGGAAGATAACCTCAACTGTGAGATATTAAAAGCAGCAGTATGAACGCTGCTATTTAGTAAACTCAGCCACAAATAACAATGTTAAAATAATACTGAGGTATAACCACTCTGGCTGAAGTCCATAAAAATCAGGAAAATTTGAAGTTATAGCTGAAACTTCTCCCTGTCCTGTGAACTCACTCCCATTTGGGCTGAGCATGTTGGCTATATTCCAAAATGTCATTTGTTGTCTACACTGTGAACCTGAGAGAGATGGAAGGCAGAGTCCGTTGCGAAGTTCAGCACTTGGTATCTCAAATACAGAATTAACTTTTTCAGAGCCAAAAAGTCCCGTATATTTTTGCTGGAGCATTGGCAGGGCTAGTGTTTTGAAAAAGAAACTCATCTAAGTGGATAAAAATAAAACATTTTTCATTATTTTAATTGAAATGCAGTATTATACTTGTGCCTAACTATGGTGGTGCTCTTCAAAGCTCACAATACAAGCGTTTTAATGATGGGTATAGAATGACATCTGCAACAAAGGCTTTAATTTTCATGTTGAAAGTACATTATGGTTGCAACATCAAGTGCTCAGGAATGAACTATGCTGGAATTAACAGAGAATACTGGTCTCTAAATTACACAGTTGCACACAATTTTCTCTGCCTCATTTAAATCCACAAGATATGTGGAAAACAGAGTATGAACTATAACCAACAAAGGCTCCTGTAAGACCACTTTGGTTAAATCCCACCCTCCCTACTTATAGCGTCTCTTACCACCTTCAGATCCACCTCCTTGCTGAGAAATCTACCCCTGCTGTTTTCAGCTCTTTACTACATAACCCCATCCCTCCAGTTCCACCACAATGCAGATTTTACTCATCTTCCCTGCTGCATAGGATTGTGTTTTACACCTCATAAACCTCTCTCTCCAAATCCAGTGAAACAAGGAGAATCATTCAGTTCCCAGCCAGTCACTGACTCTGTTTTGAAAGGTATAGTGTTTGGGTGCTTTTTCGTAGATGGTTCATAACATCAGGGAGGAGCCCACTCCTTGGAAAGAAACCGCTTCTTCCCCCATTTTTCCTTTCCTTGCCCTTTCACCTTCCTAATAATTCAACTCCCTGCTGCAAAACACGTAGGTGCAATGATTTCTGAACCAAGTGCTTGCTGCAACTTTAATAAACACGACCAAAATACAGTATTTCCCCCTCCTCTCATTCCCTGGAATGGTTCAAGTATTTTTATTGAAACTTTCCCAAGAAATTCAGCCTGAAGGAGACACCCAGCATGGAAAATTTCAGCCCAAACAGCTGAATGTTGGCAACATAATAAGCAACTGAAACACTCTTATAATGGAAAGTGTTGCACAACCCTCTATATAGGTGGCAATATAATACAGCGTTAGCTGTTACTAACATAAAAAAATCACCAAAAAAGCACAGTTGTTGTTCAAATAAAAAAAAAAAGGCCTTTTACAAACCAAACCTTTGCAGTATTTGTAAGTCTTGTCACCCCCAAAAGCTTTGGGATCGAGAATGAACAGAAGCAGAGTACAATTTGACAGAAATCTCCTATTTGCTATTAGCATGCACTGATTGTTTCAGGATCATGCCTCAATGTGACTCACATAACGATGTCAGAGTTAAGTTTATCATAAAACTCTCACTCACACAATCCTAAAGACAGTTTAAGAGTTCTGGGCTAACACATCCAAATTGAGGGTGATGGCAGTTATAAAAGTGAGTTGCAAATAAACAAAGATTTTACTTGAGATCTCACTTGAGAGAAAACAGAACAAAACCAAAACAGGTTGCTACTTGGAATGCATCTTGCTAATAATGGCCTTCAGTGTATGAGGTGCCCTTTCCTCTTTCTCCTTGCTGTTACAAGCTTGCTGATGCAAGAAGTTAGCCCTGCTTGCACCAGATCTGTTTCTGTGTCCACAGGCATTCATACTGACAGTGAAGAAGGTGCATCGCAGCTATCCTGCTGGATCTCAGTATTAACCTGCTACATTTGCTTTCTTCATGATCTACTCTAAAACATAGACAACAGAGAAGATGGTGCAGATCACAAGTCTGTAATTCTCCAGTTACTGCATACACACATGAGAGAAATTATTCTAAACTTGCAGAACAAGCAGATTACACTACAGAGATGCTCAAGCCCAGGACTGCTCCACAGCACTGTCTGGTTGCACATATGCTCAAAAAACACAACTATGCTAGCTGACAGTAACACATATACCCTGTTCTGTGCCTCACCATTGACCACAATGGGAGAATAAAATTAGTTCTGACCTTCTCTCATTATCACACAGATAATGATGGAAGAACATTCATAGTAACATTCAGCTCATATTCACGTTTGCCTCATTTGGCTAATCTGTACTGGGAAAAGCCCATCACCTTCACTAGAACATGAGAAATGCTGCTCAGCTTCCACCACTCATATTGCAGCAGACTGCTCCTTAACCCAACACCTGGTCAACTTCAAGACTGACTGGAAAGAATAAATCCATAGTGTGTGGCATCTGTGTGGCTTGCAGCTCCCACATCATGTTATCTTCTGGCTGTATTATATTTAGATCAAAAGTGGTGGAATTTACTTGACAGATTGGACATACACTACCTTAACTACATCCTACATACTTAATCACATACATGCATGAAAGCCACACATTATTTCTCCTGTTACTCTTTACACCTATCAGAGCAAGATGCTGATTATATCTGCTTTTCCCACTTTTGTTTCAAGGTGTTTATACAATTCTTTGTCAGTGTTGCACCAAGAGAAATAAGGAGGTAGGGATAGCAATTTTAGCTCCCCATCTTCCTCATCGCATTATCAGTGCTCAGGGAAAAAACCACCAAGCAGGCTATGATGGAAAGCACCTCTAGTTATGCAATCTTATAAAACTTCAGACCACTCCTACTTTGAAGAGGGACTCAGAGGATCCCCTTCTCAAGGCAGGACCCCATTTCAGTATGGTAGGACCGTGTGGACCCTGACATGCACTAGTGAACCCCTCAGGAATTGTCCTCCACACTTTCTGCTGCTTCTGCAAGCAAGGACAAAGCAACGTGGTTTGGTTCAGCTAACGCTGGGAAGAGAAGACAACTGTTAAGTTGAACTGTTACTGGGTTCAGGAGAAATCTGGTGAAATCTAAATGGTAGGAGTTTAGCAGCAGGCTGTCTTGTCCCCTGGGAAGGATGAAAGGCTTCTCTCAGTTGAAGTTCACAGAACTGTGCCAAAGCAAAGCCAATCCATGTCCCCAGTAATGCCTTACCACACTCTTTATGTGATAATGAGGGAAGATATAAAAGCAAGTTTCATACCATTCATTAACTCAAATTATTTGATGAACACCCTTGAGCACTTTCACATTCCATTCTTTGTAGTGTGGGGGAAACAGAAGTATTCCACAGTTCTGTACAAACCAATCTTGCCTCACAGAAGGTATCAAGCATATTTTCCTTAGAGATCTTCCATTACAATTTTAACAAAACCCCAAAAAGCAACGTCAGTGTGAAAAAGCCGCATTGGGATGCATCCATAATCACACACATGCCCATGCTACTTAAGCTACAGAGTATTTGCATAATGCTAAAACATACAATTTATACAAAACTCTCTTTTGTTATCTTATTTTTTTCTGATTTCGCAAAAAAGCATTAAAAATGTGGAAGAAACAGCACAAAAGAATAATCCCCTCTCAACTATTCCCCAGAACCTGTATCACATTTCACAACAGGCACTAACCTGATAAAACAAACCAGTAAAGAGCATTTTTAAGCTCTGGAAAGAATTCTTCCAGCCCAATATTCATTGCAGAAATGCCACTCATCTAAGCTGGCCTTCAATATGGAAACTCATCTGAAATCAGGTCTCACAAAGAAATTCAGTGTTCACTCTCAGTGCCAGACTCATCTATTGAAAGCTTTCCCTATGTCCTAAATAAGGAATATTTATGACAAACTGATGAGTATCTTGGAGAGACAGGGCAGAATCAGATTTCTTTTTATTAGTTGTCTTTGGGATAATTTATTGTTGGTACAATTGTTTCATTTCCATTATTCAACCTGTTTTCTCAAGATGTAAAAATATCACCACAAAATCAGCTATAGTGTAATACCCACTTTTCTGAATATGTGCTGCTTTGACAGATGTAGTAGAGATTATTAGGATGCACATGTGCCTTAAAATAAATAGTTTAAAGGAGACTTCACATTGAGTTTCTGCCTCATCGCTGAAAAAGACTGGAACACAATGTGCAGTTGTACTCATATTGCTAACAGTAGACTCAAGGCTACAGTCTTAGCAAAACTGTTCAATATGAGCAAGAGTTCAGTGGGGTTTACTTTAATTGTCTGCTCTTCACACATTCTTACAAGATACAATAAGGCACAATAAAACAGGCACCAAGTAGATATTTTGCGCTTTTAGCACGGAAAATTGATTCAGAAGGCTGAGTAATTTCATATTTAAACATATGTAAGTGGAGCTAAAGGATGGTGATATGCCAAATAATCTATTAATACTCAAACAGAATAAAACCAAAGCAGCAATTGCCTAACCATACTAAACAATACATTTGCCTGCAGTGGAACATGTGTGTTCGTTCACTGTTGATCAATACAAGCAGTATTAAAAGTACTAGAAAGGAATTCAGTATCCCTCTTGATCTCAGGAATATACAGGCAAAAACATCAGTGTGAATTACACTTCTTTGTAATAAATCACAAGCACTGGATATAAGACCTACCTTCCCATTTCATATTATTTAATAGATTACATATCTATACATATTTAATACATTTATTTACATTCTTTTCTTTGAGAAAGAGGTTTTTTTTATTATGTGTTCCACCCCTGACCCCTCATTCTGTTAGCACCATGCCTACATTTATTTTACTATGTCTACTTTTCATGAGGCACCAACTGTAACCTTTACAATTTAACTGTAATCTTTAATTTACAATTAAAAAAATAAAGAACAATTAGATCAGTGTTGTATGTTCTCCCCACCATAAAACTAGCTATTTACTTAGAACGAATGTTCTGCTCTGAATCTTCCAAAGAAGGAATTTTTTTTTTTTGTTTTTAGGTTTTTGTCTGTTTAAACAACAAAGTAGTTTGGCCTTTTCTTTCTTCAATTTGTGTAGGTCATGCAGCAAATGCAAAAATCCAGGACTGCATTTTATATATTTTTTTTAATTGACAGAAAACCTGCACATCTTTCACTCAGAATGAAAAGTCATTACTTATCCCCTAGACTCATAACTGGGACTCAAGGAGAAGCCCACATCATCTTTCTATCGTTAAAATAAACAAATGACATTCCTGTGTTTAAAAGTAATAAAATTAGAGCTCACCCAAATCAACTTGAGAGCAACATTCATTTCCAAAGCATTAGAAACATACTGCTAGTTCTCTTCCTTTCCCCTCCCACTCCTTCCCCAGTTTTTTCTACCCTATTTTGAAGCAGAGAGTGAGTTTCAGAAAGGAGCTACAACTTATCTGCAACTTCATGTAACTTCATGGAGTGAGAGGCAAAGAGTTAAGCAAAAGACAAACTTGAAGGAAGTAATTAGCAAGAAGGCAACCACTGTTTGGCATGATGTTGTCACCTCTGTAACAAATAAATAAGAGTTTAAGAAGCTGCGATAAGCTTCTCGGAGCACATCAGACCAAAGTACTCGATGTGCTGTGCTCTGCCACAGCAGCTTATTTCTCATCCAATTAATTTCAGAGTTTTCCTACTGGCGTAAAAAAGAAGCACTCAGATGGTGTCAAACACACACTTGCAGACTAGATTTTCAAACGCTGCAGCAAACCCTTTAGCGCAACGGAGCAATCCTTGGCTCAGACATCATCTTCCCTGCATTTACTAATGGGCTTATTAGGACATGCATCAGCCGTGGCTTCACGTACAGCCATTAATTAGCAAACACACTAGTCATCGCCTGCTGCTAACAACAGATACTTTATGGGTGATTGCTTAATTAATTCTTGAAGATAACTTCATGAATCCTTACATTTCAGTTCATATCCTACAGGAATATTGCCATGTCACACAGCCATAAAATGTTAAGAGATCAAAATGAGAATCTTAGCAGGCATTGGTAACATGAAACACAAAGGAGTATTTGTACATTTAAAGTATTTTTAACACATGATTCTAAAAGTGCACGGTGTCAGTTTTTGAATTTGCATCACATGTACAACCCCCCCAAATTAATCTTAGTATGAAGTTACTATTATGAGTCACGGGGGTCTCACATGAAAGTGTGCCAATGGTATCTTTTTAGTAATACTCTAATTTAACCTACCAGTTATTCAGCTGAAATACTTCAAATATTCTTATTTCTCACTGTATGACTTATTAGACTACTCTATGCTTCCACAGGAATGAAGTGCAAAATTGTCGAAGGCAAAGTAAAAATTTATCTCTTACTTTAATGGGAGGAAAGTGTGGTGAGAGTTAAACTGTATTTGCCTTTTTATTTGTAGCAACTGTGAACTTAAATAAATTTCCAATCTCCTTGGAGAAGATGGAATTAAGCTGCTCATAGAATAAAAACAAGGGGTCTGTATCTCCTAAGTTTGACTTGAATCTCAAAATAGTTCCTGTGTGAGACTAAGTAGTGTACCAGCCCTGCTCTGGCTCCCTGCACAGGCTCCAGTATTGTCAAACTGCCTAGTTCCAGTAGGATTTTTTACTTTCAGATGTGCTTAACCTAAAATATCATCTTTTTTTTCCATTACTGGTCCACCCTCTTTCCTTCTTGAAGAGCTTATTATAACTAATTATGCAAAAACAATTTCTTTCAGTCAGCCTTACATAGAAATAGATCTATGTACGCATGACATGCAGTTTTACTGTTGGACTTGGTTTGGTTTTATTGATGCCTCCAGGACTTTCAGTTTGAAGAGGCAGGGAGCTGAAATATCAGATATTTTATTCCTGTAACGTTCCATTTAAGTCCGGGTATTCTTGTGTCATTTCATACCGGGTTCTTCAGAGAATTCAAGTCAACACCCAAAGACAGTTTCATCAAGCAAGAATTTAAAAATAGATACCAAACTCTGATACTAGCTATAAGGAAGTCTAATGTCAACCTGCATAAATAAGTTAATCTTTGGTATTTTACACAGCAGTGGTCAAACACATTAACAAATAAATGTTTCAGTCTTTCAAAACTGTATCACGTACTGCCTGCAGTGGCTCCTCCAGCAGCATCAGTACAGTGAGCAATCCAGAATACCTGTTCAGTAAAAAGACAGTAGAAAAAAATGGTAACAGCCTGCATAATACATTAATTCCTAAAACCTATAGATGCTGATTTTCTTTCGAATAGAGACAGCAATGTCCCTTGCAAGGCATTCCCTGTTTGATTTTTAAAGAAAATCTGCTTCAGAGAACACCGATACAAAATCTGATCCTCCCACTGAGAAAGAGCATTCAACTGAAATGATGCTTTTCCAAGCTTTAGATCTAAGTGAAGATTTACATGAAGAAACACTTTTGAAAACTGATTTATAAATCTGTATTCAGAGGACTGGGTGGGGTAAAGCTTATAATGGAAAATTGCAGCAATCTTAGCATTAGGAATGTGAAATGTCTGGTCTTAATAAACCAAATTTTCAGGCATCGTGAGTTGTTTGGAAGGATGATAGCAACTTGCAAACAACCCAGCCCCACTAAAACAGCAAACTGAACATTCTCAATCCTTCAGTCCCTGCTGCAATGAGTCACATGTCCAGAAAATAGCTGATACAAAAGATTCCTCCTAAATGCAAAAATTTCAGGTGAAGATAGGCAAGGGAAAGTGGAAAAGGAAGATGATAACCATGCAGTGTTTTCGTTCTTTCATACAGAAAGAATGACCTCTTGTTTCTGTAATGACATGCTATTTTCAAAATGTACCTTTCTACACTTTATGTTGATTTGCCTGGAGGAACAAATGACTGACGAAGTTAGCAGTTCATTATATAATCGCTGTATTAGTAGTTTGGGAAGGGGAGGAGAGGAAGTACCTAAGACTCAAGATTAACTCCCAAGGCCCCATTATTCATCTGTGAGGTATAAAAGCAGAACTCTGATTTGCATTTTGAATTTTTGTCCCTGTTAATCTCTGGGTGCGCTACTGTACTAGACTCAGGCAGCACATATGTGAGTGCAGTAAATCCTCCAGTTTTGCTCAGTCTAACCAAACCATTCCCTTGCGACCCTCGCCGGCAGGCACCCTCCCACCTCCAGCTCGGAGCAATCTGATGAAACCAGTGAAACCCTGCTAGGACGGGGATGAAAAGGACTGACATCTGAATAACTAACAATGCGCTGCCTCTCAGGCAGACAGCAGGGAAGTTCCTTCAGCACTGTTTAATCTGCTTCGCTGGCATTAGTGCAGAAAGCCGGTTTTTTATTAGGTAAGGGAAAAAAAAAAAAACCCAAACCCAAAGCTGTGATGCAGCCTGCTAAGTGAGATTACAAATGCACTGTAACACAATGATTGAAGAGAAAATAGATGGTGTAATACAGAAAGGCTCAAGACTTGCAAGTGGAAAAAAGTATAAATGACTATTTTAATTAATTTCCTAATGTAAAACACAGCTGTAGTAATGTTGGCAAATATCACCTGCCTGTTTTAAGTTTGTTAAATGAAATCATGCTCTTTAATTGGGTCTTAATGCACAAAAGTATGTTTTATTTACTTTTTATTACAATATCAGTATTTTTAACTTTCAGTTTGCTTGTGCAAAAGCTTTATAAATTACTTGAATCACTTAAATCTGAATACTATAATCTGCAGTTACAATGTACCAGTTTGAGTTTCAACAATTAAATGCCTTTTTTGTGGACTCCCGCTGCTATGTGAACTAGCTGTAGGCTATTAAAATAATGAGTCCGCACTGAGTCATCTGATCTCAGTCTTGGTGCAAAGCCTGAGGAAAAGGACTTAGCCCACAATTCCTAGTCTGTTTACCAGACTAAGACCAGACTGTTGGAAGCATTATCCTCGCGCTCCCTTCCCCCGCCGCCGACTGCACTTGGCTGGGGAATACGCGGTGTCACAGAGCCCTCTGCAGGCGGCGGCGCATCGCCGCCGGCCCGCCTCGGCTCACGGACACTGGCCCCAAACACGCTACCAACTCAGTCACCCTTCGTTAGGAGGTGGCTCTTCCAGAAAGGGCGATAGGCCAGCAGAAGTGGAAAGTGCGTGTCAATAGCATCTGTGAATTCGGGATGCCCCTATGATCTCACTTTTTCTACGTATGGTGATGTAACTCAAAAGGGGCTTGGTGCTTGAAGAGAGCCCCGACAGGCTCCTCACACCATGGGTACTAACCGCAATCAGCCTGCATGCCACAAAAGTACCATGGTAAATTTGGACACCCCAAGGACAATTTAGATAATTTGGCCTCATGCAAGTCTGTAATGTGAAACTGTGTCAGTAACAATAATGAGGAAGAAACCCTAAAATCTTCACCTACTTTACCTTCAGAAACATCATCAGCAGCAACCCATCACAGAGGGAACAGCAAAACCACCTGAACTCTCATATCCTCTTAGAGGAATCCAAAAGCACCAGCACCCACATTTTATTTTCAACAACACAAAATATGTCTTCCTACAATGTCACGTGTATAAAATACATATACACACGCATATGGCACGTGCATATGGTGTTGCCTGAAGCAAATGTCTACCTCAGCTCAAACGCCAGCTGGTAACCAGGGACTGCTATATTCTATATTATTTTAAAGTTAGTTTGTGTGCCAAAAGGTACAATTCATCTACTTCCTTGATCTTTCTGCAGTTTTTGATGCTGTATGAATATGTAAAGAGAAAAATAATTAAATGGAGAACTTTAATGAATCTCCACCATCATCATTTCCATTTACCAGTCTTCTGGAAAAGATCAGAGCTCAACCTTTTATCCTTCTTTCTTTACACTCAGATCACGCTTAGATATATTATTAATCCATACTTGCATTTCTGCCTTGTTCTCCAACAACTCTGCTACACCCAAGGGATGTGCATACTCTGTATTATCAGTATCATTTCATCGGTCTTTTTGACTCAGGGTCCTTTTGATCTCAGCCCTCTCTGTTTCACACCTCTGCTCTGGGTTAGGTCTTCTGTCCTGATTAAGAATTCATGTCCTGAATTTAAGTAGCACTGTACTACTGCTTGTACATGTGTTCCTATATATGCATACATGCACATACACACATGTATATATGTATACACATATATACACAGAGGTTCTATGTATACACATGAATTAAATATATGCATCTATATTAAACATGCATATTCTTGTTTTCATTCTAACAACCAAGTGAAACCACTGCTTTTGAGGGTCAAAACAATTTAATAATTAAGTTTACAAAGTTTGTGGTAAAGGTAATATGGCTTTTGGAGAGCTCTTAGCAGCACATACCTAACCTGTTTCAGCACACACAAAGGAGTTATCAATTTGTTGATTCCTGATGGTTCTCTAAGGTAAGCCCTGATTTACAGAAGAGGACCGCAGCATTTACATGAAGAAGAGAAATGTTCTAAGTCCTGTAAGCTTTTAATGTAGTTTAAACTCCAGAAAAGTTTGCAAATGCACTTTGAGAACATCTTTAAAGCTCACAAAACAGAAAGAAAAGCAAAACTGAGCTATGACTCAAATTCTGTAATACCACAATAAATTGTGATGAGGTCTGACATGATTTTTTAATTTCTGAGGCTGTTAATAATGAAACATGATACCATGCATACAAAACATTTCCCTGCAACCTCTTCTGCTTCTGGAAAAGCTGGCAAACAGAGGGGAATGTGGCAGTGAAAATTCAGAAACAGCCTCAAAACATTGCTACCACTATCTTCATTCTTCAGTCAGTGCTCTGGTATCTTGTTATACATATCCAAATTCCTGTTTTATTTCAACTACTTGCAAAAAGCTAGTTAATAAAATGGTTTAAATGCAAATTACTGTTCATCCTATGTAAATCCTAAACCACACCAACAATCTGTGTGCAAACATTAGCCATGTTTAATAGCTGAGCTGACCAGCAGCAGGACTTGAAACCTCTGTCCCTCAGCTCGCACAGTGGTTCCCGCAAGCATAATGTCCTGGGTTTAGCAGCAGCAGTCATTTTTTCTCCTTCTTGGTAGCTGGTGCAGTGCTGTGTTTTGACTTTCGGGCTCAGAACAAAGCTGATAAAAATGATGTTTTGGTTTGGCCAAGGACTTTGTGAGTCTCATGCTCTGCCAGGGAGGAGGGGAGGCCGGGAGGAAGCAGAGACAGGACACCTGACCCAAACTGACCAAAGAGGTATTCCATACCACAGCACGTCATGCCGAGGGGGGAACTGGGGGGGACCCGGAAGGAGAGGGGGTCGGCCGGGTCGGACTGGTGGTTCGGCGCGTGGTATTGTACTCCTTTCCTTTGCTGTTTTCTCTTATCATTGTTGTCGTTGGTGGTAGCAGTGGTGATTCGTATTGTACCTTAGTTACTAAACTGTTCTTATCTCAACCCGTGGGAGTTGCATTTCTTTTTGATTCTCCTCTCCGTTCCCCCAGGAGTAGGGGGAGGGCAAGAAGGGGGGGAGTGGGTAACAAGCTGTCTGGCTGTGGGTTAAACCACGACAGTTCTTTTTGGCGCCCAACGTGGGGCACGAAGGGGCTGAGATAACAACAGATCTGACCGGATTAATAGTCACTCATCACAATGCTGATTTATTGGCTCTCAAAGTTGTTCCTCTTGATCTCACAGCTTCAGAATCTTGTAATTTACTTAGATCTGGTATTTGCTGTATTAGTGTTTTTCAAGTGTGGGGCTTGGGCTAAAGTTCTTGTCTCAGTGTACTTTATGATGATGACTTGTAACACAATAGAATTATTGATCATGAAACTTATCTGGTTTATGTTCCCAGTATGGTCACCACCTTTATACTTTGGGAGGTATATAATAGAAATGCTTAGCAATTACTCATATTCTTTCTCCTTCTCGGGTGGTCAACCTGTGAAGGAGGCATTCTTTTACCCCCCTCTCCTCCTCTGGTGACATCCCAAAATCTTTGCCCTCTGGCCAGTCCATGATGACTTCTAGAATGCCTGGACGACTGGGATTTCCTATTCGAGCTCGTTGTGTAATTAAAATAAATTAAAATAAAATAAAAGAACTGTCGTGGTTTAACCCACAGCCAGACAGCTTGTTACCCACTCCCCCCCTTCTTGCCCTCCCCCTACTCCTGGGGGAACGGAGAGGAGAATCAAAAAGAAATGCAACTCCCACGGCTTGAGATAAGAACAGTTTAGTAACTAAGGTACAATACGAATCACCACTGCTACCACCAACGACAACAATGATAAGAGAAAACAGCAAAGGAAAGGAGTACAATACCACGCGCCGAACCGCCAGTCCGACCCGGCCGACCCCCTCTCCTTCCGGGTTCCCCCCCAGTTCCCCCCTCGGCATGACGTGCTGTGGTATGGAATACCTCTTTGGTCAGTTTGGGTCAGGTGTCCTGTCTCTGCTTCCTCCCGGCCTCCCCTCCTCCCTGGCAGAGCATGAGACTCACAAAGTCCTTGGCCAAACCAAAACATCATTTTTATCAGCTTTGTTCTGAGCCCGAAAGTCAAAACACAGCACTGCACCAGCTACCAAGAAGGAGAAAAAATGACTGCTGCTGCTAAACCCAGGACACATATGCTTAGTGGTTCCTTGAAGGTTTACAAAATTACATTAAACAGTAGCTCATTAGAAGCCAGAGGGTAAAATATGGTGCACTGGTCTGAGAAAATACTGATGTTGACTCTGGCCTGCTGAACTGCTCCACTGGAGAATCACTGTCCTGGTTGAAAGGCACAGGGCCAGGGTTTGCTCCTGCTTTGGCCCTCAGCATCATACACGGACCTCTGCAAGGATATTTCTTAGCTGCTAGTCTCACCCAAAGCCTAACCTGGGCCAAGAGAACCTTTGGTGAGGGGCAGTCCTCTCGTGTTAGCAATGTCACATAGAAAGAGAGAGTGGAAAAAGGCAGATAATGAAATAGCTTCTTGTTGGTTGCTTGTCACAAGTATTTCAGAAACTTCGTTTTACACATTAACATAATATTATTTAAAAAAAAAATCTCTGGGATATTGATTTTCAGACTTAATTTTGTTCACCGGGGCTAAAAGTCTATTAAACCTTCCTCCTCCCCTTCCTGGTCTGTCTACCTTCCAATCTGCCTTGGCACATCTTGCCACATAAACTACCCACCAAATACCAAAAGGCTACAGAGATACACGTCCTGTTCTTTTTTCCTCAAAACCTCTGTCAAGAACCAGAGGAGTCATTTTACAACCTACAGACCTGAGAAAGAACTTGTGGTAGAACCACCTATGGACTGCTGTCAATGTAAGTCAATAATAGCTGCCTCTAACGCTTTTCATCCATCAATCAACAGCTACAGTAAAAACCACGTTTAGTATAGTGCACTGACACAAAAAGCTTTGCTTCATGCACCTCTTTAAGAAAGAGCTTTTGATCAAAAAATAATTTAATCAATGTCCTCAAAAATATTTCAGCTATTTCCTTAAAATGGATTTTTTTTTTTCCACTTCTGTATTTATCAATCAAAACAATTCTACAGGCTGTTCTATTTATAGGATCAAGGTAGAGCTAAGAACATGGTTTGGAATAGAATTTTAAAACCCAATTTCCACAGAAATGATGAAATACAATGATAATATTTCACGTTTTTTCTTGGAGCTGACTTCCCAGAAACTCCAAAAGACAGTTCTCATCAGTCTTTCAGAAGTAGAGGGGGACAAAGAAACAGTTCAAAGAAGGAAGGATTATTTTTAACACCTGCAAATGCAAAAGTTGTGTGATGAACTGTATCCCCTTAATCGTTGCCTTTTTCCTTCAATGTCAGTGTCCTTTCTTCTGTACCAACTATCTTTGTACACCAGGTTTTAATTCATGGAAGCCACTTTTTACTTAAACTGACACTTCCTTATAATAGGCACTCAGCATGACTAAACAATACAGGGACAGTACCTTGCAACAAATTTTACTCAAATCTTCTAAAGCTACTGGGATTTTCTGGATCACTCACCAGCCTGCATCACTTTGATGCAGACCCTTTTCTATAAAGGGAAGAATTCTGAAATTGCCTTTATAGTATTTTCCTGGGTAAGCTGTATGTGAACACTCACATATAACCAACTAGAACACAACCTCCTCTCTACTGCTCCCCAATAAATCATGTCTATTGTGCTGCATAATTGAGAGGAAGTAACAATAAAATCCTAGAGGCGGGTCCATACCTTTTTTTAAAGAGAAGGCTCATAAAGGTCTCGTTTCTTCAAGGCAAAATATGATTTTAATAAAAACATTAATGACAATTATGAAAATATGAGTTATTAGTTTAAATGAAAACCAAAACCAACTTCCCATGGATTTTGTTATTTTACTGAAAGCCCTATTTGTTCCTTGAAAACAGACTGAGTGAATTCTTCATAGCTATGGAGTAATTACTACAAAGCTGTCAAACACTTGACCCTACTTCGATAACCCCAAATGAGATTTTCAAATTAAATGCATCAGAATAAGCAGGATATTGCTGAACATACTCCTGAGTAGGAGCAGTCTTTACCCTACCAGCATCAAGACTAAACAGATACAATATTTTTATTTGGTTTTGTTGCAAATGATTATAAAGCACTGTAGTCTACCAAAATGAAAAGTAAAAAAAAAAAAAAAAAAACAAAAACTGAGAAATACTGTATTTGTGGTACAACCTGTGACAACACCAAAAAGTAACCCCCCCCCCCCCCGGGCAAGTTAACCCTTTCCCTCTTAGGTAATAAACTTCACAGTGACATTGGCTGATCTGTTTTTGGGGGTGACATAGCAACACCTTGCTGGAGCTACTCAGCACCATTTTTATCTTCCTCTCCCACTTACACTGGAGTAATTGAAAACACTTGCATAAGAGGCTCAGCAACATGCAAAATCAAATACAAACACCAGCAAGCTTCAGCACTGCTCAAATCCTGCAATGCAGCACAATGAAACCATCAGGGTCACTACAGCGCTCGAGTGGGAGCCAAGCTAAGCAGAGTGAGATGGCAGCGCTACCATGGAAGGACTCAATACTGGAGGTGTTTACATTCTTGCCAGCAATGACTCAAAACAGCGTATGGCAACCTGACAGGACAAGATGCTTCAGAGATGAATTAAAATGTGCAGAACTGGAAAGAATACAGAAAATTTAGGAGAATTAAGGTGGGTGTTTCACTTACAATAGTTTCACGATACCAGAAAAGAAGGGTTGGTTAAAACTCAGCTATCACAATGGAAGCTCAGTGTTAAGAAATAAATAGATAAAATGACATTCTTATTCCAAACAGCTACCCTCATTTAACTGTCCCTAAATCATCAAGATTAGGAAGATGTTGCCCAATTCTCTAATTAAAAGCAACAGTGTATCCATGTAAGCCTAGGAAACTCACTGAGAAAACTCTTTAAGTAACGATCATTTGACTCTTCCAGGAACTTCCCAACTGGAAGGGAGCATCACCCTTGCTTAGTTTAATCCGACACTGCACAACTGGAGAAAGGCTTTAGTACATCGTATGCCTCAGTGTATCAGACTGCTGAGAGAATAGGAGCTGCGTAAGAGCTGGCACAGTTTATGGGGTTAAAGACCCAGCTACATCACAGACTGCTCTCACATCCTCCCAGAGGTATTGCCGCTAACTCTTATGTGCCAGAGTGTAATTTCAACAACACCAATGCATTCAGAATATGGGAGAGGACAGGTGATGAGGATTAAGAGTAAATAAAATTTGAGTATCTTCAGCATAGCAGAGGAAACCCACACCACAGTGTTGTGATTTAATGGCAGAAACATGAACACAAACAGCATAAAATTTAAAGCAAACTGGCAGAAAATGACCAACCCCCTGAACACTAACCCTCCTGTCCCCCAACCCACACTACTGATGTTGGAGTGGAGGAGGGCAGCTACTCAGAGTAATATTGGCAGTGATGAGGAGATGAAAGCTAATGGAAGAAACAGGACAGTTCAATCAGCCGTTACACCAGGCTATCAAACACAATCTGGCCATTATCACATTAAAAATCCATTCAAGTAAACAAAACAAAAATAGAGATGAGAACAGAAAGCTCAAGACTCACTTTACCAATAGATTAATGAGTATCATTAGCTGGGAACACTCTAAAAAAACAATCTATAAGATCTAAACATTATTATCCGTTTTAATCGGTTTAAATGCTGCATCTCTGCCAAAATCTGGTGCTAAACCAGACAGACATGTTCGGCTGATTTCCTTTCCAAGAGCTGATGCAGTGATGCAGTGGTTGACTTGTCTTCTTAAGCCTTTGGCTATCACAGCAAGTTAGAAATTAGAAAATAACTCTTCATAATTTTTACCCATTAAAAAAGGAGTCTTCTCCAGAGCATGCAAACACAACAGCCACAGAACAGAGTCTGAAAATTCATTTTAGATGAGCATCTTAAAAAGCTTTTAACTTTTTAAAGAGTAACTTAATGATCCATTCACTGTGGATTCTAAACATGCATAAAACCCCTTACTTATTAATAAAAAAAGGGATAACATTATCTAATGAATGGGAGTTGGAAACATCCTGACTTCAAATTAGAAAAACCCAACACCTAGTTAGCAGTAAGGAAGATTTAGCAAGTGAAACCAAGTTTGTCATTTGACTACAAACCAATATTGCATGTTTTTCTAAAATGTGTGCTCTACTTCAAATCACAAGTTACACAAGTTTGGGCTATGCTTACATCGCAAAAGAGTACAACTCCTCTGCAGAAGTGGTAAGGGAACCTCTCTGCCTGTGTTACACCTGAAGTAAGGCTAGGTAAACCATAAGCATTCATCCTGTACTATCAAAAGCTTTGTAAACCTCGCTACAGGATAACAGATATGGGGCTTGTTCACAGCTTTTAATTTTATCTATCTAGAGCTATTTCAGAGAGCTGCTGCTCCGTAAGACAAGCAGGCAACCATTGTTGTGTGTTTGGGAAGAACCTCTTTCCCTCAGTTTACTCAGATATCTTAATCTAAGTTCCCAACAACTCATTTCCATGCAATACACATAAACCTCCCTATCTACCTCTCCAGCCTGCTGTATGTACCTCACTCACCTAATCTTGCTGGTTTACATCACTGATATTGCCTTTGATGCAGAGAGATGGGCTTCATTTGGCTAATCCAAACTACCTCCTTGAGAAGCGTCTCTCTCCTCCACTGACTGATGAGGAAGGCAGTTCAGTCTTCTCTGGGGAATCTAATCCCTAGTTTCTGTGAACCCCTTCTCAATGTCAAGTACTGGATATTGTTCCAGAAGATACCACTGACCAGATTAAAAATCTTTTATATCACAGTTCATTTTACCCTTTACATTAGCAGTTGTTTCCCCCTTATCCAGTTTTTATTATTAAACTCTGAGTAAGTTTGCCAAGGAAACTACACATAAGAGGAAAGGTAGAAAAGAGAAACCCAAAGCTCCCAAACAATACATAAGAAAAGCAAGTTACTGTCACCGCTCTTAACGAGTCTACAGAGCTGGCCTTTAAACTATATGTTCCTTGAATACAGCTTATCTCATGCCACAAGTAAAAATTGCCTTCCTGCTATGAGGTACTTAGGAAAAAGTACATAATAACTGTAAAAGATGAAGACGTGTTTTTCACTTCAGGCAAATTTCAGAATGCTGCTTCTAACATGGAAGACATACACTAAGAGCTTTTGTTCCAAAATGGCACATTACAAACTGTAAAAGACGTGTAACATCAATACTACAGTTGTCTTCACATGGTGGTTTTCTGTTGTTATAAGACTCTGTTGTCATCATACAGACTTAATTTAACAGGTGAACAAAAGACATGTTTTGATGTACAAAAGGCAGCCTTTTAAGAAACATAAAGAAAGTTGCTTCTGTGGGGGTTTGTTTCACCTTTTTTTAACTGAAAACCTGAGGATAATCAAGACAATCAGCATGAAGAACCATAAAGATTTAGCTCTCTACATGTCTTTTTATTTCCACTTTGGAATAAAGTGCTTTCAAATATTCTGGCTATTCCACCACTGTTGTTCTTGGTTTTGCAATTCTTAGTCAAGGAAACGAACATCACTAAGAAACTAGTAACTACATGTGGGAATAAACAGCTGAATCAGAATGTACTTTTCCCATTCCTCTACCATCATCATCCAAGAACTGACGAAAGAGCTCACAACTGGTTTCTCTGTTGGGATAATCATCACTTCTGCATTCGTAAGATAGTATCTCATTGCCTTCTTTTAAAATAAAAAAACATTAAATAATTAAACCCAGGGCATGTAGGACTATGATGAGAGAAGGGGATCAGGGGGTGGGGGCGTTAAGGACTAGTTTGAAATTTGGTATAAAGGTTAAGCTGAATCTGGGAAATTCTGAGTTTCATCCCACATGCAAGTCTGCCAGCGAAACAGAAGCGTACCTCTTACAGGGTGAGAGTTGCAGGTTCAGAGAAAGAAGCAACTAACTTCATGTTTGCTGGAGAAACCTCTGCTGATATTTCAAACAAAGCAGTTTCTATTTTATTTACTTACAGGCAAAACTGCAATACAAGGAAGCATCTAGATGTCCCTTTCCTACTTGCTGAACTCCATTGCGGAATGCTCTCCAACTGTGCTGTAGAAACATGGCAGCAGAAGGCAAAACCACAGTGAAATAAACAATCCTAACCAAACTCTGTGATGACTTGCCCACCATTTTATTTTTTTAGAGAAGAGATTTAGGTTAGATATTAAGAGAACATTCTTTACTGTTAGGATGGTGAGACACTGGCACAGGGTACCCAGAGAAACTGTGGCTGCCCCATCCCTGTAAGTGTTCAAGACCAGGTTGGACAGGGCGTAGAACTAGATGACCTTTAAGGTCCCTTCCAAACCAAACCATTCTATGATTCTATTTTGTTAATTTTTTTTCAGTAATAACCCATTCAGTTGAGTTTTTGGGAGTAGCTGCTAACCCAACATACACACCTGTGTACTTTTGTATTGCTTTCATAAAACCAGGTGCACTTTCCTTGTTTATGTATACAGTTGTAGATTTCCTCTGCTTCCTCAGTAAGGCACTTCTATTCCCTTTTAAAAGCCAAGAAGACAAAGTCTACACCAGACAACTCACCACCTTCAGTGGCAAGTTAACAAACTTACTGCCCAAATAACAAGCTCTTGCAGGAAATTCCTTGGTCTTCAAGTCACAATTTGTATTGTACAGTTTCTGCAGTGCTTAAAATCATGCATTAAATTGCAAGGTCATAATGAATCTGGAAAGAATAATTTGATTTCTCTAATGTTAATGCGTTTATTTAACAGTTAAATAATTTTTTTCAGGTCTTTCCTGAGTTTAAGGCTATCTGTTTTCACTTAAGGAACAGTCTTCTGCCAATATTTTTTGGTACATTTGCAACTGCTGAACAATGAAGTGAAAATATAATTGCTAACGTGGCTTAACTCTGGGATAAACACGTTATTAATAATATTTTATTTAAGTTTAGCCATATTTTTCTGAACCTTTATAGAATTCTTGATTCATGGCATGTTAATGAATTTTATTAGATTTCGCAAGTTGCAGAAGATGTCTTTTATGAAACGAACTCCAAATTTACTGCTGACAATCCTTTGCAATTTACACTCTAATGAGAACTAAAACATAATTCTAACAGGGGCTGATTTTAGTACATTTTAGCCTAATTCACTACAGCAGATTTTACTTGACTCTTAAGTACTGAGCTTCCATCTAGAATCCCATAGCTATTTAAATGCAAAAGGACACACCAACAACACATTTCTGTAAAGAATGCAAGGGGACCTCTTGTTCTACTTTTACCCTTTCAGGACTTGATTATATTTTCATATGTTATACACTGCATCTGGAACTAGGCAATGGTGTATCCATTTTCAGGTCCCAAGTTCCTTCTCCAGTTGTTTATGTGGTCCTTCACTTACCCAAAAGCATGGTAGGGCTCTCACCATTGCCCAGGCAATTGGGCTGGCTAAACAAAAACGGATTTTAAAACAAACAAACAAACCCAAAACATTTATCTTTAAAGATTGCCAGACTACTTTTAGGGAAATTAATATAACTTCCAGGACAAGTTATACATTCTTCATGTAAACTCCCTCAGCCAGGGCACATAAGAAAGCAACACAGGAAAGGTAAGAGCACAGCCTCAGACTGTCTCTGTCCTCCCCATTTTCTCTCAGCTAGCTCTATAGAGGCCTTTGTGCAATTTCGAGGGCAAATCTGAAAAACGACCTATGAAAACCCAAGCTATTTTTATGCACTATGTTAGTTTTACCGGTTGCCCTGGGTTCAGCTGTAGCAGTTATTTTTCTCCTCCTTAGTAGCTGGTGCAGTGCTGTTTTCAACTTCAGTCTGAAAACAATGCTGATAACACACCAATATTTTAGTTGTTGCTAAGTAATGTTTACCCTATGCAAGGACTTTTCAGACTCTCATGCTCTACCAGTGAGGAACAGCATGAGAATCTTTCAGAATCAGAATTAGAATCTTAAAGAATTAGATTAGAATCTTAAAGATTCAGAATCTTTACAATCAGTCAAGGCTTTGTGATTACTGGCATTCTGCTATGCAAACGAGATGAATACTTCAAAAAGTCACTCAAGAAAAGCTGAAAACAGCATACAGGTTTCTGCACCCAGTCTTGCTTTTTCTCATGTTGCCTTTCAGTAGAAAAATGGAAGATCACATGCTCTTGTAAGCATGTAAGCAATCTTGCACTGCAACTCTAGTCTTTCCATAAAGTTAAAATTTTGGAAATTTATGATTTTACTCCTGCCTCCCATTTGACAGACCTGGTATTTTTTCATAATGAAACAGCCAAAGCTAATGACATTTTTGATGCAGTCATGTCCCAAACAGTCCTTGCAAATGCCGGTAACAAATGCCTAACTCAGAAAACATCAGGCTACAAGAAATCTCCTCCAAGTGAGGATAACATCCACTCTCTGATGGTCGTTCCACTGGTAACTTGTGCATTATAGGCAGTGGCAGACAAACATCTGTACCATGAGAAGGCATGTTATATGGGTGTGGAAATACAGAATGAGTAACACTAACCAGAGTACGTGTTCTGCTAGTATCTTGTTTTACTGTAATTCTGTCTTTATATTTTGGTTAGTGACATTAAAAACCATGGAGCATTTCTCCATGAGGATTCCAAATATGATGAAGCAAAGTCTGCCTGTATTTCAGAGCCAATACTGAATTTAGTATGTTTATCTTTTCCAAAAAGTCAGACTCATTCTCAAGTATGCCTTGGACCCAGGTAAAAGATAACATCTCAGATATTACTTATTTTTCCTGGACATCGCTGTTTTTAAGCTAGTTCATCTCAGTAAAAACTGAAAGTCATCTCTGTTTAATGCCTGCTGGTAAGCCTATGTGGATGTACCAAGTGTCTTTTACTAGCTCCCACATGCTCTTCCTCAGCACCGTAGCTTACACAAAGTACTCAGCTCCCAGAGCAAGGTATGTCTTTTAATACAGGCTTGTACCCCAAGTGCAATGGTCCTAAATCATAAAGAAGTGCTCTAATGGGACCCAGTAAAAAAGTAAATAAAAAAGTAAAGGGGGTGGAGGGGAAAGGCCTGTTATGTTATCAATATCGACTGTCAGAAGTCAATGACACTGTAATTACTAAATAATTATAAAAGCAAAAGATTATTGAAAGAAAAATAATTTTGGTGACACAACATGTTATTATAATAGTCCTTGAAAATGTTACTGCTGGCCATCCTCCTTACCAGGGCTCCTGGACTCAGCCTGTGACTTTCCTGCTGCTCCTGTGAAGGTGATGGTTTTGCAATCCCCCTGCCTGGCATAACTCCCCACTGCTGTCAGGCAAGGCAGACGGTTCCACCTTTCTTTCCACACCAACCTGCCTGTTCTCACCACCGTCTGTTCCCAGCAGAAGTGTTTGTGCACTTGTGGGCAAGCTGGAACATGGACCTGGTCCAAATGAAAGCTAACCCAACCAAAACCACGTCAGACGCACAAAGACAGCACACAAAGGGAACAGGCAGCCTGAGCAGGGAGAGGCAATCACCCCTCTCTGCAGCAGCCCCGACTTATGCCAAACAAAAGTGATGACAACTTTAGACTGACTTGCCTCATCACAGAATCTCTCCAAATATTCCTTAAATAAGTTTTTTTGCATGACAAGTCTTTCCATTGCCCGTTCCCATATTCTGATCCAGACACTGAGCTGGACATACACCATGGGAGCGGTTTCCGAGATACACTAGAGAAAAGGAAAGGACCTAAACTGTACAAAAACCTACAAGCTATTTGTCACCATGTCATTCCCCAATTGTGAGTCCACTGCGCATCCAGCTTAAATTAAAAAGTTAAGGACAGAACTAATGAAGCTGGATTTCCTGAGGACATGCAAACCACTTCCTTCAACTTCCTACTGCAATAAACACCAGCTACTTCTGCTATTCCCTCTTCTCATCTTAATTTTCCTCTGTGACCCATTTCCCGCCACATTTAGGCCCAGATCCTCTTTCAGTGTTTATAGCTGTTTCAACCACAACTGGAACCTCAGACAAATCTCGGAAGTGTTCACTGTATCCCACTGACTTTTAATACTACAAAGTTCTCTGAAAATGAGGCCCATGCAAATACTTCTGCAGTTGGTGTTTCAAACTGGTGGTTACTTAGAAATGTTCATGCAAACTCCTGACTCTTGGTAGTGGTCCCAGAACTCCCACACACCTCAACTAGTACCCCTGGGAAACCTTCTGAGGATGGGCTGAAGTCTGTACTCATGCCAGACCTCGACTCTCATCCTGGCTGCACGTAGAAACAGTGCAGATAGGGCAGCAGCAAATTTCCAACTCACAACAGGGAGGGAAAAGTTAAACATGTGCAACTTTCACATGCAGAACTCAAGTGTGACTCCCGTGTAAGGCATGGAGGAGGTGGTCAAGATACACCATGCCTGAATCCCCTACCATGTACTTTGATCCTCTGATGGATCAAAGGTCTACAAAGGACAGAGAAGTCCAACTGGAATCTCTCCCTGAAGAAGCTGACCTTGCATGGCCTGGAAGCCAAGCAGATCTGTGGGATGCCCCCTGAGGAGGGCACATGTGCTGCTCCTCAAAGATGTGCAGTTCCCAGGTCACCAATGTTAAGACACCAGGGCACAGAGAAGGCTGGGGGGAGCCACACTGTACCACACACCATGTTTATACACTGTCAGGGAGAATGCTGTCCTTTTCTCTGCCTTGATAAGCCTTCTAAGTGCTTCTTAAGTGATATTAAATGATCAAACCCAATATCTACCTTTAATGATACACTGTTATTGACATGTAGATGTAGAATTCTTGTACTGGGTAGATAACAAAGTGATAAAACACCCCTCACCTTTTCTACAAATTTGTTATTTTAGAAGATTTTTCCACGGTACAAAAAAATAAAATAAAATCCCTGTTACACTTTAATACCTACTTTCTAACATGCAATTTCAAGGGCAACTTTTCTAATGGAGCATTTAAGATGCTTTCTTAAGAAGTCTGGGTCTTTGATATTAAATTTATGACCAGTCATGGCTTGACAATTGTAATTAATATGCTGGGTGATTTTCTGACTTGCTCTTCCAAGAGACATTATTATTTGTAGTCTGTCAGTGTAACACATAAATTATGAGCCATATTCACCTGTAATGGACTGAAATGAAACTTCAAAATTGACATTTATGAAGAAAAATGAAAAAGCCCTTTCCACCGTGAGAATGGGCATTGCACACAGCCTGCAGCAGAGTCAGAATGGAAGAAAGTTTAAGTCATGTATTTTGAAATACCTGCCTGCCAAAACCAATTACATCCTTAAAAATAGATTACTCTTTAGTCGCAAGATCTCATAAAATGGGCAATGTTATGTGCAATTAAGAAGAAGTTTTACACACACTGTGATTTCTCTTGCATACTGAGAAGTAGTTTGTAGTCATTTTTCAAGACAGTCATGCACATGAGTGCATCAAGAATGAAAAAATTAGCTCCCTGAAACAAAGCATGAAATATTCTTAAGAAAATCGGCACACATACAAAAGGGTGCATCTTTCTATAAAATAAAATAAAATCCAAAACAAAATTTCTACCTAATCTTGTCTTTCCATTAGAAACCTTTTATAACATGAAATTTCAAACCAAAATGAATCAAGACAAAACCAGGAGCTATTTAAACCAGACACACACCATCCATGCACCCTGATGATGCAGACAGGAAAAGCACTGCATGGAAGAACATGCCCAAACATTCACTAGATACTAATTTGCAAACCTGAAACAGCCGAACAGTCTTTCAAAGCTGTTGGCCATTCTGTTTGCAAGAAAAGAGGTGTGCATATGCTAGCTCTAGAAAGCCTAAATCTTCATAGGGTTTTACTCAATAATGCAAGTAAACAGAGAATGTGCAGTATGTACTTTGCCAGGTAAAAAACAAAGACATTTTATTAAATAAAGACATCAAAACAAAAAGCCAGATGAAATGCCTGAAGTAAGTGCCATGAATCTGTACCACTGGAAATGTCCAGGTATGCTAAGCATCCCCATATTCCACTAACTTCAGGTAGGAATTTAGAGTAATCAACTGCAGCTCCAAGGTTACCTCTGCACAGCACCCGCACTTGTGCAGGAAATGCTCTGGAGTCCAAGTCTGTGTCTCAAGCCCTAACACACACGCTGGAAGTGCAGATGACAGAAACAACTAAGCTAAGCATGTACTACCATGCCATAGGGAAAGGCACCTTTTAAAGCACAAACTGAATCCTGGTTTTCTACCCTAATGTGCTCAGCAGGTGAGCTGTGTGGATCAGGGGGAGTTTTGTTCTTGAACTGAAGTGTAAATATACCTGATCACTGTGCACCCTTTGGTGTAATGGTTTATGTTTCTGAGGAAAAAAAAAATACTTAACATGGATCAGAGAAAACAAACAGTTTAAGACAGACCCAGGCAATGCAGAACACCTTCAACTTATACAAGCACTCAAAATCCGATAGCTTAAAAAAGCTTAAAGCACAAACCTAAACTGAGAAGATCAAAGTTAAAACTAAACCAAATTTTGTCTCTTTTTCATACTTTAGCCTAAAATAAGTGAAAACACCAACGTTTATCTTTAAGTTTTGTGCCATTTCTTTGGCTTGCTCCTGTAAGAAAACATAGTTTTAATACTTGCAAGTTTTAAAGTAATCAGAACATTTTGACAATTTTAGTTTGGAAAATATTAGGCGTACACAACTCCAGGGAATAGCCCTGCAGGGCTTTTTTGTTTCATTTATTGTGCAACCAACTTTGCCGCAGGCATTTCTGTCAGTTTGGTGTAAGGGAGTCTAGTTTAAGATTATCTGTCACTGCTACCCATTCCCATCTATACATAATTCTTTCCCTTGCTCCTCATGTGTAACCCAGAGAGAATAGGTACAAAGCAAAAATATCCACCTCAAAGGGAGTTCCGGGCTAACCACAGGCTGAACCTACAGCATCTCTCCTCTTAATACCTGGGTTGTTCTTTGCTAGCCCACAGCCTTGGGGTTACACTAGCTGCCCAGGTTTTAGAGCCTAAAATAGGAGTGATAAAACCCCTGAAGTTACAGATGCCAAAAGAATTACTGTAAATAAAGCGGCAGTAAAAGTCTAACAAAATGGTCTCAGATTAACAAACATGTCTGCAGCTTTACTACAACTGATAGCATTATTGGTCCTGTAATGATATAATTATTTTCCCTGGTTTTAAAAGGTTTAGTCTTTGAATTAGTACAGTCAACGCATTCAGGCTACAAAAACATGTCTGTCCAGATTAAGTATATTTTTTTGCACACTTGTGGACAAGATGTTGGATTCATTTTACAACCAACATCTTGTCCACATCAGGGGAGCGTTCTCACACAGACATGCATACCATGTGGGCTACCTGCTGAGTTTTGGCAAGCTTGGCAGGCTACAGAACATAAAGGGTAGGCAGTCATAGTGGAAAAAACCTTCATGGGAATTTTTTTTTTTTTTTTATGTTGTGAAAAAAGAAAAAGGGAAAAAAACCCCAGCAAACTGTTTCCCAATGAACCACACTGTGAGCTGGCATAAGGAAGATAAGGGCAGGAAATTGGATGTAAAACTTGTGCATAGGTCCTCCAACAGAGGAGGCACTCTGCAAGTTGCCAGTGTGACATACACATTTCTTTGCTAAAATTCAGCCACTTTTTTCTTTTTAATTAGCCATATGGAAAGTTGAAAGACTTGTGAACTTACAGCATCAATCCCACATGTTGAGCTTAATTTCTGAGAAGTTTGACTCAATCCTGAGTCTTTATTTTTTATACTCGCATTTATACACCGTTAGACAAAATAGCACATGTAGAACAAGATACGCCTTATGCTATGAGCATAGTTCTATATTACTTAGCTCTTATATAAAGGTGCTAAAGTGTTTCAAATTAGGAAATGAATTGCATCCTACAAGTGGTTGCATTTTAGTGTTCCACCTTGGTAAATTTTACAAATATTGGTGTAGCCAACTATTCTTAGTTTGCCAGTATGATCTAAAAAGCAAAGCAGAATAAAAATGATTGAAGCTCTAAAACCAGCCACAGCCGAAAGCAAAAAAACAAAATGCAACAGCACCACCTAAGGCCCAGTTAGGACACTGCAAAAAGTCATCTGAGAAGTTACAGATTCCTTACTTGTATTTATACAGCTGTAACATGCATTATAAAATTGTAGCTTGGTATTTCTTCAAAGCTTGAATACTGGCTAACCAAATCCTGATACATATTTATCCACATTTAGATTTCCATACAGCTCACAGTCCTGTATGAATCAAAGGGCGTGGGTTCAACTGCTAAATACATTTAACACTCCTGATTTTTCCACTCTGAAGTGATACTGTATTTCAAATACATCATGGACAAGAGACTTTCTTAAAGCATTTTAAATTAATGTGACAAATCATCTAGCCTAGTCACCACTGGCCAAGTTTTGGAGCATACAAGTACCCCCAGATGCAGAGTTTCTATTTCCTCAAGTAACCAAGGTATCAAGGTCACTAGAACTCTTAAAGTGAACAACCTTCTTCCAGTTTCCAGCCTCAGTAGATCCATGAACAAATTTATAACCATTTGTTCTGCTAGCTATATGATTCCTTACTTCGGATAATTCCCTTCTCTGCTTGTTTACTTTTCATATAACATTTATAAAAACTAAGCTGTTCTCTGCTAGCCTTGGTTAGCTCCTAAAGGAGACTGAACTTCCCCTTAAACATAACTTTATTCCCTTCACTATACCCCACCCCAATATGAGCCCCAATACTCACTGCAACAGCACTGGTCTCACCTTCTTTCCACTGGAAGTATGCTTCCAACACACCACATTTGGTCTTTCATGACTTGCACATTGACATCAATTGCTGTACTGTGGGATGACTGAATAGTGTTCAGTAATATGATTAAAGTTTGTGAGGAACACAGGCATGCTCAAGTTGCTTTCTATTTTATTCTCCTATTATTTTATAAGGAATTAATTTGTCACAACATATGGTATCATGTAAGTTTAAGACTTCATTAATTAATAAGTATGATACCACTACAGAAGACAGACAAGTGTTACCTCTTCCTCTGACCTTTTTCTTTCCTTGTCTGTAAATTAACACAACACTAACAAAATCGAGTGACTTTTCTGACAAACATGCACATAAATGATGCAATCAGTTACAGAGATTTCTGCTAATGTAAGACTTGTATTATTAACAGATAATCACAATGAAAAGGGAGACTGACACCACATCTTCTGCTAGTATCTGTACTGGAGGGGTTATTGTGTGTCGCTGAGCTTGCAGCTGTGAAACCTCATGTTGTCAGAAACAGTACTTGCAGAGAAGGTGGCTGTATGCAGAAAACTGAGTCACTGAGGGTGTTTTGTTCACACTGCCACTGAGGTGGGTGTACTTAATGCACCACCACATGAGCTATGGACTACTGGGAGCAGACAGCAGCTCTAAGAGCTGTGAACGGGGAGAGAGGGCTGCTTAAAAAGGTACCCAAGAGAAAGCAAGCAAGACTGACTTAATATGTTCTCTTCCTTGTCCTGGCACTCAGCACCCCTCTTTGCCTGCCCCTCTTGTCCTTATCTGACAGATATGCACCTGGGAAATAGGAGCCCAGAGGTTCTGCAGGGTGCAGAGCTGTCAGGCTTCCAGTGATTTGCCTCCCTTCTTTTCCCTATTTTATTCCAGGCACAACTCCAGCCACTGTCCCTTGTAGTAAGACTATGAAAGGAACTACTTGAGACCAAATTCCTAAATAATGCCCTCTGAGCAAATGTGATTCCCAACCTGCTTGCAAACACAGCCTTCACTCTGCAGAATTGAAGCTCACACCTTCCCAGGATTTGTTTATGTTATTAACACAAAATTAACAATACATTAACAATGTTAATTTGAAAACTCTACCCAAGACTTGGGCAGGGCAGATGTTTGGGTGCATAAAAACTGTGGCTTAAGTTAGTGCTTTTCAGCACTCATTGCCCAATGGCAATAAGAAACAAGCTATTTACATGCTGTGGTCAACACAGTGCTCTGTATTCCTTGTTGGCCTCAATTCTAGCTTTAATATCCTGTGGCCAAACATCAGAGCCCCATACACACAGTGTTCCCACTAGCAAAAGGCTAAATACTACAGTGATACACATTTCTGCTCCCTGTTACTCAAGTAAGGTAACAGATCACTTCATTATATAGAAACTTAAATAATGATAATAAAATTATTGCAAGTGCTTGCCATGAGAGAGACCTGCATGACAAAAGATATTCAAGTGCTTTATTCTCCACAAACAACATACTTTATTATTGATGCATCTACTAAAATTCACCTTTTTCATGGGTTCAAGGGGAAACATTTTCTAATGATGCCTTAGAGTCAATACTGACAAACTTTGCAATCCCTGATCCAAAAGCTTTGCTCTCGCACAGCAATACAAACACCTCCCTTGGCCTCTTCTAAGACAAAGACAGAGTATCTTTTGGAAAAAAAAAAACAACCAAAAAAAAAAAAAACAAAACCCAAAAAAACCCAACCAGCCACACACACACATTTAGAGGAAAACCTATGCACAAAGATTATTACAACTGAAATAATACTTCAACATATTTTACATATCCTTCAATTACCCTTAGAATTTATATATTCCTAAGATTTTATAACGTTTTATTTTTAAAAGTATCATTCACCCATGCCTCATTCTCTCAATTTTACCTGAGGGAATTTCATAGTAATTAGTGCTCTCCTTAAGCAGATGATTACTAAAGTCCTATCATTATAAAAAAGAACCACAAACTCTGTTTCCTGAACCAAAATAATGAGTTAAGCACAACTGCTGCCAACAGGAAAGTGAAAACATCAGCCACTCAACATGAAATATTCAATACCACAAAGCAAATCAAAAAGGACTCTAAAATGCAAGTCTGCTAATCTCAAAACACTTTTTTTTTTTCAGCTGAGCAGAGTTGACAGCTTTCAGATGTAGGCATTTCAGTAATAACTACTTATTTAAAGAGTTCTTACAGAGACAAACAGTAAGATCTAGAAGAAAAGGAAAGCAATGTAGCAAACAGCACACATCATCTAAACATGGCTGCTGAAGGTGCTTTGCATTGCTAAAGAGGTGTGAGATGCCTAAATGGGAAACCATATTCTCTAAGTAGCTACTGAATCCCAGCATCTCTTGAAACTTCTTTTTGAATACAACATACATCTACAATTCACCTTTGCACTAGCTTTTTTCAAGAAAACGTTCTATGTTCATAAACATATTGATTCTGTATCCTTAAGAAGCTATAGGTGAATATGGAAGTGCCAAAGTCTTAACATACTGGTTTGCAAATGGCTTTCAAAAACATTTTTTCAAAGTTGCAGATTTTAATAAATGTATCTCTTTAATTAAATAAAAGTGTCATACACTGTCCATGTGTGAATAAAAAACGAGCTGTGTTAAATTAGAAGTGCAGCATCTTACTAACACTAGCAAATTAGGTGTGCCTTCAGGATAGAGTATTTCTCTCTTTAACATGTCAAATTATTATGGTGGTGATAGGAATGGAACAGTTATGCTAAATCACCTCTTTAAAATTAATATTTCTTTGTAATCAATTAGGAATGAAATTCAAAATTTAAACAGCTACCGAGTACAGACACTCCTGCACAGCATTATCTTCTTTCATAAAGAATCTCATTTTGACATATGATCTTTTTGCCAATATTACACGAAATTAGCATGGTAAATACTGAAATAAAATGTTTCTTAAGTACTACTTGGCCTAATTTTTTTGCAAGGCCGCACTTAATCTTTATTCTTCTGTAATCAGTATTTATTGTGTGACCCTGACAGCTTGCTACTGCTGTGATAAATTATCTGACTCAAGTCAGATTAAAAATGCAACCCTGAATCCTAATTACCTCAGCAGATCCGCTTAGTAATAGCGTTTCTTGTCAATTCTGGAATCAAAGCATGAGTGTCAATTGCAACAAACGCCTGGGCCCCTCAGAAAGCAGGCTCCCCAGAATGCTTTCTTATCTGCCATATGTAAATCTCAGATGCTCTGGACCCTTGGTGACCTTTTATTAGCAAACTGACAAAATGATAAAGCTAGTCATGGCAAAACTCCCACTACTAGACAATTAGCCACTGCAGTTCCAGTCCATGGCAGATCAACAACGGACCTTACAGGTCACCCAAACCAGTAGGTTTAGCGTTGATTTCACATCAGAAGGGAATAGCAATGTGATTTTGACCCAAAGGAGTAGAGTTTCTTTCCTTTGTTTTTCCTCTTCAGTATGATGCCTATCATTGTTTTTAAAAAGACTCAAGAAACAATTTATATACTTTTTAACATACATATATAAAAAATACAAGTGTTGGGAAAGAATTGTCTGCTTCAAGAACTTACTAAACTGAGATACTTTCCACTAAAGAGCATGAATAGGACTGAAACAACACAAAGCTCCCTCCTGTTGCCTGACCATACTGTAAATCAAAATTGAAAACCTTAAGGTGAGAACTGGATTCAGAGTCCAGGACATCCATCCTCGGCAACTTAGTAAGGCAGACAAAAAGCATACAAGTATCAAAAGCATGAAAAGCAAGTAACTCTTTCATCCACAAAGATTATCTAACAGGATCAGGATTCTGCAGAACACTTGTATCTGTGTGTAGAGGTGTGTTGTAGATAAATACAGCTCAGTCTCCAGAACCATCCTACAAACTCGTGACATCTTGAAGTGCCTTCATTAAAACACTATACACATACAAGGCTAACAAGTAAGGTAGAGAGAAAAACGAGTTGAAAATTGTTCAGCACAGTTCAATCTTTCAACTCCCTCGGAGCTTTCCAGGGACCCCTACACCAGAGTATCATCCAAGAAGTTTACAACACACCCACAGATGTTGCACTAGAGGTTTAAAATTGGAAAAGTCTGCTCTGATTTTGGCACTAGTCCCTCCATTCCAGCTACCTTCTGGCTGGCTGCAACTGATAAAAGCATCAAGGCTCTGCAGGACGCAGTATCATTCAGACCCTGCCATTTAAGAAGCTGATGCATATTTGCTTTGTAATACAACTTATTTCTGAAAGTACAACTTAGCCACTAAAATTACTTAGGATTTTCTCAGTTGCACACAATGAGATATTTGGGGAGCGCACACTGAGCTACAATTCCTACAGTCTCGTTACCAAGGATATGGATGTTTAAACAGTACAATAAAGAAATAAACTATGATGATGTGTTGCATTTTGGGAAGATATTCTTATATGACTTTGACAACCAGCATTCCCATGTCATCAGCTCCTGCAAAACAGGTGTGTGCACCATGGAGAAAAGTAAGAAGTGGAAAGTGTGTGGGGGTGATGTTTCCATTCAATCAATTCCCCATACACATTTGCTATTCTGAAGTGGGGTAAAATCTGTATCTTCTTGAAGAAAGTGAAAGACTGATGAATCCTTTGGACTGATTCCAAACTGAATGATAACATGCAAACTGTGGTGTATTTTCTTACCATAAACAGAAGCAAGCAAGAGAAAAAGAAAACTTACAGGGCACATAGGAAACCTATGAATCCCATCAGAAAGAAAGTGACAAAAGGTGGATGCTGAATACTTTAACTAAGATGGGGACTTAAGAAAAACTCCTGAAGTAAAAAAAAAAACAACAACTTTTTGCTACAGTTTTGTCCACAGCCTTATTTGTGATGGTCACGGTGTCCAAGGTTGTTCAGTTTTCAGCCTATGAAACACAGCATCAGCAACTGCAGGAATCAAGAATTAAGTCGAAACCTTAATCGACTGACAACCAACATTTATACTCACAAAGCAAAACTAAAATACTTCCCAGTCTTGCACGCTATAAGTTCTGTGTTCAGTTAAATGATTCCAAATGCTGAGCAACAACTCTATCTCACCATATATGAAAAACTTGCGAAGATTGTGTCAGTTTATAAATCAAGATGATGGAACAGATTCAAATGTCTATATCAAGTTGCCTAACATTCTTCCAATAACATATCCACTGAAACAGTTCCACAGCAGAGAGGAATATTTGGTTCAGACACGATGGTTCTCTGAAATGAAGCAAGGAGATTGCAATTCCAGCTGCAAATGGAATGAAGTAACTCCAAAAACTTAAAAAAAAAAAAGAAATAAAATATAAAAGGCTTTGAAAGAAGATATTTTAGCACAGCATTATTTCTTCTTTCATAAGTGAATTCAGTATAATGACTTGATCTCTGTGCCAATATGTCAAATTAATATAGCAAATACTGAAATCAAGTGTTCCCAAGTTCTATATGGCCTGTTTTTCTTTCAGGCTGCATTTAACCTTCAGTGATCATCCTCTAAAAGTACTTTTTGTTTTTCTCTAAAGAAAATGTTCTGGATTGCTTTTTAATCGTTACCTAATTGCTTCCTTTGCTGAACTACTAGCTGGTTTTTTGTAGCTTTAGAGAGCACCAAGTACAACCATCCCACTTGAAACAGATGAAGCTGATTCCAGACTGGAAGATTCACTCCATTTTGCCTTTTGACTTAAAAACAGAATTTCCCTTTGTTCTCTGGAAGCTAAACTAGTTACTACAGTAATGCTGTAGAATTTCCACATCCTCCAATATAGCTGACCCAAAAGTATTAGGTAGTATAAAACCATTCATTATGAAAGAACAATGGAAGTCATGTAACTAGGCATCTTTTACACTCTTGCTAGAAGTATATCCATCCTGAAGTTTAGCACCAAAGATCACATTAAACATACTATGCTGTTCCCTTTTCTCTTGTGCTTCCACACATTCAAAAGGGATAACCAAAATACTCAGTTCACATTCACATGCAGTGAATAATTTGTGCAGCAAACTGTAGCTATGTCAATTAAAATACTTCTACTGTCAAGCTATGTTCAAATCAGGTTTCAATTTGTACTCCTTAAATATGAGATTACTGTAACCATGTTTGGCATCCAGAAGTGCGGATCTGTCCAGAAAATGCCATGCTGTTCCCCTCACTGCTTGATTTTTCATATACAATATGCTACATACATACAAACCAATTTGTATTCCACATAATGCATCTCAGGCAATGAAATCTACAGTGTCGGCTCCGCAGGATGGGTTCTTCATTTAGACTTCAAACCTATTAGCACAGCTCCACTGCCTCTCTAATATTGCATCTGTGCTCTCACATGAGAAGCAGAGAAGGGAGGGGGATTCCTGTGCTGCAGAAAGGGAAACCAAAAGGGCCAGTACTGAAGGAAGGCAGTCCTTTCTGGTTTTTACTGCTTCCTTTCCCCTCAGTAGCACAGAGCAAATATAAAAGTTTGCCTTTGACCTGACTCCTCCCATGCTGCTGTAAGACCACACACCCTTGCCTGTAGATCCGCTGTATGGAATCATGCTTCTGCCAAAGGATGGAGTGGCTACATACCAAAAAAGTTTTTACAGCAAAATACTGCATTTGTTAAGTTCACATGCCTGGGAGAACATATGGCCTTTAATCCTTCATGGTTTTCAAAACTATTAGTGATATACCTATTAAAATACTTAATGGTTGTATCTGTAAGGGAGGCAAATTTCACTGAAGATGAGGTAACCTGAGCTGTTCTCCAAGCAAACCCTCAGAGGCACCCTACCCAAAGAAAAATGCCTCACATAAACTTGGGCTAGTCAGCAACCAAGTATTTGGTGACTGATACTCCAACTTGTGGTGTTCAACTGACAGCCATACACGACAGATTACAGTCATCTATACCTATCTGAGATCCCTCTTCTGTTTTTTACTTGAAGTACAGCACTGCTAGTACAGATCATCACAGCAAGTAAGGTCTTGGGAAATGCTACCTCTTAGTAAAGAACTGGTAAAGGAAGAGAAGAATCTTCGCCCTTTGCAGGCGACAACATTCTCCTCCTTTCAGGAGAAACCACCACAGCCCTGCAGCCGCTATCTCCGTCTCTCCCACTCTTTATGGCTACTAGGTACAGGACATCATCTTGAGAATGACAGGAGGGCATCGAATTTCTCCCACTGGCCACTTGTAAAGCCACAGCTTTCCTTTCACAATGTTCTTCTGTCTGCAGCATTTCCCTGGAGATCTGGAAAAAGCCACAGCTGGTGAAGTCTCTCTGCAGCAGTGCCACAGCTAGGGTACTTCTAATCAATCTCTTAGCGAGCACTCTCACACAGTCCTAACTTTGGCTTCCACTAAAGGGCATGCTTTCTTCTAAAAGAGATTGCCCTTCCCACTGATCCCAGAAGGTTTATTGGGCGGCAAAAACCACTACAAAGTCTTGCATATGGGACAGAATAACCTTATCCTGAGGTACAGGCTGTGCACTAACTGGACGAACAGCAGCTCTTCAGGAAAGCACCTGGGGACTCGGGTGGTCGAGGAGCAGAAAAGGAGCCAGCAGTGCATCGTGGCAGCGGCAAAAGCTAGTCTTGGCCTGTATCAAATTTAGGACAATGGCAGCCAGCAGGTTGAGTGAAGCCATTACTCCTCTCTACATAGCACTCATGAGGACAGATCTGGAAGAATCCACTTTTGCAACCCTAACGAAGAAGGAAAGTGATAAATGGGATCCAGCTCAGCAGGGAAGAACCAAGACGGTTGAGGCTGGACACTGCAAGACGTGAAGAAGCTGAGCAAACTAGCTGGTTTTATCTAGCTAGGAGGTTGAACCAGGCTCTCTTCAGAGGTGTGTGCACATCAAAGGGGCAAAAGTCAACAGAAAAGTTTTAGCACAGAATATTTCAATTTTGTATGAAGAAACAGGTTTCACAAGAGCACACTGACACTGGAAAAGGCTGCCGAAACAGACAAGATCCTAAGCAACCTCACTTAAGTCTGAGGTTAACCCTACCTGGGAATCACGCGCCAGACTACAAAACCTCTCAGGATGCTTTCCAACCTAAGTTACTCAGTATCTAGAAGAGGGCAGTTATCCTTTTTTCCTTGGAGGAAAAAGAGACTGTCTTAGAATCACCCTCCCAATAACAACATTTATTTAGATATTCAATGCTGGATCTCATCTTAAAACCAAGCTATTAAATCTACTTTAAAACTTCCACTGTGTTCTTCAGTATGTCAAGAGCCCCGTTTCCTCCTAAGGTCTGGGTAACAGGATTACCCAGGCTCTATCAATTATTCTATCAAAACAGAGCTCCCCTTTGATGTTAAATACTTTAAGGTCCCCATATGGAAGGCCAAAAAAACTTTGGCCTACTCTAATACATGTAAAACATTACCTAGTGAGAGACTAGTGTACATTATTTTTTTAGCACTGTACTCCTCTGAGGTTTCATTATGTGTCATTTTCATTCATTCCAATATAAAGTAAGTTTTAGAGTATTTGGAGTTGTAACACACAGACACATTAATCACCAGCCTAATACATGTCCTGTGTAGTAGCTTTATTATCTTTTCAAAGCAGAGCTGTAAAAATAGAGAAACTGCGATCTTTTATGCTATCCTTTAATAACGTTATTTTAAAAATGCTATAAAATGGTTTCAGTTTTTTTCCAAGCTACAGCTTAATGCAACTAACTCTTGTACATCCAAAACAGTAAAGTCTGAATAAGTAGTTTTAAAAGTCCCCACGGACTTGTAATCTAGCAACACTGAAGAACTCTAACCGCTAGAGACAGAAATGGGAAAGAATCCTGAGTTTCAAGTTACAAAACATGCCTGTTCTTTTGTCATTCTGACGAGGCACTGCCTTGCGAAGTGCTTTCATTTCTGTGATAAATTTTATATGTCTGTTCCTTTATGCCAATATCTACGTATTTAGGGCAAGGGTTGGCTATTTTCCTCTTCTTCAGGCTCAGGATCAGCCTAACTCCCCATCCACTTAAATTAACGAGTATTTTACACTCACTAAGACTCAAATAACACAGCCTTAGTAGACCTGTGTCCTCTTCCATGCAAGGCATGAAGCAGACCAGCCATTGAGGGCAAGCAACTTGTCCTCTGTCAAGGTCAACAGTGGGGACTTGAACGGCAGAGCACCTTGCACTTCATGTTCAGAAGGAATGAGCTTCCAAGTTGACACCGTTCCCCTCCCTCCCTGCTCCTCCTTCTACAGATGCATGAGGGTATATCCACATGCTTATGGTTTTCAAAACATACCACTTTCAAAGACAGACCTGAAACTCCATTTCAAATAAAGCCAAAGTGTTAAAAAAAATCCAGGCTGGTAATAAGAACAGCAAATTGACAGCAGGTTTCAAATCTGGTCCATCATTACATGCCACTGTTTGTCCTAGTCTTTTCAAGGTGGTGGCAATATACATTAATCAAAGAGAAAACAGTGCACTTGAATTATGTGCAACTTTAACACCTAAGCCTTGGACAAGCCAGCACTTATGGACAGAAATGTCACAACTGTGCAGCTCCCCTGATGGGAGACACAGTGGGGATATTTGCATGAAGTCAGGGTTGAATAAAACAGGTTTTCTAACTAAACAGAGAGGATTCATTGGTATAAATCCAGCACTATTATAACAGCCTTTTGCCAAATGAGAAGGAAAACCACCCCTCAGCTCTGTATGAAACAACCAGCCACCTACACCCAATGACATATTGTAGAGCTCTGGCCAGCACACTGGTGGGCTTTGTGTGACCACTAACCCAAAGCTTGAGGCGTTTCTGCCATTTTCTGAAGAGTCTCAAACTCTCTCAACTTTTTCCCAGTGAAAACTAAAATTGTAACAGTGAAACAAAATAAAGCTTTCAGCTCACCAGGTATCATTCTAAATCCATCATTCAATGGGTCTTTCTCTCAATACCCAGAAATTTAACCCTGGGCTCAAGAAATTTTGTCTGAGAAGGTTCAATAGCAAGCTATAGGCTTTTGTAGTAAGTTTGGGTTTAGGCAAACCAGGGTCTTTCTAAGAAATGGATGCAGGTGAAAAATGTTTACTATCTTTCTCAGGGAAGAGAAGGGCATACATTACTCTGAAGCAACTGTACCTCTGGCAAGGTCCTTGGCCTGAATTAACCACTCAGAAGTATTCTGGGACAGACACAATCAAGACCCTACCGTAGCCTGCAACTGAACCCAACTAGACAGTGGCCAAATAAAGATGGTTACTGTTTCCATATGGTACTCCACAGTAAAAAGCGAGAGTCTGTCTGACACCACCAAGGAGCTGAGGCTGTTGGCATTCTGGAAGGCAGCAGCGTTCATGTTATGAACAGTTGTGAGGCACATCCCCCTTCCTCTTTACCACCACTTTTTTAATTTTTTAATTCCTTACCCCTCCTTTTTTTAATCAGAGATATTCAAAACCTTCAAAAATGAAACCCATTTATCAAAACAGGGACAAAATTGAACTAATACTTCATTGAACCCTTTAAGTGGGTGGAAAAAAAGATGAATTAGTCCACTTTTATTTTTACATCTGGCAAAAAGTATGGAATTTGGGGAGTCTGTGCCAAGTTTTGACTAGAAATGATTTTTTACCTCCAAGTAATAGGTGACTGGGGAAATGGAGTGACTTAAAATGCAAATGTGGGGATATTAATTATTGTTGCTATTGGGACATTTACAAGAATAGTGTGGCACTATTTTAGAACCAGTAATGCCTAATCTTTTAAACCTACTGTCACAAAAATAGAACTAGAATAAAAGCAAGCATTAAAAAGTGAATTCCCATAATGTTTCAGTTTGTTTTGTCTGAAAATTTATTTGAAGTCTGGAAATGACTGGTGCACGTATTCAGTATTTTATAACTCAATTTGCTCAACAAGAAGGGCAGTATTTTAACAAGGTGAAACAATTTCCCGATTAAAGCTGCTTCATCAGTACTAAAAAGCTCACAGAAAAATATCTAATCTTTATAAGGCAGAGACTCATAATTTAACTGCTGAGAACAAATGAAAAGTGTAATTCCTTTTTTGCTGGTTTAGTGGTAGCATGTGGTGATAGCAAAGCATTTAGCATAAGCCAGAACTTGCTCCCACTTTTCTTTCCAGGCATGTAACAAATATCTGATGGCTATGCTAATTTCACCCAAAGCAAAGTTGTCCCAGCTGGCAAGCCATACATTAAAAGGTAAATTACATAAAGCTGAGGCCATCTGGACTAAAATATTCTCCTGTCAGTAGGATTTCAAGCTCACTAATTCCACAGAACTAAGGACAATATATTAATGACATTTTGAGACGTGGGCTTTATACCAATCCCTGTTTAGAAAAAGAATAGACTATAAACTAATTTTGGTATTTTCTTGGAATAGAATTTTTGAAGCATACATAACCTAGCGTAGCTATATTGTATACACATACCATACATACAAGTTCATAAATGCCTGTTTTCTGACAAATGGCAAGTTCAGGGAGCCAGCAGATCTAACCTATTACATGAATGCCAAGCACAAAGAATCTGAAACTTAAAAGATGTTTCCCAGCATATACATTTTCACACAGCTGTCAATACTGCATGTTTTTGTGCGGGCTTTTACTGGAAGGCTACCTTTAACAGAGCACCTTGACAATTTTGTTTCTTGTTTAAATCAGGCTATCAAAGCAGAAGAAATATGTAGGAAAAGTTGAGGGCAAAACCCCTAAAAAAATCTTTAATAAACTACAGCAGAGTCACCACTTATGTGAGTGGAAATTTCTGCATTTAATTCACATTAAATTGCCCATCTTGTCCAGTCCTGAAAAACTAATCTCTGTGTTATATATTATGGAATTTTAAGTAACATCTGTTTCATTGAAATTAAATTAACATACTTGTATTTGATTAGCTTATTAACTGTAATTCTCAATATGCTGCAGAACAGACACCAACTAGAGCAATGCAGTTGACAACACCACCTGTCTGATATAAAGTACTTTTATCATAGACATGGAGGGATCTGTCAAGTCAACCAAAGCATCAGACAGATTAGGAAGTGACACAGGCCTAAAAATGACTTGCCTCAGATCATGAAGCAGATAATTGATGGGATAGGGAACAGAAGCTGTGCATCTTGACTCACAGCTTCATACTTTTCCTAATAGCTTTCCCAAAAATCAAATGATGGAAGGAAAGAGCAGTTTGTAACCTGTGCTACATTAACAGAGGCAGTATTGGAGGAAAAATAGATTTAGGCATTTCACATGCTACTGGGAATATCTATTATACTTGTCCTGTTATTTCCACAGAAAAACATTTCCCATTTCATCCCCACATGAAATAAACAGAACTGAAAGTGTACATTCATCTTAACTTGGCTCCTGTCAGTGATTTTCAATTTAGTAACAGTGACTGAAATGGTCTTCAACAAAAGAAGTATGACAGAAGGTATTTCATGCAAAACACCTCCCTTCCTCTACAGCTTACATGACACTGTTTAAAAAAAATACATATTCTTAGTCTCAAAGTTACAATGTGTAAATAGGGGTAAAGAACAAACATGGCCTCCTTGTAGGCCTCACTTTATTCTCTTTCATTCTTCCCTTCTATCTGGTGATACCCTGCGCTACTCCCCACGGCAACGGATCTTTGATATCCTGTCAACGTCTCTTAACCTATATGATACTTCTTAGATCACATCTTAAATAGCATCTCACCAGATCAAATCTAAGTCATTAGCCCTGTCCCTATTGCCTCAATGCATTGAGAACTAGAAATACTCTAAAGTTATCCAGAGAAAAAAAGAGCACAGAGGCACAGTATGAGCTATATTAATTTCATTTTCAGAGGAAATCAGGAGGAGTAAAAAAAAGGGAGTACAAATACGCTGGCAGACAGCAACAGCTACAAGGCTAATGGCAGACAGTTCATGCAGCTCTGAGCTGCTTTGGCTAAATTGCTCCTCAGGGACTATCTAGTTTTGTCCTCAAAGTTTTACCACAGAGATGATAATGAGAATGCTACTTTCTGTGAACTGTCACTCTCACGTGAAAGCCTTGCCAGTATGCTCTCATTTTGTATGTACAGTTTTCAGGCTCGATACCCAAAGGTATAAATGTGATTATCTAGCCAAGTCTTCGGCATCTGTCACTTGAAAACTGGGGTTATAGTTCAGATACTGTGGACTAGTTGTTGAAAGTTAGCAGAAAACTTTTGCCTATATGTGAAATAAGCACACAGATCCATCTGAACACTCACTGTGCAAGACTGACAGCATTTCATCCCTTTAAATACTGTTCTGTCATGAGATCTCCAGTCCCAATTTCAGCTCCACAGACATTGCCTGGCTTTGTCTGCAGCGCTTTGTATCTTCAGTGAGATGGGTGCCAAGATTTAGTCTGGGGGGTTTCCTGGCAATCTGATTGATTAGTCTTATTTTAAGCTCCTCCTAGAACTGTTTCTACCTTATGCTGTTCCTTATAACTCCCACTGAACTGGCATTACAGCAAAGCACTTGATTTCTCATAGATGTTTAGTGAATTCCCCAGGGACTAACCATTAGTTCTGGGAGGTACTTTGAGAATGTTAGAGCACCAAACAGAAAGCTGCAGAGAGTTTTCTATTAGATTATATGGACAGAAAATAAATTGCCAATGACTAGCAAAAATAATGGAAACCTGCTTTCTCTAAACTCCTCCATCAAGGCTACTCCAGGGCTGGGCTGCCAGACAGCATTTAGCAGCTGAGCCCCTTCCCTCGGTACCCAGAGCATTTATTTGGGTCTTGCTTGTCCAGCCAAGAATTTATTAGATGAAGATTACATTAATTTGTCTAACTTTTAAGACCTTCTACCCTACTGTTAAGCTCAGTAAAAAATGGCCATCAGGTTCCACAACTCTGACTAGCATGGAGTATGGCAGGTTCCCAGAAACCAGGCTTCTTACACATGTTTTGGGAGATCACTTCTTATTTGTAATTGAATTTTCTTTTGCCAAATACATTTTCACATACTTTGGAACTAAAACCAAAGTTTAGCAGCTTCAAGTGCTAGCTACTTTGATTTCAGCACTGTTGACAGAGAAATAAGATGGGAACTTTGTTAGTGGTATCACCTCAGAAGAATGATAAGTCCTGAATATTCAAACATGAATCCACGAGCCTTCTCCTTTGACACAGCGCTCACAGGGAAGAGCTGAAAGCACCAATATCAGCATTATCTTCTAAGGATGAGGAAACAACGATTTTAAGCAATGCTCAGCACTGAGAAAATTACATTTACTAGAGACAACTAAAAATAGAAAGCTTTCCTTTTACATCTCAACACAATCCAGAAATAACCCTTCAATAAGAAATATAGTGCCACCCTTCACTAACTGCCAAAATGAAATACTGGCCCCCACACATCGCATTGAACTTGGTTTGTGTAACCCATTCCTTGAATTCCCCTTTCTTTGTATGTTTGTCATCCTGTAACTCAGCTGATCCCAGTCTTCCATTCCCCCCAAAGTCACACTTAAAAATTCTCCCTCATTTTCCCCTGACTAGAAGAAACCCTCCACAAAATCCCCATGCATGTACCTGCATGGGGAAGCTATCTTCACTTTTACTCATTGGCCTTCCCCTATCCTCTCTTCCCTATCAACAAAAAGCCCACATTGCATGGACAGTCTGATCCTGACACTTCCACTGAAGCCCAGTAACAGCTAAGAGGGACCTTCTCAAGTGTGATGGAAGATCCTGCCTACTCTTGTCTTTCCTCTTTATTCCTTTTGGAGCACGAAAGTCTCTTTCTTTCTGTCTCCTTTCCACTCAATGATATTATCAAACCATTTATCCCAGATGACTTTTTAAAGTCCCTTTACAAAGGCCTCAATGCACTTCCACTGGAGTTTGAGTAAGCAATGTCCAGCTTTTACTGAAGTCACCAGTAGTGTGAAATGACTGAAGGCTGAAACCATATGAAACCAATACATTTCTTGTGGTACTTTCAATGAACAGTAAGTGAGCACAGATTGGCTGCAAATTCAGTCCAGACCTACAAACCTCAGCAAATGTTCTTGTGAACTTGATCCAGCATTCAGGTTTGTTTCATCCAGGTTCAGGTTTCATCGTGAAAGTTTCACTGTGCCTTACATGCTGCTGCAATAAATGGTGTCTCAAACAAAACGAGGACATCAGTAAAAAGAAGAACTCTTCAGATAGCCATGTTTTAGTTTTACGCCATATGTGAGAACAGGCACTGACAAGCAGTATGCATACAATTACTGCTAGTACAAATCAAACATTGTTCTCAATTAATGGACTTCTACTTTATTACAATTTTTGCCAAGAAACTACTTTCAAGAAATGTGGATGGAATACCTTTGTGTCATAGCCCTTTCCACATCATAACTGTTACTAAGAAACTGTAAGCCTTTTCATTACAATACGTGCACAAAACCCCCAGCATGCTTTGTAGACATTCAGGATGTGAAATGACGAAGCCCAAATGAAAGTTATTTTCTGCCTGCATGTACCATCACTAAGGTAGCAATGGGAAAGGAAAATAATAATGATGAAATTGAACATCTTTTATGTATCACATGAATACAAAGCCAAAATGCACTCAATTGCCTAGCTCACGGAACATACATTTTTCCTATAAAGCTTGTACTATTTGCAATGCTTCCTTACTTCTAAATCATATTAAAACAACAATTAAAATAAAAATCTTTAGACTTACTATAGTTTTGGGAAGGGATGAAGGTTCTTATTTTATAGTGCATATCATGTAAGCAAAACCTTGTAAATTTTGTGGTCTGAAATAAAAACTAAATCTCTGTTACATTCAGTTTCGGGAATGATTTAATCCCTGCACAAATATATTGTTAAAGAAGAAATAAGCTTCATAATATCAATGGTCCAAGTCATGCAGGAAAATCATCAAGTCTGATCTCTCACAAGGAACACGCTGTTCAGATGAATGTAGTCCTCATTTATGAAGATGTGATTTGTAAGAGAAGTAAAATAGAAACTGTGACAGGAAGTTTCCTATAACTGATTTCAAGGTGGATACACCTGAAAACAATGTATACTCCAGTCAAAGGCCCTTACTGGCCCCAAGTCTAATGGGAAAGCACTATTAACTGGAAGGGATGTGCACCGGTTTCCAGTAGAGCAGTGGTACTGTCTACAGTTTGCAACCTAGATGTGCTGAGTTACACTGTTCTCGCTGAACCAGACGGACGAAATCAAAACTACCAGCAATATTTCAAAGGCCCTTAAAATGCACTATGCAAATGATTAATTATGTGCACAGGACCTTAGATATCAATAAATGAGGCTGCACTACATGGAACATTAAAAGACAAATTAGGAGTTCTTACTTATTGATTGTATGTTTCTTCTACTAGAACAAAGAAGAAAATTTTCATTTTATATAACTGCACTGCAGGTTTCTATAAGCCTTTTTTTTTCAGCTTTCTACATTAAACAGCAAACAACAACAAAGAGCAATCTTTGGGTGCATTAAGAACTGTAGATGAGAAATCATTAGAAAAATTATAAAAAATAAAGGGATATGTTTTGTATGGCGAAAATAATGGGATCAGGAAACTAAGTACTACCTTGTGTGTACTTGAAATCCCTCACAAAATGTCATTTTTACAATATATTTAACAGATTATGAGAACTACAATTAGCAAGAGGTACTTTTTCATTACTGAAAGTGGTAACGCTCTTGGTTTAAAAACACTCTTGGGTTAAAAGTCAGCATCAGCCCTGTTAATCCTCTATACAGAGGACAGAAACTATTCAGCTACCTCTAGCAGACAGTATTGCCCAACTGACCTGGTTTAAACTGCTTATGAACTTTTGGTAAATACTGACCTTTTAGAAATGGCATGTGAGCAAATGAAGTAAGAGACAGTACAAAAGGAAGTCAATCATAAATGCATAGACTCACCTTGAGCAGAAGGATGTTTTGGGGCTTTTTAAAAAAATCCTTTATATTAAGAGTGTTTCACACTGGAAGCTTGTGAAGGGAAGGAAACTGCTTTCAACAAAAACGCTTTTTTGTTGAAATTACTTTACATTCTGTGCAGCAGCAGCAACTTACTAACACAAATTGCCATGGAATGCCCTGCCACCAAAGGACCCATGGGTAACTGGATGTCAGAATCATAGAATCATAGAATAGTCAGGGTTGGAAAGGACCTTAAGATCATCCAGTTCCAAACCCCCTGCCATGGGCAGGGACACCTCACACTAAACCATGTCACACAAGGCTCTGTCCAGCCTGGCCTTGAACGACGCCAGGGATGGAGTATTCACAGCTTCCCTGGGCAACCCATTCCAGTGCCTCACCACCCTTACAGTAAAGAACTTCTTCCTTATATCCAATCTAAACTTCCCCTGTTTAAGTTTTAAACCCTTACCCCTTGTCCTGTCACTACAGTCCCTAGTGAAGAGTCCCTCTCCGGCATCCTTATATGCCACCTTCAGATACTGGAAGGCTGCTATGAGGTCTCCACGCAGCCTTCTCTTCTCTAGGCTGAACAGCCCCAACTTTCTCAGCCTGTCTTCATACAGGAGGTGCACCAGTCCCATGATCATCCTCATGGCCCTCTCTGGACTTGTCCCAACAGCACCATGTCCTTTTTATGCTGAGGACACCAGAATTGCACACAATACTCCAAGTGAGGTCTCATGAGAGCAGAGTAGAAGGGCAGGATCACCTCCTTTGATGTGCTGTTACACTCCTTTTGATGCAGCCCAGGATACGGTTGGCTTTCTGGGCTGTGAGCGCACACTGCTGGCTCATGCTCATTTTCTCATCGACCAGCACCCCCAAGTCCTTCACCACAGGGCTGCTCTGAATCTCTTCTCTGCCCAGCCTGTAGCTCTGCCTTGGGATTGCTCCAACCCAGGTGTAGGACCTTGCACTTGGCATGGTTAAACTTCATAAGGTTGGCATCAGCCCACCTCACAAGCTTGTCAAGGTCTCTCTGGATGGCATTCCTTCCCTCCAGCATATCAACCAAACCACACAGCTTGGTGTCACTGGGAAACTTGCTGAGAGTGCACTCAATCCCACTGTCCATGTCACTGACAAAGATGTTGAACAAGACCAGTCCCAACACTGATCCCTGAGGGACACCACTCATTACTGGTCTCCAGCTGGACACTGAGACATTGACTACAACTCTTTGCATGCGGCCATCCAGCCAGTTCTTTATCCACCGAGTGGTCCATTCATCAAATTGATGTCTCTCCAATTTAGAGATAAGGATGTCATGTGGGACAGTGTGGAACGCTCTGCATAAGTCCAGGTAGATTACATCAACTGCTCCACCCCTCTCCATCAGTTCCGTAGACCCATCACAGAAGGCCACCAAATTGTTCAGGCAGGATTTCCCCTTAGTGAAGCCATACTAGCTGTCACCAAGCACCTTGTTGGTTTTCATGTGCCTTAGCATGCCTTCCAGGAGAAACTGCTCCAAGATTTTGCCAGGAACAGAGGTGAGACTGACTGGTCTGTAATTCCCCGGGTCATCTACTTTCCCCTTCTTGAAAATGGGGGTTATAGTACCCTTTTTCCAGTTGTCAGGAACTTCACCTGGTTGCCACGATCTTTCAAATATGATGGACAGTGGCTTAGCAAGTTCATTCGCCAGCTACTTCAGGACCCACGGATGGATTTCATCAGGTTCCATGGACTTGTGTATGTTCAGGTTTTTAAGATGGTCTTGAACCATATCCTCTCCCACAGTGGGCCTAGGGTCCTCATTCGCACAGCCCCTGCATCTGCCTTCCGAGACTTGAGAGGTGTGGTTAAAGTCTTTGCTAATGAAGACCGAGGCAAAGAAGTCATTAAGAACCTCAGCCTTCTCCAAATCCAGGGTAGCCAGTTCTCCTGATAGCTTCCAGAGGGCGGCTACATTATCCCTAGTCTGTCTTTTATTTGCTACATACCTACAGAATCCTTTCCTGTTATCCTTAACATCCCTAGCCAAGTTTAATTCTAACTGGGCCTCAGCTTTCCTAACCTGGTCCCTAGCCTCCTGGACAACATCCTTGTATTCTTCCCAGGCCTCCTGTCCTTGCTTCCACCTTTTATAAGCCTCTTTTTTTCCTTCAAATTTTCCTTAGCAGCTCCTTATCCATCCAAGGAGGTCTCCTCACCGTCCTGCTGCATTTCCTTCTAGTTGGGATGCAACACCCTTGAGCTTGCAGTAGGTGATCCTTGAATTTCAACCAACAGCCTTGGGCCCCCTGCCCTCTAGGGCTATATCCCATGGAACCTTACTAAGCAGGCTCGTGAAGAGCCCAAAGTCTGCTCTCTTGAAGTCCAGAGCAGTGAGCTTGCGGCACGCTCTTCTCACTGTCCTGAGGATCTCAAATTCAACCATCTCATGATCGCTGCAACCAAGGCTGCCCTGGATCATCACATTTCCAACCAGCCCTTTCCTGTTGCTGAGCATGAGGTCAAGCACGGCACCTCTCCTTGTCAGTTCCTCTATTACTTGCAGAAGGAAGCTGCCTTCCACACAATCGAGGAACCTCCTGGATTGCTTATGCCAGGCCATACCATCGCTCCAACAGATATCAGGGTGTTTGAAGTCTCCCATGAGAACAAGGGCCTGAAAGTGTGAGGCTGTTTCTATCTGTCTGTAGAGTGCTTCATCCACAGATTCCTCTTGGTCAGGTGGTGTGTAACAGATCCCCACAATAACGTCCCCCATAGCTGTTATCCCTTTAACCCCGACCCACAAACTCTCTGTTGACTGCTCAAACTCTCTGCTGACTGCTCAATAATGAGCAGTCATAGGAATGGTCTTGCTATCCACACTACAAAAGCAGTCATACGAATGGTCTTGATATCCACAGTACAAAAGCCAGTAATAAACAAACTATCCTACGTCAAGAGTTCTTGTGAAAAGTTACTGATTTAAGGCACATGGTCAATCTCCAACACGGATGGTGGCAAACGTGAAATGTTACTTACATGCCACTGTGCAAGGACCCACCTTTTCTGCATCTCCATCTAGTGTGCCTCTCCATCAGCCTGTAAGGAGGCACCAGGATTATACACCTTCCTCAAGGCCATAAACTGCTAGAATTGCTCAGCAAGGAACTGAGGGGGATATAAGAGACAGTGGCAGAAGCCTGAAAGAGGCTGGGGGCAGCAGGAAGAGCAGAGAATCCGCCAGCTACAAAGTATCAGTGATCCATGAGCTTCATTGTTACAAACAAAATATGCTGTAGGCCTTATTATGATGGTTTCATTAGTAGTAGTTTCGTTATTATGGTTAACACACCTGACACATTCAGAAAGGCTAGGAAGAGATTACATGGAGGAAACGCTGGACAAACAACAAAACGCACATCCCCCCAGATTCAATAATCCCAGTCTAACAGCATTAAAAGAAAGTCAGAGGGAAATTACTAAAATCTTCACTATTCACAGTAGTATACCACAGCAGCAGATACCAAAGAAATAATGGTATATTGAAAAAGAAAGGTCTCACTATTACAGAGAGACATTTTAACATGGGTTGTCACGCAAACTTTGGATGATGTCACCTTAGGCTAGTGTCACAAAAATGCATCTCCATGTTGGTACAGATGGTAATGCCAAAGCTGTAGAACATGTACCACAATCCACAACTCCTTCCTTCTCTGTTACAGTGTCTTTCACATACATTACAACATCTACTCTAAGTAGAAATGACTAGATAGTAAACAGCCACGCAAGGCAAACACACAGCAATTCTTCTGTAAATCAAGGCCATATCAGCAGAGTCAACCCCTGTGGACCATCTACACCTGTAGATGGAATTATTGTTTTAATTATTTGCATCTCTACCTCTATCCTCATACACCACCTGGGGAAAAAGATGTGCCTGATTTAAGAAAAAACAGTAACAACAAAGAAAGAAAACCTTTCTCAGTTCTCTCGGAAATTAGAACAAGAAATCTAGTGTCTGTAAATGTATTGCTTTAGGGAAAGCAAGACTCAGAAAGTATTAAATCTGCCTGACTAATAGTACTATAACCAAGCCAAATTAATTGAGTAAAAGCTCCCTTCCTTTGTTGATTGCACCAAGCCAGCTTTTGGACTGGTTCAGGCCACCTTAATCCAATACAGGTCACTTGAACAGTGTGTATTGCCAACATACACCACAAATACTGTTATAATGCATTGGATTCGATTTTAGTGTCAGACTTTCAGAAGTCAAAAGTATGTCACTGTCCACCTGCATTCACAAACATGTTCAACAGCTGTTTATCAGAAGTAGCCCATGCATGTGCACCAGTTTCAGGGTTTTATTTCTACTTCAGTGTGCAGATTCTCACTTTTACAGCCTTGTAAATTGTCTTCAGTTTCTGAGGGGTGGACAAGAAGTTTCAGAAAAAAACAAATACAGGATCAGAGAGCAAGCTATCCTCTGTTTTTACACGTGTAACAACAACAGCAACGAAAAGAAGGTAGCTCCATGGTTTTGCACACTCTACACTGTTGAAAAAGTATTTTCTGATTCTGTGATGCCACGCTATCTTAGCAAAAATAACTAGTTAAAAAAAAAAAAAAATCACAGCTGATGTACCAGGGCTTCCTCCTCTCAGCACTAATAGCACTTGGCAAGTTTATGAGAACAGCTCCAAAGGAAAATCAAAAGCCAAATAAAATTTAGTTTCAGAGGAACCTCTTCTTTGTATTTGTTTTGATCATATTATAGTTTCCTTTACTATAGGACACCTGCTCAAAATCAGTGCAAACTTCACTAATTCCTCATCATAATACATACCCTTACTGCTCTCTTTTAATCTGATGCTTCATATCCACCAGTTGCTTTCGGGTGACTTCAGTTTTAACCTTCATTTTGTTCTGCATTTCCATGGCATGAAGCCTAGTTGGGATTCCAGTGTACAGCACAGGTTCCTTTCAACTCTGTATTGAAAGTGCTTGGTGACTTATAAACTATGTTATTCCAGCCACAGATCTGGGAGAACCACCTTCCAAGAGTCTTTTGCTAATGGACTGCAAAACTCCCTTGTTGGCCTATTGAACACATCCCTGGCCTCATTAGGAACATAAGCAAAGAAGCCAACTACGTAAAGCTCTCCACCTGGTCTCCATTTCTTGGAACACTGGAGTACTGCAGAGGAAGTGGTAGGGTAATGAATACATCTTTGCAGGATATACAAAATTTTCTGGCTTAAAATCAAACTGAGAGGTCAAGCCGATCACAAAAGTATTTAATGAAAATTAAGGCTAACACTTTGGAGTAGACTTTATGCAGTGGAAGATGACATCAGTATTCTTTCCTCACAAGCCAAGTTCTCCAGCACTAAGAATATTCTCTCCTCTGCACTTAATCTCTAGACTAGGCTACAGGCTGTCCTAAAGCATGCCTTGGACAACTTGGTATGCTACCTCAAAACTGCTGAATGTCTACAAGATGATACAAAGATGTATTTTGTGCTGCAACTCTGTTTTGTTGTGTGGTCTTTATGTATATAGTTTCCATCCCTCATTGAATACTAGCAAGACTTTGCAATTGATGTCCGAAAACCCTTACCTGGTGATGTTATATGCAAAAAATAAGAATGAAGGAGAAGGGATTGATGCATCAAAAGTATCCACAGACACTTCAGGAATTATCCAGAACGCAGTTTATTAGTTACAAATTAGTGGGATATTCATTACTGGAAGGAATCTAAGAATATGCATGTACTAACATATCTAAAAAGCTACTACAGGAAAGAAAAAAAAGACGTAATGCAACACTTTGCATTTCTAACTACAAAATTTATTTCAAAATCTCATTTTTAGTCTTACTGTAAATTAATGCTTTTTTGGAACAAACCTGAATGGGCACCGTTACCGTGAGATATTATTCTTTCCAAAGAAATCAGTAAAATTATAAAAAAGCAGCACAACTACTTTTGTACAAAAGATCAGTGATAAGCAAACTTTAGATTAAAAAATAAGTAAAATCAGGCCACAGTCAATGAATATCACCAGCAGCTGGCCTGGATCCCCTCGGGATGGTAAGTTTGCCAACCTGTAAGTTATCACATGTAGCTCAGATGGTCACGACAAGCTTTTAGCAAAGCCGATCCACAAGGATTTTTCGTAAAATGTTATCTACTCTGCCTGTAATTTTCTCTTCTGCATGTAATGTTTTGCTGCTGGTGTTGCTGGTGATTTAAAGATAGAAACCCCAAATATCAGGATAGGCAGTGAACTAGCTGTATACAGCAGCTATTTCTGTCACTCGTGAAGACAGGAAGGACAGCCACTGTTTTGAGCCATTTTATCTCAGACTGTACTTGAAAGAGAACTAATGCACAGATGTAAAATCAAAGCATAAGAGTTTCCACAGTTCTTATTTCTGCAGAGGATCTGAAACCACACAAGAGTGCGTTTCTCAAATAGCTTTGTGAGTATGTTAGATTAACTGTCACATAAAGAATGAATATATTAGCAAAGTCTAGTAAGGGTCTCATTGTGCTATGATACACAGAAATAGATACTAAGAACACTGGTACCCCACATAGCTGACAGTGAAATACCTGAATCCCTTTTTTTGGTACAGTAAACATAAATCCTTCTGCAAGCACTGCTACTGCTTATGATCAGGTTCAACCACCACAGAAAAAAAATGTCCTCCTTTTCAAAGCAAGGGACACTGGAGAATTTCTTTTCTCCTTTCCCAAAATAAAATTACCTGTGCAAGAGGCCAATGCAGAAAGCTGGGAATTGAAATATCAAGGCAAAAAAAACTGATAGAAAGATGATTTTTTCATGGATTTCAGTATGACACATTGACAAAAGATGAAAAAATACAGGTAAAGACAAGAACTTGAAAGTCTTCAGAATTTACACTAAGGGCTCTAGTGTTTGCTAACTAAACTGTACACACACAGGCATATATATGCACGCTTGCAAGGAACAATGCTGACATGGTAATGCTTCTTTCACTTGATATTCACAAGACAGAATTCTTTCTGCCCCTGAGTTTTCCATATGAGCAGTGCCAGAAAAGAGCTAGTTGCCTCTCACTTAAAAAAAAACCCAACCAACCCCACAACTAAAACACATTCTTTCAGTGTCCTACATGTTTTAATTCATCGTGTAATTTTTATTTCAGAGCATGGCATTAGGGCTTTTCCTTAAAATGCCTATCTGCTTTTTGATCTTTACTGTTGACATGAAATAAAAGAGCTGTACATTATATAAATCTATAAATCTAAGTTTTGCTTAGCTTGAAGCTGATAAAAAGAGAAAAGAGAAAACAAAGCCAACTGCATAAATCCTTCTGAACCAAAAGGCATTCCCTTTTCCCTAACTTCCATTTCTGCACATCTTGTTTGCATTATCATCTGAAGTTTGTCTTGTTCCCTCTCTAAAACAAGTCAAACAGCAGAGCATAAAGATATGGCTACATGAATAAAAACACATGATCTACTTGGTCACTGCAAACCTAAAAATAAGCTCAGACAGAAAAACATTATCTGGCAATTGACATGTTTCTTTGATCCCTTCGTTTCTGTGTTCTGTCACATGCATTCAATCCAGCAGCTACTGGAAGCGCTGGCATGCACCTTCAATGTGATGAGAATCAACAGTCTGACAGAAGTGCTGCACTTTTACAGAGCCACGATATTAAATTCAAATAAGCCAGTTACAGAAAGGAAAAGTTAAATTTTAAGACAAAGGGCAAGACCTGTGGTACTAGGCAGTATAAAATGTGGCAAGTCTGAACAGGTGGCACAGCAATAGCTTATCAGGATTCACTGGCTTGGATCTTCCTGCACAGAAAAACTGTATCTCCAGTAGGATTCCTAAAACGGAAACATCTTTCTTGTCTCATCCTTTTGCTTTATGACATGAGAATTAAGACGGTTTGTGCTACAGTGAAAAAAAGTTACGATGACTTTTAGTTGTGGGGTTTTTGTTATTTTTTTTTTTTTCAATTCTGCTTTTCCATGCAGGAAGTCAAATTAACTATTTTGAGAGTAAACATCTGTTTTTAAGGGGATATTTTTATGTGTAATTTATATAGCTTGTAATGTAAAGTACCACTATAATACACTTTCAAAGCTGAAATCTCAGGCCTGAATTAGAAAGTCTTCAAGCCTGATCTTATGCTTACCAGGTGAATGATGCAGGGAATATTTATTTTATAGGAAGATGGTCAATGTTTCAGAGTTGTTGCATTTTGCTTATGCCTTCTAGAAAAGCAGCCATTAGGAAAGCAAGACAGGAGAAATAAAATTACTTCCCTTCAGCCCTTTGACTTTAAATTTTATTTCAAACTGTGCCCCAACAGCCATTCCAATGACCATACACAGATATCAAGAGGTGAAGACGAGAATCATCAAGAGGAGAAATGATGTCCTGCCCCACGTCAGTTAATAGTTTTATGATTAAAATGCTCCTAAGGGATAAGAGGAAACTGAATTTTGGTCTTCCATGCATTATTCAAACAACTTAATGCTCACACTCTTACAAAAAAGCAAGCAACAGGATACGCACTGCTGCTGAGAAAATGGTCTATAGAGACTTTGGGTGGCACATACACTTATTGGGTATAACCTCTGAGAGGCTGCAGTCTCACTAGCTTCTTCTTCAACTGCTGCTTGATAGCTTACCCCAGGAAAATCTATCACAGCAGAACCACAGGAAAAGGCTGCAGATGGTGTTAGGTAGCTTTAACATAAATCACTATACGTACTGAAAGCATGTTTAACTTAAAACTGAGCGAGTACACAAAGTCAGCTGTTAGAGGTAACCCACTAAACACACAGCTGAAGATAACCCTAGTGATAAAGAAATATATGAATGGAAGTGGCCAATGGCAAGAATGAACCTTGTATAGAAAGAGTAAGAAGCACTTTAAATTTCTATCCACCACTGATCATGGTACCTTAAACAACAAGTTAAGGCCAAAGAAATAAAGGACCAGTATCTTGTGGCTTGGATGCTCTACTAAGAAACCACATGGATGTAGTCAAAGGTCATTGCCTCCAAACCAAAACATTCTTCTTGTTATTGCGCCAGTAACATAGTGCAAACTAGATCTATCACTACCTAAAGACTTACCACTTTTTAAAATAACTTTCAAATGATTGGCTATTAAATGGTATCGGCTGTTAATTTTACTCCCGGAAAAAATAGATACTAGTGGTAGAACCAGAATTAGTGAGCTGGACAAGACACAGGGAGTTTACAGTGGTTAGAAATTTACATGCAATTAATTCCTTTCACAAATGCATAGATGCTCACGGGAATGATTCATTTTACTTGTAGTGGTGTTAAACAGGAAGCACAGTAGGGGAATTTGTTCTTGAGAAGTCAATGACCACTGAAAGAAAAGGGAAATGGGAGGAGAAGCCTGGAGCCTACAGGAATTCATAATGGTAACAGTGGGGTAAAATCTTTCTAGTTAAAATCTGAAGGGAGGTGCAAAAATGTTAGGACTGGCTCAGAGATGTGCAAGGACAATCTTGGGCCATTCATCCAAGAATGCCGTCCAGTTCTGATCACAGGCTTCATTTGTACTCCCAGCTGTGCACAAGAGTAAACTTTATAGACAGCCAGCAGCCTCATTCAAAACTTTTCCTGTATGATCTCAATTATCAGTAAAAAAAACACTATTAAAGAACCTAGAATTCATGTAATTAAAAGAATTATGGTAACTTCTAAAGATTTAAAGATTACAGTAGCTTTTGTTTTCAACAGTTCCCTATTGTAGCTATTATGTGATGTGCAGTAGAAACACTACATAATGAAAGTAGATTCATTTCAGTTGTAGGTGCATTCCAGTTTCCTTTTTTTCTCCACTGTGATGAAGCTCTTTTAATCAAAGTGATTTCTGTATCTAAGCAAAATTAATTATGCAGAATGTATTAAATGCACATTTAATTTTTTCATGACATATGCTTTGAATAATACAAGTTACTATGGACTTCCCACTTTCAATTTTCTAGGTGAAAGAATTTACTCCAATATATTATGCTTTCTTCGTATTTCTGGTACTTACCAGCTAGAAGTTGCAATACATGCTTTAAATATTAATTGTAAAAGATTTTTAAATCATGAAGTTTTGGAATCAAGGATTTTTATTTTTTTAGTGTTATCTTTATAGCTGAAGGAAGTATTTGTATGCCTCTGTTGTCTTCTCACTTGTGGTACTAATGCTGGGATTGTTCGTTTGAACCAACCCGTTCCCACAACAGCTGCTTTCATCACCAGCATGTAACAAGCAATATCCACATATTCACATATGCAAATACTGAGGATTCTCTTTCCATTAGACTGCAGAAGCCTGAAAGCCTTGACAGCATGCTAAAATGCTAGGATAATACAGCAAACTCAAGAATTATCACCTCCAAAGTCCCAGACCAACAAGACTCAGAGGCACAGACAGCACTATGTAGGTTCTGATAAATAGCAAGCAAAATTCATAGTCATTTTAATTAACTTAAAGCTATAAATACAGTATCTAAGAAGAGGCATAAGCGATATTAATTATTGCTTCTAATGACTGCATTTCAATGCAATAGAAAATATAAAGGTTTGATCCAAACAGAAAGGAAATACCTCTAGAAAGTACTGGAGGATGTTGGCCCAAGTGCTCATTTGCAACTATTCCTGGCAGATTACAGCCAGTATCCCACTCATGTAGTAGAATCATAGAACAGTTATGGTTGGAAAGGACCTTAAGATCATCTAGTTCCAACCCCCCTGACACGGGCAGGGACACCTCCCACTAAACCATGTCACACAAGGCTCTGTCCAGCCTGGCCTTGAACCCCGCCAGGGATGGAGCATTCACAACTTCCTTCGGCAACCCAGTGCCTCACCACCCTTACAGTAAAGAATTTCTTCCTTATATTCAATCTAAACTTCCCCTCTTTAAGTTTTAACCCATTACACCTTGTTCTGTCACTACAGTCCCTAATGAAGACTCTCCAGCATCCTTGTAGGCCACCTTCAGATACTGGAAGGCTGCTATGAGTTCTCCACGCAGCCTTCTCTTCTCCAGGCTGAACAGCTCCAACTTTCTCAGCCTAGTAGCACCATCAAACTTCCTGCAGACAAACTGCTTCTGTATTTATAGAATGGAAACAGATGAATTGCATCTGCTTTGGCAGTAGTGTGTCTTACTGACTCCCAATTTTGACTTCCAAGAAAGCAAACCAAAAGTAAGTAGGGAACAATCATTAATATTGGGGACTACATTAAGGCTATGCTAAACTTTGTCTGAGAAAAGGATTTGCAGCAACACAGTCAGTGCCTGGTGCAAGTGTTTGATGTAGCGATAATAAACCACTGTGACCTATAAATTATGTTTGATTCTTCAGTTTTAAAATTAATGTTATCTGTCTACATGAGGATCACACATTATGGAAGCTGCATCTGTGTGTAGTTACTGAAAGCTGTAATGGCTGTAGATCTCCAGCAGAGAAAGAGACGGAGCCTTATAGATTCAGCCACTGACAATCTGAAGGATGTTTCAGAACTTAGAAGCACATACAATACTGCTGTATTAATATGCCTCAGAAAATAACCAGGGGTGGAAGGGAAATGGAAACAACATTATGCTTCAGATTGGAAACAAAGACTTCTGTACCCTTCTGTCTCTACTATCTGCTTTATGGATACTTTATCCTCCCAGCTATCAAACCAGAGAACCCAGATTTACGTTTGTTTTGTACCATAATGGCCACCATACAACTGGGCAATAGGCAGAGTATAAAGCACACCCACTTAATCTTTCTACCACAACATATATTAAACGTACGTCTTACCATGCAATTTTGACAATCCCTGAGAATCAGAAGTCCATATTTTCCCAGGCTTCATGAGAGCATACGGCCCACACAGAACATATTGAATACACAAATCTACAGAGGAAGATTGTTTTAAGGCCTGGAACTCACAGCAGGAACTGAGTTAAGTTCAGTTCCACTTGGAAGCCATAAAAGCATGGGTTTAAAAAAAGGGCAGCAGTATCTGGTGTTTGATATCTAACAGTACACAACATGTTTATGACATGTATTAGGCTACAAAATCTGAGTTCATAGCCTGGGACAACAAAGCAGAACTCGGCTCTGGCATATGTAGAAGGAAATAGGAAGGCATGTCTTGTAGTGTAATGGATATTGCTGCTCCCTCAAGAGCTGAAGCTGCATAGAGCAGGTGGCTCAATGAAAGACATCAGCGCTTTGGAATAAATTAAAATACAATTAAAAGAGCAATTAAATAGCAGCTGGTTTAAATAAGAGTCAATTCAGATTGTATTCTGCTGTAAGAACAACTCAATTCAGTTGTGCAGAATTATTTCTCAGAATTGAAAGGGTAAGAATGTTTGGACAAAATACATAGTGAGTAACTAAAACTGTGTCAGTCACACAAAACTTGATTAAAAAGGATACCAAAATTGCGAAATCCAGCAGAGGTATCACTTTCAAGCTCCTTGAGAATAGGCTCATTCCAAACTGGACAATCAAGTCCCATGGTATTTTCTGAGGTCTTAAACCACTTTTCCCTAATTCTTAAAAAATACTTGCCTCTTCTTCACATTAAGTAAAATAACCACAGGAGCAACAAGAGAAAACGCCCAAGTATATAATGGAAAGAGGGAAACACACCAACACACACAACAATATATCAAGCCTACAGACTGAAATATAAAACCCCAGATATTTTCTACATTGAATGAGATCAACAGAAAAGAAGTGTTAAAAATGATCATGGTTAATTTCAGAATATGCTTTAAAAGGGCAGAACTGTCTCCAGGAAGAGCAGGAGTTACTTGCCAAGTAGGAAACCAATACCAGCTATTCTTAACCATCATAGTCTCATGTAGTGGAGAAAACTGAGTCATTTGACCAAGTGAACACCACTTCTTAGTTTCATACCTCCAAGACCCCTCCTTCCCCCCCCAACACCCTTTCTCTACAGCAAACACTATTCAAAGCCAAACAGTGGATGGATTCTGTGTTTGAAAAACTTTGTTGGGTTGGGAGATTTTTCTGGGGGCTGGGTGGGTTTGTTTTAATTTTTAATATGAAGTAGAATTAGAAAGAAGAGTTTTGCATTATGCATGACCCATGACAGTTTGAATCAACTCAGCCTATCCTGAATTAGATTTTGGGGTTAATCTTCCAGGCTTGCAAATTTGCATCTCATCTTCCAGACAGTAAAGATACAAAAGGACACTGGTGTCCCATGTAAAACAATCATCTCATACAGAATATTTTCCGAGAAGCGCATTTCCAACATGCAACTAACTGGAACTTCCAGCCACAGTACAACTGATCAAACAATCAGTATAATGTAAAAGAAGGGAAAATAATGAGAAATTACACGTCCTGTACAGTGTTCATTTAGGATTGAAAGACAGCTTGGCAAACATACTGAAAAAGTGGCACTGCCACAAGGGAGGCACACATGGCACAAAACCTCGCCATCTTTCCCTCCCATGCAGTGTGCTCCATGGCTCACTCTCCTCCCAGAGGAAAAGTAAGCTAAGCTACCTTCACTGAATTCCGCAATGTGCTTAGGTGAGAGGGAAAATAAAGAGCACCTCTCAGGCTACTCTTTACCATACATAGCCCGAGACACAAGCAGCCCTCCCATTCCTCTATGCTGGAGTACTCCGGAGATTTGAGTTCTGCCATCAGTCAGTAACTGAAAAGCCAAAGTTCTGTTATTTATTTAAGTGCTTTAAAAATTGACTTTGTTTCTTAAGATTTACCAGATTTAGGTTATGTAGACCTGGTAAGCAAGATTTTTAAAGTTATACACCACGGTTGAAAAACATCAGAGGTACTGTAAAGAATTCTTATGTATGGAACTATTATCAGTTAAATTCCACTTTTCATTGAAAAAAAAAAGAATTCTTCTCAACTCATGTTGAATAAAAGAAAGTAGAAAAATAAGCAATTCCGTTTTGACCACAATTTAGCTTGAACATAAAGGCTAAACCTCATCCCCCAACTATTTGAGTAGTGCAGCTGAAGAGCTGCTCGTGCCCCCTGTAAAACCGATTAAAAATGTAGTTAAATTTTAATTCAACTATCTTTCCAAAACAGGTGTTATCACAGTGTCATATAACATGAAACAAAACAGAGTGCATACATCAGCATGCCATTTTGGCATATGCATAGAGACACATACTGCGCAAACCAAGATTAGTTATACTCAAAAAATAACCGCACTTACCTGTTAATGTAACTTAGAGCAACATAGGTTGGCTGCTGAAGTTCTTGTTTCTCTAATACACGTGGGTCTGTATCTGGAATAAAAAAAATACAAGCAGAGAATTGAGTTTTCTATGTTGACTTTGAAAGTATGAAACTGTATACTGCAAAACAAGATAACAAAGTAGCTCAACCCAGTTTATCCGTACAGCGTACGTTTAGCACAGCACAATTGTTTCCTCATTCATTTGTAAACAGTACTGCATTACTTTGTACAAGAATTTGAAACATCAACAGTGATGTAATTTCCAGCTGTCACGCAAGCTTTCACAATCTCCCTCACAATTATCAGTTTTCACTGCTTTCCATGATTTACAGTGTTAACAGGATCAAGTTTTCTTCTTTTTTAATGTAGCTATTTCTAAATATGGTTGACATATTTTGAAATGTTTCAAGAGCGATCAAATCTCGTCCGCTGGGACTTGATACTTCTGCATGTCTGAGTTTTGCTTTCTCCCTTCTCTACAGCTTATTTTCTGAAGCTCGCAATCAGAAAAGTCATACAAGAATGTACTTGGAAGCAAACTGCTTGCCAAGCAGAGCATTGCCCACCAAAAGCCCTGAAGCAAACACAATCCAATTCCCTGGAGTGCCAACTTTCTCACTCAAATGAAAGAATATGTTCTCAATCACTGCTGGCATTGTCCTTTTCAGTTAAGTTTTGCTTTTATCTAAAAAGTAGTTGTCTTGATTTAAATTTCTGAAACCAAAACTAAAGGAATATGCCCACAGTTTGCATAGTTTTCTTATAGAAAAGAATAGGATTATATAAGTAAGAAGTTCTTTACTGTAAGGGTGGTAAGGCACTGGAATGGGTTGCCCAGGGAAGCTGTGAATGCTCCATCCCTGGTGGTGCTCAAGGCCAGGTTGGACAGAGCCTTGGGTGAAATGGTTTAGTGGGAGGTGTCCCTGCCCATGCCAGGAGGGTTGGAACTTGATGATCTTAAGGTCCTTCCCAACCCTAACTATTCTATGATTCTATATATGAGGTTTCAAATACAGCCTTGCCCTACATTGTAGAAACGCACCTTTAGGAGCTGAGCATAAACAATCTTCAAAAGTTCCCAATGGAAAACGTGCATCATGCCTGTGCAGATTACTTACACTGTCATTAACAACATTCTATGCATTACTTTAAAAGCAATTTTGGGTGCAACTTCTGCATTTTAACTACAAAGAACAGAAACTGCTGTTACTAAATTGCTCCCCACAGTACTGTTGCTATGCATCTTTTATTTCTGAGAAGCATCTACTTTGTGTTGGGGGGGTAGGAACCCAAAGCAAAATCCATATTTTGGATTGTTCTTGCTTCATCCTACAACTTCAAGCATTGTTAAAAGCTCATTATCTAGACACATTTGTCTGACCTGATCAGTTGCTTCCGGTGCTTTTTGTGGGTTTTGTTTTGTTTTCAAACCATGGAACAGTTATTTTGAAATCTCTCTCTGCTGCCCTGCCTTAAAGAAGATTTTTAACTGAAATGCATGGGGACTGTACTCAAGGTAGGTGCATTTGTCACGCCACTGTCCACAGCAGATTATATCCTTATTCAGTGAGCAGGGAATCCCCTGTCCCACCCCCCAAAGCTCAGACCGATCCTATTGATCTTTCTTCCTACATCTGCTCCTGCAAAATTTAGGATTTTGCTAACAGGCCTTTATCAGTACATCACTAAAGAGATAAGCACCTTTAAGGAAGTTCAGAGAAGAGGGATAAAAGCAGAAGTGCCAATTCAACCAGCAATCCCAAACCTGTTATCCTTAAAAGGAGCAGACCTTGCTGGTGCCTGGGGAAAATCAGCAGTAATCACCAGCACACCATGCTCAGTATTAAGCTAACCAAAGACAGCAAAGCATTATCTATCTTCTGTGTTATCTTTGTAATTCACTTCTCTGAGGAAGTTAGGTTCAGGAAACAGACAAAGATCTTTTGCTTGCCTCTGTTTCTAGAAAACCCACAGTCATTTAGCCACCAAGCATACAACTGCTGTCATGGTGAGCTCCACTAGATTTACACCTCGGTGGTTCATGGCCTGCTGTGAAACTGTCTCAATCCTGAATGTCTGCAAAGCATTAATCCCAGCCAGGACTATCTCAGAACTGCCTCAACTCAAGCCAAGGCTTAGTGGTTAAATCACTGCACTTTTGCTAATCCTGTTCTTAAATGGGATTAACTTCCATCTATAAACAACGGCCAAAGGAGACAAAATTTGGGCTGTTCTACATCAGTGCTGCACGTAACTGTGGGAGAGGGCAAGGGAAAGTTCTAACGAAGAGTTCACCCGCCTTCTGCTGCTTGCCACTGGCTCACCATAATGCCAGCTGCAGATGAAAACACAAAGACAAAAACCCCAAAGCCCCATAACTTCTGGTATCAAAGAAGCATGGTATCAAAGCACAGAGCAATTCGCTTGCTGCCACCTGCAGAGTCCCACCTCTCAGTCACGTGCTGCCTGCCACACAAGGAACACACTGCACACAGTCAACTTTGTGTTTCTATCCCTTCCAAATCTATGTATCAGAGTTCACATGTATTTCCAGTCAATAGTGTTGTGTATCCCAATTCCACCAAAAAATTATCTAGGAGGTGGTCAAGAACATCTCTGAGAGCTAAATTCATAGCACTCAAAATGCTTCATACATATTTATTCCTCTTGAAACCAGCTGTTGGGTTACCGGTCATGAGAACGTCACATTCAGTTCTGCACTGTAGCAGAACTATACCTAACCCTATGGATACTGTTTCTCTTACTCAGCTATAGTAACAGAAGACAAAAAGGAAGTACAGAAACTTGACTAGGGCCACCACATAGTTCTCAGGGAAGGCCAGGAAAGAGAAGTGACCAGGCCAGCTGTGCCACGGGTGCCAGCAGCCCTTCCCCAGGTGGAGGGGCATGATGACAGCACCAGCAGTCCCATTACACCCACCTAAAACCTTCACAGCCCTGCTATCCAGGGCACATGTATACTTGGCTCACCAGTGCTATGTTTTTTCTCACCCTCTTAAAATACCACCGGTCTGTTCCTTCCCCCCTCCAGTCGCTCTTCCTCATCCTCTGCCTCACCTCAATGCATTTTCTCTCTCCTGCCCCTTCCTAACCCCAATTCTCACTACTCATCCTGCCCATTCCTCTTCCCTCGAAATGTCCCGACATATGAACAAGTTAAAAATCACAGAGAGATGTCTATAACCACTTGTTCGCTCTTGTACCACATGACTGAACATACAAACAATTCTTCCCCTATACTCTGTCCCCTGCAGCCTCTGACAGCATCCCCACCCCCTTAGGGTACTTTACTTCCAATTTAGGCAGTCTCTACTTACTTTCTTAATGTTAGTTAGCACACATTGAAGTGCAGGGCTAATATACATTATTGTTAGTAACTACAGGAAGACCACAACCATCCCAGGCTTGCTTTAAAGGAAAAAATAAATAAATAAAATTACAGTAAGAAGCATTTTTTTCAGCATCTCTGTTTTCAGACAGCTGACACAGCTACAATGAGATTAAACAGCAGTATTCCCTGATGCCGAACTTTCAAGCCTGGACTATCAGTGCTCTGCTTCTCTCACACCTAAACACATTCATACAGTCTCTAGCACAGTTGTCTAACACCATGCATGCTGCCCAAAGCTACAGTCTCCAAACACGTTACCCCACTGACCAATATGTTATGGATCAATCAACACTCCCAACTGTCTGACTTTTGGATGAGGAGCAGAGGAGACAAAAATCTGTTGTTCAGTTTCACAAAATGGCCCTGTGTAATGTTAAATGTTTAGTCAATATTTCCTCAAGCACCCGTAGGTTGGTCAAAGTCAGCCAGAAGTAGCCTAAATAGTTTCCAAACAGACACCTATAATTGATTAAACACTCACAGATGACAAGTCTTTTTCCTGAAAAGCATTTAGGTACAGCCTAGGACTAATAATGAGCTCCCCTTCTTGTAAAAGAAACATCCAGACAGCACACGCAAGCAAACTACAGATTTTGAAGGGACTGGTTGATTAGCATTAACTAGTTACCCTCACTTCTTGAATTAACACAGGCTACCAAAGACTTGCTAGTTCATTAGTTCATTAGTTTTGCTGTAACACTTTAAATCTGTTAGAAGAAATTGCCATCCACTAAACATTAGCTGCCTTCAGTACTTGTCTCTTCTTGTAAGCATTATGTCCCACAGTGAGAAGAGAAGCACTATGTACTTTCTGCAATGACATAGGGGTTTTTTTTGGTTTTTTTTGGGTTTTTTTTTAACTGTGTCCTCTTATTTTACTGTGATGTTAGATTTTGAAAACAATGGTGTGCTGGTTTCAGCACCACAACAGCTGTTTCTTTTTCTTTAATGGAATATTATTAAAATAAATTTTATTTCATCCAAACTACCTCAGGGTTTTGTTCTTTACTATTAAAAAGACTGAAGTGTGGGTGCTAACAACCACGAGAGTTACTCAACTAATCATCTATAGGATTAGACACCTCCAATTTTTCAGATCCACAACCTGTCTCATACCAGGCAACCAGACAAGTAGTACAAATGTGTCATTAAGGGTAAGACCATCAACTGCACTGTGCCATCTCTGAACTACTCAGATGAAGCCAGGAATTTTCTGTGGAGCATGTCCTGACAAAATGAATCACGGACTACTGAACCAAGCTACGACCGCTGTACCAACTCACTCCGCGCAGAGATAACTTGCAGCTTTAAAATGCTGCAAAATCCTAAGAGCAAATAATAAAAAAGGCATGCACATCCCTCAGCCTTCAGCAATTATATGACTTGATTCAACATGAGTATTTCAGCACAAAATGACATGCTACATCTTCATTATTACATAATGGAGCAGTCAGTTTTGCCCTACAAGACACAAGGAAGTTATTATAAGCAGCTTCACATGAGAACTTCACTTTCATAAAGTCTCTGCATTTAAATCGCTGTGAAAAATCACTGTTGACCTTATAAAGGGCACACAGAAAAGTGCTAACAAGTTTCAGGGGCATTATTTCACAATTGCAAGCTTTCTTCTTACAGGGACTAGGAAAGGTCACTACCACTAGCAAAGTGGTAAAGACAACCTCAGAGGAAAAGAAATAATGACTTAAGAGGTAAAATTTAAACTCCTCTTCAATGTCATGAATATGAAGTGGCCAGTGCTCCTTTTACCCCTCTGTGCCAACATGTATCAGGCAGAAGTTGAGGTCAAGATTGACAAGAGTTCAGATACCTGAAGAAGGACATACGAATCCCTGTTCACATACAAATGAAAACTGGATTGTCAAGATTTTTTGGTGGCTGTAACACTCCAACAGATTTCATGATGTTGTAGATATAATCATTCAGGCGGTGGGAGCTGGAGGTAGGTGTCCATATCATAAAAAGACTTAGGTTTGAAAAACATGTCTTCTATCAGACATGACATTACTTAAATTTGCAACAAAACCAAAACCACAAAATTCCCCTTGCCAACCCAAGGGTGTTGTGTTTCTGTTTAATCTCAAAAACAGTAACAAAATTCCTTAAATGTTACAAAAATAATGGCCCTGCAAAGGATTTTAAAGGCACTAAACCTCATATTTACAAGGACCAAGCACTTCAGTGTGATCTATCTCCCAAGTCACTTGGAGACATTCACAATAATCTTGTCTTTTTGTGCAACATCTCACTGAGGTGAACTGCCAACACAGGGGTTCCGCCCCCGACCGACAACTGGCTTCGTCAGAAGATCCATACACATGTTCCGCTTGCCCACCCCCAGGTGCACAGAGTGCCTGTCTTGTATTTCACTTGGCCTTGAAACTGGCTGATCGAAGTCAGCACAGCTAGTTAATTAAAACCTACATTTCCTTGAAACCAGCCTGCTTCACTAATGATGCCAAGGCAAACATTTCTGTTGGCTTCCTCAAAACTCCACAATTGTTCTTACATGGATGTAGCTTAAAAAGCCAGAAACAGATAAATTAAATGTTACTGGAAACTGTTTCCCTTCCAAAGTCTCCAGTACAAGGAAGCCATTATGAATTTCAGTTTCAGTTCCAAAAGCAGTGTTATTCACATCTTCTTAACGAATTCAAAGAATAAGATTTTACACTTATTAACAGAGTCCCCTAGTTTTGTCTGTAATAGAATTCTTTTCCCCTTATCTCCAAAGAGAAGATGCTCTACACTTCAAATAGATCATCAGAGAATAAATACCATGATTCTGCAAGAGTTTTAACTCCCCCCAACTTCAAGATCGTCTTTTATGCTTATACACAAGTTTAAGTTCTTTCCAAGATCAAGGTATTATTGCCACAGAGATAGATTTAGCAAAATGTGTGAAACAGATCAGATATTTAACTGTTCCACATTTCCAGATTAAGCGCTTATTAAATAGAAGACTAAGGAAGCTCCATGCAGGCAAGTACAACAAGAAAACATTGTATTTCTTTCAACTCTCACAGTTTCGATGAACACTAGAGAATTTGGGATATTTTTTTGTTAGTACAAATTTTTCCATGTTTGGTCTATCCCAGAGTTGCAAAAATTAATCAGCTGCAAACAGTTTATTTCCCTGTCAAATTGCTCATAAGTACATGAAACCATGAAAAAAACCTAAAACCTGAAAGACACAGACCACATAAATATGACAAGGTGGTCAGGAAACTGAAGCTTTTTTGGCCTACTGAGAGACAGCTCTATTGGGCCGACAGTGCTCTGCTGGCACTCTGCTGCTGCTCAGACCTGCAACTGACTGACTGCAATTGTCATATTACTGCAGAAGGATAAGGAGTCCAAAGCCAAAGTAAAGCATCACAAGTAACAGTCAACAGTTTAAACTACTATGGCCAAAGAGTTGTGGTCAACAGCTCAATGTCCAGCTGGAGACCAGTGATGAGTGGTGTCCCTCAGGGGTTGGTGTTGGGACCGGTCTTGCTCAACAACTCTGTCGGAGACATGGAAAGTGGGATTGAGAGCGTCTTCAGCAAGTTTGCCGATGACACCAAGCTGTGTGGTTTGGTTGATATGCTGGAGGGAAGGGATGCCAACCAGAGGGACCTTGACACGCTTGTGAGGTGAGCTGTTACCAACCTTATGAAGTTTAACCATGCCAAGTGCAAGGTCCTACACCTGGATCAGAGCAAGCCCAGGCACAGCTACAGGCTGGGCAGAGAAGAGATTCAGAGCAGCCCTGAGGTGAAGGACTTGGGGGTGTTGGTCATTGAGAAAATGAACATGAGCCGGCAGTGTGCACTCACAGCCCAGAAAGCCAACCGCATCCTCGGCTACATCAAGAGGAGCGTGACCAGCAGGTTGAAGGAGGTGATCCTGCCCTTCTACTCTGCTCTCATGAGACCTCACTTGGAGTATTGTGTGCAGTTCTGGTGTCCTCAGCATAAAAAGGACATGGAACTGTTGGAACAAGTCCAGAGAGGGCCACGAGGATGATCAGGGGACTGAAGCACCTCCTGTATGAAGACAGGCTGAGAAAGTTGGGGCTGTTCACAGCCTAAAGAAGAGAAGGCTGCGTGGAGACCTCATAGCAGCCTTCCAGTATCTGAAGGGGGCCTACAGGGATGCTGGTGGGGGACTCTTCATTAGGGACTGTAGTGATAGGTCAAGGGGTAACAGGTTAAAACTTAAACAGGGGAAGTTTAGATTGGATATAAGGGTGACGAGGCACTGGAATGGGTTGCCCAAGGAAGTTGTGAATGCTCCATCCCTGGCAGTGTTCAAGGCCAGGTTGGACAGAGCCTTGTGTGACATGGTTTAGTGTGAGGTGTCCCTGCCCATGGGAGGGGGGTTGGAAACTGATGATCTTAAGGTCCTTTCCAACCCTATGACTGCTCCTAAAGCCTGAAAGAAAAGTTAACATTAACCTTAACAACTGCAAATGACTTATTACACATGTAGGCAAGTGGTTATAACACCCTTATCTAGGTGTTCCTGCTCCGGCAGGGGGATTGGACTAGATGATCTTTTGAGGTCCCTTCCAATCTCTAACATACTGTGATACTGTGTTAGCAAAAAAAAAAAAAAAAAAAAAAGAGAGAAAGAAAAATCAATCAGAAGGTTTATTTCAATAAGGGCTGCCTCAGGAAAAAAAGTGACAGGTATATATTACAGGCGTAGAAAGCAGCATCTGCTGAGTTAACACCCTGGTTTAGCACACACCAGCCTCTTCATATAGGTACTCCTCACAAGGAAGCAAGGCAGTGTTCATAGAAGTTCCTGAAAGCAGCAGGAATTTGTAAAAACTGCCTCTTCATAGGAAACACACCCTGATCACAGGAACACCTTTGCTAAGTATTACAACTGCAGAACCTGTAAGAAACAGTCCGAGGACATCACTGCCAAGAGAGAACATATAAAGAAATATCACAGAAATCTAAAAGCAGCTGGCTGAAAAATCAAAGCACAAAACCCTCCAAGAGCACCACAACCAACAGCACCCATTCACTACTGCAGACCATCACATTTGAAACTCCATTTTGTAACACAAACTCTTTCAGACACAACAACTCAAGAGTTTTGTCGTACCAGAAAATGGTATCTTGCTGGCCAGCAGAGTATTTAAGATAACCTCCACAGAAACAAATATGTGCTTTGGACTTACAGCAGAGTAGAACATTTTGCTACAGAACACTACTACTGAGCAATCATGTTTCATTCTTGCAAGCTGCCACTATTTAATTCAGAGTGTGAACTCTTGAAAGAAATGGCCATCCCTTACCTCCCAGTGCCCAGCCAAAACAAGGTTCTAATTACAACTTCACATGGTTTAAAGCATAATTACTCGAAGGATTTCAGGTTAAAATGGTAGCTCAGCAACACAACTGATCATTTGTGTAGATCATTTGACATTTTCAGTTTTTAACTTAAAACCAAATAGCCAAGTAAATGTAAACACAAGGATCTGAAAATCTTCTCAGAAGTATTTTTCATTAAAAATAAGTATTTGTAATATAACTATATGTAAGAAAAATATTATTTCAGATACAGAGAACAGAGAAGAATGCATGAAGTCCAGTCACGGATACTGGATCTTTAAAATACTCTTATTTCTGCAATTTAGATAATTACTGCACACTAGTAAGTGACCACAGTGCTCCTCAGACGCTGAAAGCAACCTCTGGATCTGTCATGCTGTCTTTAAATAGGCAATTAAAGTGAAAAATGAGGGTGTGTATAACTTTCCAGTGCCACATATATAAATAATACAACAGACAAATAAGAACAGAAGTTCTCAAACCAAACACTTGATCAACTTAGTCATGCCTTCATCTGTTTATTTGAAAATATATTACTTTGCTACACTTGTGGTCCTTATTACAGTCAATTTACTGCCTTAAGAAGAGATTTCCCTTGCCAGAAATGAAAAAAAAAAAACCCTTTCCATTCCTCTGCTCCCAAAATAATCTTTATTAACAAAGGTTGGATGGTAGCAAACTTGCTAGGATACCCACGAGGTAGTGGACAGATCCAAACAACTGGTATGTTCCTTTGTTCCTCAGTGGGACAATCTGGTTGACCAGAACTTGCCTGAGGTTGCCCCAAAGCTTGCTTTTTTGCTTTACACCAATTTACAGTACTGTAAACCATGTGCAGATTTTGTTAAATTCTTTACTTAAATAAAAGGATCATTTACTGTAAGTGTTCTCAATGAGAAGCTGATGGCCATGTGCAGGCTGTGACAAACAACATCAGAGATCCCTTCCTGTGCTTACAAGATGTGAGAGCTCTCTGTGTGCCATCTTGTATTCTCATCACTTTCACAAACCCCCTCACTCTGTCAAACCAGCACAACCAGCACTCTCTCTCAGCAGAGAAATTCAAGCTGTGGCCTTTTCTGGTCTCATTAGAAGCAGTGCAAATTAAGGGGTACAGCCCAGTTCACATGGGTTTCCTCAGACCCCCAGCAGAGCTAAACAACAGGCCATCAGCTACAGCCTGCAGTTGCCTCTGGCAGAAGAGATGGCACCTATCAACCAGTTTTTAAGCCATCTCGCATGTACCCACACCTCCAAAAACCCAACTAAAACTCCAGCAGCAACTATGAAGCAGGGAGCTGTGTAGGAGGATATAACCGTAATTCATGAAGAGAGTATTACTTGTACACTGTGATTGCAGACACCCTCATAATATTCTCATTAGCTCATGTCTCAATATAAAAAGTAATGCTGTAAATCAGCTAATTTCTATTCAAATGGAACATAATTGCTGGTAACTGGCTGCAGAGCTACAAATGTCAAAAAGGTGCCTTGTGATCTTTCAGATGTAGTGAACTGCAAGCACACTTCATGTGCCATGATGCCTTTCCACCTGTTATGTTAATTAGTTTTTATTTGAAACATACAATTACTGCTGCAACCAATGCAATAATTAATGGTTACTTTCAATAGGTAAAATTTCCATTAATCAAATCAACAGGAGATCAGCAGAGTGCCAGAAAGGTCTCATGGAGAAGAAGAAAAAAAGAGTCTGCTGCTACTTTTATTTTACTTTTTAAATTGAGATACATTAAATTTTTAAGCATCTGGAATGTTAACATCTTGAATTAAACTTCTAAGTGCAGATATACTTAATGAAGCTTGAAACAGAGAAAAATTAGAATGCCATTTTCACAGAATTTCCCAACATTTAACTGAAATAAAATAATCTCATGAGGTGCTGCTGGAGAGTGTTAAAATAAAAAGTCCATTCACACGTAAAAGTCAAGCACATAGGGCATAATATATATTATCAGTAATCTCTCAAATGATCCCACTTCAATAACGAAATGAGTATTTTAATTCCTTACCACACTATGATGTTTCTTTTGTCTGAGAGTATTAAAACATCATACACTGTGGAAAGGCACTCACTTTTGATTCACACAAATTGGGGAAGGTCCCCAAAATTATTAAGAGAGATATTATTCTATACTGAAACAATGATAAAACTACCTTATGGCATGTAGCACTGCCCCAACACATCCCAGCACGACGGCCTTTTTAATCAGTACTTTATGCCCTGACTACACCCAGTGCACCAGTAAACCAGTGGTTACATCACAGCTATGTTAACAGAGCCCTCTAACGGGGACACAACAAGAGGACATCAAAAGGACTTCCCTTGTTGACATAATTGTATCACCTCCCCAGACGACACACAGCGCCAATAAAAACCACTCTGCCCACATGGCTGCAATCCCCCCAGACGCTGTGATCCCCCCAGACACAAGCTCGTGTGAGGATGCCTGTCGGGGAAAACGTGTTTCTTGTCCTGTGCTGACAGACTGGAGAGAAAGGAGGAAAAGGGCTGGAAGGTGCTTCCCAGTACAGACCCAGCCCTGCACGCAGATTTTCTAGGTGTTCAGTCAAAACCCTCCATTTCCAAAATTCACACATTGCTCCACTCTCTAAGGTCACACACATCATTACCCATTACATTCAGAAGCCGGCTTAAAGGAAAAATGAGGAACATTCATTTTGCATTCAGCATTTTGCCAAAATTATGAGCAAATAATTTTTGGAGTTGGCACTGGATTGATTGGGAGTTTACAGAGTTCCTACCCAGGCCTGGCTTGGGTAAATCCATTGGGAGGTTTGGTCTTTTGGGGGCAAAGCTTGGTAACTAATAGTAGAAAAAGCAATCTTTACATGAACCACAAGTCTGTGCTTTTTCAAATCAAGCATGTGAGGTGAGTACATGCTTAAATCCATAATCTAGGATAAACAGTTTTGCATAAAGCAAGCAATTATTTCAAAACAGCCAGTTTTCCTGTTAAAAAACTGGAAAATTTATAGGTTTGTGTTTTGCTTTTTTATTATTACTCAAATACTCAAACCCTTGTTCTCATCTAGTTCTACTAATGAAAAACTGACTAAACATTCCAAAACAAACAAAACCTAGTATTACTTTAAATAAAAGTTCAAAATATATATCCTGACAGTTCCGATGTTTGAGGGTTTTATTTCCCAAAGTAGTAATGATCTCCAGGAGTTAAAATAATATGATTATATCCCAAATCCATGGCCAGCTAAACCACAACTGAACTGCAGTGGCACATATTTCATTTGCAATGTCAGAAGATCTCCATTTCAGACTATCAACATAGCACTAAATTTTCAAATGTCACTGAAAACAGGCCACTTCTAATTTTGGCTGAAAATGCTAAACGAACCACTATACGCAGTGCAGCTAGTATTTCACAAGTTAAATCTCTTCATCTTTACCAGGAATCAAAAAGGAAAGCTTTTTACTGTAAGTTATTTACTGTGTTGTCACTCCTCTGCAAACATGGGTTGTGGGAATTCTCGTTTCATTTTGAGGGAGGGTTGTATTAGAAAGAAACAATACATATTTTTCCTATGAGTCACTAGAATTGCTATTTAGAAGCTTATCTTCTGGGCTACTACTTTGCTCAGTCTTGTAGGAGACACACTGGATTCTTAACCTTCACTTCCTGCTGACAGGAACAGGGAGTGCACAAAACTAAGCAATTTCTTGTAAGGAAGAAGGGAATGGCACCATTACTTAGGGTTACTCAAGAGAAGCTCCCTCCCGAAGATGGCAACCATGCCCGGTGGAGCAAGGGCGGGAACCAGCTGTGTTCTTACACACTGCCAGGTGCGTAAGAAGATAACCTTTATCTCCTGAAATATCTTTTCCAAAATTCGTTTGGATATACTGTGTCTTACACAATTTTATTATTTCACTGGAAATAATTTCACCACCAATATGCCTTATCCAAGACTATGAGCAACTCCCACATTTGTCACTGGTGCTACGCATGAAACATCCAGCAACAAGCCTACGCCTCAGGCAATAAGAAACACACACATACTCATATGATATATTTCTTCCAGGGAGCAGGGGTGGGGTGAGGTGTGAGGGTCTCCCTTTAAGAGGAAGACATCATCACTGAAAACAGAAAACCAAACCTAACACTGTGAGATGAAAAAATTTACTTCTCTGCAAACAAATTGACAATAACCTAAATAAAAAAGTTATCCCAAACTGCACCTTTTAGAAGTCTAACACTCAATCATCGGGATGACAGACTGGTATTTAAAAGTGCTGTTAACCATCAACCTTGAGTAACAAGACTATTTTGTCTGCCCTTAAGTACTGACAGTGGAGCAGAACCTCTGCACTTTCCTACCTTGGACATCTGTTCTTGAAAGAGTTCATCTTGAGAACTAGTAAAGTGAAATAGATTATTTCATGTGCTGAAGTTACCACGTCAATTACAGTATCTCTATGCACTGGAAGCCAAGTGTGGTGAGTGGTCAGGTGCCTACCACGATGATCTGGCTACCTCAATCCAGGTCCTAAAGAACAGTTTGCAGAGCAGGGAAGAGATCTCACAGCTTTATCAAAACCGGATCATGCCAGTGCAGCCTCACCACGATGGTCTGAACTGATACAACACAACAATCGATCAACCACTCATGAACTGAGGCTTGCACAGGGATTTGAGAAGACATTTTCTGCTGTGCCAGTTTCCTTGGTAAGAAAACTTCCAAGTTTTCAGCGTGGCCAAATGGCTTTTTCCTCATCATTAAGCCCAGTGATGGTTTCCACACGCTGACTCACCCTGGTGTGTCATACGCAGGGGCAGGAGCGAGCGGAACCGGAGCACAGCTGGAACTCTCCGAGAGAAAGCCGCTTTTAACTCTTTACCCCCCAGTCAGTGAGAGGAAACACCCTTCCCACACAGGCAGCTGCGGCCACTACTTCACAGGGAGACACAAACGCAAAGCAACGCCTCGTATGAGATATTCAGCTTTAGAGTGAAAAGCCATACCGCCGGGGCGGGTTGTTGAAGAGCCGAGGGTCAGTGTATACAGGATTCAACACAGTATTTGCAAACCACCCGTTTTCCTGCCTGCACGGATAAACACATCTCTCCCCGCCCGCCCGAGGGACCGAGCCGTTCGAACTGCACGGCTGAAGGCAGACGCCGCTGCCCTGAGGAAAGCCGGGCCCGCCGCGCCCCCTCCTGGCGGCGCCGAGAACGCGCCCCCGCCGCCGGCGCCGCTCGGCCGCCAGCCGCCATTTGCGTTCGCGGGCGCAGCTGGAACCGCGGCCCTACGGTAAGACGTTATTTCACCTCCCGTAACAGGAGGTGGGTTCGAACCGTTTCGCACCTAGTTTCCTCTTCACAAGGCACCAGCGGCAGCCGCGATTTTTCCCGTGTTATTTCTGGCAGGCGTTTAGTCCCTCAGGTACTCTATATGCCAGTGGTGATGGGGAAAGATGGTAGGGAGGTACCACATTTAACAACTTAATAAATACCTTGTTCCTGACAGGGGAAGCCAAAGCAGTCAGTCAGAGCAAGTGACTGAGAGCGTGAGGGCCTGCAACGGAAACACGGGGCACTGCGAGTGCCACATGGAAGCCCTGGCTCTGTGACTGCTGGCCATAGCATTTTGAAGCAGGGCACACAAAATGGCTTCCTCATGAACGTGGCAGGTACGGTGTGCACCTGCACAGGAGTGGGGCATGCAGCAGCCTTGTTGCCACTCAGTACCGTTAAAACATTCCTGTTACAACTTAAAATGTTATCCACTGCTTAAATACTAAGTGTGTCACTCCTCTTTAGCCATTTCTTTCCAGTCATTCCCTTCAAAACAAAAAGGCACTGAGACACTCCTACTTCCAGTAGCTAAGATGTAGAGAAAACCTGAATCAGATTGAATTAAGCTAAGCCTCAATGTGTTTGAAAGCCAGAAGTTACGGCAGGGCAATAAAAATTATTTTAAAAAGTGAATTATAAGTTTAAAATAGAAAATAAATTCAGATAAGCCTAAAAATGATGACATTGAGTAGAGATGAGGAAATCAATGAGCTTAATAATCAATGATGTTTTAAGTCCAATGCATGTTCTCACACATCCTGTTTTTACTTTATTATCCCAATGCAAATCATGCTGTGTTAACAAATAAAAATGAATTTCTCAGGGCGAACACAAAGGAAATGCAGTAAGTACCAATTCCTTTGAAATTCTAACTCTCTACCCGTACACAGAATTCAAATAAATAGGCACATCAATGGATATGAAGTTAGGTTACTATAATAACAATACATAAATAATTTACAATTACGACAACATGAAGACTGTTCGCTAAAAAAGCTCACAAAACATTCCATGCTTTGGCTATCACAGTTTTGCCTGATAATTCACATAAGCTGAAGTGTCTGTACTTTCTTCACGTTTCATGTGATACAAAGCAACAGAAGGGGACTGCACTTCTCACTGCACAGTTGAAACCGGTGCTCATAGTTCACGTAAGTCAAGCTCGGGAAGGCTTCTCGGCAGACAAAGCTCATTTTCTGCTCAGAATATCTAAGATGATAAAGGGATCTAATAAATATCCTGGCTATGTCAAAAACATTTCTAAAATAAGTTAGGATAAGACAAAATATACAAATGAGAATTTCAAACAAACAGTAAAATTTCTCCTTGCAGGGAATGCTGTATGAAGAAAATCTGTTCAACAGTTTCTGCAGGTGAGCTTGAAATATTGTGCATTTCTGATGTCCTGTAATAATTCAGACAAGCAATGCCCTCATTCCTAGCTCAGTACAACTTCAAAAGGTAGTAATGCAGTTATAAAAGTGTTGAACCAGTAAACCATCAGTTATTTTGTTGTTGGTTTTTTTTGTTGTTGTTGTTGTTTTGTTACAAGTAATTAGAAGAACTTGGAAATAGGTAGGGGGGAAAGGGGGACATCAGTGATGTTGAAAACTTGAGCAAAGCCTTCTCAGATCATGATACATGAGTATCTACAGTACATATATAATTTCCCTAGTGTCTCAACGGAAAGATGCATGTTTCTGTAAACAATCCAACTGCTAGTTTTACATTTAATTGCTGCAAAAAAAGTTTACTTCCTGAAGTAATAGTTTAGTACCTTCTAAATTCTACTATTACTACTAAACAGCAGTTAACTGTTAGAGGTTGATAGCGTCATCCATTTTTACAGCAATAAATACTAATATTTTTATTCTGTACTGTTCCTTCCTCTGATCAACATCTGATTATGAAATAAAAAGCACATTATACATTAATCAAAATTATTTAAGGGATATGATAAAATGAAAACACTTGGTAGATGATGAGTTTTATGACAATTTAAACTGGTGAATTTAGCTCAATGTTTAATCATCTGTGCTGTTACTTATTGTTCAGAGTAATTTTTAAAATTCTCTAAGGAGAATGAAGTAATTTGACCCCAAAAGACCAGCATTCTATAGAAAGACACTTTCAACATTAAAAATAATTATTCTTAAAACATATTTTGATAATCATTTTACAACTATAACTGTACATAACAGAAAAAAAGTAACATCGCCTTTCCAAGTCTGTTACCTACATGGAACAGCAGATGGCTTCCCATTTGTAATCTGTTTCTCTCTTCTCAAGAAATAGCTTAAAAGTTTAACCAAACTCTTTAAAATGTTTCTATCAAACTTACTTAAACTTACTTAAAAAGCTATGGCCGACTAAAAGGGTACTTGTTCAGAGGAACAGCTTGTTTGGTTTGCTGTTTCTAAACAAACTAATAAAAGAATCCATTTGGCATCCCCCCCCCCAAAAAAAAAAAAAAAACAAAAAAACAAACCCAAAAAAAACAAATAAACCAAAACACCTTTCTACAGGTTCAGCAGACACCTGCATATCAGCATCATGACAATATAACTGCATGCCTGCTAGGATTAGTGCATAATATTTAACTTAAGTTGTTTTGAACTCTTTTTATTCAGGACTAACAGTAGAGTAAATAAGCACAGTGGTTGGATTACAAGAGAAATTAAGACCACCAGCAAGAATACTCCTCTCCCTCAAGGCGTTTTCCCTGCCCCACCCAGTAAGCCTTTTATATTCCCTGTTCCTCTTTCTGAAACATTTACCAAGGGCAAGTGAAATATCTCTCTCTCCATTCAGTTCAGATTTTAGCAGCTTTTAATATTCATTCCTTAATGCAGTGTCAGTGTGCTCACCCTTTGCTCTACAGAGTGGTATTGATTTGCAGTAAGAAGCAGAGAAATCCCTAGAAACTCCTCCATAATTTACTGTAACTAAAGCTTTTCACTGCAGTCAGTAGACTACCTAATAGCCCAGTCAAAATGAAGACAAACATCTTCTATGACAGACAACTGTGGGGAAGGTGGCATGAATTAGAGAGTATGGAAATAAACACCTTAAACAAACCACCTCAGTGGGAGACTGGCATTGTCTGTCAATGAACTGCACACAAGATGCCTAGAGAAGCCCCGTTAACAAAGAGCTGCATATTTTTCTAGGGTTCCCATGTCAGCACCACCCCTGACGCCAGAAACATTAATAACTTCTGCCTTTCTTCCTTCTGGGGAGGGGAAGGGAGTTGAAATCAAAACAAAGTATCTAAAGAAGATTTCTTTTACTGCTAGTTGAAATTTGTCCATACCAAGTACTGATGTAAAATGCTGGGGTTGAAGCTTTGTTTTTGTTTTGAAAGGGGTAACGAGAGTCCTACAATTTTGCTGACCTATAAAAAGCTTCAGAGACTCCCTACTAGATGCTCTCCACTGCATCAGCTCTGAAGCCAAGCTTGCCAATCTGATGAGATAATTAGCCTTGCGTAAATCTTTTCCTAATTAGGTCTAACTTCTTGTCCTTTACATATTTGGAAAATACTTTACGAAGTTCAGTAACAAAGAAATGTACCAGACTGACAGCTGTCAAAAAATGCCCTCTGTATTACCTTGGTAAGCAGAATTCCAGTATGAACAGAGAAAATACAAATTTTTCTATTGTTGTATCACTGGGATAAACACTTTCCAGCTTCCAGATCTGGAAGGCATGTACTGGCACATCATTCCAATAAAGGATGAGTCCCAAATACTTCAACAACCCATTGCAATCTGACTTCAACAGAAAGAACCCCGGTAGAATGGGCTGCACAAGGCGGGTACAGGAAGGTACAACATGCTTTAACACCTCAGTCTAAACCATCAGTGGACGAGAACAGAGGTGAATGACAGGAGGCAGACTACACTGGTGATGATGCAGCCTGAGGTAGTGTCTGCTGGAAAGACAATAGTCCATTCTCCATGTCCATGCAGTAAATAGCCTTCCCTCTTCAACTACCAGCTAAGATTATAAATCAGCATGTTTCACAATATTAAAAGCCACTCCAGCTGCAAAGGAACCAAGACCATAAATTCTTTTCAATGCACCTTTGAACAGCAGCAGGCAGTAGCAAGGCTTTCCTGAAAACGGCTAGACAGCTGTAAAATAGCTGCTTCAAATTCAGTTTCTCTCACAGGAGATGGAAAAGATCTGTATGAACTGCTTAATTAACAGATCAAGCCAGCAAGACCCATGAGGAAAAAATTCAGCTCTTAAAAGGTTTTAATTCTGTTTCTTGAAAATATTTCATTTTATATTCTATGTGGCATTTCTGAATTAAGGCAAAAACCTGGTTTGAAGAAACCTCCAGGTTTCTTCTCCCCATTGCTGCTAATGCATGTGAAGTTAGCAGCAGGGATACAGTTTGCAGTATTTGTCAAAAGGATCAGCACACTAACTAGAGGTCTGGGGAATCCACACACAAGCTCTTTCTCACACAGACATGAAAAAGGTCATTGCTAATCAGTTTCTTTTCTCATATAAAGTCAAATGCCTCTTAATCTCCAGCTGATCACTTAATTTACCGAAAAGGAAAGTAACTACTTTTTCTGCAACTCAACAGCAGCTGTAGTTCCCCTCGTGTGTTTTCTATGCAAATTCCACCTCTGCTGTACAGTAAACCTACAGGTAAAGGAACATCATGGTATCTGCCATGACCATTAAAGCATCCTTGAATTCTCTGGCTAACAATGATTAATAGCTGCAATTGTTGCTCAGTGCTTTCATTGAGACTTCAATTCTGAATGTGAGAAGAGCATGTTATGAAATCAGAATGGATGTCATCAGTAAAAGAACCACAGTTACTTTTCTTTAAGTCTTAATCTCAACATAAATCAAGAAGGGAGCCTACTAGCTAGCACAATGTCTGGAATAGTAGACATGGAGACAGTAACAAGCTATGCCATGTACTTCTAAGAGAGAGCCCCTGAGAAAAGATGCAAGAGTTTCATGGACTCTGTTGAACAGATTAGGAGATGACAGAATATTGTATCATTCTCTGCATTTTACAGCAAGTCTGGACACAGTCCTGGTCTCCAGCATAACCAAGACATTCTAAATCTTGTCTTCTGTCCAGGTACAAGATCTTCATGTAACAAGAAGCAGCTTCATTCCTCCAGATATAAAGCAAAGATGAAATAGAACTGTCATGAGGCAACTGGAAAAACACTGCACACAAAGTATTATTTCATAAATAACAGAGTGAATGTTCTACGCTGGCTAGGATCAAAGGCTACAGGTTCCATTTCCAGCTCAGCCACAGACTGCTTAACACCACACCTCAACCCTTCATCTGTTTGCTGTGGATAAAATACAGTGAGATTCCTTATGTTACATTAGATTTGCTGGTACAGCCAAGTATCTGTAATGAGATGTGGGGCATAACTGTACTTAAAAATCTTGCCATAAACACTTTTCACAGTTTCAACAACAACAAAATGCCATTTGCCTGTATTACTACCAGTAGTATTAAGACAGTCATACTTTACAGTGTACCATTGTAAATAAAGAGACAAAGAACTCAAGCTGTAAAGTACAACACTGAGGGGAAAATGCAAGAGATTCTGTCTTGTCAACGTATATAACCTTTTCACTGCCTGTATGCAAACATTCAATGATCTACAAGTGCTTGGAGCCACCAAAACAGTGGTCAGGGTGGGTGGGGAGGATAACACCCAAAACCACCACTACCACCCTGAAAATCAAAAAGCAGCACTCAGTTTGAGTTCACTGTCATGTTCCTGGCAAAACGTCTGCTGAAGCACTACAGAGATTTTTATGGGCCTAGTGGAGACGCTGAAGAAATACAAACAAATCATTGAATACCAGCAGTGAGAGATAAACAGTTTCAAATGCTTCGTAGGACTAGAATCCCTTTGCAGCCAGATTTAGTGCCAAGATGAAGACTTGGAAGGCTTCTGTCAGACTATTTCCAATTACAGTGGTTTATGAAAACACAGGGGATATAGTACGCCTTGATGAGAAAAACCAGTGTATATATATGCTCATCATCCTTGAGCAGAAAGCACTGAGGTAAGTACTAGTTGTTATGGATACGTCCGCATAAGTAATGGAAGTTATTGCATCTAACCTTCAGTTTTCATTTATTTTGTACTGGAGGGTGTGCGTGCGTGCACAGAGGTTTATGTTACAAACTTCTATCTGCCACAAAATACTGAAGTGTTCTTACATTGTGTGACTGAAAAAATGCCTTCTAGCAATGAGTTTAATGTAAACCCAGAGGAATCAAGTAGGATGATGCTTAGACGCCTTTAGAAGACCTTGAAAAATGCACTGCTAATTGTTCTTTAATCGATTTGTGTATTGTTCAGAGGTTTAAAAACTATTCATCGATAAGTAATAGATACAAGCTGCTTTGAACTGAGTACACACAATTAACTGTGACTAGTTTTCATGACAGAACAGATCCACAACTCATTTGCGTGGTCTTTGTGTCAACCAACCTCTTATGCTAAGAGCTGTTTTTCTGGTTGCTGGTGCTGTACTGGGGGAAAAAAACCTCCCAACCATTACTGATGACCTCACAGTTATTAAACAACACCCAAAACCTAGAAATACCATCATATTCTATATGTTCTCCTTTGTATGTGTAAAAGATAAAAAGATTCTAAGAACCAGAAGAACCAAGAAAAAACTCGAAATCAGTTTTGGTATGGATACCTGTTAATATAAGATACACATCTCTCCTGCGTAGTAGCATTTTTTCTCCTTAGCAGCTTGGTGCAGTGCTGTGGTTTTGATTTTCAGCCTGGGAACAATGCTGCTAACACCGATGTTTTTAGTTGTTGCTCAGTAATGTTTAGTCTGACCAAGGACTTTCTGAGTCTCATGCTCTGCCAGGGAAGAGGGGAGGCCGGGAGGAAGCAGAGACAGGACACCTGACCCAAAATAACCAAAGAGGTATTCCATACCACAGCACATCATGCCCAGGATGTAAACTGAGAGTTACCCGGAAGTGCTAGTTCACTGCTGGGTCAGACTAGGTATCGCTTGGTGGGTGGAACTGTATTCTCTTCCCTTGTTATTTCCTTTATCATTATTATTGGTGGTAGCAGCAGTGGTTTGTGTTACACCTTACTAAACTGTTCTTATCTCAACCAGTAGAAGTTACATTCTTTTGATTCTCCTCCCCAGCCCTCCAGGAGCAGGGGAAAGAAGGAGTGGACTGCAGTGGCTGACTTGCTGACAGGGTTTAAACCACAACAGCATCTGAATCCAGGTGTGTGGTTTTGTTGTTTCTGGTTGTGGTGTTTGGTTTGTGGAATGTTTTTTGTTTGTCTGTTTGGTTTTTTGTGTGTGTTTTTTTTTTTGGGGGGGGGGTGGTTGAGGTTTTTTTTGCTGTTTTCTTGGAAGGGTTGTTTGGTTTTTTTTGAAGTAAGTTTTAATTTCAGTAAGAAAACTCATCGCTGTTAGTAAGAGACAGTCTGTTCTGTAAGGCAAATCTGACAGCCCCTGAAAAAACTGGAGGAAACCCCAATTTGTCAGATCTGGAAATCAGTCAAGCGAAAAATCTGATTCCCAGATTTTTATCCCAGTGAAGCCAACTTAACAAGTTTGATATATCAAGACTATGTACAGAGAGTTTGGAAACTCAAAGCTCATGATTTGAAAAGCACTAGATTAAACTAAAACCTTTGCCTGTTTCCCTGGACCTCCATCCTCCTTTAAACCCAAGACTGAAAAACTTTTCCTCTTCTTGTCTCCTTGCTTGTCAGCAGTCCATAAGGGTAGTTTGTGCTTATATGCATATTTTGGTCAAATGAAAACAGAGAAAAAGCCTCCAGTTCCCTCATCTTGGAGATCAAGAGACTCCAGCAACCTACAAAGCTCCTTCACAAACAGCCTTTCACAGACTCCAAGAATTTTTAGGTACTTTTGCTTTATAATCTCTTCACAAAGATCTACTAGGTTAAAGCAATGAACAATTTTCAGAGACCTGTAACCTGGCCAAATTTGAAGTTTTCATTAAAAAAAATTCCTCTTTGCCCTCTGTTAAATTCTAAAACTTGCTCCAAAACCATCAATACAGATCATCTGAATCATAGGGGGATCCTTTCTTTTAACAATTTTTTTCCTTTATTTTCTTTAAAAATCACACAGAACTTTTTATTTAAAATTACAAACAAAGAAAGTGTTCAAACACAGACATAGACACAGAAACAGCAGTTCAAATGGTTTAGATATGGAAAGGGTAGAATTAAAAACATTTTCAAACCAGAAAATTGAAGTTCATTGAGAGGTCCTTACCACAGTGTCTTTCCAGATCTCAGGTGGCTCAGTGTTTTAAAAGTTACTAGCTGAACAGGTACAGAAGAACTATCATGAACAAATAGCCTTACTGACAAAACAAGAGCATCTTAAAAACATGAACACGGAAGGAGATACTATCTAGCTGAACCTTTCTTTCTTCTGCTCTTCTAAGTATTTCTTTAACCCCACTCCTTTACTTTGAAATAAGAGTGGAAAAAATAACGTGCCAGGTAGCTTTACACCTACCTATTTAACAGAAGCCAGTCTCTGAAAGGGAAAACTAAACCCTTCCCAGTTCAGAATTTCGCAGCTTAGTTCATGCCAGCCTTTGGCACCATCAGCATTTATTTCTTGTTCTAGTTTTCCAGATTTCCTTTAATGTTTTGACTGCTCCCCAAGGTTTTGTTGTCTTCTTTTTTGCAAGACCTATAATTTCAGCTACCTCCATGCACACCATTTGAAACATTCTTTGAAGTACAGAGTTTACAAAGGGAATCAGTGAAGACCAAACGGACAGTAAGCTCTTAGATAGATGTGATTTCTGATCTCAGCTGATGGTTATTTTGTCTTCACAATCAGCTGCACTACTACTTCTGCAATATCAGTATCAATTGAACTTCTTTTAAAAACAGCTGGACTTGTATTAAACCTTTAATAAGGTTCCCAAATAATATGCCACAGAATAGAACTTACCACCATCCACCTATATGTGGGAAGGATGACTGAAAGTAATAAAAGAAAATGGGGGAGGGAAGGAAGAATGGTATAGACTAATATAGAAGTAGTATTTTGAATAGGATTTTTGGTTACATGTAGAGATTTAGTAGGAACTATATTGTATCTGTAATTCCAAAATCATGGCACATTTGTGTTTTTTTTTTTTGCAAAAATCACTGCTTCAGTTAAAAAAATAACACTTTTAACAGTTAGATGGTTTATTTAGATATTCTGACCGCACACATACACAAAAACCTTTTTAAAGAAGTCCTTAAAAAAGCATATACTCCTAAAACTAGTTCAAGAGCATCAAGAAATTTTAAGCTAGGAATGTTAGCCTACTGAAACAAACAGAACTGCTGAAAAACACTAACCCGCATCTTCCAGATGGCAGTAAATTCTTAAAGTCTTATGGTGAATAACATGGAGGTTCTTCCATGTTCTCAGCAATATCTAGCCATAAGAAACTTTTCACTTCACTGGACAAGCAACAGCATTTCTTCTCCCCTGCCCCACGCCAAATCTTCCCAACTATTTCTGTGAGAACTCCCAGTTTCAGGAATTGGTACATTCAGTGTGATTGCTGCAGTCTTGCTGCAACTGGAACTTTACATATCTGATTAGCTACTGGCATTTGGCTCAAGAGTTCAACCAGAAAACACTGCTGTACGTGAGAACTGCTATAACTCTTCTTTATTTTACCCATTCTAACGTGCCTCTGCCTCTTTGTCTCTCTCCCTTTCTCCCCCCTCCAACCTCTTATGGCAGCTGTGCAGCAGTTATTTTTTAACTTCAGAGGAAATCTGGAAATCTGAAGACCAACAAAAAATGATCTCCAATAACAAAATTCAAGTCTGTATCTGACCTGCCAAATGAACAGGTACTTTCACCAAAAGACAAGCCAGCTATCTGAACTCTAAAATACTGCCAGGACAAAAAGCAGCTTGCTTGTTCAGATGAGCAACCAGTCTCTTGAGACTTCAGAGATAAACCAGACAAAATGCTGGACAGGAACAAAAGGTACAGTAATGGTGCAAGAGCTGGAGCCTTGGATAAGAACACAAGCAGGGGGAGGAAAAGTCTTCCTGAATTTAGTAATTTTGCAAAGCCAAATTTAACTCATAAAAGTAAACCATTTGAAGCTGAGCATAAAATTTTATCCTTCATTCCCTGTGACTTCTGGAAATCACAGAGTACCTCATACCAACTTTAAACTGCAGAACATATTGTGGAAAAACTGTTCTAAATTTGATACTTTCCCCATCACAAGTCTGGAAAGAATGTGACTATGCAAATTCAATTTACAGCATGCTATAGATAGGGATACATTTCTGCAAGTCACACTGAAAACTGTCTTCAGTCTTTGTTGCTGTTTCCTGCCTAGGGTGCGAGAGAGTAAGCAATACTACTCAACACCAAAATGAACTCAGAAGGATCAGATATTTACAAAACAATCTCCCAGATATTCTAGACAGCTATTAAGATTGATTTGTTTTATAGGCTATAGCCTCTGGCATAAGCTTAAAAGAACAAATGGCTTGATCCTGCAACCCTTCTTCACACAGCTTAATCTTACTGCCTTTGAGGAGTAACATACATGAATAACAGGATAAACAGTGGAGGCCCTGAGATCAAATAACTCAGACAGACAGATACCAAAATGAAAATGGTATGAGAAGAACTGATTCTAACTGATTAAGAACTAGGTGTAATTAGGACCGAAGACATTTGTTTTTAGAATTCTTGTGATGCATTACATTCATCATTTGGGCTGTCAGGCCATGATGACAGCATTGGCAGCAGAACACAGAAGATGAAGTTAGAGAACACTCTTATCAGATGCTCCCACTCTCTGAAATTATCATGGCAGCAGTGGCAGACAGACTCGGGCTGCCCTCAGAAATTAGGTGCTGCCTTCCACAAGCTGCAAGCCAGGCAGCACCATACCATATTGGTAACAGCATACTAAAAGTTCAACTTCTGAAATAGCTGCCACAGTGGCAAATAGGTAAGACTGCACTGGGCCACAGCTACAGAAACAGAGCAGAGATTTAACTTTTCGAAATACTACTGCTGTCATGCAAAAGAACTCTGAGGTCAGATCTCTCCAGCGAAGCAGTCAAAAATGGAAGCAATTAATTTGTCATTACTGAGTTTATCAGCCAGGGTAAAATGAAGCGTGCACGAACTGTACCCTACAAAGCCTCAGATAAATGGTAATTTGCTCTGTGAAAAGTTCATGAGGCAAAAACAAGACCTCTGATACATAATCGTGACTAAGAGAGGAACATTGTGACTAAGAGAGGAAATGGTCATCAGGGACAACAGCAGGCTAATACAAGCACTGAGATATATGACTATGCCCTTAAATCTTGTCACCTCATCAGTTATCACCATTTTGTTTTTTGCACAGAGTGTTAAGTTTTGCCCCACTTTCATACTTCCCACTAATTTCCCACTTCCTAGGTATTCAACAGAACCCCTTCTCTGGAAGTGAGAAAGTCCGTATATTCAACCCTTCTGTGTATTCATTCACAATAGCGTGCCACAGCTGCCTAAACTCCTCCCACGGCCTTATACCTTTCAGTACAGGATTATGACATCTTTCAGCAAAGTATTTTTTAGTTTTAAATGGTTTGTCTCAAGACTCTCAGTAGGGAACTGCAGGGTTTCATGAATCATTGCAAAGATGGAAATACCTGCTGTCAACAAACAGTCAGATCGCAACTGTTTCACATAAAGCCAGAGGACAGATGTATCCGGAGTGGTCCCACTTTGCGTTGCTTTACCAGTGGCTCAGAAAACAAGCAGCTGTGGAAGTCACAAGACCACACACCCTAGATGAAGAAAGTGTTTTCACTGTGATCGCTTATGTTCTTTTCAGAAAGGTTCATTACTGGTATTTTAACTGTTAGGGGCAGTGATCTGATTTGCATTAGATGTCTTGCTATGTATGTCCTGCTCCACATCCACATGACACGGGCCTGACTTCCACATAGGCAAAACTGGCATATAAACAATATCTCATTTCAGCTTGTTTGTTCTCTTTATGAACCCTACTCCAAAGTCATCCAGAGGTCATACCATATGAAATAGCCTTCCTCTTTCATATGGGTCTTCTTTCAAGATTAATACCTCAAATAACTAGTAGTTTGTAGAATTTAGCAATGAGCAAACACAGCCAGTTCTCCAACCACCACCTGCTCTCCTTACGAATGAGAAAACCTTTTAGGATGCTGAACAGACCTCATTTTTAAGAATCATGATGCAGAGATAACCCGCTGTCTGTACCAGATACTTTTAGGGGGAGCCAAATAATCTGTTCTACAGAGATTACAAAGGAATACACATTATAAGACACACAGTCGTAATTTAATGGAGCTAGAAGCCACATCACAGATGCAACATGATACTTCTCAGTATGTGTATAAAGGAACAATGGCTTTGTCTCTGAGAAAAGAATACAGTTACATAAATACATTATGTGGCACCCAAGGTTAAACTTATCTCAATTTCTAAAGCACAAAGAGCTGCAACTTGCTTGCCAGAATTTCCTACAAAAACGTTGCTGTACATCAGAGCTCAAGACTCCAAACTGAATCAGAGCAAAGAGCTATTAAAAGGACACAAGGTAAGAGAGAGAAAAGAGAAATCAAATCAGACATCTGCTATAGAAGCCACAGAGACAACAACAAACACTTATGTTGTTTGCTCCTTGATTCCTTTCTCCTCACACACTATCTGATGCTTTCAGGTTGAGTTGTAACGAACTCAAGACAACCATTATACTATTAAAATAAATGTATAATTTTATTCTGATGTATTATGTGACACAGGATAGACTAATACAAACATTTACTTCCCAGAGAAGATGCTACAGAAGTAAGCTATGATAACAAATGAGTAAGGTCTCTGTTTCCAGTTCTAAGTAATCTCATACCTGTTACCATCACATACACAAAAAAAGGTAGGAAAGCTATCAGCTAAAAATTGAACTTGGTGTGAAACTCAAAGTCATCCAAGTGCTTTTTATCAGGCTGGGATCATGCCTTGGGAGACTTACAAAGTTATTAAGTCTCTCTTCAGTTGCCCAAGGAAGTTATAAATTCAAACAGAGTTTCAAGAAGAACAAACACATACTCCAAACCTATTAGAACAATTTAGGGAACACTAAATATAGTTATTCCCTGTTGCAATTATATTAATGATGGTGAAAGGGAACTTAACATCAAGAAGCCTCAGAGAAGTCTAATAGTAGCTAAATACATTGGAAAGCTATTAAAGGAAATCTGCATTCATTTTATTTAAACCAACTACATAAAAGTTCTGAAGGAATAAGATACAGTTATTATCATAAGCAAAGCTAAAAGTTCCTCAGATTCAATTTGCAGCCATGTTAAACTGAAATACATGCACTCAAGAGCCAAATAGAAGATGCAATTATCCCAGCTCAGTTTTATTTACTTAAAGTCATCCAACATTCCTCTGAAAGTTAACATTTTTAAAGGAAATATTTTGAAGTAAAACGTTAATGTACTTTTCCCCAAGAGAAGAACAATTAGCACAGCAGGTTTTAATCAAGTGGCTTACATTCCCCAACCCTGAACTCTCCAACTACAAGAGTCATAAATAATATCTCTTTTCAGATACCAACAGGTTAAGAAATGTCAGTTGTAGTTACTAACTTCATGAAGCTGAAAAATGCATTCATCGTAAGAACTGCTGCTTACCCCCATGAACTCTCATAAACCAAGGCTAAACCTAATTGATTCTGCTCTTCTGTAACCACACTCTAGCAGTTCTCAAGAGACTGTTTTGCAATTTCTCTTCTACAAAGCTAATTAAACAGCATCAATTGAGCAGGTTACTTTTAATCTAGAGATTTTGTAAGAATTTGAACCTGGGAACTGTGACTCAAAAAGCAGTAGCTCTATTATTTAAAAAGCCTATAACCAGTAATCTCACTTTGCAGACCTCCAGCAATGATACAGGAAAATAACCATGATTTGTTCCCAAATACTGTGTCTGAGCAGCCTAGTTTTAAACACTCTCAACACCAGGATTTCACAGCACTTTAATTCACCATATATACCCCACTTCTTGCTTCATAGACCAATCATGCCTTCATTCCTCGTTAACTCTCAAAAGCACCTCCATAGCTACTTCTGGAGTGATGAATAAAACTTCCCTGACCTAAACCCACATGAATTTATCCCCAAAAAACTCAGCTTACAAGACTAACTATTTTATGAACATGGAAATCTAAACCAGTTTCCACTGGATTTCTTGTATGTCAGTTACATCTTCTGTTTTCACTTCAGTGGCCACCCTATCTACCATAGTACTACCTCAACTGTCCTCAGACTCATCCCTGCCTGTGGCAATGCATGAACTCTAAATCCCATGTACACTACCCTCAGCTTCCACACATATCCCCCAGGACATCCCACTGCTATAAATATGCAACCCTATGCCTGTTACTGGCCAGGCAGAAAAAAACCTGTTTGAGCTGCAAGCACATCAACTTACACCCAAGTGAAGGGAAGCTCGACAGTTCTCCCTGTCACTTACTCTGCAGAGGCAATAATCTTCCCTACCACCCAAAGTCTGCATAAAATTTCTGGAAATTTATTATCTTCGAGGTTTCAACCCCACAGTTGAACTGTAGTGTACACCTGCCAACACATTCAAAAGTTATTAGGAGATAATGGTGGTCTTTAAACTTTGTTCCTAGTGAACAAAAGAAAGTAACCAACTGCTGTCATCTTCCAGGAAGAGCTGGGTAAGATTTGATATAAATGTGTGCATACATTTTATTAAAGAGAAAAAAAAGAGACATTGTTACTGTTTAGCATGTTACCACCTCCATGGTTGATTAATTCCTTTAGCCATAAGTTTTGCAGAGAATGTAGAAGCAATGGTGACTTGACCCTAATGTGTCTTCCTCTCTTCTACTCCCCCATGAACTACTGTAGCATGACTATAAAGACAAAAGGAGCAACACTCAAAACCTTAAAACCTGCAATAGCCTGCTCTGGCAGCCTTTTCTTTCCTAAGCATTTTTAGCAGCAGTGTGACTGCCATCCTGGGGATGCTTTTCTGTATGCCTGCTGTTGTGTGGCAGCCTCCATTGCTAGTGTGCACACAGCAGTATTTCATTCCTTAGCATGGTGCAAATGCAGCAAGACCACTCTTCCTGTTTTTAAAGGCAAACAGAACAGAATGTTCAGCCATACTAAAATTGAGAAATTGTTCCAGCTATTATCTGTTTTCAGTCGCTTTCTCTCAGTGTCCTCATACACCAGATCCAATTCCTGTAATTATGGAACAAGTATCTACTGACAAATCTGCTGCTTGTTGCAAATCACTTCTAATAATTCAGCCTTTTGGTGCTGGAAGGTTAAACTGCTGATGGAAGACAAACACTCATGAAACACATGCCAGGGTTATGAAGTTGCATATGATTCTTAATAGTCCTGGCATGCTTCCAGCTGTCTTAGTTACAGAATGACATGGGAAGCCACCAGATTGTTACGGACACACCAAACTCAGAACAATTTCAAAACAGACTTGGGGAAAGGGAAGAAGCAGAACATCTAGACTGTGTGAAAGGTTGCAGGGTATTTATGCTACAAGATCTATCAAGTTTTTTACATCTTCTCTTGCTTAATACTTCAGCTTTAGGAACACCACACTAAGGAAAAAGTACCAATCTCTTATACCCTTAAATAAATGATGAAAGCTGTGGGAGAAGAGGGATCATGATTTGAGTTTTAAAATTCAGGTCTTTTCTATTATAGCAGGCTGTGACAAAGAACTAGTGAAACAGTATGAAGAAGCAGCAGAGTGAATTATAATTAAACTCTGTTTCACTGCTTTCTTCTTCTTTCCAAATGTAATACCTAATCAACATTTTGGGAAAGCAATCTGTGTTAATGGTTCAGCAGTTCAGACCCTGAGGTTAAGTAGAAGACCTCACAGTCAAAATCTGAGTCCCATAAAAGCTCTCCATTAGGACTCTACCTAGTATCATACCACCAGCACCATATGAGGCAGCATAAGCAATTAAATTTAAAATTACTTGGAAGACGAATTATTACACCTAATTCTTAAGGAAAACTTTATGTTCTGAATTAAGGCAGAGAACAATTAAAACTATATTCAAATTGCTTAACACACAATACTTCAAGATCTATGTCGTACTACAGTTGTATCTGATTTTTAAATGAACTACTCAGAACAAATCAGGGTTTCTTGCATCTTATGCTGCTTTGCTATATACTGATTTCTGCAATGTTGTTCAATAGCAGAGTGCTTGTAAGACCACCACTGCAGAGAACCACTCTACTGTGCAATACATGTGAATGAAGCCTCCGTGATTTTCATTAGGAATCTGATTAAAACATATTTAATTTTGATGATTTATTATACTCCTCCACAGGATTTTTCTAGTCAGAACTACAGATGAGTAGTTGTTTGCCAAGCACAGAAACTTTTTAGTTCAGAGATTATTCAGCTCCTTCTAGCAATCTCACTCCTATAGTGTAAACCTTTATGTTTTCAACTAGTGTCAAACAAAATCCAGCCATGTGGTCTAGGTAAGTCTCTATAGGACAAAGACTAATGGCCATTTCCATGTTTGATCAATTAAGTCATTCTCCCGAGTCTGGAAACAATACATAGACTAATAAAGTCTCTTAGCCAGAATGAAATGACCTTGTATAAATCATATGATGCAATCCTCATCACTACCTCCTCTCAGAAGAATGCAAAATAAAGTTGTCAGCACGGGAGAAAGTACAACAGTACAAGGAAGATAAGGAAAAGACCTTCCAGTGAGACAGAACTGGTGTGGAAATTAGAAGACCATAGTTCAATCTTTAATCTGCCCATTCTAAACTGCCAGGACACACTTCTTATATTTGCCCTACCTCAGAAAGGTCATAAATGATAGCTACCCTATTCAAAATGATCTGAATTTAAGAGAGGATGGATGGAGTGATAACATATCATAGAAGAAAATGATATTATAAGCTAAATATGTTAGTTCAGCTTTGCTAAACTGCTGGCACTAGCGGCTGTATCCTCAGAACATAGAATGTTCATATATAACATGCTCACGCTCCCCTCAGGAAAAGGGAGAATAACAGGACAGAGCAAAGCTACTGAATAGAGAGAATGGGGTGAGCAGAGAGACCAGATGGAATTCTCATGTTGCCCTCTAACCTGCTCTGTTACAGAACAGCAGGCTAGCTGTGTTTCCTTTTAAACACAGATAAATATGGAGATTATTCAACAGGAAATGCAATACCAGTTTAAGCAGCAGCACTGAAATCCTTAATTTTCACTTTAACCCTAAAGGGTATCTTCTGTTTAAGTTCAGAAGCAGCATCAACAGCCATCGGAGGACAAAGTTCTGTTTATTAATGCAGTAAAAATAGACTAACTCTGCATGTCATGCTGCAGTAATGGGCACTGGAACAGTATTTTACTACCTAAATTGCTCTCTTGGCACTACTGACAGCATTCATACCCAACAGAGAACACTGCAGCCTCTTCACCACTTAGCTCACATACTTGAACAGATCTCTACCAGTTTTTAACTTGCTCTTCCAAATTACTGTCAGAAGTTACTCTGTTTAATGTACGAGAAAGCAGCCATCCCTTTAATTAGTGGGACAGAAATACTCATTTGTAACTTGCAGCCTAAATGGTTCATTTCTGCCTTTTTTTTTTTTTTTTTACACTGGGCTTAAGCTACCAGTGATACTTTCACTTGAAATCAAGCATCAAAACCATAATCTTTACAATCTAATTTATTCTTGGGCAGTGCACAGAACTTCCTAATAGAGAAACTGGTGAGGATTTTGTTTCACAGAATCACAGAATCATTATGGTTGGAAGCGACATCTGGAGATCATCTAGTCCAACCTCCCTGCCAAGGCAGGGCCACCCAGAGCCCAGGTTACACTGGAATGTGTCCAGGTGGGTTTTGAATGTCTCCAGAGAGGGAGACTCACAACCTCCCTGGGCAGCCTGTTCCAGTGCTCTGCCACCCTCAGTGTAAAGAAGTTCTCCTCATGTTGAGGTGAAACTTCCTGTGTTTGAGTTTATGGCCACTGCTCCTTGTCCTGTCCTGAGCACCACTGAAAGCGTCTGGCACCATCCTCCTCACACCCACCTTTGGGATATTTATATGCATTAATGAGATCCACTCTCAGTCTCCTCTTCTTTAGACTAAACAGGCCCAGCTCCTCCCATATCTCCTTGTAAGAGAGATGCTCCAGACCCCTGATCATCCTTGTGGTCTCCACTGGACCCTCTCCAGTAGCTCCTCGTCTTTCTTGTACTGGAACACAAAATACTTGGAGCAGCCACCTAGAAGACACTGCTAACACCAGAGCTATTACAGCAACCACGAAGAAAATACAAATGAAAATCTCAAGGACATTTGTGAACACTTAAAGGAGAATCCTGTATTCCTTTGTGCCACAAATGCTTACCCCATCTTGGATTCTCTGGTATACAATTAGGCTTATGCAGTGTCTTTTCCTTTCTCCTACAGTGTCTTCATCCAAGAAAACACCATCTCTCTCTCTCCTTTATCCCCTTTAAAAAAAAACCCCAACCAAATTAAATGTAACTTAAGGGAATTATATGACTCTGATATTCCTACTTTTGAATTAGGGCTGGTTGAAACCAGACAATATATTTAAAAATTGGAAGTGGAAGGAGAAAAAGAAAAGGAATGAAAAAGCATGTGATTTGCCTTGCTTCCTAAAAATCAGAAACCAAACAAAACCAAGAGAACACAGTCAGCTCATGTCAACCTGGCCAAAAAAAGAAAGGGATGGAACAAGCTTCTCCAAAGTACAGCAAGGAAGAACAAAGATGAGAAAGTTCTGTTCTTGTACAGCCATAAATTAGCTACACCCAAACTAGTTCATGTTTTTCTAACTTCAAACTGTTGAGCTGCATCTTTCCAAGAGGGAAAGAGGGTCATCTTGTTCCCAGAGATGAACTGCTGATGTTATCAACCTTCAGCAAGGAGAGCAAATCTGCGCTAGTTACAACATCCAAGTCCAAGGGCTAAAGCTTTCACATGATATGCCTTATATGACACAAAGTCTGGGATTCAAAAAATCACATGGCATGGATGGGGGTAAAAAAACTAAAAAGAGGACTGTCATGCTTACCTATCTCGTATCTTCTTGAGAAGGGCAGATAATACCTGACTAAGGCAAATAAACAAGAACATACAAAACTTGTCTTTTCGACCACTGCTACTGAAAATAATCAGACCAAACTATCAGTCTTGGCCTTCCTTGTCTAATTTAATCTAAGAGCCAATGTGAAGATGGCTGTGACTACCCTGGAGGTTAAATCTAATTTATTCTGCTTTGTTCTACACTTCTGAAGCCTATGCCCAGCCACATGCAGACATGGGTAAACTGCTGTTACTACACTTGAGCACACCTAAAGCTATCAAGTGCATTACAGACTATCACTGCACTGTACCAAACTCTATTACCCTTTCTCTATCATCTCTTCATACCCTTGCCACCTTGTTAGTTCAGCAAAAGCTTCATTGCAGAGAGAGGGTATCTTGGGTAAAACTCATTTATCTTCACAAGGTGATCAATAAATCCTCTAAGAGGGGACATGGGGTTTCTTTGCACCTCCGTACAACTCCTCCCACACCAAGCACAGAAATTAGATGCAGTGGGTAGATGAACTGCAACTGAGGAGACATGAAGTGTTAGTCCAGGGACAAAATTCACAGCTGGTTGCTTCTGACCAGGAAAAAACCCAAAACTTCCTTCACTGGAGACATTATGTTTAGCAATCTGTGTTAGCACAGTTTCACTGTACGTTTCCAAACATCTTGAAATGTTTCTATCTATAGTGCAACCAGACTTTCATAATACTGCTTTAATCAGAAAGGAATACTTCTGCATACTAATTTTTACTGCCAGTTTCAGTTACATGCATAAAACAAAAATGCCACCAAAGCCCAATGAAAACACGTATGAAATTTCCCTATGAAGGTCACTGTGCAATGAAAAAGGGTTATAAATGACACAGTCCATCAACATTTAAAGCCTGCAAATAATAACAATTAAGATCAACTACAAAGGGGAAGTTAAAACAAAAATCAAGGGGAATCACACCTTCCATTGATTTAAAAGGGCAGCAGAAACCCTGGCATGTGATTTACTGGCAGAAACTAAACACTCTAGTGTGGGCTAGTTGTAAAGAAAAAATACTGTCTTCTTTTTTTTTTTTTCTAGTTTGAAGTCTAGTGTGCTGAATCTTAAGAAAGAACAGGTTCACCCAAAGTGCAAGCTTCTTTTGATGTTAAAGGGAAAAGAATTAACCTCCTCCATATCTTCTATATTAAAAAGTTCATTAATGAAAGGCTATGAGTTTAATTCACTGGGATGGTTCTGGTTTTTGTCATTTTTGCATAGTTAACAAGATCATAATTCAAACAGGTCACACATTGTAAATATCCTCACTATATTGTTTTCGTTTCCTCTGTAGTTAGACCGCCTTTTGTTACCAAGAATCCTATAAACTGTTTAACTGTGAATGGTTGTAAACTGCTCGTATTAAAAATTAGGCATCTACTCCTCCCAACTTTGTACAATGGGAACTATACCACCATACCCCCGCAAAAAAAAAAAAAAAGCAACAAAACAACAGCTATGGCACATAAAATCAACATTACATCTCTGACACCTCTTTCTGTGGGAGTTTGACCCACATTACATCATCTGTGCACTTTATACAGCTTCTTTTTCTCTATCCACACAAATTACTCTTGCCTAGCCATGTACCAACAAAGGAAGACACAGAAGCTGACTGACAGCAGGACAGATTCAAGCAGTCCAGCTGCCACAGAAAATAAAACCGTGCCATCATTACTGGAGCTGCAGGAAGGGCAGCATAGCAGCTATTCCAGTAGCTTCTTGGGAGGTAAATGCAAAAGATGCCCAAGATCTGCTTGCTCAGGTCAGCACCCAGCAGCAGTGAAGGAGCCCAAGAGAAAAGACAAGGTTTCCCAAGAGCTAAAACAACATCTCCGTTGTTCTGCTCTTCATTTTGCTATTTATTTTTTTTTTATTTTTAATTAAGGTGCTTTCTGTAAACCTTAGCTAGACACAATCGTGCCATGGGGAATTACGGCCCCATCCTGAATGAACTGAGTCACTGCTGCCCCCCAAAGGTATTTCCAAGGCTTTCCAATTCACTGTGTTTGCTTCCTACTTTAAAACTTTTTGCTATCCCTCTCTACCCCTTGAAATCAAACAGCAGCAGCAGCAACTGCATTCAATGGTTTTTTTTGTATTACAAGTTATATTTACTGGAATAAATAGTGTCATGAGATGTAGGTGGGATTATTTTAGTGTGTGGGTATTAATACCCCATGAACTGACAAGGTTCATCAAAGTCATTAGCAGCATTAATGGATCCTACCAGCAGATTTTCAGTCAGGCTCCTTATGAAGGGTACAGTCCTCTTACATACACAGGTTTTATCAGGATAGGGCAGGATACGATTTGAACTGCTTACCCAGAGATATAATCCAAACTCTTTTCTACAGCATTAGTGGTTTGATCAATAAGGTATAGTAAAATGCTTGCAAAAATTATCAGAAACATGACATATTTATTCTCAGGCCTAATGGACCAGAATAGGGAATATGCATATGTAGTTTTGGGAAACACAACATTGCAGGCTATTGTTTTCCTACCTCATCTGAAAAGAGAAAAGGAAAAAGAGTAAAAATTGTGGAAGGAATCTGTGTGGGCGATTCCATCATTCACCAACACAGAGACTAAATTATTACATACTCTGCATTAATTCTGATGCTTTAAATAACAGTTTTCTAAGAGCACATAGTGGACTCTCATCTATTATTCACTAGTAGGCTAAAAAACACCATATTTTTGCCTGAAAAGGTGAATTTTCAATTAACAAAGCATAGCTATTATATTCCACAAAAGCAAAACATACTTGCAGGAACAATTTCAGCTCCCTCACATCTTAGGTCATTTGGTCAGAGAATGAGATCATGGATTTCCGTAGCTCCCAGGAAGAGCTGCAGGCTTGCAGTCTGCTTTCCTTCCTGACGGCACTGTTCGTGCTGAGTTGGCTATTGAGGAAAGTGAAGACAACAGCATGTGCAAGGGAAGACAGATCTGTAGTCCCATAATTAGGCAGAGAGAAACTAAGCAAATGCACCCAAACCTGAAAGATTTAATTCAGATGAAACAATAATATTATACAGAAATGGAATGTGATAGAAATTAAAACAGTATTAATAGATTAAAAAATATTTTAAATCCTTGAGGGGATTATAGTCTCAAGAATTAGGGAAAGATAGCATAATTTTTTCAGTAAGTACATCTAATGCACTGTTAATTTGCCCAGGACGTTGCCATAACAGAAAGCACAGAGGAAAAAGCCACAGAGATTTCTACTGCAGTGCACTGGCTGCTTCCCAGCACATTCCACTGAAGGGGTCAAACAGCTCCCGTGACCATCTTCGGTGCAGATACCAGATAATACATCCCCAGCGCTAAGAAAGGTATCTGAAAAAGGTGCTAAACTGATGCCTTTCATGGTATCCCAAAACAACCATGAAGCTCAATCCAACATTCATCTGTAAACTTCAAAAGAACATTTTTAAAGCATTTAATTATGTAACAAAACTTATGTTTCCCTCTTTATATTCTCTACCATATTTCAGAGTTTTTTAAAAAAGAGAAAAATATCCTATAAAATAAAGTGGTATTTGATGCACTACCATCACTACTGTAAGTTGAAAAAAACTGATGTATCTCTCTACTGCAAACTACTTTCCACTTGCAATAAAAACCTTGGTTTTCTCCTTTTAACCCCCATTAAAAGATCAGAGGGAATGCTGACACACAAGATTTGGCAGGCACTCAACAAAGAGTGGGTACCCCATCAGACATCTCTTGTTCTTAAACACTAGACATCAAGTAAAAATTATCTTGGCCTGATATCAAACCTTAGTAGTAAGCTATGGTAATTTAGCTGTTCATAAATGATAATTTTCAGCCTTTTAAAATATTACCTTCAGCAGAACTGAAGAGAAAGGGAAGAGTAATTTAATATTGAAAAACAGCTTGCTTAACAGGTAATTTCATTATTAAACTCCTTTAAACTTGTTCAGAGCACCAATGCAGTTTATGGATAAGGAACCCAAGTTTAGATACGGTGATTTTCATCAATCTCTAAATTACCAGTATTTCCCTTGAATCTTGGTTCATATCCCATTTTCCACTTACATTGTTTTGCTAGGGTATCTTTCCTGGTACCACTGATCTCTTTCTTTCAAGAGGGAAATATTTGCTAATGATAAATACGATTCATCCTAGTCTGTCACAGAATATGAAATATTTCTTGCATAATCAGAAAAAACCATCCTAACTAGAAGCTGGTAAATCACCTTTACTTTTGGTATAGAGCAAAGCTTAATAGCAGTACTGTAAATCCTGTCAATGTTGAAAGATGGCTAGCTTGCTAGTGTGGTTAACAATGGTCACATATTACATGCCTTGGAAATTAGTATTATTCCAGGCTCATATTCAAGGTAGTTCCATCAAGCCTCTAGACTTTACCTAATGGCATGCTCTGTCTTCTGAGATAAAAACAACGACAGAAACCAAAAAGCACTCCAAACCCCCCCAAATTAAACAAAAAACCAACCCACCCCAAACCAAACTAGAAAAACACCATAAAACAAGAACTGTGAAGCTGAACAGTTGCAATCCTTTCAGCCCTAGACAACAGTCCTATGAACACTTGTGCCAGCAGAAGACCAACAATGCATCTCCTTAATGGCTTGGAAATTTAGGGTCTTAATTGATTCAGTAAGAGAATCTGTGATCATTCCCATAGAAGTAAAAGATACAGACTTGAGCTTTTCAAAGCCATCACACCACATCAGCTGTGAATTCACAGCATCTAGGTATCTTACACAAGCTCCTCCTCTCACATAGAGATGTTTGCCTTGCATGCTGAGGTAGATGTATGGGTAGCTGTGTAGGGAATCCAATCTGATAAAATAAAAAAACAACAATATTTTTCCCCAGCAGTAGCTCCAAAGATAAAAGGAAGATGTTATGCATATACAGAATCTAGGTGGTTAGAGTTAATGCTAAAACTCACTGCTGAACAAATGTTACGGTTGTATCTCCCCCACAGAGAAGTCCCTAACTTCTTAGAAGTGTATGCAAATATAGACATACTGTATTTATTACAACCCTGTAATCATCTTAAAAGCTTTGTTTGGCAGGTAGTCCTAGAAAGACTTGGCTGTTATCTCCAGAAACACTGTATTTTAATATAAAGGGGACTTTCCTCTAACAGTACTGTAAAAAACGTGGACCATATGACAATTATTCCAGTTCTAATATCGAAAATGGCAAAATGTAGATCCTGAATAAGGTTGCTGAATTCAAAAAGAAAACACTATACTGGTATTAAACATGCCCCATTCTTATACACCATAGGGTAGTTCCATGTATAAGTGCTACCATATATTACTTTGCAAAGCATATACAGAACGGGGATGTTTTATTATGGACATTTTCAAGGGCACAATACTAATTAAATTCCAAATACACAATAAAATTAACAGGAATTGACATACAGCTACCATGTACATCTCAAAAATAGTCATCCATCACAATGGCAACTTGGGAAAGATAGTAACCTGAAGTATTACCACCAATTCAATATAGCACTAATTAGCTATTAATGTTGTCTGCTATACTTGAAATCTCCATTCCATGATAAAAGACAATTTTTGTGTTTTGCAGAGTGTTCACAGGGGATTGCTGCTACTGCAGATCTTACTTTACAAAAAAATATCCAAAGGATTCATCTATTACAGGTTCAAACAGAGCTCTTTAGCAACTATTTTTAATGAGCTTGGTTAGACAGCAAGTAACAAAAGGTTCATAGAATAAAGCCTGGATGGAAATGCCTTAACAACTTAAACATATTGATCACAGAAAGATATTTTTTCTACCACAGCACTTTTAAAACATCAGCGTTTCTACTGTGAATTTGACTTTCCCTATACTAAAAACACGCAAGCAAACAAGAACATGGTGCAATTTGTAATGTAACTGTGCTACTACATACCATCTAGGGCGTGAAACAAACTGAGGTGATGAGGACATAAGAAATACAATGCAAGTTAAATGTATCTACACACTCCTCAGGACATAACGACACTCCTTGAAATCAAAAGGCAACGTATTTCATTATTAATTTTATTTTAAAAGGATTTTTTTAATAAAATCAACATCTGAAGTTGGAGCAGCTGTAATAATATGAAAACTGCCAACAGTTGTTGATGTCAAACATACACTGACTACTCTGTGTTGGACAATTATATGCAGTGTAGGAGTTTTAGAGTTCCTCTGGGAAAAGGGAGATTTCACTGGTTAGAAACATACTTTTCAGAATAAAATATTATATAGGAACATTCACTTTTATTTGAATGCAGAAAATAGTGTAAGTACATTATGCAAATAGACTTACCATTAATAAAAAATAATACAAACTCTCTGTTAAAATATTGTTGATAATTTCAAAGCAAAGAAGATTCCAGGTCTAATTTTCCTTCAAAGCATTAACGAGGGAGATTCCAACCAGCCAGCCCACAAGGTTCAGTTGAAATACTGTCATTACTAACACAGGTGTTCTACAAGGAGGGAATAAATATGCTGCTTCTTGCGAGTAGGAAAATTATCCCAAGACATTCATGCTTTATTTATTTTGGGAAAAATGTGCCCTAAATCACAAGCGTAGACATGTTTAATGCTTCCCTTCTTCCCACTTTAATGCTCCATACTGGAAAGCTACACAGCATACCTCAGAAACTTTTTATGAGGTACTACTGTAAAATGGGGGTTCGGGTCCATACTCTGCCCTACTGCAGATGTCAGCACTCTCTGCTACAGACACTACAGACTTAAAACAGCTGTTAACTATAGTTAGAAGGTAGATCTTCTCAGGATTCAGCTGAGGGCTCACTGTTTTCATCACTTACAACACAGATAAGCTAGTAAAGAAGGGCATGGGATATCCTGTCTGGAAAGCACATCACAGCTCGCATCACTCCAGCCTGTAACAGGGGATGGATGTGCCTGGTATTGCAAATATTAAAGTTATCCGTGTACTGACAGTATCCAGGAGAGAGCAGGAAGGGAGGGAATTTCCTTCACGGATCTGACTGCAGAAAGCTCGCAGCAGTGTACTGCATTACAGACACAGTCAAACAGAGGAGGAATTTGAACTATTTGGCAGTGTCAGGTCAAGAAAGAGCCAAAACAAGAGAATAAAAGTAGTACTTTGAAAGACTAAGGTGTAGTCACAGCATGAAAGAAGAAACCTGCAAGAACTCATTTTGTAAACGACACCGTTAAACTTAAGTATTTCAAGTAAATATTTATCTTACAGAGAAATGTTAGAAGTAAAGATTACAACAAATACTACAGACCTGAATAGTAGGTATCTAGTGTATACAGAAATTATAATTGCTTAAAATATCTTATAGCAGTTGCTGTAATATTTCAAGACCAAGTGAAATCTCAAAAGAAAAATCAGCCTACAAATTAGAGGTCTTTATAATCACTGCAGCTGTAAACAGTATTTAAGTAATGTGATGAAATTACTATAACCTAAAATATGACCTCCTGCCTACTCACCTCTGCTAACGGCAATGAAAATACATGGAGGAATAATTTAGAAACAGTCATGCAAAAAGAGTTGAAAATGACAGTAATTTTTTGGCTTTTTGATGTGCAGAATGACAGAAGAAAATTCCTTCTCTCAAGATAGCTCAAGTGGAAGTGCACTACAAGTGGAAAGAGATTTGTACTTAAAAAGTAGTAGGATTAAGTTTGGTAGTGTATGAAACAGCAGGCACAGAACAAGCACACACAGAGAGGAAAAAAATACCAAAAATAACTGCAACCAAGTAATGTCACAGAAAACTGAAAGAATTATTTGAGTTTGTTTTAGCTTTTTAAAGCACATTTATTTCTGGCTGGCTGGCTGCATTTAAGAAATTGTACCTTTTCTTTGTCTATCAGCTAGCAGGAAAGCAAACCAAAAGAAACCCCACCAACCCATAGATACATTATATAGGTGCAGTTTTACACTATCTATCTAAAACCACCTTTAAAAAAAATAATAATGAAGGAAAATAGATCTGGAATTTCAGCTATGCAAAGAGTTTCTAAATATTTAGAAAAAAATCTGAGCAATGGTGATTTCTGCTATTACTTCTGTGTGATCAACCAAAGACAGATTTACAGCAGCTTAACGTCACTCCCTACAAATTCAGATTACAACTTTCTGTCAGAGGCACTTGTCAAACCTACGTTTGACTTCTTTTCACTAAACCAGCACCTTCCTTTTTTGTGACTGTTATATTTACACCAGCATTTACAGCACCAAGCATTGCTGAGATACAAAATACCAAACATGAAGTAAGAAGTATTTCTTCTCTAACAGACGGATGGCCTTGAAATTCTATTTGCATGCTTTTGAAAACGTTACTGATGTCTGTGAGAGTTCACAAACGAGTCCATTATCACTACCAACTCATGCACTCAGAGACTAAAATTTAGCCTTTAACATGGTGATTTGTTAGGAAAAGAAAATCATGAACAGACTCACTTCCCAGCAGACAAGAAGCTATACACAAATTAACAGTATTTTAAAGGGAACAACAGTAAAAACCCAAGACCATCTCCCCTTCATCTTCTACCTTCTTAGATTTTTATGATCTTTTTGAGGCTCTTATGCAGAAAACCCTCTGCTCCTTCACTTTAGGCATAAACTAGACTGTTTAGCAGAGCTGCTTTGACTTACTTTTCTTTTTCCCTGGTTAAAACCAAATGATTTATTGTGCCCAGAATAAGTGGCACACGGGTGCTTGTCAGATAAATTTGGGATCTGTATTTTGGTTAAACACAGCAACAATAATTATGTTGCTCATTTTGTCAGAGCTGAATCGAGCCAAAATTTACCCACTTTCTCCATGCAAAACTTGGCAAAAAAGGGATAAAAAAAAGCATTGTACATTTATTCCTCACCTTCCTCCAATGGCATCAAATGAACTTCTGCCATCTCTCATTTCTCAAGGTCTACTCAGCCTGTTTTTTCCTTTGTAGTCAGTATACAGTTTAAACTGTTTACAATATTTTTGCTCTCTATTTGTCCATGCGTGTACGTGAAAGTGTACCCTTATGTCCACATGTTAACAGGATCAAACTATACCAGAATTAAAATTTATGCAGAGCTTTAAGTATTTTTTGGAGGGGTACATATAAATCAAGTCATATTTTAGTTAGATCAATTCTTACAGGGCAGTTCAATGGGAACTGCAGGTGCTTATCATCTCCAGGAGGAAAATAAATAAATAAATCACTTCAAGTATAACAGAGTCTCAGGATTCCCCCTCCCCCAATAATAACTATTCAAGCTAACCTCAGCTTTCCACTCCTAAATCCCACCACAACAGGATACATGTCTCTAATTGTTTAGGGGGTGTTGTGCACATGTATTTTGTAGTAGTTTGCATGTTATTGTGATAAATCCAGCAATTTAGAGCAGCAAAGTAGGCTTTCCTTCAAGAAATGGATTTCTGTTAAGTCCTTATCTGCATATAGATGTTTATTTATGATCCTATTACCTGTGAAATTGTGACCAGCGCTTTTCAAATATTCCTTAGGGTTTCAATTGTCAGAGTTAAAAGGCAAGAATAAAACCAGCATTTTAAATAGCCTGTATTGAAATTTTATGCCTACTATGAATTGCTCTCAAAGAAGTGCCCCAAAAGTAATTAGGAAAAGAATGTTTATTTGAGGTGCAATACCGTCCAGAGAAAAAGCAGCTCCCTGACCCTGAGTCCTTCACCCCACAGTCGCTGCCGAACTGCATGGCAGCTTCCCCCATGATAATATATGAAGAGGAAACTTCAAAGCAATGTCACAGCTTTGAAATGGTAGTTTAAGGGTAAAGGACGATTCCTTAGAAGGCTAGTAGTTTTCAGTAGTACTACCTGACAGAACAATAGGTTCAGGTACTGCAATACAACGCTGGCAAAGTTTAAGTACTAGCCAGCTGCAAGACACTAACACCAGCTAACACCACACACATCCACACAAAATTTAACACAAAATTCTAAGCAGCCTTATAATTTCATCGGAATACACCTTTTTAAAAGAAACAGAAACCTCATGTCCATCCACTATTATGTCTGTCTTCCTGTCTGAGGAAGTGAAAATGGATGGATGAAACCAAAGAAGCCAGCTATTCCAAAGCAAACTCAACTGATGTACATATTGTTACTACTTAAGTATCAAAACAAAAAAAAAAGGCTATCACAACTTATTTCTGTCGAAAAGAGATATGATGCAGTGAAGTAACAATCAAGAGGTTCTACATGAGGCTGCTTTATTAACAAAGGCAAGTGTACCTTACAGGATGCCATATTCATTCAACGGAAGAAAACCCAAGCCCCTAGTGATCGATTTATCCTCCCAGAAGTATTTTTCAAATTAACATGTGAATAAATGTTTTTGCAATACAAATTCTGACAAGTATCCATATTTTAGTGAGGTTTCACCACTTAAAAACATCTTTACTCTTCTAGCAGAGATCTGCTCCCCAAGTAAAAGCTACCAGTAAATTCTGCACAAGACATGGCTGTACTTATTTCCTTCTTTTTAAATTTCATTTTCTGCTAGTGTGCTTACTCAAAGTTCTCACAAAGGGCAAACCGTATTTCACACCAATCTGGAGTATTCACTTATAGATCACTGGGGGCAACTTCTCTGCCCCGCTTTGTTGGGCAGAGAAGAGATTCAGAGCAGCCCTCCGGAGAAGAACTTGGGGGTGCTGATCAATGAGAAAATGAGCATAAGCCGGTAGTGTGTGCTAGCAGCCCAGAAAGCCAACCGCATCCTGGGCTACATCAAGAGGAGCGTCACCAGCAGGTTGAAGTAGTTGATCCTGCCCCTCTACTCTGCTCTTGTGAGACCTCACTTGGAGTATTGTGTGCAGTTCTGGTGTCCGCATAAAAAGGACACGGATCTGTTGGAACAAGTCCAGAGAGGGCCACAAGAATGATCAGGGGACTGGAGCACCTCCTGTATGAAGACAGGCTGAGAAAGTTGGGGCTGTTCAGCCTGGAGAAGGCTGCATGGAGACCTCATAGCAGCCTTCCAGTATCTGAAGGGGGCCTACAAGGATGCTGGTGGGGGACTCTTCATTAGGGACTGTAGTGATTGGACAAGGGGTAATGGGTTAAAACTTAAACAGGGGAAGTTTAGACTGGATATAAGGGAGAAATTCTTTACTGTAAGGGTGGTGAGGCACTGGAACGGGCTGCCCAAGGAAGTTGTGAATGCTCCATCCCTGGTGGTGTTTAAGGCCAAGTTAGACAGAGCCTTGGGTGACATGGTTTAGTGGGAGGTGTCCCTGCCCATTGGGGGTGGGGGTGGGGGTGGCGCGCAGTGGAACTTGACGATCCTTTCCAACCCTAACTATTCCATGCTTCTATCACATACGAGTGCTCTCCCATGAAAGTACTTGTCCACACAGGTCTGTGGAAGACTTTATACATATTTATATTCATACAATTTATTTTTGGAGTTACACCAGTATGCATGCTTTTTATTGCCTTGAAGGTTACTTTTCCTTCTGAGTTTCTTTCAAGTGTCTTTATCACTTTAATGCATCTTGGCAAACCTGCTGCTTCCTGGTATTCTAAAAGAAATTTGGAGTTTGAATACTCTTAAATTGAGAGACTGCTGTAATAACTAACAAAGGAGCATGCATTTAATTCATGTCTATCTATCTTTTGATAGCTGGAGTAAACTTTGTTACAAAGAATGTATTTCTCTGCACTCTAATTTTCAAATTGGTTTCACAACAGTGAAGTTGTGAATGCTCCATCCCTGGCAGTGTTCAAAGCCAGGTTAGACAGAGCCTTGGGTGACACTGACTAGGGTGAGGCGTCTCTGCCTATGACAGGGGGGTTAGAACTTGATGATCTTAAGGTCCTTTCCAGCCCAAACTATTCTGTGATTGTATGATTTTAATCATTTTATTAACTGATCCTGCTTAGTGATACTTTGGTTTTGATCCCTGGCAATAACCATCTAGTCTTTTACTTGAATATGGGTCTTTGCCTCCAAATATCAACATCTCTCTCCCATTCAGATCTCTCCTATTACTTTCCCTAATTCCACTCCCTTGTGAGTTTGTAACTCACAAGCTTCTCTGCCTGCCCCTTGGTCAGGCTGCTTTTCTTTCAGTTCAAAGGAGCATTTTCCACCTAAAAAACTCAGCTGTCATCCACTGGGGCAGAGTTCCATGTGCTCACATGAGGTACGTGGCATATGTATACAACAGAATCCTTTTGTTCTGGCCAGAGAGAAAATAAGATAAACATTTAAACTCTCTACATGGAAATGCTTGAGGGATCTTACTAAGCCACACTGAACCATCTATACATGTTCCAATAGGAACTTTTCCTACCATAAAGATTAGTATTTATGGTCAACTACATAAACAAAACCACAGACTGTCCCCCTATGTTTTGAAGTCCACACTGGTCTTAAAGGGTCAATCTGGCTGATGAACTGTCTCGTCATATATACATGTGCATACAGTACCTCTGAGTCTGGTAAGCATGAAAAGGTTCCATGACAAGAATATTACATCAGTCCACAATTTGAAAGGCTTCTTGAATATCTTTTCTAGGGTTAAAATTAAAGATACTCATTGCAGAGTAGACCCTGGGGGGAAAACAAGCAAACAAAAATACACATACACACACACCACCACCCACCCCTCAACCAACCCTCAACCTGCAGATCATAAGGCATAACAGCCATGTTTCTTTTTATTGTACGAGTGACACTGACGGCAGTATTTCCTCATGGGACTCCTACTCTTTTTAAATAACAGAGTAAGAACCACAACTTTATGTTTTAACAGTAAAAAAATCTAAAAGTTAAGGCTGCTGGATTTAGGGTTTTGTTCTGTTTCTTAGACTTGCACTGATATTACTTTTATTACCTATATTTTATTATTCACTTAAATTTCTTACTGGTTTACCACTGGTAAGAATACATGCCATACATTTATACATCTTTATTTTGATAGATGATCAAATTACTGTTGTGGTAAAACTGAGTCTCGAAGTAACAGCACCAGCAAAGCCAAACAACTAGAGACCTTGCTACCTGTTCTGACAGAAAAATCTCATTTACCACTATAACATGAGAAGGCTGTAATCTTTTGTTTTACTCATCTTTTATTGAACAGTAACTAAAGGGAGTTATTCTAAGAGTGAGTAGTTACTGACACACAATATGCAGAAATTTGTTCACCTTAAGTTGGAAGAATTTTAAATTGTTACCGGGGAGAGGACATGATTCCACAGCTTAAATGATACGAATTCAAGACTCAAGAGTTTCAAGAGGTGAGAACTTTCCTGCTGAGTCTTGAATTCATTGAATTTAAAGAGGTTTCTGAAAAGGATACTTCAGGAACCCAGGAACTGAAAACTCAGTTTATGTTCAGGCAGGTACAAAGTTTCCACAAAAATTCACCCCTTATGCACACCAGCAGGTGCTTTCAATATTCAATGGCACTGCCTATACCCATGCTTGCTGAATACAGTGACAGTCTTCATTTGGTTTTGTTGTGCACAGTATATCACAGCTGAAGGAGATTATTCTAGTTTCTGAGACACCAAATTAAGCCTATGGGCACGGTGTTTCACTTCACTTGCACTGATGAATTAAGTAAGCTCCTTGTTTACCCAGCCATCAAGCAAAAAGGTTTCCAGCGTCATCTCAACTGATCATATTCTTATGTCCTACCCTGCTTCTATTCTGTCTCAGTGCCCCATATATAAAGTCAGATATAAAACACTGAATATCATACTATCTCTCCACTAAGTAGCAAATTCTGTGTGTGTGGCTATTATATATATATATATTTATATTTATATATATACACACATACTTACATAGGCACACATACACTACATTTATGTATATATATGTACACTTAGACATGTATCTGTATTTACAGACATCTACACATGCACACACACATTTCTTCATCGGTAAATGATTACTTCATAGGTAAATGATTACCTCATAAACCCTATGTTTTCAGGACACCATGAAGAGAATTACAGGAACACAGATGGCATTTTATGCATTAGGACACAGTATTCCTGTGCACGGGGAGCTGAACAAAGGACATAATGTAAATGTAGAACCTTAGAAAATACAGACTGAGGATTCCTAGTTTTAGTATTTCAATAACTTCCAGCTTTTGCAGAGGTATCATAAAACTGAACTTACAGTTCAAACATTGCGTAGGTATGTGTGTGTGGAGGAAAGTCAATACATTAGGTATTACAGTTTCAAAAATATAGCTCACAGTAGTAGTACTGCTCATTTCATCAAGGTCTGGCTGTCTTGCAAACATTAAATCACTAGTGCTTGTACTTCTGCAGGCAGTTAAATCAAGCTATGCAACAGCAGAGGCACAGAATTACCCAGCTCTGTTGCGCACAAAGCATAAGGCACAGTCAGATTTCCTGTTACTGCAGAAAAACAATGTTAAATGTTAGTAAAGTTATTCCCTACTTATCCTCCATAAAATACAGCTACTGCTTAGACTGTATTAACTGCTGTCAAGTTCAAGCAAAGGGATTAAAGAGAGGACAGTCAACCATTTCCCATGCAGACATGTGTGTTAGACAGGAACCACTCCTAGTATGAGAGTAAAACCCTGTACCGGCATTCATCAACTGACTGATACTAGGCAAACAACCACTCTAAGCCATATTTCATATTCAGCAAGGAAGGGACCTTCTGTTTTTCTATCTTAACTTGCTAAAAGGCACAGAGGGCTGCCTCCTCTGACAACTTCCTCCTTTCTGCCACTCAGGAAAACATCCCATCTCTGCATCTGACAAGCAGCAGTTTGGCAACCACCAGAGAGGTGGCTATACAGCTCCTACTGAGAATGAGTTATTACAGCAGAATCTGAGCATATTTCTCTGCAGAGCTCCAACACTTTATCTGCTTTGGACCATGGAAGAACTGATAACTTGTCAAAGCTACTTCTACTTTTCTGCTGCTTTCAAACGTTTTTCCTGTAATTCCTTTCTTCTTTTTGTGCCCTCCTGCACTGAAAATATTCTAATACACAGTGACAGCACTTAGGGCTGATTAAAGTGTTTGTAAGTGATGACAAAAATATGCTTAAAGGGCAGATGGCTTGCAAGGACAGATCAGCAAAAAAGAAGGAAAATAATTTATGAGCAGAACCTACTTTAAATTTGCAGTAGAATCATTACCTTCACCATCCTCAATGCATCAGGAAAGCAAATAATTGTAATTACAGATGGGACATAGCTCTTGCATATTTAAAATCCTCAGTAATTACTGCAGTGAAGGAAGTCAAGTCAAATGCAGCAAGTCATTTTTTTCTTCCACAGAAATGAAACAGATTTAATATTACCCTTGTCTAAAATTCATCCAATTCTGTAATTTAACATTTGTTTAAATGATATTAGTCTTAAAAAAATAATAAAAATCTGACTCCTGCACTTAAAAAAAAAATAATGATCGCTTTAGGGAGACAAAATGAACGTTTAATACATGCTCTTTTTTTTTTTTTTCTTTTTTCTTTCTAAATGGGAGATTGATAACACATTTTCAATCTAGGCACTCCGCCTGTGGGCAGCGTGCTGGCTTCAACAATTCTCCAGCTACTACAGCCCTGTTAAGCACTGTGCCAGACAGTGCCTTATTCAGAAGAACTAAAAACGGACTGTTGACTTCAGCTGTAGTCTTGCCCAAGCTAGGCTCATAGTACTGGTTTCAAGACAATCCTGTGGGGTACAGCCTGACAGTTCCTGTCAAGGTTAGACTCTCTGCATCAAAAAGTAAACAAGCCACACGCTTCATGAGCTCCAGTGAGGTGCAAAAACTTCCCATGAACTCATCTCCGGTGGCAGAAGAAATTTTGACTGAAATGGAAACATGAATGCACACCAGAGGATCAGTATGGAGTGGAACATTGCTTAGGAAGTCCATACTTAGCACAGCATCAGTTCCTCCTGAATACATCTCTGTGCTTACAGCACTCCTCACCTCTCCATCACACTGCTGATGTGTGTGACATAACAGGACAGTTCAAGTACCTTCTAAGGAACCAAAGCGAAGATAACCGGTCTGTAATTCCTCCTTTTAGTCTTTTGAAAGGTAGACAGTAAGTTGGGTTTTTTTTCTAGTTTCCACTCACATCTGTAAAAATTCCTGAACTGGGTGCCAGTTACTTAGAAAGCACAAAGTAATTCCCTGTGGAAATGTCTTTATGCAGCAAGTTATGAATGCAATTAAAGAGTTTTCATTAGGAGTTATGATTGCTTAGTGTAAGACAATCATGTATTTTCAAGCCACTAATGCCACAGATTTAACCAAAAATATAGCAAACCACAATTTGATCTATAAAATTCCCGCAGAAACTAAGTTCACTTTCTACTCCCTTCTCCATCTCAAAAACTACAGTTTATCTGGGGAGGCATCAGAGGCTTTTTTTGTTCCTTTAGGTAGAAATCAGACTATGCAAAAAACTGTTCTGTCTGCCCCAAAACCCAACCACTGAAAAACAGTATCACAGAAATAGAGAGCATATATCTACTTTTGTTATCTACTTTGCAGCCTACTGAGGCTCAGAACAGGCAATGAACAATGGAGGAAGCAACAAGCAAACTAAACAATCCTAATTAAGTAAAGGATGAAGCTGCAAGTTTTCCAGCCCTTTGCTTTTGGTATCAATGAATCACATTCAGTTTTGAAATTAACCTGAGCTAAGTCTTCAGTAAAAATAGTACCTTCCTTTAGTACCATGTGCTTTCTAGGGTTTTTTTCTACATAGTTCACGTGTTTTGATCTGCACTGATGTTTCCTTTTTTCACCAAACAAACCTGGAAAACCTAGTGATGAACTGCTTATGACTTTACCTAATCTAGGGTTTATGTAAAGGCACAGGCACTTTTGACATTTAAAAATTAATTTTAAGCCTTAATGTGACAATAAATGCTTTGAACCACCGGCATTAACAATGCCGTAAAGACAAAGCTAACAGATAAAATAACAGCGAGTTGGTAAGGAATGGGAGTGTCTCTCCTAGTATTAAAAAAGGAAAAAACCTCCGCATCCTCACATAATGTGTAGGAATGACAGACCTGCTCTGATTAAAAAGACAGAGTTGATAGGCTTAAAGTACATGTTTAGGATCCTAGACTTGGCTTAACTCAAACAGCTTTGACTGGATGGGGTCCCTCAACAGTATTAAAACTGCTCTAATTGCATTCTTCAAGCCAGCTGAAGGCTGACAGCTTCCGCTCTCCCGCTCACTATCAGGGCACATCAAGGACTTCTGTTATGAGAGGAGCACCTGGTCCAAATTTATTTCAACAGCCCAGAGCAAAATGGGAAGGTGCTTAATGTTCAGCCACAATAGTGACATTTTTACGATACATCCAAAGTTCAGAAACAAACAAATGAAGGATTTGAAAGGCGCACAAACAGAAATGGTGACAATAAAAATTCAACATTAATATATCAATTTTAAAACATATACCACCCATATTCTGGAGGGCAAGGCCAAAAGTTCAAGGCAGAGAAAAGAAGAAATCTGTGTAGCTAGCTTGGAAGGGAAAAAAAACCCCAAATCTCTCTATCACTTTTTGAAAGAAATGCTGACCCTTTACTAAAAAGGGCATGTTTAATTTCATCCTATATGAAATTAATACTACAAGTAGTACCACTCATTTCACTCAAAACTGGTGACACATTTCAGCTTTAGCAGAATAACAAGTGATATAAAGCTTTTCTACTTCACCTTTTCTAGTTTGTGCCCCTCTTCCTGCCTCAATACAAAAAAATCAAATTAACTGGAGAGGCAGGGGGAGACGCACACAGGTAATACTATAAAATCTTCATATCAGTAGTGAGAGATGAGCAAAATTTATTCCGGTGTTAAAGAGTCTTGAATAATTTTCCCCAATCTCTTTGAAAAATACCATTGCTGTTTTCAGTCGAACCTTTACGAACATGACACTCCACTCAATTCAAAATTAGGCCAATTTTATTTCTGCAGCTACAACTAAATTAAAATTACAGTCATTATGTAAATTTGCAGAAGACTTCTCATGCACAGAATGACAGAAGATCAGACACTGCTCTATTATTTTTTTAATTTCAGAAATTGAAATGCTGAAATTGCTTCACAGTAATCAAGGCACATCACACAGTATAGCAAAGTAAAGCAGAAAACCACACAACCCTGCAATGACATAGGAAGGGTCAATTACATCATTATAAATAACCACAATTAGGAACAATTTTAAATGTGTGTTGCCTAAACAAGAAACTAATTATTCTACATTAAGTAATTCCATACTATTTATAACACAGAGCTGAGTTCTACACCTTGGAAATTTCTATTCAGGTATAAGAATGTACTGAAAGAGAGAAAGTAAATTCTTTAATCAGTAAACTGGCTTTTATACTGCAGTAGAAAGCATCTATTTCTTCCTATTTGGCAATTACTGTCTTACTTTCCAATCAGTATGTATGGCCAGATTTGCTGCCTCATCTGAAGTTATTAGCATGCACACATGTGCTATATTTCTTTACCAAATAGATAAAAGTGTAATTTAGTAAGTGACAGAGAGAATCTGCAGTACAATTGAAACTACTCAAAAAAGACCTCGTTCAAGACAGACTGCAATACATAACTACAAATACACCATCTTAAAAATAAATCCCAACAAATTTATGGAACAGTTAATACTGCAATTTCTTGTAATCTTAAGATTACTGCAGCTCTGCCTTCTCATGCAATTTCCCCTTTATTCTGCATGGCGAATTAGAGAACAATGCCCAAGCACAGACTTTCCTTGACAGTGTCTGCTGATACCAGTCGTTAGTATTTTCCTGGATGTTGTGCTTGACCAGCAGCATACTTCACAGAAATATTTTCTTTCTGCTTGCTTCCTATTAACTGGGACAAACTTCCCTTATGTGTCTCTCAAGAACAGCCTCGCTTTTCCTTATTTGACCTACAAAACACACTGACATTTTTCAGACAGGAATTTTTAGTGTACTGACAGACATTTTCACTGAATAAGCAATGATTTTTACTGAGAATCAGCATGTAACAGCATTTAAAGTCCTTTAAAATCCAAATCCCAACCTCATTCTTCCATAAAGATTCTAATGAATAAACAGTATTTAAAACAACAATAAAAATCTGGTGGCGAAAGAGGGAAGACGCATCAGGAGAAATGGATGGACAGTGAAAGAAAGAGTTAACAAAAACTGCAGTACACTCAAAATGAGCTATAAAGGTTCCATAATGAACCTTCTAGTCCTGAACTATCTCTCAGGCGCATTCACTTACATTTCTTTATGCTGCCATCTCTCACTGCAAGTATAACAAGAAAGTTAAAACGTAATTTTACATGTAGGTATATCACCTCAAATTAGCAACATAAAATTACTGACATTTATTCTAAAGAAAGCCCTACTGGCTAGAGGTAAAACGCTGAACTAGCATCTGTCAGTACTGCTAATTGAGGTAAGGTTGGGAACTATAAAGTACTATTAAAGGAGTAAAATAATACCAAATGGAAATGCTGAGAAGGTACACTACCCTTCTGACATGCTAAATTATTATCCTGATTAAAGTAGCTAGTATGTTTGACTCTTAAAAGTGCCATGAACAGTAATGTGCTTCAGAATTGCAAGGAACATTCTTATGGGCCATAGTACCTGAAAAAACACGTTAACAAATTCTTGCAATATAATATCTATAGATTTGATGTGTTTTTAATGAAGTGTTCCATCTGTATTTTTAAAAAGCATCCATCTTTTTTAGAGAAAAAGCACGAGAAAATGCCATATTTTTACCTCCAGCTTCAGCAGTTCCACCTGGCTCTCTGTGGTCTTAAGTTTTGAGCAGATCTTTGGACTACAAGCTGTTTGCAAGATTCTTGCCATCATCTTGCGAATGGATGACAGTGGATAAAATCCAACACTGGACTCAAAGGTAAAATAATTATATGTAGGAGTATTAAAAAAATTTATCCAACTTCATCTTTTTTTTCTTCTTTGGCATCTCTACCCCTTTGACAGCACAGCATAACAAAACCTGTAGAGCTCTGTCTGTTCATTTGGGAGCACAGCAAATTTTACTGTGTCATGTAGAAGTCTTCTAAATAAATTCAGTTATGAAACAGACGCTCCTTCTTCCTTTACCAGGAGGAGCAGCAGGGGAAGAAAAACCAAAGACTTTTCTGATCTTCATAGTCTGACCTATGCCTACAATTTGTTCCTAGCCACAGCTTTTAGAAAATTCACACTTAAAAAACACCAATAAACACGGTACAAAATAAAGGCAATATGAAGAACATTCAAGGATGAGAAGGACTGCATTACATTTACTTCTGTGTGACTAAGTGTGTTAATTTTCAGCAGCTACCTGCTTGTTGAGAAACATGTTGGAAGGTAGGGCAGTCACAAGCGTATGCCTACTCTGCTTGAAAACATTAAGTTGTGCCAGTTTAAAAGCAAACATTTATGGCCAGATCCTATGGGATTTGTTTTTGCACAGTCTGCTTGCACGAGGAAAAAAATACAATATACATCTCTAGCTTGCTAAAAACTTTCATTACAGCACTAGTTGACAAAGAGAAAGCTCATGCCTTCTCCTTAACCCCAGATAAACTGACAAATGTCACATTATTTAACATTTGGACATACTAAAATGAAGCCAAATAGAGCATACTGGAAGCTGAAAACACTTTCCAGGCTCAGTTACATGAAACTTTGTAGATCTTTCACAGAATCTTTAACCTCATGAAGTTCAACAAGGAGAAGTGCAAAGTCCTATACCCATAGAAGAACATCCCCATGCACCAACATAGGCTGGGGCCACTCAGCTGGAAAACAGCGTGGCAGAAAAGGACCTTGGAGTCCTGGTGGACACCAACCTGAATATAAACCAGCAGCAGGGCAATAAGGCAAATGGTATCCTGGGCTGCATTAGACTAAGTTTTGCCATGTTAGTTCACACCTGGGGTACTAGGTCCAGTTCTGGCTTCTTTGGTACAAGAGAAATATAGACACACTGAAGAGAGTCCTACAAAGGAATGCTAAGATGACCAAGGGACTGGAACATCTTTCCTATGAGGAAGGGCTGAGAGAGCTGGACTGCTCAGCCTGGAGAAGGTTCAGGAGCATTTCATCAATGTGTATAAATACGTGAAGGAAGGGTATAAAGGTGGATTCAGGCTCTTTTCAGTGGCACCTAGTGGCATGACAAGAGGCAATGGACACAAAAATGAAACACAGGAGGCTGTGTGAACATCAGGAAACACTTGCTGACTGTGGTGGTGACTAACAGGTTGTCCAGGGAGTCTCCAGCCTTTGAGATATTCAAAAGCTGCCTGGCCATGGATCTGGGCAACTGGATCCAGGGGAACTTGCTTGAGCAGAGGGGCTGGACCACCATACCTCCAGAGGTGCCTTCCAACCTCAGCCATGTCGTGATTCTCTAATAGCTTCAGAATTTTTATGTGCACTTTACAGACACCAGCGTAGTGTTTCCATATTCTAAATGACCTGAAAGTCAGGTTTTGTGCATGTATGCACACATGCACATATGCACACAAACATCCTCATTCATTTTAAAAGATAAGACAATCAGGATTTAATTATTTTGCCATTTCAAGAATTTCACATCCCAAGGCCTCCCCAGAAAAACCCCACCTAGCCTGAAAAGTCATGGTGAATCTACTGCATATGAACAGTTTCTGAGAGGGGAAAAGGACACTGTTATTCCTGAGTTAAGAATGTCAGAATAGTCTGTCAAGCTAATGAAGGAGTTGCCTGCTGAAAAAAGTCCCCGATTTAAGAAAAAGAATAAAGAAAAGCCTCAAAAGCCACCAAAGTTCTCCCCTGTATTTTGTCAGCATTCAAGTGACATCCATACTTCAGAATTAACAGAAATGCACCAGTTAACTGGGGCATTAAAGCAACCTCGGTAGAGCTGGACAGTTTGTAAAGTTCATTAGCACCCAGATTACCTTCCTACAGACTCTTTAAGCCCCTCACAATCGTCTGAAAGATCATTAGATTCTGACACATCGTTCTTATATATCCAAATGACCTTTCAGATATGCTGTTCAGGTTTCACTGTTAGCACTGCATGCCAAATGTCACCAAAATTTTTTCAAGTTAAGTGTCACCAGAAGACATTTTGACAGGCCATTTTGTCACTAGATATAGCAACAGAATTACGTTACGCTGGAGGTGAGGCAGGGAGTGAAAGAGAGAAAAAGCATCTGATCCCTAGTCAGTGCAGCATTGCTTTTGGTACCTTCTATAGTTTGTCAGTGTATACACGGTGCTTTTTTGAGGAAGGAGAGGCCATTACTCCATGTAGCTCAAGGCTCCTGGCATCCTCAGTTTTCACAGGGCATTTTAAGAGGTCAACAGAGCTGGAGAAAACAGGCAGCATGGGCTGCATTAGAGGGCAGCTCCTCAGTTGCAAGTACCACCTAGGTTTCCAAAAAGGGGCAGCTTTTCCCAGAGTAACCAGTTTCAATGAATGCAGACTGATACACCACTTTCCAAGACCTCACATGTAGTTTGGCACATGATCACAGAACAATCTCATCTTTTCTGAGGCGCAAGCTCAGCTTACACCCCATCACACAGCAAAAAGCAGGGCATACACCACACGGTGCACCAAGATTGCCAGAATGAACACAACCAGTCCTGTACCTCTAGGTGCAAAGAAGGCAGGCACACTAATACTTCAAGAGGATTAGGGGAGACAGGGGAGAGAAGAGGAAAGATGCACTGTTTACAAGTCTGAGTGTCCATCCTTTGACTAGCTAGTCTTTTCCTTCTGAAGAACTTCATGGAACAAGATGACCCAATTCAAACAAACATCAGAAAAAGTCTACCGTATTTTTTGAACCAATTGGTACAAATGAAAACCATGAGAAACTGAGTGTGAATGAGCAAACGATCAGAAGACAGGAACCCATACAGCTTCCACAGCCAAGAACAATTTGCCATAAAAGGAGTTCCTGGTAACTGCCAGAAAGCTGAAATATTTCTAAGGATTATTCAGCAAGTGGACAAGTAGGAAACCTTGGGTCAGGACCACTTTCTAATGCTTGTCTCTTTCCACTTTGAAATTGTTGTCTTTTATCAGCACCATGAGCACACGGGGCTTACAGAGGAAAAAGCTTCCCTATCCTTAGGAGCATGGCTGCACCTTCAAATGGGCTTCAGCAGCATTTGGGAACAGTTCACCTGACTACCACCAACGTTACAGGGTGCTCACTGCACGTGAGATTCTAGAGAAGTTGGACTTCTCAGAGCCATACAACTCATGGTGTTCATTTGCTATTAGACAGAGAGCTTACCAATGGAATTTTAATGAACAGTCATGACCAACCTGCTGGACAAGCAACATAAAACAATCTTCTTATGCAAACAAACTATAACATTATAGGACTGCAGGAAATTTCACATCACACACACTGAACACATGAACTAGACAGCAGTGCGTACGTGTGTATATCTGCTCTACATGCTACCTGTCAAAGCAGACCGCCTACAGCTTAGTCAGGAAGAGGCTTTAAAAACCTTGTGAAAACACAGATGATAAAAGGAACTAAGAGGGTGGTACAAAGTAACTAGCTTCTCCAAATAAATACTCTGCACAGCTGTAAGCTACATTTCGAGTTCCTGGGGAAGCAGGAACAAATCCTCAGATAAAAACCACATCTATTTAATGAATAGATACGTGGGAGCAAAGAAAGGGCTGACATTTCTACAGCAACAGACTTAATGGTGATGGAAGTATTTAATTCCACGTTTTCGATTACATTTTCTGGCTTTCACTGCTCTTTTTGGTTACAATGCAAACTGCTTAGCGTATTTGTGAGGGTTTGGGAGTATACAAATCAGAAAACTCTGAAGCCATAATGTAAGTCTGCAAAACTGGGTTGACTTTTTTCCATGTACAAGCTTTACCCACCCAGGAAAGTTTCCAGAAACACAAGCTGAACCTTGAAGTTTGTTAGATGCTCTTTCCCAGGCCTTTATAAACCAAACGCAATAAAACACTGTAGGCAAAGCATTCTAATCTTAGACACCATGTACAGTACTTATAGCAACCACCCTATGGAAGTCTTGTTATTGCTGCCTATTAAAAAAAGAAATCTGAAAACCAGAAAGTTAAAGCCTCACTGCTGTGGAGTAAAAGAATGGCCTTTTTATGGTGTGCTACTGCTGCCTTAAGGGGTAAATCCTGTTTAGGGCAAACCCTAGAAACAAAAAAGCCCAGCATCACTGTTGTATTAAACAGATCCCTCTTTTTGCTGATTTTATGGCACACATAGAGCCAAAAACCTCCTTATCAGAACAAATGCTCAACTACTTACTTTGGAGCCAATTAAAAAGGACTGTAAGATGACTTTTAAATTAAGTCTTTCAAGATATCCAACCAGCCAAGTAAACTGTGAGAGCCGGATGCCCACCCTCAAAAGGTTTAGTGCTAGCTTCCCACCACCCACTCCCTCTTTCATAAAATAAAAGTTATTTCAAATTCCAGGTTCCTTCTTTGATATATCCAAGCTGCTTTTTGGGAGGATTGGGCTTTTTATTTGCAGATAGGGCGGGAGTAGGGGGAAGAGGGAGGGAGAGAGGAGAGAGAATCAAAGCTACACAGGTTCAATTCCTATTACAAATGGAAAAATTTTAGGCTCCTAAAAATATCAGTCATGTTAGAAATTATATGCCAAAACCCAACAGTGAACAAACTGCAGAGCCAAAGACAGTAAAAGCATGAAGGTATCCATCTGCAGATAACTGGCATCTTTAAAATGAAAAAAGAAGCTAGGTCTGACTATTTATTCAAAGCTGTGGTATTTCAGAACAGCAGGGTAGTAATGGAAACCACCACCATCTCAGATTCATCTAGATTTTGTTAAAGGTATTTAGGTACTTAGACAAGTATCTTTTAATGGATTCCTCCTCAGCCATCTCTATCTATAATTCATAGATGATAGCTAGCTAGACATCTTTATTTTTTAGATATCTTAATTTAGCTGGCAATGTAAAAGAATAGGGGAAGGAAGTAATGAAGTTTTCCTTCTCTTTTTCAGTAGGCTTTGAAAAGCAGTTACATGCACAGCAAGAAAAGATTAATAAAACTTAGGACACATTAACTAATTATAGGGTAATGGGACAGGTTTTACACTATTTCAAAATACACCTCCATTGGGAAGATGTGTCACATAAGATCCAATCATTATTAACCATATCACCAGTTTTAAATATGGCATTTATATACTGTTTTCAGTTTTCTCTGAAAGTCAAACACTAGCTTTGCAATGTGTAAAAGCAAGAAAAAAAATCTCCAAACCACAAATTTGTATTTAATGTGTATAAAACCCCCCCAAAATCCCATTTAATATTGAATTAATGACTAAGAAAGACCACTTAAAAGCATTCCAAACTCTACCGTAATTGAAGAAAAATCACATCTGACAGAGCTGTTTACCACCAACAGCACAGAAACTTCTCTAGGACTCTTCTACTGAATTAGACAAAAGAAACACAAAACATTACTAAAGCAAAACCTCTAGCAGGCAATCAGAAAGTACTAAAAACATTTTGTGTTTTTAAGATAACACATTAGAGCCTGTTTAAAACAAGCCTTTAAAACAATAATCCTCCAAAAAAAGATCACACACAGAGTCAGTGATATCTGGCTAGCAGAAGTTTATGTATGTTTACTGAAGTTAACTTGGCCCAGGTGAGGATCACACCTAAATTCCTGCATTTAACAGAATATGTTTTTAATGCTTTTCCCCCGACCTTCACACTCCATTGAAGCAATTATATTTTATCTATAATTTGGTGTTTAGTGTTGGTTTATGTTGTGAATAAATACTTGATGGTATTAACACTACGAGAGTTGTTTCTTTTTAAACAGCTATTGCACACAAACCGTGTTTTAAAAATATTTATGATGGATGCATATACATGTATGCGTGTGCCTACATACAGACGCACATGCAGAGCCTGACTTCCACGAGGCAGCAACAGGTAGTGACCTTTCATCTCAAAACCAAAGTAATTTCTCAGCTACAGAAACAGCACTTACAGATGAAAAAACCAGCAAGCCTGGGGTTTTGCAGATTTTTTTTAGTCTATCTGTATTTTGAATGACTTGCTTACAGTCTAGAAGCCCATGGTATAAATTTCATCCCAGAGTGAATTTTTATGATGGAGTTATAAACCCCTAAAGAAACAGGGTTTACAATGGAAGTGCTGACATAACTAACTATAGCAGCACTAGCACTGCCTCTGCAATCAAGGCACATTATATTTATGAGGTAGGTGAAAGTCTGTAACCATCAATCACTGGAATCATATTGACAGATTCTAAGTTTGAGGTCCAACAGAATTAATGTATTCAGTTTCTCACACCATCGATACGGAGGGGAGAATTTGCAGGCACTTTTATGGGCTTAGGCTTTGACATCTTTACAGAAATCAGTGAAGGGCTGTCTTGCTGAAACATTTCATTCATCTGCTGCCTCAGCTTTTCTAGGGTTTGCACCAACCTTTCACACAAAATGCTAAAGAAGTAGATTGTCCAGAAACCAAATGTGACCTTATGCACATACATGTGCTTCATGAGCTGGTCATTACAAACATTAATTCTGTGTATATCCACCAGACATTTAAAATAATACCCCAGAATGATTAATCACCCAAAGAATATCCAACTCCTAAATTATAACTCAACATCCCTATATAAAACAATCTAAAATGTCAGCACCTCAGTCTTTATGATATCACACCGTTCCAATAATTCTGTTTTACAAGTAAATTCCTATTATACATTAATAAGTGCTGTTGGTGGCTAAACTTCATGCCTTTGAGTAATGACCAGGTTGAAGGCAATTAGGCCAGCCAGGTGCAGCTGGGTTAGGTACTAATAAAAAGTTTTTAAATTTTACTATTTCCGTTTGGATTTTGGGGATGCATTCCAATCTGCCCAAATTAGGGAGGAAATTGTTTCCATGTTTTCAGCTGTTCCACGGTCTGACTATTACTGACCGATAACCCGCACAGACTTTTTCTTTCCACTTACACACACCCCTTACTCACAAGACCCCATGTCTTTATTCTTCAACCTTTCAGAGCAGCATAATAGGAAAACTAAGAAACTATTCTGTAAGTTTGCAGAAGTTTTCAGTTCAGCCATAGGGTTAGCTGGGCTTGAGTGAAACTGGTCTGAACACAGAAAATCTGGGTTGGTTTGCAAAGTCCTTAGCTATATATAAATCCAGAATAAGAACTGAAATACAACTACTGTCATCTTCACTCCCTCCATTCCTCTGAAAGTCCAAACTGGTGTGAATGTGTTTTGCATAACAACTCATAGTTTTTATGATTACTTGAAAACTTAATTTCTTTTAATCAAACCTACTTAACATCATTTACACCAATTTTAAAAGCCATGTTTTTATTGAAGTGTATGCAGGATGTGCAGAGTGCTGCCAGTGCCCTTGGGTTAGGTCAGAGGAAGAAGGCTTTCTGAAGTGACACCACTGCAATCAGCCATTCTGTGTGTGTACACATGCACGCTTACATACACCTTTTCCTGCCCTCATGCTCTACACATTTTCACCTGTGAATCTTACTCCACCACAGCCTGAAGCTGAGCACAGAGAGCATCACACAGCTTATGGCCAGAGGCATCAGGAAGCCTCCAATTCTTCTCACCAGGCAAATGCTTTTCTCAGAAGGCAAAGCTACTGCCAGGGACTGGAGGAGCTGGGGAACAGAAGAGCTATCTCATTCCACACAGATGAGTCTTAAAGCCTTGTATAGGTAGCCCTGACCTTCTCCACTGCCTTGTGAAATCATTCTCTCACATCAGTCTTCTGGAAAATGGCAACATGGATTATTTTTAGGAGCTCACAGCAGCATTTGTTAATTTTCATTTTCTACCTGTAAACCATACAGAGATTTGGCAATTTACAGGTGACTGGGACAACATTCTCCAGCAGGATCAGCACAAGCTTCCCCTATTCCTGTCGCCCAGAAAGGCATCCTCAGTGAAGCCTGTGCCAAAATGCTGCTTAATAGGGACTTTAAACCTGCCTGACTACAACCACTTCTGCATGAAAGTTTGAAGCAAAGTGGCCCTGATGAAAACATGTCCCACTGGTGGTTGGGTGACTGTAGAGACACATCTTTCTCCTTCCCAATGACCCAAGTTCAGCTTACTACACTCTTTGACAAGCAGATTTGTATTCTGGACTCTTTTTTAAAACCCAGTCAGAAATTTAATCTAAAAAATCTATGACGGTCCAACAGCCATAACATGAAGGCATGACTGAAATGGGCACAATTTATACATAATGAAGCTGCAACTTCCACTGGTTCTGCAGCTTTTACACAGATTTGAGCCTAGGGGAAAAAGTAACAGATTTTTGAAACCAGAACAAAAGCATGACTATGTGCCAATTTAAAAAGCCATCATCAATTCTTATGACTGTAATCTGAAATTAAGCATGGCATACATCTACTTTTTTGCAGGCATTCCTTTGCAGTCAAAATGCACGAGTAGTGCAGCATGCAGATAGGGGCATACAGGGAGCTCACAGAAAATGACCTGCTGTGCTTTCCCACAAGTGAGCAGCGCCCTGAGGAGGGCAGCATGTAGGCATGGATTTAAATATGCACAGAACTGTTTGCAATTGCATGCTTTACTAAAACTGCCTTGCCTTCCAAGGGATTAGTGAAGTACCACACACACAGCCAAACATCATCATAAAACGTAGGCAGAAAGACAGCAGGATATTAAACCAAAGCTTACTAAAAAATGCCAAAGCCCTTGCTTTCATGAGTATCAACAGGAACAGATTCTCAGCATCTTTAATAACTTAATTTCTTCACTCTAAAGCATTGCCAATCCAATTTTAAATGTGTTTAACTGAATCAAGACATTCAAAGCAATAGATCATCAAATACCAAATTACACAAGTAAAACGGGAGCAATTACCAGAATCTGCAAAAAACAGATCTATTTTTAAAAAGGATCCAATTTTAAAACAATGCCATTTAGTTTTCATGTAAGTCAATTTGGTAACACAAGTGATAATATATGTGATCCCCAAAACCCTTTCCCCAAAACTAGGCACATTTTAAAACAACTGCTTAATCAGACTTGGTGTGTAAATTTTCATGAACACAAAGCAAGTTTAAAATAAATTAAAACAATAAAATGCACCAGCTTCCAGACAGCTTTCTCAATTACTTGATTAAACCTCCAATTCAGTCATGATGTCTTAAACATTACAGCAAGGAATATGATTTCCAGTTATAAAGATGCTAAAAAGTAGTTACAATGCTTAACGAAAGCAAAATTACAAACACCACAGATTTGCTCTGTTCATAAATAAAAAAGCAGTGGTTTTAAGGCTTTTAATATGGCATCGTAGCTGCTCAGTCTGTCTTTTCCTACCAGTCTGATTTTTGTCTGTGGCTTCATGATGGTATTTTGAGGTGATAATTAAAACTGGACTCTAAATAGAGGCATTTTTTCATAATTAATTACAAATTCTTTATTTTTGAAGCTTCACCTAAATTTGAAATCTGGGAGCACTGCCAGTATCAGCACTGAAACAGCATTGTAGTTTCCAAGAGAGAGTTAATATATTTAAGCTACCAGCATTTTAAAAGCTAATTACAAAGCTGGCAGCAAAAGTAAGAATCGCAAGAGCAGGAGTGCAGGGCCATCCGCTGCCTTGCAGTGCCCTCTGGTGCTGCTCCTACAGAAGTGGAACATCTCCGTGCACCCAAGCTCTCCCGTCCAGAGAATTAAGCATGGGTGTCAAAGACCCTAGCCGAAAGTTCTGCAGCCTCTATACAATCACACATGCACACATTTAATGTAAAGAGCGTAACTGTGGGAAAAGCATTAAATCACACAAGGCAACACTTGAACAAAATTCCACAAGGAAATATAAACCTACAGCACAACTGTTCCCTGAAAAAGGAGCATCCAGCAAATTATCCCGGAATATAAAAATATACAATGAGTAAAGGTCAGAATTATATTTCCACCTGTTCACAGAACTCCAGGTCCCATCTTTCTTATAACTTTTAGAAGCTACATAAAACACGAATGTCTTCTTCCCAACTAAAAGACGAATGAACACCCATGACCTTAACCACAGAAATTTAGGAATACTTTATGGCAATGGCAATCACGTTGTGATTTTACACCCACCCCCAAATAAAATTTCAATGAGCAGTTTAATGATCTTAAGGATCTTTTCCAGCATGAATAATTCTATGAGCATTCAAAGCAACCATTTAAAAAAACAGATTAAAAATGACCTCACACAAATTTCTTTGTGTGTATCTCAAGTTTTCTGCAGCTACATGGAAGGTCGTATTGTTTTTCAACATTAACCCAGGTTTTGCCACCAGGGCTGGAGCAGAGATGTTAGCCACTCACCATTATCCAGTGTCACAACTGACTACAGCAGGCTAAGCCTATTGCATTAAACACAGCTTTGAAGAACAGTATTTGTAAGTTTAGTTACACTGGAAGATTCTCAAATCATAAATTCTATGCACTTGAAGGTGCAAGCAGTGGCAGACGCAGGTATTTACGGTTTCAGGAATAACCAAACTGCTCAACCTGAGTTGAAATTATTAAGTTATCTCTTAATATTTAGGTCTCTTCCTAGTTCTGCTTCCTTTCCTTTCTTAAACTTTGTGCATCTGATGAAACATGAAACATGTCTTTTGATTACTGGCACAAGTATTTCCATTAAATGCTCTTTCCACTTCAGTGAAAGATGTCCCAGTATTTTCAAATAATGTTTCTTTCTCTTATGAAAATGCTTTTCAATTGGATTATCTCAGTATTTCTTCAGAATTCCAGACAGCAAAAACATGATAAAATCTTTGTAAACCAGACAACAAAATAGTAACGTCATATGAACTGCAGTCATTGTATTTGTATTTTGTAACTGTGAATACGCAGGCAGTTCAATTATGGAAGAAAAATAAAAATAGTAATGTTCTAAACTGGTCATTAAGGAATTACAAGGAATGCCACTGACTTTGGTGGGTCACTGAAAAGAAACAATAATAAGTAAAATACAAGAATCCACCACTTATGTGACAGAGCACATACATTTTAACACAGCAGGCACTAAAATGCGTGTTTTTCAAATGCCACTTTGAAGAACCATGCAAAACATCCTCTTGTGAGCACTGAGGCACAACATCCAGCTTACTGGTGGCCTCCACCAACCCAGGCTATGCAGAGGAAGAGCCTGGCAAGGAAGGCAATGACTGAGAGACATGGTCATACTTCTCTGAAACACATTATCCTAGAAAGTGCAGGAAGAGATTTTTCTGCATCTTCCCCAGAGAATAATGAATGTGGGAAAGCAGCTCTGCATGACAATTCCCTTCCTTCTCTCCCATAAGGCTGAGGCTATAAGCTACACGTGAGGACAGTACATTACAGATAAGAATAATCATCTCAAAAGTAGGAGTTGAAAGTAGTTTTTGTGAACTTTTAAGGAATTAAAACTAATGCTATGATAACCACAAACATTAGATCAGGAATTTCATTACAATAAACCTAAAGTGACTAACTGCAGCTTGAAATATTTTTTTATATTTTTATATATTTTTGTATTTTCTGAGAACTGTGTGATTACTCTCCAACACTCAGAGGATGATTATCAGAAAGACTGGCAAACACTTAGACTTTCGGCACTATCTATTCTTTGGCATCAGCATTTTCCTATCCACATTTTACTCTAATCAAAGGAGTTTCTGTTAAGGTATTTCAGAGAATGTCAGAATGATCTGGCTTGGAAAGGACCTTAAAGATCATCCATTTCAAACCCCCTGCCATGGGAAGGGGCACCTTCCACTAGACCAGGCTGCTCCAAGCCCATGTCCAACCTGGCCTTGAACACTGCTAGGGAGGGGGCACCCTGTGCAGTGTCTCATCACCCTTTTTTCCCCCTTTTTCAAGACAGTAAAACTTGGAAGCGATCTTCTCAAATTTATAAATAGAATAATTAAAAAAACAAAACCAAAATCCAAACCAAACCCACAGCAGGCAAGATGTTTCTCACTTAATTTTAAGGCCAGCAGCCTGCAACTCATGGAAGAAGTCACTTCAAATATAGCCATACGGTTGTACTATAAAAAACTTTACCATCAAAGGTCTTTTCCTACCTGTCCTCAAAGTTGCTATAACTTTGCTAAGAAGATCATTAAGTGCAATGAAATAAGAGCAAAGATAAAACCAGTGTTACATTTCATTTAAAACAAGCATTGCATGTATCACTGACCCCTAACACCTTATGTCACTATGTGAATGCAAGAGCCAGCTAAGTTGTCACCACAGTTAGGCTATGCGTGCCATCAGAGCTGGGACTGCAAGGTACATGGTGGACATGGCCAAGCAAAGCATGACCTTGCTAGCTGGCGTAGTTACAGTCATGAAACCACAGAGGCACCAGCCTCAGCAGTGCCGAAGAAGATCCCAAGAGTGCCCGGAGTACTTAGAAGTTGTCTCCTCCATGGCACAGTTCTGATACCAAAGAAGGATGGGTTAGAACTCTGCTTGGCTACATTATCACACAATACTATTTACTGCCCAATTCTATCTGATTTTGAAACTGTACTAATTCACACCAAATGGATCAAAACACAGATGCACAGATGTTTCAATCCCCTGCAAAACCATACAGCTGCATACTGAAGGGTAGTTCCCCTCACACCTGCAAAATGGAGTTTTGCCTTTGGAAATAAAGCTGTTCAAAGACTAACTGGAAGTATACAGAGAGCACTTTAAAGTACAGACATGGTACAACTATATCTAAGACACTTTTTCTACACTGTTTACTTTGCATTTATAAACACGAACCAATTTTACAACCATGCCTTCTTAAAGCTGACAAACAGTAACAACTCTCTTTGGTCTCTAATGCTTCACCTGCTTCATGAGTAATATGAAGTAAGAAGGTAGAATTTCATTCACATTAGAGAGAAAGCAGGAAGCAAAGAGTGACTGCTAATTCCTGTTCAAACCAGCATGCCACACTGCATCAGGTATTAAACCTGAAGCTAGGGAGCAGGGTGACCACCCCACACGGCCCCTGACCCAACTGAGAGCCTTCTTCTGTCACATCAACATGCACTGGCATCACCAAGAGATGGAAACTACTGAAAGCTACAGAAACTCATTTCAGAAATGTTCTTCTCCAATGCAGTCCTTGGGAAATTTCTTTCGGAAACTCTCCCACCTGCTGCTAATGTCACAGCTGTATTCATTTATTCATTGGGGACATGGAACCAAGCAGGATACAGCACCATCTCAAGCCTTTTTTCCATGCCTGCTTCTGAAATTTACTTTCCACAAGTCAAATATCACAAAAAGTTTTGGAAAATTTGAAATAAAATGTTTAAAGAAGGATAACATGTAATTAACATATTGGTGACACTGACAGTGACTAAAGCAGCATTCTGTATGTAGGGATATAGAGGAAGAGAATACAATTGACACCAATCACTACAGACATACAGAAAGAAGTACAACTACTGAACAGGTTTCTCACTGCTTTAACAAAGTTAAATTTGTTCTTGGTAAAGTCAACAGCATTTACGTCACAAATGAAACTCTACTAATAGGTTCTTCTGCTGATACCAAGAGTGTGGGAAAGGGGGGACAAAAAGAAAACCAGCAACCCCAACAAAGCATCCTTCACTCACTGCGTGAGTATAGCACCACCTGAACACAGCTGCCTGAACACCAAATGCAAAGGTTTCTGCAGCCATAGTTTGCATATCCCCTCCTCCTCACCATGGGGTGAGGGGTGGACTGCAGATCTTTTGTACAGGGAATCCATGAAACTGGACTTGCTGACCCCTTCTTGAGCACGAATCATGGTGCCTGCTCTCCTTGGCAGCAACTAAAGCACGGATGGACAACCTGGGCTAAGAGGCTGACTACTCTGCCTGCTTCTTTTGACTTGCATAGTCAAGCCAGGCAGAGATACCCAATAGAGCCACAAGCTTCTGGCCACCCCAGGGCAGGACACAGCCACTCACCAGCATGGAGGGATGAGGAACAGAGCTGCTCTTGGGCAAGGAACTGAAACCATGTTATTCCTCTATCAACAAGAAGATGCCAAAAACCACTTGCTTCACCTGTGCTGCAAGTCTTCGTTTTCTCTTTGCTCTCTCACTCTCACATACACACACACCCTATCCCCTCCAAAAGACCCTAACTGCTCATCATCAAATCTTAATCTTCTCTTACCCCCAGAATTCAAGGATTCTGGTTATTCACTTAACATCTTACGACAGTACTACATACATTTTAGAATAGAGTTGTAAACACAAATCCCCACTTCACTAACTGATGTGGTTTCACTAAACTGAAGACCAGAGTTCAAGGTCTGAAAAGGTTCTTGTACCTGAGAAGTCCATCACAAGCAGATGAGCTTATAGAAGTATCATTGCTGTACTAGTTCTTAGACCCTTATCATGCAACTTTTTTAAGTTTGTGCTACTAAAGTTTATGATACCCTCAACATGTTTGCCAACGATACAAACATTGAGATAGAAAGCAATCACAGCCCATATGAAGATTGGCTGAGAAAGTTGGGGCTGTTCAGCCTGGAGAAGAGAAGGCTGTGTGGAGTCCTCATAGCAGCCTTCCAGTATCTGAAGGGGGCATACAGGGATGCTGGGGAGGGACTCTTCATTAGGGACTGTAGTGATAGGACAAGGGGTAATGGGTTCAAACTTAAACAGGGGAAGTTTAGATTGGATATAAGGAGGAAATTCTTTCCTGTTAGGGTGGTGAGGCACTGGAATGGGTTGCCCACAGAGGTTGTGAATGCTCCATCCCTGGCAGTGTTCAAGGCCAGGGTGGACGAGGCCTTGGGTGATATGGTTTAGTGCAAGGTGTCCCTGCCCATGGCAGGGGGGTTGGAACTTGATGATCTTAAGGTCCTTTCCAACCCTAACCATTCTATGATTCTATGTTGCTGCTGGAAATCAGCATGAAAGAAACTCAAACTGGTCCATGTGTCAGAAGTCACCTAGGAAACGTCTGTGACATTAACAACATGATGAAAGAGGGGATGTCTATCCAGGAAACATTTGGTTTGGAAAGAGTAAGGAATCAAGGTGGATAGCTACTGGGCAGTGGGGTGGAAAGGGATAAAAAGATTTCAATTTTTAATTCACAGGAGTCAAAATTCCTAATAAAGCACATGGTTTTAATAGTGAGAATAAGCCACTGGAAGAGCTTACCAAGTATTAGGATGACTGGATACTAGAAATGCTAAGCTCAAGATCTTTCTTGATGCATGCTTTCATAAAAGTATTAATGCGAGGAAGTCCTGTAATCAATGCTGAGAGGCTCAGGACAGATGAACACAGGCAAGTTCCCTGGTCTGCAAACCAAATTGTGATAGCAGTGCTTTGCTGGGGCTTTTAAACACAGAAATTTCAAACTTGGAACAGCTGCTGCACTCAAGGGAAGGACAGACAGCTGGACAGTGCTTGGTCTTGAAGCCCAAACATAAATCACAGCTGTACACAGTCACTTTTATCTGCTCTTCTGAGCCAGGATTATCTACAGAAGCACGTCAAATGGAGCTAAACCTCCTGCTGCTCAAACACGCTATCAAGCCCAGGAAATTCTTACCCCACAACTCATTTCTCTGGAGCATGAAGTCAGCCCTGGAAGAGCTGAGACTCCTCTGCAGCAACAGGAATTCCAAACCAAGAAATAAATACTTTTGCCTTTTTAAAGCCAACCTGACAGGCACAGTACAATATTACTTGTCTGCCAGTTGTGACACACAATTTTTTCTATCAATGCGAGACATCACCACAACAGAAACAGTCAAGAACCCACATCACACAGGCATAAACCTCTTTCTCCCTCATCCTACGCAGGCAAAACCCACCCCACCTCACCATGCTTCTGGACCCTTCCCATGCCACTGGTGACACATGAATGTCTGCACACACGAAAGCAAGTACTTAATTGGGGCTAAAATCCATTGCAAACATTCATCTTTGTGCTTGTGCATTCCCACACAGACCCAACTGTTTGCACAATGCTTATACCTCTTTTTCCCTTCCCAGAAGTCATCTCATTCCCATGAACTCGGTCCTTTAAGAGAACGTAAAGCTCTAGACCGAACATACAACATTCCTGGTACTCACAGTCACAACACTTCTTACACTGGGCTTCCAAGAAAATGCTCGCTGGCAGCATCCCATCTGATGTACAAGATGTTGGTGCCCACCAAACATCCTCAGAGTAACTAAAGTGAAACCTCTGACAGCTACACTTCAACAGGAGCCTGGCACATGCCTGAATGTGTAAGAAAATACAGCTTGTGGGTGTACCTGAATACTTCCAGCTAGCACAAAAGCAAAGCAAGAAGCCAAATAAGAAGTGGCAGATACCACATCACTAACAGAGCACAGAAACGTCTGAAAGGTACAGATGGCTTGCAAAGTACTGACCTCAGAAAGGTCTGCAGCTTCAATATCAATAGTCATCAGCAGTCACATAAACTTAGTAATTTAGCTCTTTGGTAATGCTGTTGGTAAGAACAGAACTGAATATGGGAAAGGCTGAAATATAGGCATGCCCACTGCTAGTTCTTGCAGCAAGACACAAGAAATCAGCAACTGTTAAAGGTGAGAAGACTAATGAAAAAGAGACACTTTTCTATACAGGAAAAAACCTGCCAAGACACAGTTCAAGGAGCTGAAACACTGTGAAGGGCAGCAAAGGAAGCAGAAATAAAAACAAGCATTATTCATGCTTGCATGTACGGATGATCGCCTTGTTGCAATTGAGGTAGCTTTTCAGTACCAAAATCCCAGCTCGCTGCTTCATCTCTAACCAGGCAGGAATAAGAAACAGCAGCTGGTAGGAAAGAAGGAGGAGGGAAAAAAATAGAGAAACTTTTAACCTACACCTGGGGGAATTGAGCCCAAGAATCTTAATTGACTCAATTAAATCTGCAGAGAGCAGAGATACTGTAAATATTAGAACTGGCGTGGGAAAAGGAAGGGAAAAACCCTCCAAGGCAACACATTCTTTTCTTGTATGATCTCCATTGTGCCATGCAATTCAGAAGACAGAGGTTTGCCCCAGGGCTATAGTAGGGGCTGTGCTTTGTGGTTTAAAATTTTGATATACTATTTCTGAGGTTTCTCAAGGTATCTCAGGAGAGCACAGGATTACAGCCTATGACAGAAACACTTGTTCTGTTACAGGAGTTCAAATCTCCGGAAGAACCCATTGTAATGCATTGAACTGTCAATCCAACTGCCTATTTCTTCCTGTAAAGGAGACCCAGAAAAGCTGAACCTTTACTTCTTAAGTTATTAAACAGATTCACAACATACAAATAGAAAACTACATGATGTCTTTCTCCTTTGGATGTTACCAGTGTAACTAAAGTGGGGGGTAAGTGTGGTGGTGGGCTTTATGGTAATGCCATGGCTACATAAACCCTACCATCTTCTGACCCAGTATCCCAGAGAAGAACTTTTCACATGAAACAGCATCACAGCCACAGCAGACAGAAAGCAGCAATGGACCCAGCAACCTCATTATAAAGTGTTTCTTTATGCATTAGCTGGAGAATTTAACATTTCAGCTCCAAAAATATACACTAAAGCCACGACAGTGCATATGAATACTCTAATAAATATTGCAAGTGTCAGTCCACTCAACAACAGAATGAAAGACCCGAGTTTAAAGAAAGGGATTTAAAACCCATGTGTAGTTTATGAACTGTACAGTGGAAGTTTAGCCTCAAAAAAACCCCAACATTATCTAAACCAGATGTTGGCTTCACAATACTCGATTTATGATAAATTGTTTTAATATTCATACCTAGCACAGGCACTGCAATAAATCACACAAAGATAAAATATAACGAGCATTCTGAGGCAAAGAAATTACACGCTCCCGCTTTGTAAAACCAGTCTGTATGGAAAGCAAAGGGAATAAATCTCCAGGTGGCTTAACGATGTTTTCCTTCACCAGCGTGTCACGAATGTGACGAAGCCAAGCGAGCAAGCCTGTATTATTGGCAACAACAGGTAAAGGCTGGCTTGCCGCACACACACACTCCCGGGCAGGACGGGGGTGAGCACCAGCGCTAGGACCGCAGGGGGAGCCTCACCCGGGCTCCGGTGCCAGGCGACGTTGCCACCGTTCACCACGAGGGGGCTCCCGCCGCCCCCACAGCACCGGTGTCCGCGGGAAGTAACGGGAGGGCAGCGGGGTAAACGGGCATCACCCTGCGCAACGCAGCCCGCGCGGGAGCCCCAGCCTGCGTTCGGGTTGAACAGTAATAACCCGACAAATCCAACACAGGAGGTGGGAACCAAGCGCTGATCAGTGGCTATCCGAGGTCACCGCTGAAAAGGAAGGGGCACTGGGGCACACGTAGGCACCAGGGGGGTCCTGAGGGAAGATGGACCGTATCAGCCTGGAGAAGAGGAGGCTCCAGGGAGAACTTAAGAGCAGCTTCCAGTGCCTAAAGGAGACTGACAGGATACCCGGAAAGGGGCTTTTTACGAAGCATCTGATCGGACAAGGGGGAATGGCTTTAAACTGACACAGGGAAGACTGAGATGGGATATAAGGAATTGTTTCCTGTGAGGATGGTGACTACACTGCACAGATTGCCCAGAGAAGCTGTGGCTGCCCCATCCCTGGCAGTGTTCAAGGCCACGCTGGACAGGGCTTGGAGCAACCTGGTCTAGTGGAAGGTGCCCAGGTTCATGGGAGGGGGTTGGAACTGGACCGTCTTCAAGGCCCCTTCCAACCCAGCTCCTTGTATGATTGTATGAGTTCATACTACTCTAGAGCAAAGTGAACAGGAAGATCTTCTCCACAAGAACATCAGTCTGCTGTCATATTTTACAGTTCAGTGCCATTCTAAGTCAGGGCGTCAGACCACTAATGCCAGGTGCAGGCATCGGAAGGCTAGCTTCTTCCCTATAAAAGCATTTGTTTTAAACATGTTTTCCTGTAAAATGGCTTCACCTCCATACCCTTCCCCACCTCCCCAAAGTTCTGATGCTGCCTACGAAGTGTCAAGTGGCAGCTTCAGCACCATGTGCTGCAGGGTGACAATGCACTTACAGATCAGTACAGACTAAATACTGTGAGCTGCAAAGAAGAAAGTTTGTGTTGTATTTATAAGACAAAAGATACCAGTTTCAGCCTGAAACATCTCACTGACAGAGAGGGCAGGTACCCAACAGGCAGGCAGACTCTTCACCTCCCCAGACTTACAGGGATTTGCCTTTTTTTTTTTTACACCTAGGAATAAATGGTGCCAAACCCAACAGATTTCTACTGGCCGCATTCTGCAGTAGCTTAAAATAAAAAAGAACAATCGAAACCCCCACAGAACAGCTCCCACAAAAATCCCCCAACCCACAAAACAAAACCCAAAATCAAACATCACCATCATCCCTCAACAAAAAAAAGGTGTACATGCTGTTGGAAAAGGTTGAAATGCAGGGCTTTGATGTTCTAGGTGCAACGTGCAGTGGCCTTTCTCAATGACAACCCAGATAAGTGCAGAAACATCAGAATTAAAAGTAGCAACAAAGTCCCTTGGGTCTGGGATTCTGCTTTTGTATTCAGAATCAGCAGCAAAAGGCAGCCTCAGGTGCAGACATCAAGAGGATGGAGGGATAAGTTTTATGGCAAGAGGTACTTTTGTGTCATAGCACAGTGACACACACTGAAGCACGGAAGTTCAGAATCCAGAGAGATATGCATGAGACAAGCTACTGGACAAGGCTGCACCATTGCATGCCTTTGCCATGGTACCAACAAATCTTCCACTCCTTCAAGTGATCACCATCCTTAACAGGACACCATGTCACGGCCTCCAGCCATGGAGTCACAGAGCACAAAGCCCTCTCTCAATCTCTGGACAGTACCTGTTGCATTTACAGGGATATAGGTTGTGCAAATGTGCTACTGTATGCCTTTCCCTCTCACACATCACATTTCTCTCATTCTTTCACATGCCAGGACCAACTGTGCAACTCAAGCACCTCAGCGAGGTAGGAGGGACAAGGAACTGTCCCTATCCACTGACACAGAGTTAGGAGAGGCAGTAGCCCTTGTGTGAGAGTGCCCAGAGCTCCCAAAACAGCAGGTAATTGAAAAGGCTGCCTTTTCTGCTACGTGGGTATGAAAATACAGTTCTGTCTCCTTACACACACACTATGGAGTGTTTCACCTCTACAGAATGCCTTCAGACAGCCTCATTCAGAAACTGGATATAAAAATACTGTTAGATAACCATTTTCATACCAGGGTGCCAAAAATCACTCTCTTGGCAATACAGTAAGAGCACGACGTAAGTAATGATTTGGCAAAATCAAGTTCAGCAACCAGCTCAGCCATCCCCTAATAAAAGTTCAGAGTATAATGAGAGCTCCTACAAAGAAACAAATAAAATTATGCTGACTTAACAATACGTCGTAAGACACATGCATGTGTCTATACATTAAGTTGGTGAACTCACTTCTGACTGAAGCTGGAAAAGCTGAGTTTTAAATAATAACTTAGGGAGCCAATCCCAAATATTCATCAATGTTTGAATACAGCAAACAACTGATGAACAGTATTTTGTTATGTTGTGAAAAGAGGACAGAAGAAAAAAGAAAGCCCTTTTTCTGTCCTCTCCTCCCTCCTTTTTTGAGCCTATTCTCAGTACCTATGTCTGACTTTCAAGTGGAATACACTGGCCATCTCAAGCTGTACACAGTTCCATAATGCATTTAAATTGCTGTTAACAGTTAATCTATCACCAAGAAGGATGAAGATCTGCTTTTAGGGACACGCAATCATGCTTATCTCCTGCAAAGAGACTTAACAGAAAAGAATACACTGATGACATGGATACAAAGATTGCATACTCATAAAAAAACGTAAAGCTGCTTCTCCCACATTCCAAGTGCTGTTATAATAAATGCAGGAAGTCATGACTCTTAAAACCTGATCACTGTAGTAAACGTTCAAGAACCTAGGTAGTTTGTTCAGGTGTATTAGAAGTCCCCTTTGGCTGACCACTGCTGCTGTGTTTTTACTTATTCTGCAGAAAGACACCCACAAAAAAATTAGCCTTAATAAAATCATGCAAACTTCTACCTGCCAGAGGCTGACAATGGTACCATCACTGAGAACTCTCATGAAGGAGGTACATACAAACACCTGGGAATATAACACAATGAAAACAACCATACAGTGAGCACAGGGAGAAAGTAAATCCATCACCATCATTTGACACTAAGCAATCTCAGTAATAACTATAGCAATGGAAGCTAATTTGTAAGACAGAGGAATAGCAAGGAGAACTCTCTGAAGCTAAAACAAAGCAGCAAGTAATAAAATGAATGGCTCTAGAAGCACATAATAATATGCACCTAGGAAACAACTGAAGGATCAGCACAACTGAGAAGACTTACCACGTTCTGGGCTTCCTTCCTTAAGGTGAAGCACAGTGAACAAAAGAGCAGGTAAGTACTACTGCTGTATACCGGGGAAAAGAACTATAAAGAGATCCAGAGATGGTACTGAGATCAACTAAAACAAATAAAGAAAAAAGAAAGCACAAGGATACTTTATTACTAATACTGAAAACTGAGCAGTGAACAGGTAAGTCCACCTACTTAAAGAGACTCTGCTAGGTCAAGAAACCTTTTGAAAGATAAGGAGCGTAACAGGAGTTGTATTTGTGCGTTCATCTCTAAATTACCCTCCCCCTTCCCAGAAAAGGGGTGAGCAACAGACAAATTCAAGTATGACAAGAAATTCACTCCAGCACCCAGAATAGAAGTTTAGCATACAGAATTATCAGGTAAGAACGTGTTTCGTGCATCTTCATTCGCCACACATAATCATTGTTTTGTTCTTCCTATTCGTGTTGTATGAACAAGCACTATTCCTGCTGACACGCAGATAGGCTCCTTCTTTATTCTTTACCCACCTTCTTTCACCAAGTTAATCCATGTTCCCTGCATAAACGCAGCTCTCAGTTGCTCCAGAGTGGGGCTCAATATACGTAGCTTGTATGCCTTCCCTCCTAGAGTCAGAGGCTCCAAAAGCCACTGAAAAACCGCATGTTCACAGCTACCAACACATGAAAATCAGGAGTATGCAGGTGAGAATGAGCTGTCTGAGCTTTCTTTCCAATCACACTGCACCACAAAGGCCATTTTTTTCTCTTTTTTATCAAGATAAGCAAAATGAGTAGTGAGAAAAAGCTATTTTAATTAGTATTTTCCAGTAAGGAATGCAACAGGTGCTACAAGCTGAAGGAAACCTACATCTGCTCCACTGTGACGGTAGGCCCTGCCTGATCAGATTTTATAATACATATTTTGCACACGCATGGATTACTCAGAATCTGAGGAATGCAGCCCATACCGCTGGGAGAACATAAAAATATAAGGGAACTGTGGTCTTTCCTGCAGCATGGATCTGGAATGCCTGTACTGTTTATGTAGTGTTACAATAATAGTAGCCCCAAAACTACTGTCAGGATGATTAAAGCCAGCAAAAACTCCTACCCTGACCAGAATGCCACAAGGTTTACACATCACACAGATTTAAATCCTTTTAGTTCTGCACACAAGGTAGAAGCCCATCTGCCCACTCCACTTGATCATGAAGGTGGAAAGATGAGAATTACCACTGCTTTTGGGATTAAAAAGCGATATCATCAGTGCAGCCCTCTTCCCAGGTTTGCGGAGGTTTGTGTGCCCAAGGATGCTTGTGAAGCCTTAATGCCGGCGTAACAGCTGCTGTCTTTACCATACCACTAGCCTCTGACTTGGGGTTCACAGAGCAAGCAGCATAGCACATCTACTGGAAAACAGTATTCTGTCTGGTTCGGTGGGATGGGGAGGCAAGAGTGTCTCTATTTGGCCTTGTAAGGAGCCACATTCCTTCAACTGCCCTGTACCAAGTTTCAGGGGATTGCCAAATTTATATGCACCACACAGATAATGCACTTGAAATGCTGCGGGACTGATATGAATAGGAACTATTCTTCCCTTTAATTAGCATTTTTGCCAGATGAACACTGCTGCAAAATGACAGTCCTCCTGCAAGTTCCAAGAGACACACAACCAACAGCCAGAGCATACCCAAAATCAGATTTCCTGTTGCAGCTACACTCCATTTTGCCCACTTTAACAAAAATAACACATATCAAAATGATCAAAATGTCCTCAAAATGAGGACAAGAACTATACTACACAAACCTTGAGGAGTCATACTTAAAACTCAGCTCAATCCTTGGGCAGCTGTGTCATGTTCTTTGAATGGTGACTAACATTATAAACATCAATCATGAAAAAAGAAAATGAGTTAGTGTACTTGCAAGATTACAGCTATTCCTAAAAACATCCAGAATTTATGTGTTTTTTCAAACAAGTCAAACAACTGATCCTCCCCATGATCATATACACACACAAAGTAGTCATGGGTGACATTTAGACCATTTACAAGCATATTTCTCCAGAACTTCACCTTAATTTCTGACGAGTAAGAAAACTATGCATCTAGAATATAGTAAAGACATGAGTTACACTGTTGGAGTGCTGGTGTTCTTGTATCACCAGATGAATTGCCAATTACATAGAAAGACAGTATAGATTAAGGAAAAAAAATATAATACAAAAACATTGGCTTGTTTCCTAGCAACAGCTCAGCTAAAATCACTTAACATTTCTACTCAATCAAATGTAAATTTGACTATGTTATCCCTTAAATGTTGATTATAACAGGCCTTTTCAAATGCAAATTCAATGTGTAAAGTGAATGTAAACGTTGACAAAGCTGATAGGAAAATCTCCTGATTAACATCATTTGCATGTACACGGCAACATTATTACAAACCTTCTAAAGACAGAAAGAAATGGAAATTGGATAAAGAATCACCTCCATCATCTCCTTCCTTCCCGCTTTGTTTAAGAGCAAAACAGACAAAAACATAAAGCCTTTTGGATTGCATGCAAAATTCCAACAGTTTAAAAATGCAACACATGAGCCGTATCTGAATGCCATAAACTTTGTGTCGCTAGCAAAAACAACAGAGTGAAAAATTCTGCCTTATTTCTTAGTCACTGAACATGCCAATTACAGGAAATACATATAGTACAGGGGAGACTGTAAAGATTCTAATACCATGTAGCCACTGACAGCTTGCAAGCTTTCTTTTCTCTTTTAGCTGAAATTGTTGCATGAAAAAACACCAACAGGAAGTGGGGGGGGAAACGAATATACATTATTCCCAGAGTGTACAAGTTTGTTCGTTGCACAGTTCCTCAGCTCTGGGATTCAAACACCTTACTTGGGTATGCATTCACCCAGGGCCACATTATTTTTGCATAAAACAAACAGAAGATACTTCAAAGCACCCTTAAAACAGATACTCTTATTGCAGCGTTCCACAATAAAGGCATTAAAATACATTGTTTTACAATATTTACATTACATTAGGCTGATTTACCGCTAGTTAACCAAGAGTCAACAGGAAGCTGGGAACAGATGCAGTTTATCTTCAGCACAAAGCAAGAACTCAGAATTAATCTCTTCAGGGGAGAATATTATATTCACCCTTCCTTCTTAATCATCTCAAGGACACTAGGCTCAAACCTAAGATACATATCCACAGACATTACAAAGGCTTGCTTTTGGCAACAGGGAAGATTTTACTTTCCGTACTGATGCAGGCAGGTGCCTTGATAGCTCACTGAGACACACATGTCCTAGTCCGGCACTTTTACACTATCAGGATTTGCACAGCATCAGCTACATCAGTGCAAACGAGATATTTTAACACACATCAGCCATCTTCTAATGTTTTATGGTGCTCTGTTTTTAAAGAAAAGCAGAAGCACTTTATTCCTCCACTGCACACTGGTCTAATGTAGTTATTACAAACCTGTTGAAGATTATCTTCTCCATCCTAGGCTAAGAGTTGCTACTTTCAGTATTTTAGACAGGTCAGAATCCCCTCCCCTCTACAGCCTGAGGCAGCAAACTTTAGCAATGCCAGGTCCTAAAACCTGAAGTAGAAGACTTTCAAAGAAATCAGTGAGCACAACAGGTGAGCATTGAGAAAGTGTGACCATCAAGATGTTTACAACCGTGTTAAGCACAAATCATTCCCTCCTCAGAAAGCCAGTCCCACATCGAAATCATGGGTCTGGAACAGGGATGAAAACAAGGCTCTGGGCTTGATCTGGTAAGGGAGGGAAGCCCAGGATGACACACACAAATACCTCATCCTTCCATGCCAACTCCTGCCTGCTCCCCCACTGCTTAGTCTTACGTACTCCACTAAAGGATAAGCCACAGTCCAGTTTCAAAGATATAGCTCATATCTGGAGGTGCATCCTTATCACATATGAGCTGGTCTTCTTCAGCAAAGCCTGAGGCAGCAGGAGCTCTAGGCCTTCACTGATCCTTCACCCTTATGCCACATACTTGCTGCCCCATTCAAATCTAGCTTATGGCAGGATAAATGAGGAGAGTAACACAGACTTTTGTGAAAACCCTGAGATACTCCATTTTTGTTTGGAAGTTTTCCAGAAACCCTTTTAGTGTAGTATATACACATGAAAATTAATACTGTTCTCTCCTTATTAATACATTCTTTCAACTAATTTCTACAGTCTGAACGCAAAGGTCAGTCACACTGGGTTCCAACAATCCACTGCACTGAAAAAGTAACTTTATTTGAGCATATGGTACTGTAATTAAACACCCAGCAAAACACTCTTTGATCTCATGAAGAGATGGCTAACAACCAGATTTTTCCAAGCTTTTTTTAAATGGAACCTTAAAGAAAAAATCTGAAAGACCTACATCATTGACTGCATGATGTTCCATTAATAGCATCAGTGTAACATGACAGCTCTGTGTTGAAAGATCATGAGCTAACTGGACTCTCACCTCAAGATCATGACACAAAGAGTTCAGAGCTCCTACCCATGATAGCAACTAAAAGAGATAAAGCAGTAGTGGTTGAACCAGCAGGACATTTGCAGTTGGGAACTAAAATAACTGCCTCTTATGCAGCATACAAAGTTCCTGGAGAAAAGGCGCATTTACAAGTAACATGAGAAACATTTGCTACAGAAGAAAACTATGTAAACAAAACAAAGGCAAGACACGCACAAAAAGTTATCCCACACCATATGAACTATCACTGCCAAGAAAGTTCCAGAGATGAAGATTTTAAACATCTGAAACATAAAAATCAGCAGAAATTAGTTGAATGCAGACAGAACCAATAACCGACAGTTACTTCTGTACCAAGACCGTAACAGAGAGAAACAGCCTCCTGGCAACAGGCTCAAAGGAGTTGTTCAGCCTCAGGCGAGCTGTTGTGAGGACTCCTAGAAGCTGAGAGTACAGTTAGTCAAACCACATGATGCACAAGGGTCCCTGGTTTCAAGAAAATCAGAATGCCCCAACTTACAGAAAAACAGCTTTATTTTGAATAAAACACACCTGAAGCCCATATAACTGCTTAGTGCCAGCATTCCATTCAGTATACTTACAACAAGGACAGATGCCAAAGTTGATTTGAAAAAAGGCTGTATTACCACTCATCACGCTCTTAAAGACCAGAGCAGGCCAAGTTAAATGTTCCTCCTTGAGCTTCGTATGCAACAGATAAGAGTGCAGAAACGTGGTAAGCTCGATGCTAAAATAGCAAAGAGGAAAGCTATAAAAAGAAGCTATAAAAAGCTATAAAAGAGAGCTAGCCCAGATTTAGACAGGAAATTTGAGTAAGAGTTGCAAACATTACAGAAAACTAAGTTTTTAACACTTTGTATTCTTAATGGGAAGCATTATCAGAATGTGTTTTAAAACAGAAGCCAAAATGCTTATAAACAGGATTATGAGACACAATTACCTGTGCGCGTTGATGATCCAGAAGATCTCGTTCAGTCCTGTGCATTACAAGGCACAATCCGAGGACAAAGGAATTAAGAACAGATCAATGCAAGAGCAGCTAAGGGTGGAAAGCAGCAAACTCAATGGAGGGAGGAAAAATTAAATGACTGCAAAATATTAATGCAAGTTCCTAACTCTCCTAAATGAGCTATAGGAGAAAAGAATCCCATTTTAAGCACCTACAGCCAACAGAATCGAAACAAAACCCTGTTCTCATCTGGGAGGTAAATACAATAATGGTATTGCTATTCTCACACTACCTTCTTTGGTCTTCGGACATGAGCACTCATGTGAAAGAAGTGACAAGGCCTGAAGGAAGGCCACAACTAGAGTTTATATAAAAACTGGATTATAACCACACACATTTTTATAAATGACCCTGGTAAGCTTTTTCATCTTTTACCTTCCAGGCAAACCTCTCTAGATTTAAGAGAAGAAAACAAAAATAATAAAACCCACATCTGTGGCTGTTCGTGCTGCTCAGGAACAGAATGGTGACCTACAAGCATTTCTTACTCAACCAGAAATAAAATATAACTGTCAATCATTAAAAGGGATAAAGTATTCCTCCAACTCTAGAAAGAGGCTCTGAAACAGAACCTTCTTACCACTTAGGGTCTCCACCTCTCCTTCATCTTCTGAGGGCTTCCGAGCACATAATGGAAGTGTGAGATCCCACTGCTTCACAGAAAACAAAACAGAGGCAGAGAGAGAACTGACACTTCGCTGACATCCAGCTCACAGCCACTTCTGCACCCCAAGAACTCATGATCCGCCCTTGAAATTGTTTGTCACTGTATTCAGCACACCCCTGCCTACTCTGCCAGTCTCAGTAGCTTTCACACACAATACTCTGCTGGTCTTCTACACTGATGATGTGCTCTAAGTTCTCTCTCATACTCTCCATCTCCTCCAGGGTAGGACTTTTTATTTTTTTCAAGCCAGGTCCAAGTACTACTAACACACATCTTACAACAGCTTCTAGTTACCAGTGTCAAAAAGTCAATGAATTATTGCCAAATCCATGGAGCTACAAGTAAGAACATGCAGGAGAGTCATTAAGCCCTACTGTAGTCAGATGATGTAAAGTTGTTCAATATTTGCCACATCAAAAGCTCTAACCAGCTAAACTCTAGATTAGGGAAATCAAAAAAGAAAGAAAAAGATCAGCAACAGAGAAACACAAAACCAGAATATTCAAAAGACAGTAAGAGACAAATAGAACATTAAAAATAGTAAATCCTTGGAGGACTTAATAAATGTCGGACTCCAAAATGGTCTCACAGACACTGCTCTGAAGTAAAAGCTCACAGGCACAACATGAAGCTTACAAGTTTAAATACTTGGGTGCTGGGATATATATTTAGCATTCACCTCACTTGCCTTTGCAATCAAATGAGAGGAGACAGTTATCAAAGCCTCAGCAGCACGAGTTGTGCGACCCAGACAAACAATGGCAGCAGTATAGTTATTGTAAATATCTGTTTTAAAAAATAAAATCAGAAATAGAAGGCATTTATCTACTCTAGAATGAATAAAACCCATTTTAAATTCTGTGATTGTGCCTCCTTGAAAGGGAATGTGAGCTCCAGTTTCCTACCCAAAACAAAACCAAACTATCTACTTACATGTAACATATTTACATGTAGACAAAGGAAATGTAAACATCCTTCATGCATGTGTATGTTTGGTTTTATATATTTATGTATAGGCTTATTAATGAGCCTCCCAACATCTCCCAACATCTCACTGGGATCATTTCAGCAGAGAAACCATTCATGTGCAATCTGAAAGGTCACGGATCATCCAGAAGTTTTGCTGTTGAGAGGTGCAGATTAGCTCTTTGTGTCCTCAGTGCACAAACCCTTCCTGCCCACACACCTCCCTGGCATCTCACAACAACTCCTGTAAGAAGGACAAGACCCAGCCCTGCCACCAGCCCAGGACTGGTTCCACCTCTCCAGGTTGGTTCTTCTTTGCAGTTTGCTGAGCCACGTAATCCTTGCACTCACTTCTAAATGGAAAAGACACATTGCCAACATTAATGCTGATTATTACAGTCAATCCATTCAACTATAATTCTACCATTGTTACCCACCAGCACTTTTCCTGCTTAAGTGCAAGGTATGTTTACTTTATTACTGAGGAGCTCAAACATTTTCTTTCAGAATGAAGTATTCCCTTCCTCCTCCCACCTTTATCAAGGTCAATGCTCATGAATCAGACCAAGATCCAGAACAACATTCTCACTTCTCCAGTGACATGGCCAGATGCAGGAAAGCTGAGAATAAGGACGTTCACCACCTTTAAGATCGGTTGAAAGGTTTCACAAAAGAGGGGAAGGTGTCAGAGCTTTCAAAAACACCCCAGAACTTCCACACCCCCAAATGCAGCACCCAACACCATCACCATACAGAACTGGAAGTTTATTCTTTTCTCTTTTACAGCATTACTGCTGAAGCAGAAGTTCAAGATCTGTTACAGCAAATGAAAGAGCCATGAAGGGAAATGAGATGGCAAAACAAGTAATATAAAGCTTATAAAACCCCAGACCTACTAGCACTGGGTAGAAAAACATATTCTGTATCCTACACCAATCTGCTTTGCAAAGGGTCTTCCTATTTTCCTAAACCCACCAGACAGAATGTGCACCAGTAATGCTGGCTCGCAGTTACATAAAAACAAAAACACGCAAATAAACAGATTTGTTTCCTCAGTGATCCAGATATATATACACAAAAGTGCCAGCTCTCTCTCACAGGCAATGCTTTATCTGTTCACCTACAGTCAGCTAAAGCAGTGGGAAATCAAAAATAAAAATATAGACTCCGAATCCTTAGTCCTGATCAGCTAACTTCAAAGCTGGGTACACAGAAGAGATCATGGAAGTCAGAAACAATGCAGAAATGCTTATCTAGTGGTAAGGCATCAGTGATTTTTAGAAGTCATCTTTGGCATTTTTGCTTCCTTGGGAACACTACATATATGCTGAAGAGGAAAACTTAATCCCAACACCTGGTAATCACAGCTAGCTATGGAGTGCAGCAGTGCTTATAACCTATGCTCAGGAAACGAGAAGCACTGGCTTACTTTTCCTCTATTCAGTTCAAAATGCTATCATTAAGCTGACAAGTGTCCATCAGCAGGAAAAGACTGTATTTATCTGACGATCTTCACTTCTCATCAGATGACCTCTGTATAAGCTGCTCCCTCAAAACTGGAACTGATAAAAACCAGCCAACCATATATGCACTCACTTAGCCTAAGACCCACAGATCACAAAACCTGTATGAACTTGCTCCTTCTCAACACAGGAAATGCCCACAATCAACCCAAGCCCCAAACAAACATTAGAATACCACAAGCCACTATGCCGTTTATCTAATTCCTCAAACTCTGACCATCACTGCAGTTATCTGAGCACTTGAACACAACTGATGAACATCTCATTATTACCACATTTTGGTGGCAGGCAAACATACAGGCTTTTCTCTGTTCTCCTCCAATCAAGGTATCTGCTAAAGTCTGCATCTCCCCAAGCCAGCCAATGTGTTATTCAAGCCATTCTTGCAAGGTCACATCATCATTACTGGATGTCTTTCATGTTACCACACATCCTAAGCAATAGAAACAAAATTACAGCTAAACAAGTTCCTTCTATATTAACAAGTCCATCAAATCACTAGAAATGCAGTGTTCTCAAATTTGCACTGCAGCACTGGAACAGCTCTGTGCCAACCCTTGCAGCATCTCCAGAGACAGCATCCAAGAAGGGAGAATGGATCTGCCTCTACACAGATCTACTTCTTGACACCACATCTTCTCTTTCCTCAGGCCATCAGGCAGGAAGAGATGCCATGCTTGGTTTACTCAGTGTAAGTACTACAAGTTTTCCATGTAACAATTGATCAGCTTTGTTTAACTAAACCACATATATCAGTTTTAAAAAGCACTCAGTACCAAAAGGAGACACCACAAAAGACCATCAGTTTTCAGAGAGTAAACAGCTCAGCACATCCTAAATATCTACCCCTCTAGACAATATCTTATGCTGATTATGCAAAAACTAGGCTAAGTGTTGTCATCCCCTAAATCAAAGTAAAGAAAACTCAAGAGTATTTATGGATATACAACAGTCAAAGTGTAACAAACAGAGCGGTATCACAGTTGTGCTTTTCTCTGGGATGCAGAGCCCAGCAATCACCTACGCAACCAGCAGCACCAAACAAACAATGCACTTGTCTCAGTGTCAGCCAGCATGTGATAGTCTATGAGGCAGCATACAGGCAAGCTCCTATTTTGTCAAACTACATGGATATATGCTCAACCAGAAGTGGTAATACACTGTTCTGCCCAGACAAACTCATACTGCTTAGGACATGATGACTCACTAGCTGTTTTGTGTAGGAATCCTGTTCCAGATCCTACTGCACAGCCATGACATCACAGCATCAACTAGCAGAGAGCAAGGAAATAGGAAGACTGTGAAACTTCAAATCCATCTACCTAACGATCAACAAAATAGGATCCTCCACAGCAGGGATACCAACAGAGAAAGCAAATTTCCTTTACCATGTGGTAAGACATTGTGGGGCTCAAAATACACAACACAGAGCAGTCCAACTTCGTGTATTGTTTTAAAATGGGACACAGACAATTTCCTGTCTTAGATGCTTGTGGGACAGAAGTCTATCTTGGAAAGGTATCCAAATCAGATTTGTATCTACCCAAATACAAACATGAAACCTTCTGGTAAGGGTCTTCATGTTTATGCTCTGCTCTTAGTAAAAAAGACCAAACCCAAAACAACAAACTAACAACTTTGCTTTCTTGAGTGCTTGTCATTAGCCATGCCTACTGGATTCTAAAAACTGCCATTATGCAAGATGTGCAAGTGCTTAACTCCAGAGGTTCAAGGGTGGGAAGCTGCCATGGGCTCATGGTGAGTAAATCAGTGTGTAAGTCAGGAGAGAAGCTCCACAGAAAGTCTCAAAATTAGCTGCAGGCTGCCTACCAGAGAAGCTATTTTTAAGAAGTCTGTTCTAAGCCACCTACCCATGACAACAAGGTAGAAAGCAACCAAAGGGTACCCAGAAGGGAAGGCCCTTATGATTTTTAAAAGAGATCTGTTCTGCTGTGGAGCCACTGAGAGGGGAAAGAGGAAGAAAAATAAGAAAGAAAAGGAAAATAAAGGAAAAAACCGGTTTTGCTACAACAGCAACAAGACAATATTTTTTTTAGGAGGGAGGGGCCACCAGCCCAATGAATCCAAAGACTCCAAACCACATGGCTTTAAAACTGACCTTAAGAGAAAGTCTACTGTATCTTGGAAGAACAGGAAGAGGATACGTCCTATCTGAGGAGATGGCTTCACTAGGAGTGCTCCAACATACACAGTCACTAACTGAGAACCAGGGCTTTGAACCCTGCCCTTGGGATTAAGCATTCAGTTCTCAGCATCCTGAGCTGCAAAGCCAAGCAAAAAGCTTCAAGTTTCATATACATAATGTCTGCTTCAAAATGGAAATATGGAGGGGAGTTACTTACATCCAGATCATTAATGCTGCTCTTCAGGAGTGTGATCTACACAAAATGAGTTAAAACCAGCACCATGACAGGTTACCCTCGGAGTAGGGAAATTCAAAATACAAGGAGGAACTGAGACAACTTGAAAAGGTACCTATAACAACCTACAGAAATTACCTGAAATAAGGAGGTGTTTAATAAATACGAACAAGAGGGGTTTTCAAGGTAAATCAGATAAGCACTTCGCAGGCAGTGTACTGAGAATACTTTTGGCATCCATTAAGAGCTCTAAATCCCATCCAGGACATGCCTCAAGTGGACTACATGAACAACCCCAAGCATACAACCCCAAAGTGAATGAGGAGAAAGCAGGTACCCTGTATACTTGCTCCTGAATTGAGGATGTCTCTAAAGAGCAAGGAAAACCCATGGCTTTTATTCAGCTCAGCTTCTGAGATCTGAAAGACCAACCAAAACCTCCTGCTAAAAGAGCTCACTGAAAAAAAAACAGATCCCTTTGTCTTTCAACAAACTCCTTTCCTTTTCTTCCTCACTTCAGATTTCCTCATCTTCACTCCTCATTATACTCTGCTGCTTTCTTTTCTCTAAAAGGAAGAGAATGAAAATTAGGAAAAAGATACCAGACATTAGTAAAGTATGGAGCAGTATGTGCAAATCCATGTCCCCTCAACCCCGAAACCTGGTGCTTCGGCCTTAGTTTTTCAGTTTGAAAGACAAAAAGAGAACACACCTTTTGTATTTATATGGTTAGCTTACTACCTCAGGGGCCTAAACAACGTAAGTACATGGTGTACCACTGTACTGTGCTCATGTTAACTGTCCCATTCCTAAACCACACATGCCCTACAAAGCATCAAAAAGAAAGAAATTAGAACCATCAACATTCAGAAGAAAAGGCAGCTTTGAGGCTCAGTGGCTGCAGGACAGAGGAACAGCAGCTGTGATAGAAAGGCTCCAATAAACCACTCACCTGTGGAGCTGCAGGAGAACAGAACAAGCAGTCCAAAGGGTCAGCAGCAGGCCAGCAGACTCTGGCTGGAGATTATCGTTTTCAAAGCAGTAACACACCAGAAGGCAATTTCTGATTTTCCTAAAAAGCCTAAACCAGTACCCACCAATTCTACCACAGAATACAGGAGTAACACCTTTCTAGGTGGGTATTTGTTATGCAAAGGGAAAACCCCTTTGGGGCACCCAGAAACAAAGACTGTGGCCTGTGTGTACCTGTAGCAGAATGCTCTGCTGAACATAACTGTTAACAAAAGCTAAACACTGCCAGAGTTTCCTCCACGGCCAGGTAGGTAGGGAATTTATAATCCTCTTCTTTCCACCACTAGCCAGGGATCAGTGGATAAGAAGAAAGGTGGCAGGTGATGAGGGGAGTTGAATTCTCCTGATTTAGGAAGCAAGGCTAGGGCAGAACAGAACAAAGAAAGATCTTAAGGGCTGTCTTCATCCCACAGGACAACACGGACACGTAAAAAAGTGAATTAATTCCACCCCCGTTTGCATGTTGTTTTTTCAGTCATGAAAGGATGACTAATCCCACACAACAATATCCTGAAACACAGTTACTTAAGGGTCTTTTTTCTTCTTACCTCTGCAGTTTACTCTTGTGTCAATTTGCCAAAACCAAAGTAAACACATGGCTCTTCCTAAACGTCACTCTTAGTTCTCACTTCTTGCCCTAACCACCTGCATCTCTGCAGGCTTCTGCAAGAAACGTTTACTTGGTCTTCAATTACAATTACTGTTTTAAAATTACACATGTAGAAAAATCAGCACGAATTACTGCTCCTAATTATCAATATAACAACTCTAATGGAATACAATAACTGCATAGTAATTTTTACATCATTACACCTCATTAGTTAACAACACTTTCTAAAAAACTCTACCCTCAATTCCATGCCCATGGTTCTAGCCACACACCATCACTAGATTATAAACAAGTAACTAACACACCTTCAGTATTTACACACACCTGCTACTACAGAACAAGCAATTGAAAAGTTATGTATTTGGATTCAAACTGGAATTCAGAAGGTACCAAGTATCTTCAGCAGCCACTTATACTACTGTAGGCAAAATTCAACTCCTTTCCAAGTATTAAGGAGTTGAGGTTTGGGGAGCAGGGTGAGGAAATTTGGTTTCCAAATGCAACTGCTATGGCTTCCATACAGACAGGATGAGGGAAAAGGCATTCCTTCATTTCCAGAACACTTGGTGGCAGTAAACAATCCTGTAGCTGGCACACTGTGCTGCCAGCAAGAACAGAAGGGGTCACTGGTTGTACACCACTCACATTTCAGAGGTCAGTGGAATAATGTAGAATTAGGTTGATGCTGCTACAGGAACTGCACTTATTATTTAAAAGAGGAAAGAAAGTCATGTCACCACTGAGAAAAAAATAATGCAGCTCTCAATTAACCCAGTGTATCTCCAGAACGTTCATTTGTATTATATTTGTTTCAATATCTGAAATGCATTTGAGGTCAGTTCAGGTACAGAAAAAGATGGTATAGAATTTCTCCCCGTTCACAGTGATTTCTAACTCAGAGATATGAAAACTGCTACAGTACTAAAATTCACCAGCTAAAGGCTGTTTAAAGGCTTTTTATTTGTTTATTTAATTAAAGTCTAACCACTTAATACTGAAACACAAGAATGCAACCAAAAATATTCACAGCATGTAACAGCAACAAATACCTTTTTCCCATCCTGGGCATCCAATTACTGTTGCATACCTGAACAGCCTCTTGGTATTTACCCTGGGTCTGGAATCAGGTTGAGCAAGCCATTAAAACTGCTCAGCATATAACTACGTTCCAGATCATGGTGTCCAACACAGACTTCATCTCCCTGCTGAGTCAGGTCTATTGAGAGCCCTGAGGCAACTGGGCATTATTTGTTCTGAAGACAGACTCTTCACAATCTCACAAAACTTACTAGCAAGAAGGGTTATTCTGTGTAGCTGAATCGAAAACAAGATGTTAGGTACAGGTAGCTAATTGTCTGGATAACTGCCCTAAGGCAGAGACCAATATCTCTTAACCACTGTTAAGCACAACTGCTTTAGATAAAGTACAAACACTGATATAGCTACAGTATCAGCACTTCCCATCTGTAAGAGCTCCCACAGTTCAGGAGTATTCAGTCAATTTAAGAGATTTTTTGAGGTGTAAGGAAAACGCAGTTATTACCAACGCCAGGACTGCGTGGAAAGAGTCCTCCAGCACCACCAGAAAGTCTCTCTGAAGTGTACCAAGTGCTTACACTGAGCCTGGGAAAAGGAAGACTCCCTTGCATAGTCCTGTGAAATGGAAGTACATACAAAATGACTCAAGGAATATTATCTTGACACTCTCCACAACCACACCACTATTTTGCCCCATGTCTTCCCAGGAGTGCAGAGCACTCATAAACTACAGAAGACCCATCTTAAGATCATCTTATTTCCTCCTTTGAAGGCTGTGCAACTACACCTTTTAGCTTTCCTTTTCCCTGCAAGTACTATAATAGTTCTTACCACTTTTTAGTGACTGCTACTGTTAGTGAAGCTGTCAACTGCCTGGTCCACCCTGCCACATCCATGGTACCCTGCATTCAGATGAATAATCTCCAGCCTGAGTAGACAAGAGCTTCCCAACTCACTGAGTGAGTGTGGTGATGTGAGAAGGATGGATTTGTAGAAGGGGAGCAAAAAATATGCAGCAGTGATAGCACAGAAAGGGGAAAAAGGCTCAGGAGTGGGCCTTAACAACTCTGGTATCGTACCGTTAACCCAGTACAACCATCAATGATTCCTGCAAGGTAGCAGACACTCTATTCTATTCAACAAGCTACAGAAGTTGCAATGATTCTCCAAAAGATTGCTAGGAAAACATGTAAACTTCCAGGGTTTGTCACCAAATTTACTTGGATCAATGTCAGTCCTTTGATCTGAATACAACAGAAACAAGGTCAGACCTCAGTAATTTGGTACATAGCTTTCACCTGCCAGCAAGCATCTGAATCTACATGAAGCCTTTAAATTAACTTTGAGGTCACTCCTGTAACACTAACACACAGACACACACACGCTGGTGAGGATACACAGCATCACTGCACCAAAATAAATGACTGAAATAATGATACAGTGTTCTCTTCTTCACTGAATGTCACTGTCATGTATTACATACAGGACTGAGTTCACATTCATGTACCCATACTAATCCCATATAGCACCGAAATCAGATCTCTTGGGTCTTAAATGTACTACCTCCCAGTTTCTGGCTTACAGCTCCACTTGATTCGATTGGAGTAACTCCCAGAAAGTAAGATGGTGACTACACTACACACCACTGAAGAAACAAGCGACACTTTATATCCATTTCTCCTTTTCACTGATATTCAGCAGTTCTGGTTTTGTTCAATGAATATTTACTGTCAAAATATGTGGGGGAAAAGAAGTAATTTTCAAAAATAACAGAAACATCTGCAGCTTACTCAAGTCTGACAAAGTGGTTGGGTGGGGGAAGGCAGAGAAATCTCAGAAATGTCCAAATATTTTCTGAATTATTAATACATAAATAATTTGTTGAAGCAATTTCAGCAATGCCAACATTTCAAAATGGAAGTGTTCAGCTTTTCACAAAAGACTCCTAAAACTGAGATGGGCTCTATCAGTATGCAGTGAAATCTTTCTCAAAAACCAGAAGAAATGTTTCATAATTCATCCACAATTAAATTTTTTTGGCCATAAAGAACTGACCAGCTTGGATTCAAAATCCCACTCAATTTTTCCCCTTAAACTGATAAATTCTCCTTTGTCTACTCCATCCTTTGTAACACAGGCTTTGAACACCTCCAGGGATGGAGCATTTACAACCTCCGGGGCCAGCCTGTTCCAGTGCCTCACCATCCTCACAATAAAGAACTTGTTCCTTCTACCTAACCTAAATCTTCCCTGTTCAAGTTTGAACCTATCACCCCTTGTCCTATCACTACGGTCCCTGATGAAAAGTCCCTCCCCAGCATCCCTATAGGCTCCCTTCAGATACTGGAAGGCTGCTATGAGGTCTCCATGCAGTCTTCTCTTCTCCAGACTGAACAGCCCCAACTTTCTCAGCCTGGTTTCATATGGGAGGTGCTTCAGCCCCCTTATTATCCTCCTGGCCCTCCTCTGGACTTGCTCCTATATAACTAACACCTGTCAATTCATTCTTTAATGAATTACAGTGCCTTAAATGAAACTGCACAATAGTAATGCACTCCACCCTGGGCACTCACCAGAGACACAAACAGCACCGCAGTGTCATCAGCATCACTAGTGAAGAAATCCATTCCCCTTGTTTATTGTCGCACAAAGTTAAGAAGCAGCCTCCTAAGAATTCATGGTGAAAACCACAAATTTAAACAGCAAAGCAAAATCATTAAACTATAAACTGCAATATCAGAATACTGCTGCAGCCACTTCTAACTAAAGAAGTGTAATAAACCGTATGTATTCCCCCAAAGCATTTCCAAAAGTCTCAAGACAGGAACAGACTGTAACAGGAATTGGTGGTTTAATTTTAATTGTGAAATTATTCATTGAGACAGTCCCTTAAAACCAAGGGTTCTCTTTTGTTAAACAACAGCTGATTTATCAAATTGATTCTCTAACTGCTGCCATTTCAAATTAACACAAAAATCTTTGCCTCTGCCTTTCTCAAAGTTTATATAGCTGCTATTTACTTAAATGCTTATCATCTGAATTTTTAATTACTGGTGCTTATTAAAGACAAATAAAACGAATTCTCAGTGAAACAAAGCTTAGTCATGAATTCTAAATAAAGACAGAAAAAAAAGCACATTCAGGGGCAACAGAGAGTACACTGGAAGCAGCAGGCCTCCAGTGCTTATTTATTTTGCATTAAAGTATTCTGCAGCTTGGCACAAAATATTTCTGATTAACTGTTTGTATTTGCCTTATATTTTCTAAGGGTACGGAATGGTAGATCAGGTTGTCTCCAGACTGAACAAACATACTTCTTCATCTTCTAGCATCACCTCTTCCTCAAATTATTTCATTATTATATGATTCCTGATCTTCTCACATTCCCAAATAAATTATGAAGTTAAAAAAGGATCATTTGACCAGCAGCCACCTGATCCCATAAGAACTGCAGGTTAGCTATGAAAACATCCTCTCACAGCCCTGGAAAGTAGATGTGATAATCACTGTAAATTCCCCTCTTCCCCAAAAGGTAAGCATGCCCTACACAAGTGAAGCATAATGCTACTGCTACAAGTTACCTGATGTTTCTTCAGTTTTCATTTTCTGACTCGTATTTGTGTAGGTCTGCTGGTGCATGGAGGAGCAATCCCTGCTAATGGCAGGGACACAGCCCTGCAACGGGCCTCACCCAAAGCCACTCAAACTGGCAGAGGAAAAAGGAAAGATCCCTACTGGCTTTATGTGAGGCCTTCAGCCTTAAAAGGGAAAAACCAGTTTGCAGTATGTTAACAGATGTTTGTTTTCAGCTCTTTCTTCCTAGAAAATATACCAGTTAAGCTTTACATCCTTACAACACTTTATGCCTTAGCCTTGATGTGCTTGGTAACCTCAGAAGAACAAACTTCTCATCACAGAAGTACCAAAATTTAGGTAAAATTTAATGTCAATTCCATTTACCTTCATATGATTAATATAACCTAAATTACTTTGTCTAATATGCACTTATATTTTATCACAATTTAAATTCAAACCCAAAGAGGAAAGGAAACCAGACTTTGAACTGGAAAATAATTCAAAAACCTGCTCTGCTCAAGTTGGGAAAAAAACATGGATTAGCACTGTTAGTTAAAAGACTGTCTTATAGAAAAGCCCTCATGAAATAGAAGAGCGTTCCTCACCACACTAACCTGCATAGTGAATAACCAATATCCTCGAACATAACATCCTTCCACATCACTGTGAAATGCATTTTCAATAAACAAAAATCATAGCTGTAGAAGTACTGGGCAGAGGATGATCTTCAGATAAATGTAGCCATAAATGTAGAAAGTTGCTTTCCATGAATGATAATTAGTACTCCTGCTGAGGTAAATACACGTCATTGTTCATTTATTTTGCAAGACCACATGTTTATGCACGTTACTGGCAACTAAGCACAGTCTGTCTGCACCTGTTCCAAACACCATCCCATATACCTATTTGCCACATCACTCACTCTCACTGTAAAAAGCCTTGAGTTAAGATCTATCACCTCTTCAAAACCACCAGTCTCAGCTCCAAATGTTAAATTACACATTCAGCAAACTCTAAATGACAGTAACCACTTAAACGATGTTCACACTCTTCTGAAGAGCTTGGCTTTAAGCGAACAAACTCTTTCATACAGATTTTAGTTTGCTAGGCCTTCCATAAATGCTGGTGTGTAGTCTCTCATCCTCATCTTTAGCAACACAGAAGGCTTGCAACTGTTTATGCTCATTTTACACAACACACTGCACGCGCTAATACCTTCTGTGTTTGGGAATATCCTAATATTTGGGAATTGATCAACTTTGATGGGAAATACATAACTCCTAGTTCTGACAGCAGCACTACATAAATACCTTGCTAGAAGCTATCCAACACAGGGACTTCTTACAAAGTTATGTTGAGGTGTTCAACAGTAAATCATCTTAGTTTGTGTAATTACTATATAAGCAGATGGCATTTCCCCCCCCCCCCCAAATTCTTCTAGAAGTTTCAGTGCAACAAAATTAACAAACTCTACTTCCACTAAGGTAAGTGTCTTCAGATTTATCTTCTGTATCTCCTCCTATCCACTCTTCCATCACTTTGAGTTCATCACTGTTATTTTTCAGACACCCATTTCCCCAGTGCTTGACGAGTCTCACAAGTCTCAAATCAGCCATACAGCTACACAGGTACATACATCATGTCAGTACTCATCATGCACCGAGTGTTGTCAAAATCTTATCTCCCGAGTTTAAATACTGGCTTTTCAGCATCACAATAAACTTAGTATCAGCAACTAGCTTTAAGGAGCTACTTGACCCCCACTCTAAAGGATGCAGCTCAACTATGGGTAGATTGAGGAAGTTCCCCTAAGCCCCCAGAAACCAAAGTGTGTGACCCTCTGGACTTCCAATGAACAGCTGAAAATGCCCCAGAAGATTACTTACACCAAGTTAAGAGTTAATGCAATTTCAGAAGCACTGTAGAACCAGGGGTGCCATTTCTAACATCACAGCTGACGACATGACCAGGACTGCAGATACGCAATCAAATCTGCCATGTTGCCACAGCTGAATACTCAGCAGTTCAGGCTTGGTGTCATGTGTGTGTGTCCGTCCTTATTTTTTCCTCTTCTCTTGGCAGTACTCTGAGGAACTGACTGGATTAAGTCCATTCCATTCTACACTGTGAATCCAGCAAAGAACAGTAAATTAGGCCTTTTGCTCCCAGACTAGAGACATTAGTCAACTAAACTATCTGCAAGGGACTAGAGCAGCCAAACAAACAAGAGGCAGGGAGACAGTCTACCAGGGCAGGCTAAAAGCCCCACTTCTCGATACAGTCGCAGAGAGGATAACAGCACTTCAGGTTGCTTGGACAACACGCTGCTAGAAAAACCTCAGAGAAACGTTTTAAAACAACGTCTCTTTTCAGCTGTGAACTACAGAAAATGTGCGTTCACAGTTTGATAGCATTGCGACAGACTTCTTAGAAGAGTTCCTCCTGCAGAATGGCATCTCACTGCAGATGACACCAGTAAGGCTTTAAGAAAGACCCCAGAGCAGTATTCCTGAAGTAGCCTAATTCTTCACAAGTCTTCAATACAGAAATGCTAAACCCAGAAAGCAGCTGAAATGCTGATAGGCACATAGTATCACCTCAGAGTTGAATATTTCATCCAATAGCCATAACTCTCCCAAGTTATCTGCACTGATACTTAAATAACTGGCAATTTATCAGGCAGCCACTAATAAGTTAGAGGAAAAAAACCAACAGCTGATTATTCATCAGCGTTATTAGGAAAGTGCCTACAGAATCCCTCAGGAACCAAACACACTGTGTCCCCACAATGCCCCAACAGTGTTTCCTTATACTCAATTAAGCTTTACGTGCAAGGCTGACCAAAGAAGGATCCCTTCATAAGTATTTGTTCCTACATTTTTCAGAGACACGGTATAGCTCTGAAGAATGACCAAATTCTTGCCAGCACTCCACTGGTGAGATGAGCCAGTATTAACCCACTGCAGCCAGAGCACGAAGAGGCCATGCCATACACACCTTTCCTCACAAAGCTGTTGGCAGCATCAAGTTTGTGATCTGTGATGTAACACTGCCCTGCCCAGCAATCAACTGATTCAGTTTGAACTGTTTAATAATGGAATGTAACTCAATCAAGTTGCTTTCCTGCAGCAAACACAGAATGACCAAAGCAATATGTTTTTATATGGCATGTTACTCTTAGCCAAAAAATACAGTCAATTTTTAAAGTAACAAACTTCAGGGCACATCTCTAGACCTCTATGACAGCAAAAAATTGAATACTGTTTGCATCTGACTTACTGAGAAAGTAATTCTAACGTAAGCTCCTATTCAGATATTTACTCCATTATTTCCTAGCTGTCTTTGGAAAGGTTAATCACCTTTTGGCCAAGGCCTTACGTGGTCAGTTTTCATAGATTCTCATTCTTCAGGGTCTGTAGGGAGACCCTCACACACACACACACACACACACACACAGAACCATGCAGCTGAGCATCCATGGGAGAACTGGGATCCAGACTCAGTGTCACCACTTCCTGATTTTTCCAGTGTTCAATACAAGCAAATAACATAAGATCGCCATTTCATGTATTTGCAAGCAGGTCAAGTTTAACCTACCATCACACTGAGGTGAAATATTAAAGATGAAGCATGAGCAACCTTATGTCACTCTCCACCAGTCTGCGCTCAATCAGCTGCATGTGTGACACCGTACATGCCAAGTTCAGTTGTTTGCCATGCAAGTCTTGGCAAATGACATTCTCAATTAAATGTATATGTGTGTTTAAGCTGTAATACTTTGAGACAGGGAAAAAAAAAGCAATGAATACTGGCCACAGAATATGCATTTTTTAAGACATTACAGTATTTCAGCATGAAGTTTTCCTCTCCTCAGAGGAGTCTCAGGACCGCTGATCAGGGATCAAACAGCAATGCACAGACCACGTGGGCTTGCCCTGTTATCTTTTCTGACACTCTGTGGGCTGTGGCACCTAAAGGCTGATAATCCACTTGAGGGACACACAAGATGACTTGTGAACTTTCATTTTGGGAAACTATTTCCCCATGGCTTTTCTGGTGGAATGGGGTGGATAACTGTTATCAAAAAAGCTAGGAGCCCAAGATTCAGAAAAACCCCAACAATATAACAACAGTACGCTTGCACCACGTCGAGTCATAAATTACAGAGTCTTGCGGTACGTGGTTTTGTTACCTCATACCAGGCACCGTGATGAGAACCACACCTTTCATCTTGCTGACCTGGAATACTACATTAATGTAATGTTACACCTGCAATTTAGCTTTAGAGATTTTTTTCAGGTATTCAGGCCTGCCTATTAAAACTTAATAAACCAAAATGCACGCTAGCTTCATTGTTTTGCAGCAGCGTGTTGTTTCCTCATACTTCCAGCGAAACACGGGAGCCTCCAGTCTCTGGGTACTTGAAACTTCTGTATTTTCCACCCGATTTTAAAACTCGGACTGCTTCAAAGAATTAGCTCAATATTTTTGACAGTTTAAGCGCTGTATTTTATTAGCAGCAAGAGACAGTCGAGAAGCTCGAGAAGGTAAGTGGCCTGGAAGCCAGGGCAGCACACCTGCCGATGACGAAGAGCGAAGCCGCGGGACGGCCGCGGCCCAGCGGCGGTGCTATGCCCGGCTTGGGGGGACACGATGCCTCGCTAGCAGCCGGGCTGTGCGGCGCGGTGTGGTGCCGGCTGACAGACTCTGCCCGGCTCAGCGCCTCAGGCCCGGCCGCGCGCGGGCAGGCCGGTCCCGCCGGAGGGGGGAGAAGGAAAGCTGGCGCCCGCGGCCGGCCGGGAACCGCGCACCGCCCCCTCCTCCCCTGGGCACCGCCCGCGCTGCCGAGGGGCGGCCCCGGCGGCCCCTGCGCACGCTCCCGCCCGCCGCCCATGAGGCGCCCTCGCCGGGAAGGCACTGACGAGTCATCGCCCCGCAGGCCCGGCGGCGGTCCCGCCCCCGCGCCCCTGGCGGGACGGGCGCTCGAAGGGAGCGGGGGGCTCCGCGCCGAGCCTACAGGTGATGATCTGGGGCAGCGCTGCCCGCACTGCAATCCGCGGCCTGGGCTGGGCTGCGCGGATAACGGCAGCGGATCCCAGCGCGGCCGCTTTCGCCTCCCGCCCGGCCGGCCCCGGGCACTGCACCGGCGGCACGGGCCGCCCCCCCAGCCTAGCCTCCCGCCCGCCGCCGAACCCTCTCTCCACGCCCACCGCGCCACCGGCCTCGGCCTCCCTCACGTCGTTCCTCCGCCGAGAAGCGCCACCCGCGCTGCGGCGGCCGGTGCGGCCGGAGCGCGACCCATCCTCCCCACCACACCTAGCAACAGCGCTGACAGGACGCAGTGGCGGCGGCGGGAGGAGGAGGAAGCGGAATGGCTGCCGCGGCGGCGGCTCCCTCCCTCCCCGGAGCCCTGACAGCCAGAGCCGGGGCGGAAGCAGCAGGCGGCGTGCTGTGCCCGTCCTCCTCCCTCCTCCGGGCTGCTGCTGCACTCCCTCCTGCCAATGCAAACTAACTCCCCCTCGCCAGGGCCGGCGAGCTGCACGCCTCCCCCGCACCCACCCATGCCGCCGCGCCACACGCCGCCTCCCCGAGGAGCCCTCCACGTCGCCCGCAGGACCGCTCCTGCCACTCCTCGCCCGCCGACCTCCCTCTCCCGGCGGCCGCCGCCGCGCCCCAGCTCCCGCTGCACCTTGTGCGCCCCCACCCCGCGCCGCCGCCGCCGCAACACGCGGCCCCCACGCCCCCCGCCGTCCTGCCCTGCCGCGGCCCCTGCCCCAGCCCCGCCGGGCACTTACCGATGTGGTTGTCCTCAATGTGCTCGATGAGCTCTGCCAGGGTTGGGAAGTGGAGCCCGCAGCCCCCGAACCTGCAGGCGTTGGAGAAGAAGGAGGCGGCGGCGATGCCTGTCATGGTGTTACATCGAGATCCCCCTGCGGTGCCTGCTCTGCCAGGGCCGGCGGCGGCAGGGCGGGGAAAGGCGGGGGCAAGGGGGGAACGGGACGGAGCGAGAGAGATGGGGAGCGAGAAAGAGGGTGGGGGTGGGGAGGAGGAGGTGGCGGTGGCGGCGGCGGCAGCAGCAGCAGCGTCGGGAGCGGCGGAGGGGAGGGACGGGCTGGGTGGGGGGAGATGAGGCAGCCGCAGCTGGGAGGAGGGACCAGCGCCGCTCTGTAACAGCTGTGCTGCCCCGGCGGCGGCCGCCTGCAGCGGGAGGAGCAGGGCACCCGGGCCGCCCTCTGCGCCCGCCGCCGGGGGACACCCGCGCCGCCTCGCCGCGGGGGCGGCGGAAGCTGCCGTCCCGCACCGAGGGGGATGTGTGAGGGGACGGGAGAAGGGTAGGGCGCGCCCCGCCGATAACTTTCCTCCTCGGCCTCTCGCAGGCAGTGGTGGGGTCGGGGGCTGCCATAGCGATCGGGGGAGGCTGCTCCTAGGATAGGTGCTGGGGCCAGGGAACTGGTACCCAGACAGGGAGCTCTCCCGGGCGCCGGGAGTTGGCTCCTAAGGCGGCCGTCATCTCCACTGTACCCGGAGGGAAGCAACCAGCTCCTCACGAGGTCACTAAACCGAGGGGCAGTCGCTCTCGAGGGGAGCCGAGGCCGCCAGACCCCGCCTTCACCTGCCCAGCGGCGCGCCGGAGGCCCGGGGCACCCGCTCCAGGCCTCAAGGGCTCCCCGCCCCAGGTGGGCTGCGGCCCTCCCCAGCGGCTGATTACCGGCGATGGGACAGATCCTTCTCACCCGGTGTTCACCCCGCTGCGGTGGAGCGGGGGTGTGAGGCTGTGGCCCTGCAGGGACAACAGGAGGCTAGCACACCTTGCTCCCAAGCCCTATTTTGAGATTTTGTCTCCAGAAAGCTATTCATCAGAGAGGCTGACTGATTAATTGGTTTTAATGAAGGTCTCCCTAGGCTCAAATTCGCAGACAGCTTTATTTAAAATTAAAAGGGAAAAAAAAAAAAGTGAGAGGTTGCTTGTCAGGAAGGCTTTTCTCCACCCTCCCCCCACTTGCGTTTTATACTCATCCTTCTTTTATTTCTGTATTTATGTGGTTCTACAGTATTATTAATGATTTTGAGCAAAAGTGTGGCTAAAAAAAGCCTAAAAATCTACATAAAGCTCAGACGTAAGTTATTCCACTGATGGATAAGAATCCCAGGCTGTTCTTATCTCTAAAATTAAGCATCTATGTGAGACTAAGGAGAGCCCTTGCCTATTTTATTGACTGTATTGCAGGTGAGGATGTTCCTAGCATTGCTGTGGGAGTTGAAGAGTAGCAAAGCCTAAAGATGCAGTAGACTGGTTAGTGGATATAATCATAGAATAGTTAGGATTGGAAAGCACCTTAAGATCATCAAGTTCCAAACCCCCTGACATGGACAGGGACACCTCATGCTAAACCATGTCACCCAAGGCTCTATCCAACCTGGCCTTGAACACCACCAGGGATGGAACATTCACAGCTTCACTGAGCAACCCATTCCAGTGCCTCATCACCCTTACAGTAAAGAATTTCTTCCTTATATCCAATCTAAACTTCCCCTGTTTAAGTTTGAACCCATTACCTATTACTATTACTATAGTCCCTCCCCATCATCCCTGTAGGCCCCCTTCAGATACTGGAAGGCTGCTATGAGGTCTCCACGCAGCCTTCTCCAGACTGAGCAGCCCCAACTTTCTCAGCCTGTCTTCATACAGGAGGTGCTCCACTCCCATGATCATCCTCGTGGCCTCCTCTGGACTTGTTCCAACAGTTCCATGTCCTTTTTATGTTGGGGACACCAGAACTGCACACAGTATTCCAAGTGAGGTCTCACAAGAGCAGAGTAGGGGGGCAGGATCACCTCCTTCGACCTGCTGGTCACACTTCTTTTGATGCAGCCCAGGATATGGTTGGCTTTCTGGGCTGTGAGCGCTCACTGAAGCCAGCTCATGTTCATTTTCTCATCGACCAGCACCCCCAAGTCCTTCTCCTCAGGGCTGCTCTGAATCTCTTCTCTGCCCAACCTGTAGCTGTGCCTGGGATTGCTCCGACCCAGGTGTAGGACCTTGCACTTGGCATGGTTAAACTTCATGAGGTTGGCATCAGCCCACCTCACAAGCGTGTCAAGGTGTCTCTGGATGGCATTCCTTCCCTCCAGTGTATCAACCAAACCACACAGCTTGGTGTCACCTGGAAACTTGCTGAGAGTGCACTCAACCCCATTCTCCATGTCACTGACAAAGATGTTGAACAAGACCAGTCCCAACACCGATCCCTGAGGGACACACCTCGTTACTGGTCTCCAGGCGGACATTGAGCCATTGACCACAACTCTTTGTGTGGCCATCCACCCAGTTCTTTATCCACCGAGTGGTCCACCTATCAAATTGATGTCTCTCCAATTTAGAGACAAGGATGTTGTATAGGACAGCATCGAACGCTCTGCACAAGTCCAGGGAGGTGACATCAACTGCTCTACCCCTGTCCATCAGTTCTGTAGACCCATCACAGAAGGCCACCAAATTGGTCAGGCAGGATTTCCCCTTAGTGAAGCCGTGCTGGCTGTCACCAAGCACCTTGTTGATTTTCATGTGCCTTAGCATGCCTTCCAGGAGAATTGGCTCCAAGATTTTACCAGGTACAGAGGTAAGACTGACTGGTCTGTAATTCCCTGGGTCATCCATTTTCCCCTTCTTGAAAATGGGGATTATATTTCCCTTTTTCCAGTTGTCAGGAACTTCACCTGACTGCCACGATCTTTCAAATATGATGGACAGTGGCTTAGCACGTTCATTTGCCACCTCCTTCAGGACCTGCGGGTGGATTTCATCAGGTCCCATGGACTTGTGTACGTTCAGGTTCTTAAGATGGTCTCGAACCAGATCCTCTCCTACAGTGGGCCTAGGGTCTTCATTCTCATAGTCCCTGCATCTGCCTTCCAAGACTTGGGTGGTGCGGTCAGAGCCTTTGCCAGTGAAGACCAAGGCAAAGAAGACATTTGGATCCTCAGCTTTCTCCAAATCCAGGGTTGCCATTTCTCCTGATAGCTTCTGGAGGGGGTCTACATCGTCCCTAGTCTGTTTTTTATTCACTATGTACCTATAGAATCCCTTCCTGTTATCCTTAACACCCCTAACCAAGTTTAATTCTAACTGGGCCTTAGCTTTCCTAACTTGGTCCCTAGCCTCCCAGGCAACATCCAGGTAAAGAAGTCAGTATAATTCCTTTTTTCCCAGGCTACAGGTAATTGGAAATACAGAGGCAGCTTTGATCTCCTATTTATCTGAAGCTTTGTCCTTCTGAAAATATGGATGTCTCTCAAAAAGTTCAACTGAGCAGGATTTCTATCTATTGTTTTGGGGCATCTGGAACTAGTGGGGAATACAGAGCTTTTCCAGCTTAACATTTTGTTTTTCCATTGCACCCTGAAGCTACACAGTGCACTGCCAAGAGAAAACTAATTCAGCAGTATAAATTAAAAAATAGGATTCTTGTGACACAAACTGCATAAATACATTTCACTTGTATAATTACTTTGCAGCAGTGATATGTCTCCACTGTGAAATCTTCCCAAATCGTGCGACATGTCTTACATGGCCAGTATGCAAGCTGAAATACAATGATTAAAATTGTCATTAAAAAATGAATCAGTAAATTTTTTTAGAGAAAGGTGTTGCCTATGATTTCCTTATAATAATCAATTATCCTTGGTTTATTTTTTCTTTAGAACAAACATAGGTATGTATTTTCAATTAGGACTCAAAAGTGTAAAAATCAGAACTGTAGTAAGACTGTAATTTTAAAAAGCTTCAGATTCATATTGTCCTTGTACAAGAGTCATAATAACCATCTCAGTAATGCTCCCCCATTATAAATAAAGCTGAAAACAAGCACTTAAAATATGCTTAAATAAGAGCAGTTATTAGCTTTTCCTTACTATTTGACAGAAGGGTAGCGTCTTCAATAAAAGCCTTATCACCCTCAAAGCACCAAGGGCAGCAACTACAAGGTTTTTCAAATTCAGATCTTCTAGCCCTTCAGACAGCATTAGGGCAGAATAGTCAACTTTTGTGAACCCAGAACAGTATGAGTGGCCAGGAGCAATCTACCTTCAGGTAAGGCCCAGCAGTTAAGGCAGTTAATTTCCACAATATAACTGCTAATTTATTAGTAAAAATTAGTTATTAGAAAAACCAGCAGTCAAAAAATCATCAAAAAAGGTCTAGGAGCCAGGCCATCCAAGGAGATAATGAATCCAAGACTATAAACCATCAGTTTAAGGAGTGAGTTAAAATGACTCTAAACATGCTTCTTACTTTATCAAAATGGACTTAAAGTTAAGCACAAAGATACAAATTAGTGAAGAAAAGACGCCACCCTAACATACATGTTTATAAGCATATAATCAGATGATCGAGAAATCTACTCAGTTGATCAGCCCTCAGCCTTTTACAGAGGTCTGAATAGTAGCACATCCTTCTCACACTTAATCCTGCTCTCACTTGTGCTTAAGAGACTGCCTAAGCTGAAATGATTGTTAAACTACAGGTCTTAGGGGCCTTCAAAACAACTTCTTCAAAAATCAAATAAAACAGAGCCTACCAGCCATATGACCTTTTTCTCAGCTCCACTTATTTAAAGTATCCTTTAAGATAGCTATTATCACCTCTGAAATGGATTTACTCAGCAATTAGCCCTGGCTAGACAAATCAACTTGTGTCTAATCTCCACTTATTTCTCCCACAGAATGACAGGGGCAACTTTTGAGTACTATCCCTTGGTTTGCCAGTTTGTCACATGGATACCCTAGTTCTCTAGTCTAGTAAAGCTTGAATATGAAAATGATCATTCATAAGAAGGAGCTTTAAAATATATTGGACTGAGTAAATGACTGCTAAGAAGTTTGATAAAATTACTCTGTTTCCCAAGTACTTGAAAAAAGAACAAGCACATGGAGTATGTGATCTTTCTACAAACACACCAGGACGTAATGTATTTTGTCTGTAATACACAGACGGTAACATGACAGTGGTGAATCAGGGATGAAAAGAGTTAAATCTAGGGAATTCTTCACCAGGTTTGTCCATTCCTGCCTGTCGTGGGCCTGGTCCCTTGCCCTGACACCAAAACCAGGGGCAGAAAACCCTTGACTGTGCTGGGAAGAAAACCCTCCTGATTCTAAGGAAGTAAAAACCCAAACAAAAGAAAACAAAACAAAACAGGGACACTGTTCCAAGTGCTTAAATCATGGAGAGAATAATATTAAGTGTTTTAACAATTTTAACTTCCGGTGAAGCCATCAAAGCTGAATATCTACAAAACTGGGCCGTACAGAGTAGGACACGTAGTTTCATCACAAGATACTGACCTGAATCCTTACCCTGACTTTCTAGCTCTTCTTGACTGCTGCCCGAGTTAAGTGCTTTCCAAGCTCAGGTCTCAAAAATCCAGAGAATTTAGCAAACAATCCCTGAAAAGAGACTTGCAGCTAACTGCACAAGCTCACACATCAGAAAGCAATCATTACATTGTCTATTAATAGCAGGTGGTTAACCATGAATGTTTATTAGTTGACAGCTACAAAACTACTTTGATTTCTTTGCAGGTGACCAGAGTTCTTTGTTAATAGCTATCAAAAGTTACTAATAGCAACCCAATCTCCATTACAGTTTTGTTTCATAACAAATGGGCTAAATCTGTTGACCACGATGGATCAGCCATATAAAATTCTTACATTTAATCCTCAATCTGATTAATCTTGATTTTCTGCCCTAGAAGTTTTCTTTCTGAATCATGCTGGTGATCAACACTGAGTGCCTACCCACATGCAGTGTAAAATCTACAGTTCTGATATTGCTAATGGTGCTGAGGATTCATGCTTACCAAAACCACTACAAGTTTAAAAAGGCCTATGTGTTTGACTAAACAAATTAGTCTCCAAACCTGCAATTTATTAGGGAAGATGCTCATCTTAACAACTGTGCTTCTCTGCCCCACTCACTATCGCTTTATGTCTTGATCATACAGGCACTTGCACAAACCCAATTTTGTGGCTTTCTTCACAACAGCAGCTTGCATGGCATGAGTTTCCAGGATCATGGTTTTAAGCAGGAACAACTCCTCCACTGAGTCAACTCATAGTGAGCAAGTTCCTTAGATAACATTAGAAAGACACTGGAGAAATTAGAGTAGCAACCTGTGAAGTTCCTATGCTTGAAACAGGTGGATCAAATGACATATGTCTGACAGCAAAACCCTCTGTATCATTCAGAAGAATTACACATTTCCATGAACTGCCTAACAGCAGCAGCCCCCCAACCCTCTAGGCTGTATGTTGACTGCAGTCAATGCTGAACACGTACTGTGAACACATAATGTGTCCATGTTACCATTTGGTTTTTTTAAGTGTAAATTCCACAATATTGTTACAGTTCTGCGGTTCAGCATTTCATAGCTATGCGAACTCTATTTCCAAACTCTAGCTCTGTGTGTTGAGGTAAGAGAAAGCTCCTTCCCATGGTATTTTTCTGGAAAGCAGGGATTGTGCTTTCTATGTTTTCTTTGATGTAAACTAAATGGAGTGGATTCATCATATATCAAGAAAAACACAGTTGGATGAAGGTGAAACATCATCATGAAGGTGATACATGGTTTATTGGTGGTCCTGGCAGCTCTGGGGTAATGGTTGAACTTGATGATCTTAAAAGGTCTTTTCCAACATAGTTGACTTGATGATCAGCAAAATATTAAAGTGAAAGTGTATGAAAACGACTAAAACAACCTTCCAGATAAAGCTTATTTTCTCACCACAAATGACAGGTTATCTGATAGACAGGACATCAAAAACTTAGCTTCATGATTCTCCATGCTTTGAGCAAATGTGTAAATACTCACCTTTCTATCTATTTGAAAAATCATGGCAGTCAGGTGAAGTTCCCTATGACTGGAAAAAGGGAAATATAACCCCCATTTTCAAGAAGGGGAATATGGATGACCCAGGGAATTACATACAGACCAGTCAGTCTCACCTCTGTGCCTGGCAGATTCTCCTGGAAGGCATGCTAAGGCACATGAAAAACAGCAAGGTGCTTGGTGACAGCCAGCATGGCTTCACTAAGGGGAAATCCTGCCTGACCAATTTGGTGGCCTTCTGTGATGGGGCTACGGAACTGATGGACGGAGTAGAGCAGTTGATGTCATCTACCTGGACTTGTGTAAAGCATTCGACACTGTCCCACACGACATCCTTGTCTGTAAATTGAAGAGACATCAATTTGAGAGGCGGACCACTCTGTGGATAAAGAACTGGCTGGATGGCCACACACAAAGAGTTGTGGTCAATGGCTCAATGTCCGCCTGGAGACCTGTAACGAGTGGTGTCCCTCAGGGATTGGTGTTGGGACCGGTCTTGTTCAACATCTTTGTCAGTGACATGGACAGTGGGATTGAGTGCACTCTCAGCAAATTTCACGGTGACACTAAGCTGTGTGGTTGGGTTGATACGCTGGAGGGAAGGAATGCCATCCAGAGGGACCTTGACACGCTTGTGAGATGGGCTGATGCCAATCTCATGAAGTTTAACCGTGCCAAGTGCAAGGCCCTACACCCAGGCACAGCTACAGGTTGGGCAGAGAAGACATCCAGAGCAGCCCTGTGGTGAAGGAGTTGGGGATGCTGGTCAATGAGCAAATGAACATGAGCCAGCAGTGTGAGCTTGCAGCCCAGAAAGCCAACCATATCCTGGGCTGCATCAAAAGGAGCGTGACCAGCAGGTCGAAGGAGGTGATCCTGCCCCTCTGCTCCCGTGAGACCTCATCTGGAATACTGTGTGCAGTTCTGGTGTCCCCAACATAAAAAGGACATGGAACTGTTGAAACAAGTCCAGAGGAGGCCACGAGGATGATCATGGGAGTGGAGCACCTCCTGTATGAAGACGGGCTGAGAAAGTTGGGGCTGTTCAGTCTGGAGAAGAGAAGGCTGCATGGAGACCTCATAGCAGCCTTCCAGTATCTGAAGGGAGCCTATAGGGATGATGGGGAGGGACTATAGTGATAGAACAAGGGGCAATGGGTTCAAACTTAAACAGGGGAAGTTTAGATTGGATATAAGGAAGAAATTCTTTACTGTAAGGGTGATGAGGCACTGGAATGGGTTGCCCAGTGAAGCTGTGAATGCTCCATCCCTGGTGGTGTTCAAGGCCAGGTTGGATAGAGCCTTGGGTGACATGGTTTAGCGTGAGGTGTCCCTGTCCATGTCAGGGGGTTTGGAACTTGATGATCTTAAGGTGCTTTCCGACCCTAACTATTCTATGATTCTATGATTCTTTTGACTACTTCAAGAAATTGGAAGCCAACACGATGTTATAGCACAAAGCACTGCACTAATGTTAGTCTACCTTGGATTTACAAAATGAAGCTATTTCAGTGGTCTCTTGTGAGAATCTACAATTACATAGATATTAAGTAACCTACTCTATTCTTACTATGGGTTATAGTGGAATACTTTACTAAAACCTTTTATGTTATTTCACTCAGACAACTGAAGATAGTCCATATACACTTTTTAAAATAACTGGCTAGAAAAATAACAGAATTTTGTAAGTTTATCTCAGTGAAAGGTAAAGTTACTCTTTAATGAAGGTTAAAGTATAGAGTGAAGCTTTCAATTTAATAGCTTTTACAGCATCTCAAAAATGCAGAAGCCTACAATTCTGAATTTTTTGCCCTTTCCACTTTCATTTCCTAACTCGAGTACCTAACTTGTCACCAGATTTTGTGGCATCTACAGACATAATAATTCGTTAAGTCAATTAAAAAGGCACATTCATTCAAAAATGTATTGAGATAGTATAATTTTCACACAAAAAAAGAATCCTAAATTAGGACAAGCACTTCCTAGTGTTCTTTGTTTGGAGTAGCAGTGGCATCACAAATGATCTCAAACTCTCTTATCCTCTGACCCTGAAGATCATTTAGGATGCTATAGATAGAGGATGATTTAAAGCAATGCTAAGGCAGCTCTAACTTACATCAGTGATCTGGAGTGTGAAGATATGGGACACAAGTCCTATGTTGTTTGATGCCATCTTATGTTTTCCTTCCTATTCACTTATTTCTCTGCCCCAAATCAAAATTCACCTAGGATAATCCAGGTCCTTCGTTTCTGGATTTCCCAGTCACAGGGATCTGTGTGTTTTAGAGTCTGCAAATTCAGAACAGACCGTCTTCTGTTTAGCCTGAAAATTTCCCATTTAAAAATTCTGCACTGAGCCAAGAATACCGGTGACAGGGAGAATTCTGCACTGAGGCATAGGTGCCAGCAAAAATCTGCTTGCTAAATCATACATAGGGTTGGAGAATCCCCAGTGTTCAGGAAGGCAATTCCACAGGGAATTCTTCCCATTCTTAGAATACATGCCTTTCTCACATTATCAAGTTAAGTTAGCAAGAAGGTGGCTTTGACATAAATGTTACTTACAGCACTAGGAATGGTTTGCTGTCTCTAAGAAAAGGAAATCATGTAACAGGAATCATTGACTGTGGAGCTTGACATCACTGGAAAGGAAACTCACAGTTCAGAATGAGAAGCATTTACAAATGAAAGAAACACCTATCTTAGTAAACCTCTTAAATGATCTTCTGTGGAGAACAAACTGTCAGAAGCTCAGCTGCAAATATATTGCAAATCACTTTCAGTCACCACTGAGAGTGGTTTGTCGAATAAACATGTATTTCTTCTGACAGTTTAAATTGGTGATACAAATAACATGCCTGTTATCATCTCATGAATCATGAGGACTGAATATGGCTGCTGCAGTTCTCAACAAAAGAACAAAAGAACAAAAGAACAGCAACTAGTGACAATATGTGTAGTTCTCCAGTAGCAGATCAGGGCCTATGAAGATATTGTGCCCTTCACTGAGCAGCTAGCTACTCATGGTTTACTTGGAATCACCTGTTCAAATAAACCTGTTCCAATTTACTTCAATTGGAAGTAAATATTGAAGAGGAATAAAAGACGCAAAATCTCTGGAATACTGAAATAGGATATTAAAACAGTGCCATGCAAAAAATCCAAAATGGTAAAACTCACAGGTGAATAGTACAGTAGTAAGAAAAAAAGAAATTGTGAAAAAAATATGGTAACTGTTATCTGAAAGAAACATGAGAAAGGGCATATGATCAAGAATGAGGATCTAACACTTCCACAAAGACAGTATTTGCTGTTTGCCACTGTAGGCAGGGAATGTAACTCTAACATAGAAAATAAGAATGCCTGCTGAAGAAAACTTCTAAGATGACCCCAAACCTCCCTTGTTTCCTTTAGAATAATGCATAGTTGTGAAGGCTTTAAGCATTCTTTTGATACCTTGCAATGTAGATTACATCATAAATCTTAAAAAAAAAATTAAAAAAAGTAATTTGGTATGATTCCACAAGATTTATTCTTATCCTCATCTGCATAACAATGTAAAATTACTTGAAATCCCCACTGGTTTTGTATGTGTTCTGACTTCTGTATACCCATTGACTTCAGTATGATTTTTAGGTATTCAGCACTTTGCAGAAATTCATCTGGAAACAGCTGCAGAAGCTCCTGCTTTACATAAACAAAAACCTGCTCATCGTAGTCTCAGAAAGTCATGGATCTGCTTTATAAACAAACAAACAAAAATGCTTATGCATAATGCAGTATTTGGAAACAAACTTGGACATTATTCACTCTTCAGAACATCTCAGTTATCTTGTATGAAACAAAAGCAGCTCACCTGCTTCTACATCAGATGCCAGGACCTCCTAGTAAGGGAAAGTGTGAAATAAGAAAGGATAGATCTGTGGTATTGTAGTAAGGTACGTAAAGCACTGGTAGAATGTTAAAGTATCTTACTTCCAGCTTTTATATCTGCATCCTGCAAATTCACCATATTTCAATCTAAACAAATTACTGAATGTCCAACACATTTTTCAAACTACAGTACATGAAAGAGAAAACAATGTTCCATGGGCATAGGGATACGTAATCTTGCAGAAGAAACAAAGAAGGCATATTCTCAGCTCTACTCTTTTCCAGTTTGTTTCTTACAAAATTCTTAGTGGCAATATAACTTTGTAATAGTGTCTGTGTATATGTACAGATAAACAAGCATCTTCAGTTATTTTTCCCACTTCTGTGTGTTTATATTGTAACTAGAACATGGCCAGCCCTACAAAAGTATCACAGGATGTATTGAAACAAGGATCCTTATCCTGTACATGGACCAAACAGAACAGATATTATTTGCAAGAGCTCATTCACTTGTTTTTGCTCTTGTTTGGTTCAGGTTACTTGGCTTAATTCATTCCCTGTACCAATGTGTCTTCCAGCATACAATTTAAACCCCAAAAATTGTACCAGAAAAAAAGACTTGGGGATCTTTAATAAGTGAAAAACTTGCTTACCTTTTCTCTGAAAAAGGTTTGCCAATGCATCCATGTGATGATTTTTTTTTCTGCATCTATTTTTAATACTTCATTTTGTAAAGATTTGGGGTAAACAGATGTGCGAATCTATCAAATATCAGAATTAGAGGCTTCCTATGTGTTTAACAGATATGTTTCATCATGATGACAGTAGAAATGTACTCAGGCACTTGCAGGTTCACACTTTGCCTTCAACTGGATTACCGTTTCCAGCTTAGCTGTAGCTTCAGAAACTGCATTTTTCACATTGTGTTGTCTTGAAAGTACACACAGATATTGCCTCAAGTTTTACACCTGAAGTGATTCTTTGATATACATATTAAAATAAAATGTAATTAAAAACTGTTAGTATGTAACTATATTCTTTCCATCTTCTATTTGGTTTAGTATTCAGGTGTTGCTGGTTGGCCTTTTCTTGGCAATTGCTTTGTCCTTTGAGCACTGTCACAATAATTTTCATATGGATAAAAGAATAATAAAATCTTTGAACTTCATGTATTATGTATTATTATGTAGGTTAGAAGGACTCTTTCAGCTGAAGCAAACTATCCTAGATCTGTAAAAGTTGCAGCTTTCATTTGGGGTAGGATTTCAGAGAAAAGAGTAGACAGTAGAAAAATCAGACTATGTGGTGTGTCACTCTGGCCATACCCTTACCTCCATACCTCAGGTTTTCCACAGCTGATTTAAGCTCTGATCATAGAAAGCAGATGGATTCCTTTTCCCTGTCCTTTATATAACCCCAGCTGAAGTCAGAGGAGTTCTACACTTACATAGGTTTACCTGCAGTTCACAGCTGCTTTGCGGCATTACTGTTTTCTGAGTGCAGTTCTTTTGTCTGATCTGCAGTGTCAAGGTTGGCAGTGGGGAATTTATAATTCACTTTGTTCTGGTTTTGTTTCTGTTTCCTTTCAGTTTTGCTGTCTGGGAAAGCAGGAGCCAAATACTTTCCCCTCCTTCCTCTGGGATGTCGGTTTGTTTGATAAACATATTAAAGGTACTCAGGCAGTATTCTCAATTCTGCAGTGGCTGTCTTCTGCAACTTTGATGTTATGGAATAGCAATGATGGTGGCTCAGCCTGACTTTTGAGAGCATGATTTTCTTGGTGAAGTGATGGTGATAAGCCCTGAGAAGGGTTTGCACACCATATTCCCCCACCTCATGGCAGTGTGTCTAAGAGAAAAAAGAATGATGTCTGGAGGGCCACAGGAGGCTAGTGTAGGTGACAGTATTTCTCTAATTGCTGTGTGTCACCTTAATAAGCCAGGACAAATCAAAACCAGAAAGAAGGGCAGTTTATTGGTGTACAAGAAATGTAGAAAGTTTGGTCAAGTGGAAGCAAATGACCTTTATTTCACGTGGTTATGAGTTTTAAGGATCTGTCTTAATGACCTTAGTGAGTCTAAGGACTATTTATCCCTCAAAACTACTGTTGTTACAGATTTAAGCATGTTTCCAGTGCCCCTCTTCATTTTACAGAGTAGGCTTGTTCTAGTGCAGGGTATTTTCAGATGAGAGGTCTATTTCATAGAAAACTCCAAGCTAAATCTATTTCTGGAGTCATCAGGCCAGACTTCTTAAGAAATGGGGAAGTTTATGCTCTCACCACAGCACCTGCATAATCATAATCAGCAGATTTGATTTTCCTGGACAGGTTAAGTAAGCCCAGACCAGCATTGCTCATCCAAATTGTTTTAATATCCTTCACTGCAAAAAAACTGCCTCTTACTTTGTGAGTGATGCTGCTCAGTTCTGTCAGGACTGTTCATTTGCAGGGGAAGAGTAGAAATGCAAGAGGGCCACAGCCTCATTACCAGCATTTTTCACTGGCATAACAACTTTTAGGAACACTTCTAATTTCTTCTTGGGTTTGAGACTCATCTCCTTCTTACTTCTGGAAGTGTACAGGGAAGTGCTGGGTCCCATAGTGACAATAGGACAGTAGTTGTCCGTGCTTTTTTAGGGAGCATGAACTCTCAACTTGGCTTGAACAAGAACAGAGTTTCCTTACTGTCTACTGATAATCTATTGCTAATTATTACCCAATACTCTTATTACCAGATGTTAATCTAGTATCTTTCTGTTTCAGTTTTGAGGGTGTATGGAGACAGTTAACATACCATCTTTTGGCCACAGTGCTACCTTACCTACATCATTTTGTTTGCTAAGTGGTGAATAGAATAGAAGCACGTTGTCATCTCCTCCTGGAGATGAGTTAAGATCTGTGCTAATGGTGTTCAGCCTCTCTTTGCCTTGGATCACAAAGTGGTTCTATCTCATATGGTGCTAAGAATGAATGAGGTACTCACTGGATGGTGGCATTCTCATCTTGCTGAGCATTTTCAATGGCCAAAGATTGTCTCCTCACTGAGTTCTGTACTAACAGCAGATGTTCCAAACAACATCTGCTTGTTTCCCCTCATTTAATACATGTAGGTGTATACATTCAGTCTTTTGTACTTCATTTCAACACTTGGTGACAAAGCTGACTTTATTAGTAGCAGGAGAAAGTGGTTGGGATGGATAAGGGTCAGCAGCTGTGACTTAGTCAAGGTAAAAGCACTTAGCTGTTCATTCTCTCTTGTCAGCAGGGGTAGAAGCTGCCTGTTCAAGGATGGCAAGGCCATAGAGTTCTTTTTGGGGATGGTCAATTTTATTCCATCTTGAGCTGAGCCCCTCACGAGCCCATGGGACAGAGCATCTAGTGCAAAGGAGAGCAGACAGCTAATACAAAGAAGATTGTGAGGGTGTTGTGACTCAGTAGGACAATGCAATTCTGTTATGTTATACATGCTTGGTTATTTTCCTGTAGACTGCTCCATTAGAAAACTTGATCTCAAACAATTTGGAGCCACTGCAGAAAAAATGGGTGGCTTACTTATTAAGGAGCATCTCTTTCCCAGCTATATTATAGGTCTTTCTTATGTTCTCTGCCTTCTGGCTTCTGGGCTCATTTCTAGCTGTTGGCTGTGATCTGTAAAACCATAAACGACCAGAGTTCTGCTTAGCTGAGATATATTCTCCAACTCTGTGAAACTGCCTGAGGCCAGCTGAGGTGCCTGGCTTGAAACCCATAATTTTTTAGTGTTTGCAGATCCCTTAAAGCTTTTCTAATAGAGGCACAAACAAAGGCCTTGTTTTTCCTTTGGACTCATCAGAAGTAGCACAAGGATTCTCTGGCATCCCTAAATTTAGAGTGGATTGAGAGTGAATGGTTTAAGGAGAGTTGTGACAAGCCAACCTTCTCTAGGGCCCTGGGCCATTGTACCTTCTTTTCTTGGTTTATAGTAGAGCAAGCTTATTGTATTTCAGGACTACCTTTTCTCCATTGCTTATTGCTTCTTGAAGCTGAGTGTTGTTTGAGGGATTTGATGTTTGGGATTTTGGGAATTGTTCATAAAGTCAGGGGGTTTTATATTGTATTTATACACACACATTCTTTATATATACACATATATGCAGATACATATATATGTGTAAAAATACGCACATATGCACACACACACAGACACATATACTTACTTTATTTGTGATAGGGTTTTGATAGGTCTGCTTATTTCTTTAGTGGATTGCCTGGGTTTTCTGACAACTTTGTGTTCCAAGGGTGAAACTGCCATTTAACCTACCAGGGAGAAGGGATCTTAGTTTGTAATTCTGGACTGCAGAACAGTGCCTTGCTCCTTCTCACAGTGCTAACTGAAGAGTAAAAATTAATCCTATTGAAAGGCCTCAATAATGCCAGAGGCTAGGAAAACTTGAAAGAAAGTGATGCAGGGGTTCTACACAGCAAAAAGAGTAGGGGTAAAACTTACAAAACGTGTTATTATTAACCAATCTGTATATTATGCTACAAATGTTTTTGTTGAGTTAGGTTTATATGTTACCTAATACAGATGAAACACACCATTATCATTGTCTCTCTGAGAACCTATTTTTTTCTTTTAGTAATTAAAAAATTCCTCCAGCAAGATCCCAAACCCTTAAATAAGAAACAAAAATCACTAAATCTTGGCAAACAGCAACTGAGTTCACCTACAGCTGAAGCTGTTCCTTTCAACTCCATCTCAAACAAAAGAAATGTAATCAGGTTGCATGCTCATGAAGCAATTGGTTACAGTTGTACAACTTTAGTAGGGGGAAGAGGTGCTTCCTTCCAAAGATAATGCTTCCTTCTCTGAAAATAAAATTAGCTGGGGGGCATTTGCCAGGGCTGATTTAACTTAAAAATGCAACAGGGTTTCTTAAAATTAGCTTGTTATTTTAGCATGATTCTTTTTGTGCATGGACACTGCTTTGTGCAGTAAAGTACTGAAAGTTTATATAGCTACAGATTTAAGATTATCTAAAAGTTTCCAACTCGGAATTTGTACTGACCTAAATACATTGTGCTGGTTTGGTTTTTTTTTTTAAAAAACCCCACTTAACTCAATCCAGTGCAACTTCTTTGTACAAACAATCTGTATAATCACTGAGCAAGAACAGGCGTTAATAAGTACCCAGGCAAGGTGCAATATCCTTTAGAAGTATTTTCCTTGTAAAATTAATGAAGGCTGGATTACTAGTATTATCAGAATGAGAAAAAGGCATTAGAGAAGTAAAATAATGAACATGTGTAGAAACCAGAATTCTGCCTGTAAAAAATGCTTATATTTCTATCCCAAGAGAAGCCCCTCTGCAAATAGCTGCCATATTATTCGGGCCCCATTTAAATCACTGGAAGCTAGGCATGGATGATAAAGAAGAAATTAAAAAAGATGTCTGTTCAAATAAAATCTCTCAGAGATACTTGACTTTTTTCAAACAGGCAGTGTAGGGGGTGTTCCAATTCATTTGCTAAGCTGAATGATAATAGCAAAGAAAAGAAAGAAGAAAAATGGCAGCAAAACACTTCCCCCATACTTCAGCCCCCCAATCATTTCTATTTTTATTCCACTATGTAAATCTTCACAAAAACTTAGGCTGCCATATTATATCCACCCCAAATTGTTCTGCTTAGATCATGCAGTTGCAAACCTCCCCAAAGGCACTTTATTTGGCTTAGGAATGGTTTGGTCTCCAGTTGGTTAAAGCAGTTGATGTAACACAAACTGAACTAAGCCCAGCCTGGACCAGAACAAGACTGTCCTCACCGTTTTTGCACTAGGCAATTTATATCACTTAAGAAAAGAGTTCTCCCTCACAGTTGGGATAATAATTCTTGGAAGTATATTAACCACAAAATTGGAAGAAAGCTCTTTGGGCAGACCTCATCTGCTGCCTGCAGGGGCAAGAAGCCTTCCTATCTTAGAAGGAAATAAACTTCAGAAGGGGCCTTCTCTCCGCAGGGGAATGCTCTAGCTTGTCGCTGCCAGCCCACATGACTGAACATCGGTGGTTTTTTGGTTTCGTTTGTTATGTGTTGTGACTGTATGAATACTCACTGTGCGTGCTTTCCTGCATAATGGTGTAGTTAATGCTAATTTCCCAAACACTTACTGGTTTTTTAAATAATTTGAGCATTTCCAGAGTTTGGCTTCTACCTTTCTGCCCTCAACAGGGAAAAGCAGCTATGGCATGTATGATTTTTCACTTAGAATTAAACGTGCCTGCAGCTTAAGACCTACAGATACTGACTTTTTTTTTTTTTTTTTACCTGAGATACAGTACATTATTTATATGGCAATTAAATGTAATTACATTTAAATTTTCAGTTAAAATAATTAAAGTAATGAGGGGCTAAAATTGAAAGTCTAATGAAAAGACAATACTATTTTGAAATGTAAAGTATATTTGCCTTCTCTACCACCCTCCGTTGCATATGTATGCATATGTAGCAGATATATGGTATAGAATATATAAGAGCCTGCACTTGTTACTTGTGAGTATTGAGCTCTCCAGTATAAGGACACTGACATACTGTAGAGCGTCCAGTGGAGCACAGCCAAGATGATCAACGAATGGTGCATATGATGTACAAGAAGACACTTTCTTCAGCTTGTGGAAAAGAAAGAAAGCTAAGAGGGGATCTTGCTACTCTCATAATGTACCTAATAGGAGAGAGGCTGCAGAGCAGAGACAGACCATGCTAATTGGTGTACAGTGACAGGAATCTCCATCCTTGGAGAGAGCCCGAACTTGGCATGAGAAGGCTGTGAGAAACCTGCCCTTTTGAGGGAACTAGGCTAGGAGAGATCCCTTCTCACTTAAATTATTCTGTGATTTTGTGGTTTTAATTTAATTGCTCTAAGCAAATTCCCAGACTGAATAATTAGTCAGTCCTACCCATCTCCTCTCCGCCTGAAAAGTTTTTTAAAATCTCAAAACAAGCAAAGAAGATTGCGATTCTTCTCTGTACAGTAAAGCTGACCCAGGAAAAAATATGAAGAGTTTACAACATGCAGCATGGGGTTATTATTTTTAAAAGTCTGGTTATTATTTTCAAAAGTCCTGTTATGGGTTGCAACTACTAAAGTGACTTTTATCAGTCTGTTACTGAGAGGAGGTGATGGCATCCTTTAACTTACATGGGCAAGGGTTCTTTCATCAAATCCCTTTTTCCTGCAGAAAAAAACCTTTTTTTCCTTCCAATGGAAAAGCTGGCCTATGGAATTTTATTTGAGATGTCTGAAATAGTACATTCAATATACTTCACATTCCTGAAGTGTTGTTCATGCTGTAGCCCCTGGAAACCATGGGAGTTTGGGTTGCAATATGGCCTAAGAATATCAGTTTGAACATTTTGTAAGCATAGATTCTTGCCTTTTATATTTTCACTGCAACTAGCAGTTAAAACTAAAACCCTGGTAGGTTTTCTAAAAGATTTAAGATTATGTCTTGTGGAATATTTATCTTTGAATGAGATTCTGTAATATAGAAACTGGACTATAAATGCATTGAGTAAGGCCTCATGATCTTCAGTATTTACCAAACAGCTATGCTGGATTTTATTAAGCAGTACCTTTTATGTCCTTCATCTAGGAATGACAATATGACTGAAACAAAACCCCTGTAATTTACTGTAAATAAGTTATATATCTTTTTCAGAGTATTCAAGGCCTGTGGGAGCTTTAAGTCTCTGTGCTAGGATACATTTTAGATTCTTAGGGTCTTAAGTTTCTTATTTTGCTTTTTTTCTTCTTTTCTATTTTTTTTGTGAAGATGAATGCAGCTCCATTTTTGTGCCTGGGGTTTTGCAGATAACTGCTGATCCATAAATTTTTCTGTGAACCGTTTCATTGCTGTTTTGTGGATTTACAAATGAACTGCATATAGTAAACTTAATCTTCAATTAAAAATGACTGCAGCTTTACTGCTGAAAAAGGCAGTCCATGTTTGCTGCAAGAAAGGTGAAAAGAATAGATCAATAAAGTGGACTAATGTCATCTATGCATGTCAGATAACTTAAGCATACTCAATGCTGGAGCATCAACAGCATGTAGTACAAGAACACAATTCAATGGATTTCTCAAAGACAGCAGAGGGTACTGCGAACTCAGACTTGTCTGGATAACTAAATATATGTAGTCCAGAGCAAAAAAATATTTCACTGTTACAGAGGACTGCTTTTCTGTGGGTTAAAGTCCATCTTGACAAGTGCTGGTGAAGATATCAAATCCCTGGAAAATATTGTCCTTTATTTACAGGGCAGCTGTTGCACTAAGCTTGCTATACTGGCTGCCTTGACAGCATGCCTGAACCTTCTTTATGGGAACAGTTTAATCTCTGCAGAATTTTGTCCTGTCTGCTGAATATGTTAGAGAGTTCAAAAACGTGTGTATTAAGTCTCCGTTTTGGCTTCTACAACTATCATATCTCCTAGATGGAACAGAAAGCACCAAATTAATAAAGTAAGCTTGCTGTTATGGCTTGACTCAGATTAGTAAATTATACCTCACTTGCAGTACTTAACATGTAACACCCACAAGTAAATGCTAAGTTTATTATCTCTGCATTGCTTTCCTGAAATACAGGTTTATTAATTCAAGCTTTGCTTTTTTATATGTGTTTACAAAATCCACCTCATGGATACGTAACCAAGATCTCAGTGTTTTCTGTAAATGGTTTGTACAATTAGGTGTCCCATGTTATTCTTAGAGATAGATTGCATATGTGTGATAGGAAATTACTTACAAAAATAACCAAGTTATAAGATCAAGATAGTATTCACTCCACAGTATATTTTTTATTTTATTATTCTAAAAAGAAGGTTACAGATGAAATAGAAATCTAAAAAGAAAGTTTCTGCAGAAAAATTGCTAAACTAGGTACACACAAACAGAACTTAATTTAATTTGGTTCTGACTCTAGATCTGCTGGAATCTTCTTTGGAGTGGCAGGAAAGTACTGCATCATCTTACTTTTTCTTTTATTCATACATTGAGAATATAAGCTGTCCGACATGAGACATCATGCACTTCAATTCCAATTTTCACTTTGATTCACATGTCAATGTGAGTAATAATTTGTGAACTTTTAAAGAAGCATAATGTGTTTTGTAAGGGTTTTTTGATTCTTAAAGATGTTTTTTCATAAGTTATGTTATAGAAAAAGATCACTTTCAACATTCTGGGTAAGAAAGGTTGTTACAAATTGTTGTAACACTTCCAGCCTGAGACAGATTAGTCTTCTGATAGTCACATAGCTATTTGCTACAGCTTTGTATATAAAATACAAGATTGGATTCATAGAGACAAAATACTTGCAGTAATTCACAGGGGAATGAGTATTTAAATTCAAGGATGCTGAGGGAGAAGGTGGTATGTCCCATGACCATTACCTGAGGGCTTGTGTGTGTAAGTTGTGCGGGGATCAAGAAGTATAGTTGAATATGTGGTTGATTGCACTACAAATTGCATAACAACTATCAGCATGATCTTGCCTGGATTCTTCCTCTGTAATTACAAAAATCTCTGAGATGGAAGGATTTTCTATGATCACTGGGTCAAAGGATACAATCTACCCCCTACAGCAAGATTTCAAGGGATACAATCCATCCCCTAGAGCATGATTTCTTCACCTCATGAATGAGGGACTTGAAGGAGTCTTGAAGTCAGAGGCAATGTGGAATGACAGTGATTCATTTTTATCTCACCTCTGCTTGGAAAAAAGTCTTCTCTAGTTGTGTAAGATAAAAAAAACAAAAGGGGGCAAAAATCAGTTGACATGAATATAGGAAATGATAAGAAACAATAGGAAAGCAGCAATTTTATTTTCATGACAAACAGTTACTGTACTGCACAAAGCCAAACTAATCCTATGTACATATAAGAATTTGGAGGAAATGGCTGTCCTGATTGCTTCAGAGGTGAAACAGCTAAAGAGACGGTGTTTTGGGGTCAAGCCCAGTTACCTACAAACGTTGTAGGCAAATCCCTGGACAACATAGAAAGGAACATTAAAATGTCAAGCTTTCAAAGACAAATTTGTCTCATTAAGTGAAAGTCAAAATTAAGGCTTAAGTCAATCCTAAACACCATGCTTTTTAACTCATTGTGACTACTGATGGACTATAAGGCTTCCAAAACTATTAATCATAGAATCATAGAATAGTTAGGGTTGGAAAGGACCTTAAGATCATCAAGTTCCAACCCCCCTGCCATGGGCAGGGACACCTCGCTCTAAACCATATTACCCAAGGCCTCATCCAACCTGGCCTTGAACACTGCCAGGGATGAAGCATAATCCCATATTCCTGTACATAAAACAAAGCAAGCAAGATGGCCAAGACCAAAGTTTGAATGTTTTAGCTATTTACTTACATGAAACAATCATGAAAGTGCTGCAAAAGATGACCCTAGGATTTTTTTCAAGAAGTTTAGGTGATCCTTTGATTAGAACATAGCACCTTTATGATGATATTTCATATAGCATCTTTGTGGCAGAACTGGGGGGAGAAACAGATCTCCTAGAACTTGTCCAGTGCCTTAGAAAGAATAGTTTACTGTTTGCCCAATGCAATAAATGAATTACAGAAAAAAATATTATGTGATAGCCTGTTTTCTGCTATGCATAGAGGGTCAGAGTTACTTCTGACATTTTTAGTATTTATTACACAGGCAACTTAACTTAATTAACATTGTTTTGACTGCAGCAAAATTATGAACAACTGAAAGCCGGAATTTGAAACAGAGTATTCAGGTTGTGTATAACCTTGTTTGTCAGAGCCCTGCAGGGAAAAAACAAAAGAAAGAAAAAGATACCCAGTGTAGCTGTTCAATTAGTGAGACATATTTACCACTCAAGTGATATCCCATAACTTGGAATGGTTCCAAATCTTAGTTTGTTTCCTGAACTAAGTCATGTGTGATCAGCTAAGAAGTGATGATATGCCAATCTTCTCCCCAGATTTCCTTTTTGCTCAGCTTTGGGTGGAGGATCAGAAGTTATGATGGTTGCTCTCTACTGCTTGAGAAAGAAAGATATCTGTGTGGATCTTTCCCACTTGGGAAGTGCTCTGTGTGGGAGCAGCTGTGATTCCTGAGGGCTCTGTGGAAAAATCGTGTCAGAAAGGTATGAAGAACAGCATCCCAAGGAGCTCTTGAGCACTGAGGAAAGCTTAACAGTCTCAGATTCCTTAGCTCTTCCATTGCCCTAGAACATATATCATTATTTAAGTTTCCTTTTTTCATCAGTTCCATCAGACATGCCACTGTGATAGTCCCTAAAATTTCAGATCCTCTGGCATGGACCATATGAACATGGAAATCAGCAGACCAGGGATTTCTGTGTTACCCCATGCGTATATCTCAAGTCTTCTCTGAGGAGGCTATCTCTAAGGTTAAAAGTGCAAACCTGAAACTTAACAATAAAAATGTTAGGTGTGGTGATATTTTTGTCAAATACCCGTTAGCTGAGCTAACAACAATCTCCTTTTATGGAGATCATGAGATAACTGTGGGCTGGTAAGTGTTTGATCATACCTAGCTAGGCTAGATTGGAACAAGCAGCTAAGAGCTGAAGTGTCTCAGGTCCCCTACCCGTGATGTAAAGCCTGCATTCCGTCAATTGCTGGTTTTTTGTATATGACATTAGGAATACATCGCATAAACATCTTTTTATAAAGAACTAAGCTGTGCTGCATTCTGAAATTTTCTGTGTCGACGTTGACTCTTGGTTAAGCCAGTATAAACCTAATGAAAATGAAAGCTGTTAATTCAGAATATTATAAACCAAAGAAGAGCCCAGCCTTCTGCTCCTACGGTGTTTGCAGTCTCATTTTTAGATCTAGATATGTAAAGACACCACACATTCCTAATGAGGATAATTCCTGGTTTTACACCTGGTACAAGCTCTTCCAAATAATTTGTCTGTGGATGATATTAGCACAGTTGCTGCCATAAACTGTGCCATGCTGCGAGTATTTGTATAGTTCAGAGCACACCACCTCCACATTATCATCTGTGTAGCAATGTGAACTGATGTCAAGAAATGCGGGGTTTAATCTAACTAAATGTTTCTTTCTTAAACGTTTTTTTTCTCTTTTGGAATCTGATCTCTTCCCTCTGAAGTCAGCAGAAAACTCTTATGAATTAAAGCAGAACTTGGGCCAAAGATTTAGCATAGGCATGTGTTTCTTTCCTATTGTATGTCTTTAAGATTAAAAGGGGAATGAGTGTAAGAATAAAAAAGACAGCAGAGTGAACATTAAATAGAAAAATAACCTTTGAAATCAGATAATCAGATGTTTTACAGATTACTCGAATACATTCACAATAACCTACATAGCAGATAGGAAATGTGATTGGGTCCTTTTTGTAATGTTTTAATGTGGAGAACACAGCCATATTTAATGAAAGAGGAAAAATCTTCATTTCATACAAGTGGCAGCTGGCAGTTTTAGGCTTTTCCAGTCAAGGACACTGGAAATAGCTGAGCAGGCATTTAAACTACATCTTTCAGTTTATAAACTGGGCCTGCTCTTCATTCTTCATATCATAGTACCCCCCAATTTGTCAACACTGTTTGTATGTTTCTTAAAGAAGCTTCAGAATTGCCAGATTGCCTTAGCAGGAAAGCTCTGGGTCCAGACCATTTCCCTGAGCAAAGCACTGGTGGGAACTGGCATGATCCCAGCTGCTGTGCCCCAAAGCTGGTTGTCCCCTAGAGAATTCAGAATCTGAAAAGACCTGATCCAGAGTGCAAGCACATTAAGGAAAGCAAAAACATACTAATAACTTCCTGAGGGCTGACTAGCCCTCTAGGGGTAAATACAGGTGGATGCTACATAGTGTATGTAAGGAAGCACTTTAACGTGGACTGCAAGAAGACCATGGTGTTATCCATAAGTGAAGAAAGTCTCTGTAAGCATACGGTCGCAACCATGTATGTCTTATTGCTGCAAATAATCCCTTTTCTAATCGGTCTCCTTCCAAATGGGTAGGTTTCTGTGACTTCCTATGTGAATAAAGACTTGGCCTATCATTTGAGCTCTGATTTCATTGCTGGTGAGTATTCAAAAGTCTCTGTCACAAGACCAAGGATTTGTCACTTTGCTCTCCAGTCCCTCCAGAGAGGCTAAAGTGTGTGGGAGCAAAGGTGTATGTGTCAGTCATTCCAACGGATAACTGGAGGACCTCCAGATCTTCATAACCATTGATATAACATTGTTCAGCTACTAAAAATTCCACAGTCCTTAAATGGAAAAAGTAGAATTCCCTTTGTGCTCCTAACTTCTCATCTTTTGCATAAAATACTTGCTTTCCAAGATGAGGTTTTTCTTAAGAGATAGGACACCGTCTCTTTTTCCTTCTGCATATAATCATTTCATTATGTAGTCCATCTGCCCTCTTGTGGCTTCCTTTTTGATCTTTCCACTTTTACTTTGCATTTTTCAGAGACTTCTTGTCTATTTTATATTTCCTGTTCTGTAAATGTGGGATGAGCTCATGAGTCAAGTTTCACCTTGCAACGTATTTTCCTAGTCTGAGTAATTCTGAAATCCATTTTTCGTGTTAGATGAAGTTGGGAATTAGTTGCAGCCTTGGAAAGACATCCAGTGTCATGAACAATATGGTCAGTTCTCTTAGGAGTTTTCCCAGTTGTTCTGACAGTCTGAAGGGAAAGTCCTTTCTCCTAATTCAAGAAGTTCTCTGTTTCAAGTGGATTTTAAAGGTGTTTCTCAGCTTACTCCTCTCTTTTGGGGGTGGCAAATGAGTTTTGAGGGGTACAGCTCTGAGAAAGATGAACTGGGGAAGTTAGAGATAGATGCATGGCAGATAGACAGCAGTCCTAACATTTTATATTGGAAATAGAACCTTTAACTGAGAAATAGGTGTAATGATCTCCTAGCCTGTGTTACACTTAACCTGATATCTTATGCATTAACATTATTTATGTCAATAGGACTCTTTGGTAAAATAATGCTTTTTAAGGGTGCTTTGCATTCATCTTGGTGAATGAAACTGCAGGAGGAGGAGGACTTTGTGGTGTGTGGTTGTATCATGTGATTAGGGATGCTTCTTGTCTCGGTGGTAAAGGGGAAGAATTATCTTCTTTCCCATTAGACTCATAGAATCATAGAATTACAGAATGGTTATCTTTTGTTCTTTGAATGGAGTAATTACTAAATCTCAAATCCTGCCATCATCAAAAAAGAGTGTGCTTGAGAAGAAAAGTGCTTCCCAGTGTTTGGTGCTGGACATAGATCACCAGAGAAATCAAGGATTTGATTCCTGGGTGTTTGCAGTTTTGACCTTTTTTAAATGCTTTTCAGGTTTGTCTCCCCAGGTGGTGCAGCTGAGGTGCATGCAGGAGGTGGCTGGCAGGACAGAGCCAGGGGGCTCTGCAGCTCCTCAGAAGGGACAAGGTCTCTCACTGGTTCTATTCCAAATACTGTGTTGTACAAGCTTTTTGTAAAACTACTAAAGCTGGCTAAGGTGTGTGCTAGAATTCACTGAATGACATACTAACACTTAACTAATTTGATATTCATTTTCCTCATATTTTGGTTTCCAGGAGTCCTTTATTATGATCTGCTTTTCACTTCCCTGTTCCACAAAAAAACCCTGCACAATGCCATGAACTCCTTCCATTCTTTATGGCTCCTTTGAGAGTTGCAAAATGACCCTGTATCTCACTTAATGAGACTTGTGAAGTGTGTGTATGGGGAAAGCTCAGTGCTGTAAACACCAAGTGTTTGACAGAGGTTCCCAGAACGGTGTAGAAAGTGAGAGAAATAAGAATGGACCACTGCTATGCATTTGTATTCCTTAGCTTAGAAAGAGTAGCTAAATATCATTGCTAAAAGTATCCCAAAGGCATTTTGAAGCTCTGAAAATTGAGGAAGCTGGAAGCTGCTTCCAGGAAGCCTCGGGGTATATCTATACAGAGAGTTACAGACAGATGGAGGGTGCTAAACCCACACTCTAAGTTTGCTGGCTGCAAACCAGCTGTGAGCAAGGGCCAGGTATGGCTATTTTAGCACAGTCCTGGGCTTTGGCTACGATGCTGTCTGCCTCTGGGACAGCAGGTTCTTGCGTGAAGAGAGAATTGCTTCCTTTCAGATGGTTCTCCTTTTAAGTTGCTGCTCTCCCAGCCACTAAAAACTAAATAATCACCATCTGTTACTGTATCACAAACCCAAAGCCTACCTTTCCTTCTCAGAATTTGTAGTAAATGCAGTAAAAAATGTAATTCTGACATATGCAAAACTGTGTCAGAATGCAAAACTGCAAGAACTCTTCAGCACTGATTGCTTGTGTACTGAAAACCACTCTGGCTTCACTAAACATATCTCAAAGGGTATGTCTGATAACAGAAGAGTAGGATCTCTTCTTCATTCTTAAAGGAAGCTTACTTACTGCAGGGTTTCTCACCCACCAGCCTATTTGAGTGTTGACTTATGATTTATCACAGAAGAACTTCTGAATCCAGAGAAATAAAGAAATAATTGTATTGTATTTGCATTTATCCCTTGCTCTATTAATAGGGTCAAATTCTTGCCAAGCAGACAAAATACAGTTCCCCAAAGACAGCACCTAGCCTTACAAAGACTGGCATGAGTTCTAGCAGGCATGCACTACCATGTCTCAAATTTGGTTTAGCTTTAGTAAATCAATAGGGGTCTACTGTCTGTGATTGTTTATTGTTCAGAATGAGGGCTTGTGTATCAAGACCCATAAGGAAAGAACATAATTGTTACTCTTGCCCTTCTTCCACAAAGCAAAAATAAAGTTATGGCATCAGGGTGATACACCTTTCTAAATGGGTCTCCTCTGGCAGGAGCTATAAAGTGCAGCCAATTCTGTCAACAGGCAGATGCTCAAATTGCGTAAGTGTAGGGAAAGAAGTGTGCTCTCTGTGGAATAAGCAAAGGAAACCAAAGCAAAACCCTATCCTGCAGACTCTGAGAAGTTAGTTGTTATCATAAGCTCAGTTGTTTCCTTCAGAAGCTCAAAAGAAAGTATTTTCGTTTCTTCAATCAGTTCTGAAAGCCCATGTAACCTAACTTTCAAAAGAAGTTGAAGATTTTTCTGTTCACTTTAAGACAAAACTCCAGTTCTGTGTCCCAGACCTGGCCTCCAAAATATAACATCAGCTGACATTCTGAACTTTTTCCAATAATTAAATCTGACACTTAACCAGACTTAACCTGCAGAGGGTTCATGAGAATAAATTTGGTTAACAAAAGAGTTACTTAATGCTACCCAACAGTTACCATAATAGTTAGAAATTCTGGGCTAAATTCTGTGATGAAGTAACCGGCACCATTCTAGTAACTTCTGGGAAAACTCACCAGTGGTTACGACCATGAAAACCTATCCTGATTTCTTTTCTTTTAAACAAGAATCTTCATGTGGCTTCTGTGAAATGTAACACTTTTTTCTAAGCAAAACTGAACTGTAGTAAAATCTAATTTGTCCAGTGGCAGTCTGCTGGCTAAGCCCATGGTTATGTAGATTGTATAACACTTAAATTTAGTTACTAAAATGTTAGTTTTCCTAAGTCATTGCAGAGGAGTAAACTAGGATTCCAGGTACAGGCTGTGGGGTTTTTAAGAAATGCCTGAGGGAATTAAAATAAAGTATGATAGAGCAGGGCAAATTACTGTTCTGCATCATGCTTGGGACTGTGTGTGAAGAATTGAAGGCTTTTGAACTATTTGTACTATGGTTTTGGTTTTCAACTGCACTATTTCTGAGTTTAAGCAGAAGTAATATAAGAAAATGCAAGGGGCAAATAGCTTTTGTGTTGCTCATTATACTCATGATGTTACAAATATTATGACACCATACTATCATAGTTCAAGATTAGAGTAATAGTTCTGCTGCTTCTCTGCTGATGATTGTAGTGTACAGAAATGGTCATGTTCAGTTAATGCACACTAGTGTTGTTACTGTTAGGTTTTTCAAATACTGATAAATAAAGCAGAATTGCAAGATTATTACAGAATTAATATGATCTGGTAACAGCAGAAACCTTGGCCTCATAAGGCATGTGTATGGAAAAAGAGTCCTGTTTCTGAAGTGAGACTATACACCTGGAATTTACCTGACCTTAAGATAAGAAAACCACAAATATCTTAACCAACAGCAGCAATGACAATGCATCGGTACCCCAAGAAGCAGCAGTGTGATACTGCTGGGACCCATCTCATTCATATTATGCATATCAGAGTGAAGTTAGAGTGATTTTAGAACAGCAAAATTAAAATCAGATGGCTGCAGGTCAGTTTTTGATCAACTTGTACTATTAAGAATATTAAAGGCTCTATTATCCAATAGCCTAAATTGATATCACTGACTGGCAGGACTACAACAATTTACCACAGATGACCTTTAAATTTAGCTGGCAACTAATCTATGTCAAGTACTGTCCTTTAAGCCTGTTCATGTAGAATTGTAAGCTAACCAAATGTTGAAAACTCCTGTTGTTTTTCAGGAGGAATTGGACTGCGGTTCGTGTTCAGTGCAGTTTTATACATGTTTGTAATAACAGATGGAAATTTAAAAATAGCTGATACAAGAGGGAGAATGAGCTGTGCTTTTGTGGTTTTGGGTGTTTTTTTTACCTACTGAGATTCAAAAACACCTTGAAGAAAAGACAGGTAGCTTAAAAACAAAGTTTATTTTCTTTTTGAGAGTTTCCTGTCATTTCTAATAGTATAAAAAATAACTGGTAGCTATAGAGGAACCAAGTTATATGCCTAGTGTAACAAGAAGTTGGGCCTTCTGCTTGTGGTTTGAGTTTGTCTTGCCCTGAGGATGATGCAAATTTTGCTACATATGATGGCCTGTAACAAAACCAAAAAGGTTCCCATATATCCCCCTTTTCCATTTCTTTGAGATACTTCACGTCTCCCAGCACTTCACAGAAGTTAATTCTTTCCTCTCACCTCCTCATGACCTTTTACTTCTCCCAGATGACTCATTCCTTCTCCATTAGGCTGAAGGACAAAGCAGGACCTTCTAGACCCATACTGGATGGGCTGATAAAGTTATTGGGATATTTAATATTTCCAGCTCAGTTCTGTGATATATATTCAGATTTTTCTGGAATTGTCTCAGAAGACTGGCAATGGAACAGTTAAATTATACTTACTCTGTTTTCAGTCAATTTTATGACAAGTGGTGTATTGAAACCAAATATTTTCATTAGGGTAATTTTTCAATCTCACTATTGAAGATGCACAGGTAAGTAACAGTGATGTTAGTGGAACTGAATTTTTGCAGTAGCTTTTTTCACTGCCACTGAAGTGTTTTGATTTCTCCCTCTTGTTCAGAGATTTAAAAGGTTGGCAGTAGGGCTTCTTGTGAGTACACTGAAAGTGTATGTAAAACGTTTTAAAAGGTATTATCAAACCCTCCTGTCCAGTTGAGAAATAACATCCTCAGAGCTAAGTAAGGCATAGCTGTAACAGGGTTTCTAGTTTGTTCTTTTCAAGAGCAATATGAAAAATGTCGCCTTACACCCTAACCTAACAGGTTAGGCTGGGTGCAGTCCCTTCCACAGTGACACTTGTGGTCTTAGTGACTTAAATCACCAAAGCAGGTCTTGTCTTATAACCTCCTCCTATTGCCTGGCAAGTGCTGTTGAAAGATCCGTGTATCATCTGCATAGGCAGCATAACCTCTACCGTGTTCCTTTTGCTTTCCAGACTTGTTTCAGGTCACCTAAATTATAGCATTTGCTATATCAGGTGCTGATGCTGGTATGGTGTATTTTGGGTTAACTTCGCTGAGTTTATTAACACCCCAAGTAAGTCTAAACCACCAAAAAAGCAAGAGCAAACTAAAGGGTAGTAGAGAATAATAGTCCTATAAAATCTGCAGCATAGAGATGTCTTTGGAAAAGCCAGCTTGAAAGGCTAGCAATTTCAGCAGCGAAATCAAACATGGAATGGGCCTCAGAAAACCACTCTTTTTTCATCAAAATTTGAGGTCAAGTTGTAGCTAAAGTAGATTGCAAAGAGTGGAAGATTTTTCCTTGTGCCATCCCAAGAGGAATCACTGGAAAGCCTTGCCTTCAGAGACAGGAGGAACCCACATCTGTCACACACAAAGAAATGAGAATGGCATTTATTTTTCTATAAACAATTTTAGTCATTGTAGTAAAAAGTGGTCATATTGGCAGTGCAGCAAAACGAAGCTCCTTTTATGACCATGCTTTTCTCTTGTGGAGCCTGTAGTCTCAAGAACACCAGTCAAAGACTTTCTCCAGCTGATACATTCACACAAAGAAGCAGTATAAATGAAAGTGTTATTGCTGCCAATCATCAGACCCTCTGAAGGAGCTTCTGTCTTCTCCAAATACCGTGGGGCACAAACATTGGTCACTATTGAGTATTGTATTTTTAATGTTTACCACTGTAAATGCCACAATTTTGAATAGATAAAGACAGGTAGTGTAATAACAACTGGGCTAGCTACATAAAAAAAGTCCTGATTTTTCTAAACATGCACCCCTTCTGCATCTGATATTGTGCCACCACCTCCAGTGGGGAAGACTGAAACACCTCTTCTATTTAGGCTGATTCCAAATTGTTTTTCACACTTCCTAAGAGAATCTGACTGAGTTCTCACTCCTGTGGATCTCTCTTGGCCAGTCTTTGCCTCTAGTCAAGTCAGTCAGCAAAAGGCCACCTCAGGACCAAATTCAGTGCTAAGAAGAAAGAAACTTGGGTGAAGGAGCCCAGTCTAACACAACAGTTTACACTGTGTCTGTCCTACAGACACTAGCTTCCTCCCCGTGTCTTCTCCCAGGAGTCCCATGACCTCTGAGCAGCCTAATCACTTCAAACAGGTTGGGCTGGGAGTAGATATGCTTGTGTAGACACACCTCACTTTCCTTAAGGAGCATGTCAGCAACTCAGTGTTTTTTAACTAAATCCCCATACTGATTTTGGAAACGTGCCACATAAGCTTCAGTGTGGTCAAACAGTAAACATCCCAGTACAGTGGTGTGTACCCCATTCATCAACCCTTACAGGACAGCTTTCTTCCAACACAAGAGGTATGGTTGAACTTTCCAACATCACTCATGAATGATTGTAAACACACAGCATTGTTTCATTATGAAAGGGGACAGATTTTGACAAATCTACAGCGTAGAGGCCACAGAGAATCACGTCTGAACGAAGAACTTGCTTCAGTATGAGTCATCCAGAATGGAGGAATGAGGACACTATAGTGCCTCTTAGGTGAAGAAGCATAAGCTTCCAGTCACTGCAGCTGCATATCTAAACATGGGTTGTTCCCAATTGCTCTTTTCCTTCAGTTGTACATGGTTTGGAAACCACTGAAGGAAATTCTACCTGAAGAGTCTTTGGGCTACATCAGAGACAGTTGAATATCTACTCTCCTCTTTCACATGAGACTTCACAAGAAGCTGAAAAGCTGTGCATAACTACTCGTTGAATGCAGGTATGGTTTAAGGTACTCAGCAGCATATTTACTTAAGTTACTGCTTATTAAATCACTTTTTGTTTCTAGAAAAACCCAGATTTTAGTGCTTTCTAACAGCTTTGCAAAATCAATATAGAGGTCTTGATTGTCTGTGTTTACTGTCACTCATTCGAGGCAGACTGTGCAATATGTCCAAAGTATAATAGCCTTCAAAACTAAGCATGTAAATCTTCAGTGGCCTGGTCATTATTTGTTATACTTCTAGCTGAAATTGATGCTGCTTGAATAAAGTAAATCTGTGGAGTGGTATTGAATATCAAATATAGTTGTGATTTTAAATGACCTAAGTCTGCCATCTGAATTAGTCTCAGGCCACCTAGACTTGGTCCTTCCTCCCTCCCTGTAAAAATGTCTGAAAGAAGATTTCTGCTACAGTTGGCAGGATCCTCTATAATACAAGCCAGTGCTATGATTCATGTGCCTGTGGAAAGGCAAAGAGAGGACACAACACAGCCCCTGTGCCTCCCGATACAATTGCTGCCTTCCCCGCTGTCCATGTGCATAATATTCATGAGGCACCATTTGCAGACCAACTGCATAGATATTATGCAGCTCACTTGGATGGCACATCAAAAGTGGCTCTGGAGAGAAGCTGAGTTGCAAAGGTCTAATGCCCTTCCTTGGGGAGTTTGTAAAGGGAGTTAAAGTCCTCTCTGACAGAGCTCTCTGATCAAGGAAAGAAGGAATAAGATGGCTTTTGCCTCTGGGAGAACTTTTTTTAATATGCATATGACTGAAGGTATCCGTGTTGAATTCTTTGAACCACGTGTTTAGTAGATGATCTCTCTCCTGTTGATTTAATGTGGGATTTTGATAAAAGTGTGACTGAAAAAGTAAAGCTTTGTTAGTGACTTACCTCAGTGGGATGTATATTAGAAAGAAATTAACTGAAGTAAGAACTGTGGATATCTTTAAAAATATCATCTTACATATTTTAAGAAGATCTAATGATTTAAACCATTAAGAAAATGGTTTTTAAAAAAAAAGAATGTTTTACATTAGGAAACGTAAAGAAAAAAAAAGAGAGAGAGAGAATTTGAATTCGCTAAAATCCAAAGATAAGAAAACCTGAAAAAAGTATTTTCATTCTTTATCAGGTTTTAATCTATACTTTAATCCTTTGGCCACCAGTGTGGAGCACTGTGCAGTCATGTAAAACGTTAGATTCCTTCCCTTCACACAGGTCTGCAAAATGGTAGCATGATGTCCAGCTATATTCACATCCCACAAGCTGTCAAAATACTGATGGGGGATACTGACCCCCAGTCCCCTGCTGCGAAAAATGTTGCAACCAATATTAGTTGGTTGTACAGTTGGCTGTAGTATACATAGTTAAAGCTGACGATATTTCTGCAAGACGGCTCTGGTTGGCGATTGGTGAGCTACTTTATAACAACATTTCAAACAACGCGTGTTTTCTGCTTCAGTGCTGGTAGGTAAGAGGCCAGGGGGTCACCAAAAGAGGATTGCCACCAAGCAGCACACCTTGTGGTGTGCAGGGAAAATGCCTTTGTTGCCAGCACTGGGGAGATGGAATTTATCACCCAATATAGTTCAGCAGCTATTCTGGAGAAGATTGCTTATATTGGTGTAAAAAATTTGCTGCTATTGTTTGCTCAGGTGTTCCACAAAGCTAAAAGCTTAATCAACATGCTGCCATGAGATTTAATTTCTTTTAAAGGAAGCTTATTCTTAAAAGGCATGTTTTTTAATGGAGTTTATTAACTCAATATATCTAGAAGTAGCACCAAACTATAAACAGTACAAGTGCCCAAGCACAGAACAATCACTGACAACCTAAATTAATTTGTATTGTACTTCCCCTCCTCCCATTTCAATGTCATATAAATCCAGAACTGGGTCTAACAGGGGTCAAGGCATCCAAATTATTCAGGCATTCATATGTGCGTTATATGGCTTTCTTGGCAATGAAGCTGTTTCTGTCTTGAGTGTTGAGGGAAGGAGTGGAGGTTGTCCTGCTATTAACTTCATGTGCTTCCTACATCCTGTACGCCACAGTCAGAGATATTAGTGCAGTCTGAATTTTACTGAGATAGAAATCAATTTTTACACCTAAAAAGCCCCATTAAGTAAGAGTAGACTTGGGAGACACTGGGTAGGGACTCAAATATCCTTTTGCAGGTCTTATCTTTATTGCAGTCTCTTTATGTCCTACACTGGGTAAGTCACTAAGAATAGGTATACTTCTGTCTGGAGGTGTAATTGTAGCTTAGATTTACTTATGTGGGCTGACCTTAAATTAGCTCAATCAGTCATGACTGTTGAGAATGGCAGCATGAACTTCGCTTCACTGCCATAATCCTTTTGAGTCTATGAATAGACATTCAGTAGGTAACATTTGTGATTTAACTGTTGCATACCACAATATTTAACTATTGTATGCCAAACCCAAGCAAGCTACTTTAAAGTTTTGACCTGGTGTAGGCTGTAATGTGAATAGTGTTTTAGGACTACAATGGATTCCATCAGTTATTGCTGAAGTTTCCAACTGTATTAGGGAAACATAAACATTATTCTTGTCTGTCTTGTCTTCTTAAATGGTGACCTTTTTAGGGCAGGAAATGTCTCTTATTTTGCACTTTTACAGCGAATAAGGATTGGATCTTCATTGTGTTTGAAACACTATGGAGCCAGCTCCTGTCTAAGTCTGACAGTATGTTGTTTCATGAGTGTTTCTGTGGGGCATACTGCTGAACTCCCTTCTGCATGGAGGGGATCTGCAAACAGTCCTTGAGTTTCTCAGGTTACTTGTGTGCTCTTTCTCCTTCTCTTTGCTTTTGTATAGCTCTGAAGTACTGCTTTAGACTGTAGAAAAAAGCATTCAGATATCCATTTAATATGTCAAAAAAATATTGCTCTGTTTGCATTTGGTGTTGCAGGAAAAAATAGTGGTTTGTATGTCCTTGAAATCTCACTCAGTGGATAATGCCCACTGTCTTCTCTTCCCAACCTCTCATAATATAGCCCTTGTTTTATCATAATCATTAAGTGATATCTGCATCTAATCAGGCAGGACCTACACAGTTAACTGTCTTCTTTCTACTTTAATTAAAGGCTTACAGTCTGAACCAAAGATGCATGCTGTTCTGAATAGTTTATTTACCAGTTCATATATTCTTTGAACATATTAGTGTTGTTAAATCTGGTAGAAAAATAAAGTAAGAAGTTTCCATTTCCACTATTTATGAGAAGAGGGATTCAAAAGTATTAGTGTCATAAATCACCTGAGACAAGTGAAATGTGTTATTCGGTACTTTATAATGTTGTAACTTTGCCATTGGAAACAGTTGCCTAGCTAGGAACAGAAATCTGGGCGGGCCACCGGTTATGGTAGATGGGCAATGACAAAAGGGTTGACTAAACCATAGATTTTTTGTATTGCAAATGATTTATAGCAGACTCAGAGTTGGACAGGCTTGGGTCAAATTGAATGAGCTGGTGTCCACCCATGGCTGCACCTTTTGTTAGAAGGACTGGTAAGCACAGACCCTTAATAAAATGTTTCAGATGAAACTACTACCCAAAGCAGTGAAAATTTGCCACATACAACACATTTCAGCTTCATGAAAAAGCTCAAGCCCTTGCACAGGTTTAGGATGTGTGCAAGGACATGGTTATCTAAAGTCAGCGCAGCTGTGGGTATCAGTGTCAGCCTGCACTTGCTCAGTGCGGTTGCTCTGTGCATGTAATATGCTGGACATTCATTTGGCACAGAGGTGGTGTCTGGTACCCACAGGAATTTCCTTTTCCCAAGGATTTGTAAGGGATCTGTGAACCAGTGTTTTGCTGCAGGGTACTCCAAGCCAATGACTTGCAGGAAAGGCAAAACAGCACACATTTTTTATTTCTGAGGATTTTAGAAGAGCAAGATAAAGCTCGGGACTGGAGATCTCTGGAGTTGTGTGAATTTTCTTTGTTTGCTTTGTGCTATTACTTTCAACTGTTACTAGTTCTGTATCTTGATTTCAACTGTTAGTAGTTCTGTATCTTGATTTGCACTGACAGATTTGGTAACAGCATCTTTGTATTAATCCTTGGGTGTAATATTTTTAATGAAATTCTACAATGGGAGGCCTTAGTCAGTGGCCAGTTCTCTTGGTTCCATCTACTGTTCTTTGGTTCTTGCTTAAGGGACTCTTGAAATGAGAGAATTACACTGTTACATGTCAATGATGCTGGAAAGGGGCATGAAGATTGCTCACCAGGAATATGTGTTGCAACTTTCTTCAGGTGATAAAGTCAGAGCTTGCTGTGTTCTTTCTGCTTTCTCAACCATGTGAGAAATACGATGTCCTTATTACTTTCAACAGCTTATTAAGTTTGTTATGCTATTTCAAAACAGGCAGAATGAACGCATCTTAGGAACACCCATCATTCTGGAGATTTTTTCCCTGTACTTCAACCATCTAAATCAAACATTTTGTTACACAAGACCATAGAATTGTTACAAAATTAAGACTTCGGGCTCAGTCCTTGACTCTCCTCAAAGTATTAAAACAAATGATGTGCAAAATCTGTTTTGTGGCAGTGTCTTCTATGTAAAGCTAGGTAGTGAATCCGGTTTTGTGTGTGCTTGCATTTACAAGCCTGAAGCAGCAGTGTATTTTTTTTTTTATTTAATTTTCTCTGTTGTTTATTCCTTGAATTCAACCTAGGATACTGAATAAAAAAAATCTAAAGCAGAAGAAAATATTTCACATTCAGGTTTTGCCAAAACATGAAAAAAATCAGACAATTTTTAAAGGAAATGATATCACAGATGAAATATTTAACTTCTTTCGTAAATGTGTCTATGCCATATCAGTCTTAAACACAGTACTGCTATAAAGTTGTTGTTAAAACTGACAGGCACTGCTACCTTAGAAGAAGCTTATTTGCAAACAGAAACAGAACCTGTAAGAATTTCATGGTCTCCTCCACTGATGATGACCAAAATTAATGTGCTTTACTCTTCGGACAGAAGACTGAGTATTCATGCTGTCAGGCCCCATGTCTTGCTGAAAGGCAGTAATTGACAGTTAAATGAGGTAACTTCATGCATTGTTCCAAGTCTTCTCACCAGTCTTCTGGTCTGCCTTGCATTTTGCTGCCCGCAGCTTGCTGGGGGAAATGGCATTGCCAACATGGAAACTAAGAAATAGTCTGATTATTATGTTATAGAACCTTTTTTAAGAAAAGAAAGTGGGCTTTTTTTTTTTGTTTGTTTTGGTTTTAAATAAGTCTCCTGGTAGTGATTCAACCCTTCATATTCTTGTATGTCAGGACATATGCCACCAAATGTATCGAGCAAACAAAACCAGATTCACCCAAAAATAAAATAGAAAGGAAAAATGCTCTTGTGGAGGAAAGTAGTGCTTTAATTTGGTGTTTAACTGCAGCTTATTAAAACAAGTTGACACAAGAAGAGTTAACACTTGCAATGCAAGCAAATGCCACTGCCCTGTAAAAATTATGTGTTATTCCTTTACCTGTGCAGCTTACCCTGGGAGACAAAGAAGCAGGACTGAATGGTTGCTATTAACCTCCACCCTATTATGCACATGCCTTGCTGTTTATTCTCCAATTTCTTAATGTATGACCAAGGTAACCTGTTATCAAGTCCCAGTTGAGTTTGAGTGATTGTCCTCGGTTGTCCTACAAGGACCTCAGCTGATGCAAGGTAACCTGCCTATTGAGAGCTAAGTTGCGTTATGCTGCTTTAGTTGTGGACTGGGAGTCAGCGTGAATCACTTTTTTTAATTGCTTCATGTGCATTTAGGAAGAGTAGTGCTGCACTTTTAAACTATGTAGGCATAACTATATAACATAACTATAGCAAAATTAATCTATCTTCAAAGCATAAATTTACAGTTCACATTCAGAAAGATGTCATTAGTGTTACCTACCAATTCTGTATTTTTTTCCATGATTAATTGTGCAAGCTTAACGTTATTATTTTTAATAAAGAAAATAGGCTTCTAATACGTGAACAGCACTGGTCAGCCATCTCCTGGCAAGAGAATACAGCAAAAATCTAGAAGTCCATTTGCTTCTTGTCTTAACCCAACCTATGCCTTTCACAGAAATTAATCCCGGGACAGACCTTGAAAGGTGCCCATGTCCTGTGCAGGGACAATATTGCTTATCTGCATTCTCTACTGGTCTGCTAAGCCATCTAACTAAGCAGCTCACAAAAAAATGCTCTGTACTTTGGCCATGGAGCTTAGCCAAAGTCTGCATCCCTTTTAGTCATTAACTACGTCATCTTTTGATATATGTCTGAAGTATTTACAGTTTTTGCATGACCAAATGTTTTCAGGCTTAACAAAACCCACACTCCTCTAGTGTCTATGGATTGTCCAGGTCTAACATTTCAAAGGTTTGCAAGATCCTCTCCTTATGTCTGAAAGGATATAAATAGCATTCAGTTTAATTAACATCAGCAAAGGCATGCTGCAAATAGATTTACTGTTACTGGCTTGCTCTATTTCTTGATTTCAAGATGTTAAGCTTTCCAAAATAAATTTATCTTTCTTTTCTTTTTTTCAGGAGGAGAAACTTCTTGCTGTTTCTCACTAGAGGGGAACTGTTTCAGTTCAAATGTTCATTTTATTGATGAGAAAGTGGTGAGGAAGTGCTATGATGGACTAAGGATATAAGGCAGGCAAGACTGTGTGAAGGGATAAATTAGAAGCTGGTACAATACAATTACCACATTTCCCCACAAACTTCTGTGTTTGTTTCCTTTTGTAGCACCATTTAGTAGAGAAAAGGGAAAAAAAAATTCATAATTCTTGAGCATGTTGACATATCTGAAGATCTTGCACTACAATGGTGACAGCATAGCTTAAGACAGACGGCTGGGCAATCTTGAGTTTGGCTACAGTAAATGAATACAGTAATAGCCGTAGGGGGCTATAGGGGTACTGAGGATAGACTATTCATTAGGGACTGTACTGATAGGACAAGGGGTAATGGGTTAAAACTTAAACAGGGGAAGTTTAGACTGGATATAAGGAGGAAATTCTTTACTGTCAGGGTGGTGAGGCACTGGAATGGGTTTCCTAGGAAAGCTGTGAATGCTCCATCCCTGACAGTGTTCAGAGACAGGTTGGACAGAGCCTTGAGTGACATGATTTAGTGGGAGGTATCTCTGCCCATGGCAGGGGGGTTGGAACTAAATGATCTTAAGGTCCTTTCCAACCCTAACTATTCTATGATTCTATGGTTCTATGAAATGCCAGGGCAAATCTCATCATAATTAAAACCATTTTGGAAGCTGTTTCCAATTATGGCAGCTGCCACTGGGCCACGTTCCTCTTCCTACCCACACTCCCTCCTGGTCACAGAGGAATGGGGTTGTCACTGGAGCAACTCCACGCACACCCACAAAGCACGTCTGCTGTGGCAATCCTCACACAGCATGGGGGGGACTTTCTCCGGCAGGCGAAGAACGGAACCCGTAGCTGTAATCAGGACTTGCAACCCAAAGGTTACTTAGGAGGCAAGTGATCCGGTTTCCCTAAAGCAGGCTTAAAAGGCTGTAGGGTATATTTTCAAAGCACTGTGCAGGATTTCAGCCATGTGACTCATTAATGTCAATGGGAATCATGTTGTTAAAACTTTGTGCAGTGCTTTGAAAATGTATCCCTATATGTCAGTTTTCTTTTCTAGGCAAAATTATCAAAACCAGACCTTGTGGACCATTTTTTTAAAAAGAAGGGTTTCAGGATTGTATGTTAATAAATCAACAGTTTAGCATGCTTGATCTGCTCTTGTTCCTTCCTCCTCCATCTCCACTTTCCATTTTATCATTGACTTTGATTTTATGCAGAGTTATAGTAACATACAGTTATTGCAGACATTGCCTGGAGGAAGACAACTGCAGAATCTCAGAGACTGGATTGCAAATTTTGTGGAAAGCAACAACTGTGATATGAGGGGTAATAATATTAGTTGTATCATTTCAGCTATAAAGCAGAATCAGTAAAGAAAACAAAAAAATAGATTTTTTTAAATTATTATTTTCATTAGCAAACTGCAACAAATCAGCCCTTACTTATTAAAAAAAAAAAAAAAAGGTTTAAAGATTTACCATTACCTTTTCAGAATAACTCTGGGATCCACTAATAACAAAATATCAGATGACAGGAGTACGTGCTTTGCAAAAAAACCAAATTAATATGAGATCTCTGGTTTCTAAGGAAGAATTATACTTCCTTTGATTCCATTGAATACAGGGAGAGTTACCCTGAAATGCTTTTAAGCTCTGAGCTACAACACAGCTATGAATTGTGTATTCCTATTACCTGCATTCTTTATTTGGCCAAAACATGATGCTGTGCTTTTGGTCCTTCCTCCAGCAGTCAGGTACATGTCCATTGTATAGTTTATTACTTGTGCAGCAAAAAGGTGCATCATTTCTATAAGCGCCAAAGCTTTTTGCCTTTAGATCTCCAGCTCATGTCTGTCCTGAGAACCATATCTTAATTTTAATTAATCTCTGGATAAAATGATGGCTGGCTGTATGGATAGCATATTGTATGCTTCTGTAGTTCCATTTCTCAGATGGCAGCTGTTCCATTCAGTAATTACTGTTCTACAAGTCTCAGCAAAGACAGAAGACTAGAATTACACCCTCTTTTTCTCTTGAAAGTCACTGTTGTGGAACGGTTTTGAAATAGTGCTGTTAAAAAAGCTTGTATGATGCTGCTTTGTGACTGTTATGTGGTGACTGGTAGTCAATCAGAGCAGGAACGTCTCAGATAATTTGAGTTGAAAAGAAAACAGATAGAATAGTAGAATCATAGAATAGTTGGGGTTGGAAAGGACCTTAAGATCATCTAGTTCCAACCCATAGTGTCTTCGTGGTTGGTAAATAAGAGAATAAGAAATGGCCATAATTCTCCGGCTAACTAGACAAAGGTAAATGGAAGTAGTCCTAGAGAGGACAAAGTGCACCCATCTACTTACCTGCTATTTTTTATCTTCATTTTTCCTTTACAGAAAGAAATCACATTTTTGCCCAGTCTGCTATGTTCCTTAGCTTTCTGACAATGTAGGGTGTTAGCTTATGCTATGTCCTAAGTAAAGAGAGTAAGATCACTTTATGTAGTAATAATTCTGTGTAATGATGTCCTCCTATGTTCCAAGAGCCCACTATTTATATATCTTAAAGCATTCTCCCTCTAATGACTTCACAGTAGATGGCATATTGCCACTGAAAAGTAGATATCTGGATTATAACACCAAAGGCAAGGATGCCACAAGGGTTACTTTGTGAGAGACAAGTTCCAGCACATTTTCCAGTAGTCACATTTCCTCCTCTTTTATTTATAACTCTTTATTTTTTTTCCCTGGCATGCAAAAGCTTTTTAATATGCTTCCCCTGAAGTGTTTGGGAAAGTCTACTTTCTGGACTATCTTGCAGTGTCATATTGGTTTGGGGAAGACAGTTATTAGGGAGTGAGTCAGAGAATATAAAGTGGTCAGTGAAAAATTTGGAACTCTATTTTGTAGCCAGTAATCAGTAGTCATCCAAAGCATAATGCTCAGGAAAAAAATTGAGATAGAAAATACAGTTTGATTTGTTTTTTCTGATGTAAAGGCCAGTAGCAGTTAATTCAATGTAAATAGTAAAAATGAGAGAAAAAGTGAGAGTAGATGCCTGGAGATTCACAATGAGCAGTACTATGAAAACTCAGCTCAAGCTCAACAAAGAAAGGCTCTTATGCCTTTTCCCTGTCATTATCTTCTTACTGAAAGGGTAGTAATTTCTCTGTTTTCATAATAATTCTTCTCTGTAAAGCTAAAAGCACTCTAGAAACATGGTTGTGGTCTATAAGTTCTTTATGCAGGTGGAAAAACTGGCACACAGAGGGGTCTGTCTTCTCATACACTGCCCTGAAATCCCACCTTTCCCTGGTGCCATCATTAGTGCTGTGGTTCTTGCTCTTCCTCTACTCACAAGCTATCAATTTTGTTCTCTGCAGAACACTGAAAGCTCCTACAGGGCTTTAAAGTCTTTTGTGTTTGGATACCATGGAGATAAATGTAATATAAAACTCCAGTGAGAGAAAAAGTGCTAAGTTTCTAAAAGTTAGGGATTGGAGGGTTTTTTTTATGCTACCAACAAAATAAAATGTAACAGGTTTTTATACACAAGGGTGGTAAAGTCACTTTTCTAGACTAAGTTGATGTACTTTGAATCTCATAACAAGCATTACCATAAAGATTGAGTGATCTTACTAAGATGCTTTTCACACTGAAAGTTGAGAAATTCTGTTTCTATGGTGGTAATGCTACTCACTTTCAACCATATGCTTTTGGTGGGAACATGAAAGGGAAGATCTAGAAATTATAACGAGGTGTGTATTTTGTGACTGCAGAACGGATCTTAAAGCACGAACACTCTTATCCAGCAGATTCTCATTCTTTCACCAGGTGGACATCCTGCCTCTGCCTCCTTTTCCAAAGATGTGTCAGTTTAGCCTCTAGCTCTCAAGGTAAAGCAAAATGTACGAATCCATAGTCAAATCCTAGGCAAGCCATATTCTGTCTAATTAAACCTGGTTCATTAAATCAATGACATACATAGTTTCCTTAGTCTTTCCAGGCGTTAATAGCTCACTGCTTCTCATATACTCTTTCTCTGACATAACACAGAAGTATGTAATATCTATTGTATTTACTATTTATGTAACTTCAGACTATACTTTGAGTTTTTCCTCCACTTTTCTATCTATTGGAGGAAACAAAACATCTTTTGTGTTTATCATCTGAGTTTAAAGACTTCTTTTCTACTAACCTCTGAAAGCAAAGTGACAACTCATTCTCTGATGATTACACTGTTTTCCCTTGGATCTGGGCATATTACAACCAAATTACTCCAAATAATATCTGACTGGGCTGATACGTAAATTGAATAAAAGGCTTGAGGACCACCACAACTTGATAACCCCAGTATTTGCTCTACCATAACTGTACAAGTCATTAACTTAACACAGGCTCCTGTTTTTTTGGAGTGTACTTGGAGGCTGGACACCAGGTTGACAGAAGGAGATCTGCTCACTGGATCCATGACATAGATTGCTTCAGAAGTCTTGAAGTTATTTTCAAACAACTGAATTGCTTGTGTAGGTGCAGCAGTTTGAACTGGAGATGCCAGCTAGGCTACCCCTTTGATCAAAAGTGTGACTGAATCAGATATCAGAGCAGCAGGTGGAGAGACGGACACAAAACTTTTCGTTGATAATCCATGAATTCTGTATAACTTATTACAGAAAGAATTATAATAGGTTGAGTTAAGTCAACTTGTTTGTAGAGAAAATAACCAAAAGGAAAAAAAACCCTAGGGATCAATCACCCCTTTGGTAAATTCAGTTCAACCTCAATTAATGGAAAACCTGGAAAAGCATGAAGTATTCCCACACCTTGAAGCTTTGCACCCCATAGACCCATGGGTCTGCCAAGGTCTGGCACTTTGCCTGGTCTAATAAACTCTCTGACAAGCAGGAGCACTGGGGATCTGTGTGCTGAGATACCCCTGTGGCTCATGTCTGGCAGAGCTTAATGATTCAGGTTCAGCATCGTGTGAGAGCAGCTGCACTGCTGCTGGACCCAGTCCCAGAGCTGGCTCAAAGTTTCTCAGCAGCATAATGACTCAGTCTTGCAGTGGTAGGTGAGAAGTTTTGGAGCAGGTAAAGGAGACTGGGGAAGGAAGGGAGATTTGGGACTGTTATGAGGGTTCTGGTTGCACTGTTCATGGAAGGGCTACAAAATCTGGCATTATGATTTTGCTGAGGGAATGGACTGGGTGGAGTTAGTAATGTTTTGAGTGGACAAGTCAGAGAACTGGCAGATTTTGGGGTTTCAAGATGCTTTCTCTTTCTGACTTTTCTACTTCTGGGACCCCCTTTTAGTTTTGTTTCAGGAGCATGGGACTTCCTCTTCAGTCTGTCTTCTGCAAGGATCATGGACCGTCTCTTCTCTCTAATCCAGTCACCTGCTCTGTGTCCACCCTACACAGGCAACCACTTTTCTGTGTGGAAAGTTACAATGAAGAAGCAAGTCTTGTTTTCTGAGCCATCGCTAAGGGCCTGGAAAAGCCTTAGGAGTCCTGCTGGGCTGCAGACACTGCTGATCCTGATCCCCCAACACGGGTGGGCAACCTGTTCCAGCCTCAGCCCATCCCTGACCCCAGGGAGGTGCCTCATGCCCAGGGCTGGAGCCAACCCCACTATGCTACAGCTGCCCTTCTCCTGGCTAGGGCTGTAGGATGGAAATGAACAAGCTGCAGTAACTTGCCACTTTAGATGTTTGTTATTATTATATCGCAAGGGAACTCAAGACTGTATGCCTTGCGTTGATTGAAAATGTTTTCTAAACACCATTTAAAAACATTTTTGTAAAGCAAGCTGGAAAATTTATGGAGTCAGGTTCAGGATTATCTCAGATTTCGGTAGCTGCAATATTTATCCTATTTCTAGACACTCATGAAATCAGCTGTTGCCTTGTATTTTTTCTTGTGTTATACTTTATTTTTCTTCTAGTTTTCACTGCACTTTTTGTCTTTTTTCTGTATTTTGTTTTCTATGAAAGACTTCTTCCCCTCCAATAATCTTTATTCTATTTCATTGAGTGTGTTTATGTGTGTTCATTCTTCTGCAAAAATTTTTAATTTGTATTTTTGAACAGTTTTCTCTGGTTATAGCTGTCTTTTTTTTCTCTCAGTAGTATGTTAGGAAAAGAAATAAGGGTGGAGAACAACTCCTGTAGCTAAAACGGTTTCAGTACACGGTGAAAAAGTTGTAAAGTAATTAGCATTGTTGCAAAATCTTGTTAAGCAAACTTGGGAGTTCTTGTAGTGACTGTGAATGAAAATGGGCCCTTTGGGAAAGAGGAGCACAAGGTCAATGGGCCATGGGAATCCCTCTCTGACTTCAAAAAATGGAGTTTAGGATGAAATGTCACTTCATCTGTAGATATTATATTAGTTTCTATTTTTTTAATGTCTTCTACTTACGTTGCTGTCTCCTTCATTTCTTCTCACTTTCTTCCATTTCCTATTTCTTGTGCTTTTTACTCCTTTGTTCCATCCGCTGTCTTTCTCCACCTTGCTCTCCTGGCTGATAGCTGCTGGAGATAAGGGCCCAAATCCCACATGATGCTTGCTACAAGCACAAAAGGAGCATTGATTTTGCTATTAGTCACTAACGTACAAATAGATCCCAGCTCTCAGGAAGACAGTTTTCACACGTGTGACTCACTGTGGACGATGTTGCAGCTATTTGAAATAATGGAGGTTTTGGTCCGGCTGCCCTGTGAATTGAGCTGCATAAATACATTTATTTTGTTTTCAATTCCAGTGTTTCTCTCTGTGTGTGTATGTGTGTGTGTCTGTTAATTTTACCAATCTGTTTTTGTTTCAGGTGCTTCCAAGTACTGTTTTCACTAATGGTGTTATTACATTTAAGTTCTTTCCTCATAATTCATGAAAACTACCAGCCAAAAGATCAAAAGCTTTTCTGTGCAAAACAGATTGTTTAAACAGCTGAAACACGTCTTACATGTGTCTGTGTCTACTGTAGATTTCTATGAAGTACTAAGTATCACACATTTAGGCATCTGCCATCTTCGAAGTGATTTCTGAGTAATGGATGTGAACAAGTCAGCTCTTCAGATGGCAACTTTCCATAACTGTATTCAATTTTGGGAGTGCTGTTATTCGATATTGCTTCTTTTTTTCTGGTAAATTTTATTTCCAAATTTCATTTTCATTATGTTTCTTTTTATACCATTTCCATTATCTATCCCAAGGGAGAAACCAAGGCAAATACTTTTGAAATAGTAATAACACAGAAACTACATTTGTATTCTTTTAAAGTTGAGATTTATATCCCCTCTCACAAATCATGGGAATTCATAACAATAGGCTCATCTGAGTTCAATACAAATGAAAAAACATTCCATTGACTTCAGAAAGTTTTGAATCAGGACTTGTGCTGTGCTCTTTGGAGTACCAATGAAGCATTTGTGCTTTAAAATATTTCTATAATATTTTTGTCTTCCGTTTGTCTTTCCATTTCCTTTCTGAATTTTTGGCTTGAGAAGGTTCTGCAGATGAATTGTGCATAGAGAATGTCAACTTTAGCAGCTTTAGACTCACTGCCTTTTGTTTTTCTTCCACTGGTTGCCTACTTAGCTATATACAATGTAAATTAAGGTATCTTTTGTTTAGTTTTTCCCCCCTAAATGACTGCTGTTTTCTTATGATGGCTCATAGTTAGTTTTCTCTTTGAAGCAAACTCCAACATTTTCAAGTTGTCTTTCTGTGGGACGTCTCTTTGTATCCTTTTTGCTTCTAGCTCTTAATTTCATCTAATTTTGCAGTACCTTCATTGAGATAGCATCCATAGTGCTGACTGTATTTGCAGAGGATCATGAACTCCTGATATAAATAATAACATCATTCATATGGCGACATTTCTCACTCCTCCTTTTTTTGTGCCCTCTTACCTTTTGTTTGCTTTTTTTGACCTTATCTGGGCGTTGACGTGACTTGGCTGTCCAGGGCAATGTCTGGGTCCCTATCTTTAAATAAAACTGTCAATTTAGAACCCAGTAGTCTTTAGGGAATTATTTTTAAATCTGGCTGCCCATGGATGGATGGTGGGCTGTCTTCCAAAATTCCTTGATTGTTCTTTTATTTACTGCTTAAGAAGCTTCATAATAGTTTTAATGTTTCTCACAACAACTCATCAATAAACCTGCTGAGCTGGTGGGAAGAACTTACTCCAGGGAAAAGAAGAATGTTTTATTCTCTGTAGGTTAAGAAGTTTTCTAACAGCATTATGTATGAGAGTGGTAGTGCTGTACTAGGCTCTAATGCAGTATACTGTTCCTTCAGACATTAAAATAAAGGTTGTTTTAGGTCAGCAATTTCTCATTTGCAGAGTAAAACATTCAGGTTATTGTTTTCCTGTGTAGTTGTTAATTACAAAATTATGATTTTTATTTTTTTTTAAAGTTTGGTTGCCATGAGGGAGGAGAAGAAGAAAAGACACTTGGACTTGCCAGTCTTCATGTGTGTGCACTTATCTCCACTTAAAATAGCACAGAGAAAGTTTGGTGGGGTTTTCCCCAGAATACAGGGGAAACAAATTATGTGCAACTGAAAGCACAGTAAATGAATTGCATTCCTGGAGGGAATTTCTATTCCCAATGCATAATATTGGAGTAGCATGCCAATTCCCTCTCCTATGGCAGGAATTTTTTTAATAACATTGTTTTAGGGGTGGAGGTGGGGAAGAAGAAGCTCCTTTGTCATGTATGTATTTGCTTACTCAGTTTCTCTAAGGATTAGCAACGTGCTAATGGTGAGACGGTTCTTGATACCAGTGGTGTTTGGTGGTGCCCTTTTGTACAACGCCCTCGAATTGTTCAACGTTATTGTACATTTCCCAGGTAAAAAGAGAGTAAATTACCCAACCTTTCTGACAGCAAGGGATCAAACTGGGCTGATGAAAAGTTGCAGTTGCTGATTTTAGGGGCCAAAGTCTGATCTCAGTGAAATCAGTTTAAATTTTCCCTGAAAGCAGGTCAGCTATTCCAGATTTACTCCAACATAGCAGAGCAGATTTTGGCTGCAGGTCTGAATTTAGCTGGTGTGCTGTAATGTAATTAGTTACTGAAATTCTAAAAATAATAACAGATGCTTTAGCCCTTCCTTAACCAGCAGGTTTTGGGATGCAGGTTTGTTTAAGAGCAAAATAATTTGAAACTTCTTAGAAACTCATTTGTCTTATTTGGCAGCTTGGATCTGCTATTAGTGACTGATGGGTCAGCTTCATTGAAAGACCTTGCCTAGCTTCTTCTAAATTGGACATAGGTTTTGGAGGACATCTGCAAATCATTGAATGAATCAGAGAAGTACACATTCACAACAGTTCTACTCTCTTGAGTTGAGTTTGATATTTCCTGTTTTTAAGGTTTCCTTGGTATCTAACACATAGGCTGCTAAACACCAGCTGCTCCCAGTGACTCAGATCTGTAGACCTTTGATTGATTTATCTTGTCATTAACCAATTTCTGTACTGGAGGGAGGATGTTACCATTTTCTGTGAGTATAAATATTGAGCAAACTTCCTCCCTGTTTCTGTGCAGTGCAAACTGCAGTCTTCAGTGTGTTGTGTGTTGTAACTGCAGGTCCCTTACTCCCCATTATCCCAAATCCTATCAGGGACACTTGGTTGAATTCACAATGGCATAGCTATTTTAAATCTAAAAACATGGCTGTTCTATACAGTTCTATGATGAAACTTTTTTTTTTTATTTTGAAAGTTTTTACAGCCATTCTGCTTAAAAAAAATTAAATAAATAAAATATTATTTTAACAGTATTGCTCCTCAGAATGCCCATTAGCCCAAAATGGAAAGGTTTCAAAAAAGCTGCACCAAAGCTTTTAAAATGCATGAGTCCGTATCTGGGACAGTTGCTTGGTCCATGATGCATGCCATAATTATAGACTAAGTTTTTATTCCATCAAGAGTTCAGCTGCCAAGTAACAGCTCCCAAAGAGATGGAGGAATCCTATGCTCCTTCCCCCTCTCTGTCCTAGGACTGGGTCACTGAACAGCAATTTTCCTGCTTCCCAGTCATTATGAGCATCACATGTGCATATGACACCAGAAGTTCTCTGCTTTAGAAGCCTATGATCTGGTCTCTTAATATGTTGTCCGTTCACAAAAAAATTCATCCATCTATAGATATATGAAGAATAAGAAGGCAAAATCCTATAATTCTTAATAAATCTTACTTTTCATTGAAAGGCTCATATATGGTCTCTTCTGTCTAACAAGTATTATCTTAGTTGTTAGCTTTTTCCCCCATCCTCCTTTTTTCTCTAGGCCTTTTTATTTATTTAAATTTTTATTTTATTAGGTCCTTGTCTTAGGACAAAGACATACAGATGGCATATGAAGAGAGTCTTCTTCAATCAATAACTTTTCCTCCTGTTCTTAAGTATCATTTTATTTCTTACTGAACATAGGATCTCTCAGCCCTCCATGGTTTTGTCTCCTGTTTTCTTCACTTAGTGACACTTTCTGATGTAGCTCCATGTAGGCAAGCAGGTGAGTAACAAGGGATTTGTTAGAATTGTTGTAATGAATATTTGTAGAATATTCATTGCAAACTTTTGGAGGAAATTCCTTTATTCCTCAGTTCTTCCCTTTTCTTTTTTTCCTTTATCTTTCTGCAGAGAAAAGAACAGGGCAGGGTTGGGATTTCTTGGTTCTTCACCCCTTCTTACGGTGTTTGCTGCTGTCTTCATACGACTTTTGTCAGGGGAAAATGTTTCTCTAGGTTTAACAGAATCTTTCTCGGAGCTTCTATCAGATCTTACAAATGCATTACCACTTAGTAGGGTCCCCTTGCTACATCTAGTTAACTGTTCTTGCATGTTTTGATGCCGGGTGCATGCAGTCATATTAACACACAGTTTTTGATAATACCTGAATATGTTGCTAAATGAAAGGGGTTGGTTGGTTTGTTTGTTTGTGGGGTTTTTTTCTTCATTTCTAGGTTAGTGTTGATTTTTTTCCATTCCATTGCTGGGATAATCCACTTCTGTTGGTTTATTGCTCTTAATCCCGTAAACCAGCCCTGTGTTTGAACACTTCTTCAGTATTAGCCTTTTCCTTTTCCTGAGATTAGTTAAACTGATCAGTCATATCAAACTATGCCAAGACAAATCCCCCCATCCTTTTCAAAAGGCAGAGTCCAGATGCTGAAAGTAGCTGAAGAAACCTGGTGTTCAAAGTGTAAAACCAGAAAACTGGGGAGACCTACACATGTTCTGAATACCGATGGCAGTTTGGCTACAGTGCTTGACAGCCTTTCAGATTGTAATTCCTGGTCCTTGCCCTACAGAAGCATGGGGTGCACAACAGCACTCTGCTCATGCTAATCCACTCAGAGGCTGATAACTCCAGCCACATGGGCAGTTATGGTGATGTATGCCAACTTAATTGTTCTGTTTTTTTTTTGGTAGCATCTATACCATAATAAGGAATTTTAAAAGAAAGGATGGGAAATACTTTTGAAAACTGATTTGGTCGTTTCTGTCAAAGGTCTTAGGATACCATCAACTCATCATCATCTTGTATTTAGAAGCATTGTATTAGATCCAAATCAGATAACTTCTGGTACAAATTCCCAATGAAATAATATTGTTGATGGTTCGCTCTTGTGACTGGTACATTACAATATGTCCTTCATGAAAAAAGGCAGCACAACACAAATTTCTTATGGTCACTAAATATCAAACATACTACTTTATATGGTAGCAAACATACTACTTTCTTCCCATCTGTGGTTTCTAAAGGTCTTTGGCACTAAAAATATAAAACAGACTTGCTCTGATACTATGATTTGTCAATAGTCAGACACCAAAAAAGGCATAAAACGGAGGTCCATGAGAGGAGGATCTCTACAGAAACATAAGGCAGCCATGTGTATGAATACTTCATTGAGGTGTATTAAGCATCCATTAATATTTTTTCACACATTACCTATTGAAAAGGAAAAAAATCCCAACATTCTAATTTTTGTCCATTGCCCTTTCTTACTCTCATTTTTAAGGCATCACAAAAGCTGATGAGAAGCAAGACTTCCAAGAACTGAATATCCAGCCTTTTGAATATCAATACAGGCTTTTTGCACTTCACTTTGCTGGGCCATATTAATTCACTTTGGGTTTTGTTACACTGTAATAGTGTACAGGAATTTTTCTAAAATTAGACCTGCAAGAAATATTTGATGTGAAATTGCTTAGATTTAAATATGAAAAGTGTCTGCAAATCAGCACGTTTTGGACAATGTTCTGCAATGTCTGAAAAAGGCTGTCAGAGCTGGGTATGAGTATCATTTTGCATTGTCTGGAAGTCTGGAAACATTTATAAGTAGATTATATGGATGCATTTGACTTTGAGTGTTTGGACAGGGAGTGGACAAGTGAAAAAAATCACAAGCCTCAAACTACGTGTTATCCGTTTCAAGTCTAGCCCGCTCTCAGAAATGGTGGCTGCAGATTATTTGATTTCTTTTCTCCATGAAAACAGTGCCTTGTTTTTTTTTGTAATCTAATCAACAAAAATAAGCAAAACCCTGCTGTTTTTTTCTTCTAGCTAGTAGGGACTACAATGTTTCTGAGAGTCATTCAAAGAAGTGTGTAGGATATATCTATTGCCTAGATGTTGGTTATCATCCATTAGAAAAATCAAGACCTGTTGTTTCATTTTCTACTTTGATATATCTACAAGTGAAGCTCAAAGACAGGGAGGGAGGGGAGAATCAGCCTGCTCTTGCACAAGTGAGTTAGAACTGATAAACTGAATCTCTTCCCTCATTTGAGGACTTTCAGCATGAGGTATCACTGATGGGGTTGGGTGAGAACAAGGAAACCTGGGGGATAGAGGACAGAATTCCAGTCTGAGACTTCGGAGATGCATATAAATATTTAGATTTCTTTTATAAAATAATCTTTGAGCCTTTAGGACTTTTATCTTATTTATACACATAGATGAGCATAAGTGGAGCTGTTCTTCTACAAAAGGCTCAGCATGTCTTCAAGACCAAATACTTCTTGCACTGTGCAGAAGTGGAACAGAGAAGCGACACATTTTGGGATTCAGGGCAGAGGAAATTATTGGCATCATTAAAAAAAAAAAGGAATTACGTAAAATCTGCCTCCCCTCCTGCCTCTACTCCCTGGGTCTTCTCAAAGGAGCATATGACTTCTGTGAATGGACAGGTCATGCACTGAGTAATGTTTTGGCTCAGTATTTACAATAGAAGTAATGGATGCTGGCAGGGGAGCACACCAGGAGATCTGTCCCATCTGTTAAGATCTGCTATGGGCTCTGTCGGAAGATAGCTCAGTGTATTATCTTTCTATGAATCATCATTGCTCCTCTAACAGTGTGCAGAATTCAGTTCAGCATAGCTGGTAATGCTTTGGGTACACATTAGGTAAGAAAGCTATTTTCTACAGTTCCTGCCATGTGCTGCTGTCTTATGCTTCCATAGTCACTCTTTATTCTTCTCATCTGAGAGCTGCTGCTATGTTAGCCATATAGAGGAGACTTGCAGCAGAATGCATTTGTAGCAGTTTAAGGAAACGACCTACAATGTAATGTTTTCTTTCTTTTTATTCTAGTTTTACTCATTTCTGAGAAATTGAGTAATTCTGAATGACTTTTTCCCGAGTTTGAATGTACCAAGGGTGAATTTGGCCTGAAGACAGAATTTAATATAATGGACAAAATGTGAATTATTAACTTGGAGGTTAATGAAATCTGAATGACCAGTGGAGTTTCTCCAAACACACTTTTTAAATATAAAAAGTGAGTTCTTGCTCTCTTTAATCAGATTATTGGCTCAGGTTCAGGAATCATTTGGCAAAATTATGTAGCTTATTCAAGCTAGGTTTACATAATAGTTCATAATGGAGGAAAACCTTGTATCACGATCAACCTTCAAAATCACCACCAGCCTTCAAAATTCCAAACTAAAGTATAAAGAACCACAGAAACGGATATAGCAATGCTCAGAGAAATACCTTTATTCCCAAATAGCTCACTTTAATAAGCAGAGCTCATTGTTTTGAAGAAAAGATTGTATCCTTCAGAAGACCATGATTTTAATAAGCAACATTCATCCTGGTTTGCCTTTGGATAATTTAGTTCTTTTCCTAAGAAAGTTAGGTTTTTAATAAGTAAATACTAATATACATTGACTTATAATTAAGTATTGCTTTCACTCTTCATCTAATATTTCTTTTTTGCTAAGCAGAATGTTTTGCTTTCATGTATAAGTGAAAAAAGTACTTGCCTTTTAAAACTGAAGGAAAATTCCTGTAGGTTACTATTCTAAATGATACCTTTTATTTATTGGAATACTTGTTCTTACTCAGTGTTGCATAGAAATGCCTTTAGATAGAAAGGGGTATTCAAATAACAGTGGAGAAAACCAGCTTTCTGAAAAAAATCTGATCAGCCAGAAAACAACAAATAAAAAAAGGGAATGTGCTGGATGCATTTTTAAAATGATATTCATTTAAAACTGATTTCTTTAAAAGAAATTTCACCAATAAGTGGTCAAAGTATTCTTTCTGGTCATTCAGTCCCTCAGAACATTAGAACTCGCACGCCCAAACCCCTCAGACTTTTTATTCATGGCTTGGAAAAGGAAAACAATTTTTCATACCATATGAAGCCGAATCACTTTCTCAGTTTGAATTAACCCATTATTGACTTGGCAAAAGTGAATAAATAGAAATGAGGAGGATGTTCTCTCTGTTGAAGAGCCTGTGTCAGTTGTTAGTTTATCCCTTAACATATTCTGTCTACATGGGGTAAGGAAAAAACTCTTCTAACTCAGTATTTGGTATCTGTTAAAAAAAAAAAAAAAAGAAGAAAAAGCTTCAGCATCAAATATGTCTTTATTATGATTATTTTAAAAATAATGCAAAAGATGTAAGTTTAAAAGAGATAAGTAGCTGGCCATAGTTTCAAACTCACCAGTTAAAAGTTTGAAAGGAGAGCACTAAATCGAAACCAGATTTCTGTGGCAGAAGCATGTTCGCTATTATTCAGAAATGTTTGTTGACTTTGATAATAAGCAAGTGCTCAGAAATTGTGCGGATGGGCTTGCATCCACCAGCCACTCGGCAGCTCACTAAAACCTGCAAACTGTCCATGAGGGTACCCCCTGATTCTAGAAATAGGCAGAGGGCCTTTTTGTATTAAAAGGGATTACCACCTTGTGCATTAGGTGTCACTGCTGGCTAATCACTTGGGATACAACCTCCTACTGAATAAGTCAAGGCACCTCATAGCTGGGATAGGCAGATTCTTTGAGTGAGATGTGGCTAGACACTGTGCTTTTTCCTCATTTATTCAAAGCTCATTTCTGCAGCTCGTCCTCAATTGGGGTTTATTTATGTTGAAGCAGTCATTTCCTTCAGTTAACAGCCCTGGGCTAAAAGTATCTAAAGTGTGATGCTTAATACAGCTTTTGGAGATACAAGAGCGCCTCGTTGCTATGGTCTGTAAAGTCTGGGCAGAGCTACACAACTCACCTGAGGTTTTGTGCAAGAGGGAAAGCATCCTGATGAAAACTTTGTACACCCTCTCAAGGAGGCTTACCTTTTGCAAGCAAATAAATCACACTAAAACAAATAACACAAATCACACAAATAACTGATCAGGAGAACATTCAGTTTCAAAGAAAAATGGATATTTGAGGCCATTGGATTGGGCTGAAGCAGGAGACAGCTACATATAGGAATAGTGTAGTACTGGGGGATAAATGTTTGTGTACGGGACATAGCAGGAAGGTTTTCTGGGTTTGTCAGTGGAGTATTACAGCATTCTTAGGTGTTTTCATTGCAGCACGTGGTATTCTTATAACCCATGGTTTTGGAGCTGCTTGAGGTCATACTCTTTGATTTGTAGAGAGCAATAAGGTCTTCTCTGAGCCTTCTCTTCAGACTAAACAACCCCAGGTCCCTCAGCCATTCCTCATCAGACGTGTGCTCCAGGCCCTTCACCAGCTTTGTTGCCTTTCTCTGGACCCACTCCAGGAATTTACTTATCAGAAAGTTTGGAGTAAAGAGCATAACTTATCGTTGTTTTATACGTAAAATTGATAATGCTAATGACTCTATGAAAGAGGCCATAGTGATATATCACAAGCTAGGACTGTGCACCACAGATGTGGTGTCTAAAAGTCATGTAAGGTAATCTTTGTCATCAGAAAGATTCCTGAAAGTGCCCAGCCAGCTCAGTGCCCAGCTGCTTTCATAGAATCATAGAATCAAATAGGTTGGAAAAGACCTCTAAGAGCATCAAGTTCAACCATTACCCCATGACTGCCAAATCCACCACTAAACCATGTAACTGAGGGCCTCATCTACATGGTTTCACAGTAGTATTAGGTGTCCCTGACCATGTCAGGGGGGTTGGAACTAGATGATCTTCAGGTCCTTTCCAACCCTAACTATTCTATGATTCTATAATCAATACAAGATTGATTGTAGAATCAATGAGAATCGCATTCTCTGAAACCTTTGTGTCTTCTCACACCTCCAAAAAGTGGGTGCCTTTTCTCCAAGGTCTGATCCTAATGAAAGGTGTACTCTGCTCAATGATTTCAACAGGGAAATCAATTTTCTTTTGAATCTTTTTTTCCTGAACTGTCTCATGTGTTTCTCAGCAGGGCAAATGAAGTAAAGACTCTTTCTGCTCCTGTGAGCTCATTTAAATGCTTAGGGCAAAATCAGGCAAACTTCTTCTTTTTTTTTTTTTTTTTTTTAATGTACAACACAGTCTGAAAGTGCTTTCAGTGGGGAGAAATGTAAATATCAGAATTTGCTCAATTGCAAGGGCTGGAAATAATGTAAATATTTAATGTAGTGCATGACTTTGCAACATATTTATAAGGTGAGCTGACCTCAAAAGTTTCCTTAACTACATATAAGTAAAGAATAGCACCTTTTATCTCATTGGAGTTTAAGGAGAGCTCATTGATTCAGAATATTTTTAAAGTGTACATAAACAGTTTTCAGGTATTAAATCTTGGCCTTAATGTAGGGTGTTATAAAACCAAATGTAACTTTAAGCAGGTCTATTTTTTTATAATAAAAATATGTTTAAATAGGAAAAATTACTAGCTGCTATAAAGCAGCAAATGTTATCCATCCTGTTAGGATTGTTTAAAAATGCATTGGTTTTATAGGTTATTTTGGCTCACGTAAATTAAAATTTATCGGGCTGGCTGAGGCTGGTGCTGCTGATAGCCCCTGTCCTTCTGCCCAAGGGATGAAAGGTCTGGTAGTTAAATGGTGAGTTCAGTGTGGGCATTTCAAGCATGGATTCTGATCAAGTTGAAGTCCTTAGACAGAGAGGGCATTTGTTGCCTTGGCTGGCAAAATAAGGAAGTGTTGTGGAAGCTGATAGACTGGCCATGAAAAGCAGCGGCTGTTTCCTTGGCTCCCAGGGGGATCACAATCCCATCTTCTCTGCAGGAAGTGGTTGAGCAGGTTGGAAACCAACCCACATCTTCATTTGTAGAACAAAGAAATGCCTTGTGAGAGCCAGGGTGGCTTGCGGAAGCAGGTAGGTGGATCACTTCTCTAACTGTGCCTTGCCTCTTCTGCCTGTGCCCCCTGCCATCCAAACTCATCCTCATTACGTTTTCCCCCCTTCTTCATCTTCAAGAAGCATCCTAGGCAGTGGGTGATGCAGCAGCATCAGCCAGGGGCTGTCTGAGATCTATCTGAAGCAGGGAGAAGAGGTATGTAGAGAAGAGAAGAGAATGTGTAGGTCATGGAGAAATTTAATGCAAGAGCAGGTAAGTGGCCAAGAGGCTGAGTAGTTCAACAACCTTCCATGTCTCCTCCCGAGCTGCAGTATCAGTTTGAGCGTTTGCCCTGCGGCCATGTTGCCTTGGGAAAGACCAAGAAGATTATTATGTCTGGAAAAAATACTGCTTTTCTTTGTAGACATTTCTCTTGAAGAGAAAGGTGTTTCAAAGAAAAGTTAAACTCAGCATAATAAACCTGCCTCAAATGAATGTGTCACTTTTATTGGAATTCTAATTAAATGTAGACTCATAAAAAAGTATACCTTCCCAATTTAAATATGGCTGGCTCTCACGTCTATATGATTCCAAAACTTGCGATGACAGATTAATGACTAGGCTGAAAGTCTGTCATAACCTGGTAGGATAAAGCTAATCCAAATTGACTATATGCCATGATTTTATGACACAAAATTATTGAGAAGTACAAGAATAATTAAGTGGAAATATAATGGAGGAAGCATTTTCTGAGCTTTGGCACTGTGGGCAGAGCCTGCCACCTGATACAGTTGGTTAGAATTGCAGGTCTGTAGTAGTAACACATTTTTAGTTACTTCTTAAAGAAACTGTGGCTCAAGTAGTCCATCACCGAAATTCATTCTGGAAGAAAGTGTGACAGCTTTGGCAGTTATAAAACAGAGGTGCCTTGTTTAAGTGGGTGACACTAATTACAGGTAAGAGCTCTACAAACACACTCCTTTGTTCTGTGAAGGCTGAGCATATAATAAAACCCTGGCATAACAAAAATGTCATCTATAAATAAAATTGGAAATAACTGCACTTGTTTAATTGAATACAGATAAGAAAATAAGTTAGAATCACTTAAACTTATTTTTGAGGCTTTATTTTTTCTTTTAACAATGCTATTGAAATGGTCTTCAGAGTATTTCCATCTGTGCCTTCCTGTGGTGTTGCTTACATACAGGATCAACTGTGCACTGATCCAAGCCTGTCAGCTTCCTAAACTCAAAGTAGCAATTTTGGTCCAAATCTCTAATTCTGCTTTAGGCTGTATACAGGTACAGTGCAGATGGTTAGTCTAAGGATGAGCAAAATCGGACAGCATAGTCATGTCAACATTATGCTCTGCCTGAGCCAAAATATCCTAGTAAGAGGCTGAACTCACAGCATACATTTGCTTTCAGGACAGAGCTGGGAACCTTGCACAGGTTCTGTCTGCCTCCACACAGACACATCAGCTTAGTTAATGCTGGCTGGATTAGCATACCCTAACCCTTCCATTGCACAGGGGAGACGTGTTCTAAGGGTTGTTGCTTTCTTATTTGGAAGTGAGAGTGGCCAAGTATAGAGAGATCAGATTTAAGGAACACGAGTTACTTGCATTTATTATACAAACTACAGGTGAGATTCATCTCTGCTACCCTGTGTGTCTGCAACCTTCATGAAGCTCATCTATGCTATTTATCCAGACTTCTCTGTAGTTGGTGGAGGGAGTGGTGCTCTTCCATAGGTGAATTGCCACATGAGTAGTAGACACCCATGGTGTGTTATGTTGCTATTTCAGAACAGTTTTTTAGTTACTTGAAAATGCCTCAAGTGTTGTAGGTATAACATCCTTTTTCATCACTTTAAACGTTGTTTATTACATCAGGCCTTAATGTACCTCAGGTACTTTAGTAGAAATAATATTTTAAGTACTGCCATACTGACTATGAATGTAGAACCAAAGAAACAGTCTAAAATGTAGATACATTCTGGTTTGTGATTAGGAGTATGTGTTCTGTATAGGTGAAGTATGTTTGGGCTAACTAGAATAGTTTGGGCTGGAGTGGACCTTAGAGATCACCCAGTTCCAAATTCCCTGGTATGGGCAGGGGCACCTTCCACTAGACCAGGTTGCTCAAAGCCCCATCCAACCTGGCCTTGAACACTGCCAGGGATGAGGCAGCCACAGCTTCTCTGGGCAACTTGTGCCAGTGTCTCATCACCCTCATAGTAAAGAATTTATTCCTAATATCTAGTCTAAATCCCCATCTGTCAGTTTAAAGCCATTCCCCCTTGCCCTGTCACTACTTGCTCTTACCAAAAGTAATTAGCTTTCCTTCAGGTTCTCCTTTCTGCCTCCCGGTCGAACCTGCTAACGGCTTCTATCCCTCTGAGTTTCACTGAGGAGATGAGTCACAAGCCCGGCGGAGGGGGGTCGGGGCAGCCCACGGCCGAGAGCAGCCAAAAGTGCCGGGGATGGGCGATGCAAGAGAGCGACGGTGCGCGGGCTGGCCGGCCACCGGCAACGGGTCCGGATCCCTCTAGAGGGAGCCCTCCGATGAGGAATGAAAGGCCCGGGAGGCAGGGCAGAGCCAAGGCACATCTGCTTGGCTTTCCTCCCTCCTCTTAGAAACGAAAGGCGCCGAGCCCTGCCGTGAACGTACCCCTTCCGAGTAAAATATACAGCGTTATGATCCTTTACTTACCAAGGAGCAGTATGGCCAACATGCCCTAACCACCCCAAACTGGGGGTATTGACACGACTTCAGTTCTTTGCTAGAGTTTTTCAGTACATGCCACAAAAAGGCCGCTCGGACATGGCATTTGTATATGTGAATAAGACCGTTGGGATGTTAGTGCCAGAGCAGATGGGCCATAGGTAGCATTAGCAAGGAAATACAACGGGGTGCGCATGGCAGCTTATACATCTTGCATGTTTTGAGCATGAGATGTAAGGTGAAAGGCCAAGGGGCTTTAATTACAATTGCAGGGGTACAACTGGCAGCCTGACAGCTTTTCTGGGATCAGAAAATGTGCTTGTACCATTAGGAGTAAGGAAAGAATATAGACAAAGGTATTTCATGAGATAGGTGGGGTTTTTTAAAGTGAATTCTGAGCAAGTTTTCACGTCTTTGCAGTTACCGTACTTAAATTACCATATCTGTATATTCAGCAAATGTTTTACTAAGTTTTCAAATAATATTTACTTATATTTATTTTTTTTAACTACTGCAGAGCAATAACAACATTTTAGCATAACTTGATTGTAAAGCAGAGCCAAACTAAGTAGCCAACTCTTAGAAAAGCTGAAATAACTGATGTACTGGGAGCTAAGCAGCTTGTAAAAGTGTGCTAGTTAGAGCTTTGCAACATGGAAATAAACATGAAGTTTTATGCGTCTTTCCTATATTATTGAGCAGTATATTTTAAAAGCCCAGTTTGCCCTGGAGTTGTGAAGAACATGAAATATGTTGCCAATTGGGAATATGACTGTTTACTTTAAGTGGCACCTGTAAATTAAAAATTAAATAGAAAATCAAACTGAAAAGAAAAATTCATTAAACTGGAATAAGCCTGAGTGAATAAGTGCAGTATCTTGCTCAAATGAAAAAGCATAGTGAAAGATCTTGTTTTCTGAAGAGTTTCTGGCCTCCTTATGTAGTTTTTAGCCTGACATTTCTAAATGGTATAAATACTTACAACTTCTGGGTATTTTCAATTACTATTGTTAGACAGAAAACAAGCTCCAGTTTCTCCAAGCCTTTTTTCATTGAATGTGTCTGAGTCATAGGAAAAGTCATTCCATCATGTCTAGAAACTGTTTTTATTCAGAGCACTTGTCAGGAAAGAAAATAAACAAGTATTAGTTCCTGCCACCATTCATTTCAGAACAGTTACAACCAATATAATTAGGCCTCAAAAAAAAAAAAAAGGTCTAAATGAAAAGATATAAGATTATATGTGTCAGTTGCTGAGCATTTGGCATGAACAGCTTTTCCAACACTTGCTCTGGTTATTATAAGGTTGGAGTTGTAAATGACTGCATTCAGCAGCAAACCTGTCAGGTTGGAGAGCTTTTCATTAAATGTTTGATCTAGAAATTTTTAATCAGCTCACAAATAAAACAAATTATTAAAGCACTACATCAGCTGCAGTGTAAGTAATTGGGATGAACGGGGTGACGTAACTGGTGGGGAACAGCACAAGCATTCTTAACAGAAGGCCTGGAGCTACAGAACTTGTTACCACTGGAGATGAAACAGAGCCTGAGTCTTAACCTGTATCTTGAAAATGGGAAGATGCACCTATTAAAGACATTCCCAAATAACCTGATGAGAAATCATGTACGTTGTGCAGCCTTACTGGAGAAGCCGGGGATCGCCTTCTAGAATACCTTGTGTTTGTGAAACATGCTGGGATGGTAGCATGTGCTGAAAGCACAACAGATACTATTTCTGAAAGGGAAAATGAGCATTTTATATTCTCAGCTTTTTACCACTGTTCTCTGTCTTAGATGAAGGCAAGCCTGTAGGAAGTTATCTAATGAAAAATATTTTGTGACTTCAGTACATTAATCAGGGATAGTAGTTATAACTACCATGTGGAAATCAATGGACCTACTCTGGCTTCTGTATTTGAAGCTCTGATCCAGCTATTATTAACATTTTAGTTTAAAAACAGCAGTTCTTTTAGCTAGTCTGGTCAGTGAAATCTCTGGAAATGTCAGCAACAAGATGTTGCAATAAGGCTAACAATTAAAAGAGGAGTTCATTTATATGCACCAGATTAAAAATCAACACCACATAACAATCAGACACAGTTTTACTCTGCACTTCCTAGCAGATTTTTTAGTGTGGTTTTGTTTGACGTTTATATCTAGGCTAAGATCGAAAATGTCTGGTATTTTATTTTATTTTATTTTTATTTTCTCTCTTTGAATAAATTATTTTAGGAAAGCTAATACAAATGTGGAGAGTTACATTTTGGTCTGAAGGCTGCAATAAAGCTAATGTTTCATGGCTGAAAAGTCTGCCTTATGTCACTCCATCAGGAGCTGAGAATGAGACTGTTGCCTGCAAGTTTGTGGGTGTGCAGTCAGCAGCTGGGGTAGGTCACTGAGTATTCCCATCATGGAGCTCAGGGGTGAAAACTTACCCCCATGCAAACCATCAGAAATGTTACTGATGTTTTCAGAGGAGCCAGAACTTTGCTTTCAGACATTACTGGCAGCAGCAAGGGATCCCAGCAATCTGGGTATCACAGGGGTTACATGCCAGCCAAACGCCTGTCAGCTTCATGGTGGGCTGTGCATACAAACTTTTGCACGTTTTCATCTTCAATCCCAGCTATGGTAGATGTAGAGAAACTTGAACTCTGCTTCTGAACAGGAGCTTCACAAGCTCTGAAACAACAAATATGCCTTGAAAATGCGGGACCTGTCAAGGTTAAACACAGCTCTCTTGACAAAAACTCGATACATCAAACAGATACGGCTCTTGGTCTTTAGGCACATGTGTTAGCTAATGCTCATGATGCGGGAAGGCACCAAAGATAAAAGAAAGTGGGTTTTGGTCAAAAACATTTCAACTCCCAAACTTTAACTGTTACAATTGCCAGGCTTTGGTGGTGCCTCCCTGCAAGGTGTGGGACTTGGAGCACCAGCCATAGGGGCAGCAATGGTGCCAGGGGGCTGTTTTTAGGTGTCTTTGGCAAACATGCCTTGAGAGCTTTGTAGGAAAAGGGGATTAAGAGGTTTTGGTAATTGCTTTAAAATGGAAGCTGGTTCAGCTGTGGTGCCCTGGGCCACAGGCAGTCCCACAGGTAGCTGCACAGCCCCAGCTGGCTCTGTAGCTCCCAACCCTAGTGGAGGTGGTGTGTTTCCATCCTGCTGCGTCTTTCTGGTCCTCTGTGAAGACAGAGAATGCGACTAATATTTTCCCTCCCTTTTACTCTTAACTGCTGCCGTACATTTAAAGAAAAATATTTCTTTCTTTTTTTTTTAATTTTTAAAATTTTATCCTTTGCCATTCAAACAGCAATTTATCTCCTGTGTGCCTTAGCTAAGATAAAAATAGTGGCTTCACTCCATCATCATAATCAGTTGTGTTAATATCTCTGATTGTAGGCTTGGCTCAGAGTTTGCATTACCCCGTACGGGCAGTGTCTGTGCAGGCACAGTATATAGATACTTTTTAAAAGTGCCACATGTTCAAAAATACAATCTGCACGATTAGATTGTAGTTTTTAAAAGATGTTTTTAAACAAAAAATTTAAAGACGTTTTCTCGCAGTTCACAATAGTTTTTAAAACTTATCTCAACTGGTGCAATTTGGTGTGTCTGGTTCCGGTTCTGTATTTCTCTTTAAACACACTCTAACAAAGTACAAGCTAGTGCTTATACACAGTGAAAAAAGTTCCCAGCTGCAGAGCATGAAAAATTGTCCTGCTTTTTTAGATGGTAAACAAAAACAGAATTAGATGTTAGCATTCACCATCCTTGAAAAAGGACGACTTTGGCAAGAACAGGTATCTAATAGTATCTCTGTAAGCTCTGGTCAGTTGTATTCTTTCTCTGATTTCCCAAAGATGTCCTCACAAAGATGTCTCATGATTTGTCTGGCTGTTTTCTGCTCCACTGTCAAGCACAATGCTTCCCAAAGACATGAAACTCCTTAGGAAATCCTTAGTTCCCTGTTCTAAAATTATTCTTGTCCAGAGTCTTTCTCTTTCAGAAATATTTAACAGCAACACACTTCTGGACAAACTTTCTCTTTGTAATTTCATGCCTGAGTCATCGGCAGCCTCGACATTTATCTGTGTGTATATTTTTGTAACTCACAGCCCTCCTTCATCGTCTCCGATCGTCTTACCTGGTGTGTCCTGTCTGTCCTCCCCAGTGGGGAAAAACTGGGATGTAAACACTGAGTCAGCAATTCATAGTAAATCTTGAATGAGCATCACCGAGTCTAGGATTTCAGCATAAGTCTTTTTCCTTGTGTGTTTCCAGCAGGCCTTTTGCCATCTCTTAGGGTTTTCCACAAACAAGTTGACGTCTCAATCAGTTGCAATTGCGTTCTTTTCTTCTGCTGCACAGGCAAGTAAGTTGTTACGTTTCTATATTTTCCCAGGTATTTTTGCTGAAGAAGATCTCTCTCTGGCCATTTAATTTCCATTCTAACCATGTGATCTTTACAATGCTGTTTATTTCATGCTACCTTGTGCTGAGTGTCATCGGATCTTCTGGCAAGAGCTGTGTAAGTTTTCTCTCCTGACATTAGCTATTTATCTTTGCTACTAAAACAGTACTTGAAACTGTTTAGAATTAGAGCTTCAGGCAAACAAGTTCCCTCTTTTTCTACAATGCACCTTTATTTCCTACAGGTATCAACCTTGCTATAGATGACTGATTTTTAGTGGTGCTATTTGCTTAAAGGAGCTAGGTAATCCATCCTGGATATTTAAGTACATTCTTATTTTCTGGCAGCAGAGAATACACAAAGCCGGTTTATTCCCCATTATGATTTTTCTTCAGACTCTAATATATCCAATTCAGCTGTACAAGTGGGGATGATAGGTACTCTGTGCCTGGTTCATGTGGTGGTTATTCAGGTAAAATTCCCTTGAATTTAAGGTGAGCTTTTACTGAGCCAGAAGGATGAGATCTAATTTCTATGCTTCCCTGTTATTTGCTCATATAGAGACCCCATCCACCCATGCTTGCTTGTAATTTATTGATGGGGCCTTGAGAGACTTTTATGATGACAGATACACTGAGAATTTACTTTTATTGTTGCTCTTACAAATGAAATATAACAGTTTCAAAGGAAAGAGTTCATTTATTATTCATTCTCTATCAGGTAAGTCTGAATTGGAATTTCTTGTTTATTTACATAACATGTTAATGTGGTTGCTAGTGTTGCTATTTGCTAAAGTTCAGCAATATCTGAATAATTGTCTTATTTGTAACCTTGCATAATATGTAAGATAAACCTCTCCTTGGTGATTTCACTACATTGTATCTGCCTTGTATTTTAGAAACCCTTTTTAATTTGCTCATATTGAATATTATATTGCAAATATAACTGTCATTGGAGCATACAGTGCCTTGCTTGATCCATGGGAGGAGGTGGAGGAGAGGGAGAAGAAGTAGGGAGAAGAGGAAATCAGGGTTCATGCCAGGTACTGTGTCTGTTGTCCTACTTCTTGATTTTCTGTCCCTTTCATATGTCATTTCCTTTTTTTCATACTACTGTGCTGAAGTTCAGAGACAAACTTAATGCACTGCAAAATAAAATACATAACTTGCAAGTATTTATCTGTCTTATTTTCTTGCATTATCACCTAAGATTAATGAATGTGTCCACTTGAGAAATGAAGACATTTGAATGTTTCTCTTTTTCAACTGAAGAATAAAATGTGAAAAAGAAACTTGCAAAAATAATGAGCAAATCGTTGACAAAGAGGTGAAGCTAAAACCGGTGTATTTTTTATTGTCAAATATGCAACAGGCTTCAAAATCCAATCTGGAATTCACGTATCTGCAAGTGCAAGTTTTGTAAATGTTTTTCTAGGAGTAACTAGGAGAGGCATTAATGCCCCAGTCTCAAGTCTCCAAAATATTTGCGAACTACTCCAAGTATTTTGCTGTCATTTTTTTCCAGTGTAGTCATTCATTGGACCCTGCTACATTTTAATGATTGATTACAGACACGGGATGTAATGTTAGCTTCACTGAATCCATGGGAGTTTTCCTATTGACTTCAGTGAAGACAGGATTTTACCCATGGATCTACAGCAGCAAAATGCAACAAACCTGATTCTGTGCTTCAGCTAAAATGAAATCCATGATGTATTCTGTGTTACAAGAACGAAAGCAAAGCTATACCCTTTCTAAAAACAGTTTTGTGCATCTATAAGCTGTTGATTAAATGAATGTTTTTGCACCTGTTGGAATAAGAGTAATAAAAAGCCAGTACTGCTGTCGATGCTTTGGTATGTGTATCTAATTTTATAATACATACTGCAGTAGTTCATCCTGAATTAAAAAATCGGAAGTTAAAGGTCTTTTTCATACACTAGTAATATAATCTCTATGTCACATGTGAAAGTACCGTGTTAATTTATATAGTCATGATGTCAGCAGTATATTATGTAAGTTCTTGGTGGCAGATGAGGTTTAGTAGCGCAGACTGATTTTTGTTTTACTTAATGTGATTTTTAGTAATTTTCTTCTTGAAAAAAGTATTTTAACCCTTGAGTTGCTGTGGCTTTTTGTTTCTTCCTGATAAGGCTGCTCTTTACAAGTGTCCAAACCAAATCACACTAAAAAGGCTTTATTAACTTCCCTTGCTGCTGTTTGTGTGAAACACTGGCAGTGCTGCATGGTAGTAAACGCTTCTGTTTATTAAATTATTAAAATTATTAAATTATTAAAATTATTAAATTATTCCTCACAGTCTCCTTCTCAGAGTTTTGGCTAGAAAATAGCACAGAAATTTGCCTCTCCCTGCACAAAGCCTAACTAAGCAGACCATGCAGAGAACTTTAAGAAGCATTATAAGTGCACTAATGGTGGGGAGGCCCCACTCCAACACCTCTGCATCCCTCACCCGTGGGCTAGAAAACCAGCCCCTGACAATCCACACCTTTACTCTCAATCAACATAACTTGAATGTCCGTGGGACATCTTTGTAAGAACAGTTCACATATTCCGCCTTGTCTCTTGGGTTTTTAAGCATATTGGTGCAAGTGACAGTGCTAGTAGAAGTGTTTGAAACTGAAGGTTGAGTATCTGAGTGTTGAGTATCTGAGGCTTCTCATGCAAAATATTTTCCCCACTTCTGTTTCAAGCATAAAAAAACTTAAAGTGAGTCATATGAAGATGTACATGAGCCATCTTTATAGCACATTTAAAGGAGGAAGAGCAAGCTTTGTATCTGACATTCCTGGCATTCTCAAGAAGAGAACTGATAAAAGAGAGTCTGTTAACAGAGAAGTTAATTTCACTTATAATATCTATAATATCTTTTTGCCACATGGCCCCACGATTTGTAGGCATAAATAGAAATATTATGTTATTCCAGACCATTAATAATCAGATGTGGCCAAATGAGGCAGATTAGAATTTGTAGAAGAACTTGCATTTTTTTTTCTTGTTTAAATACAGTTTCTGAAGTAGACTTTCAGAAACATATAAAAATGTCATCTTATGCACCTATTATTTCTCATTCTGCTCCTAAGACTAAAACCCCCAACAACTCAGACAATAAAAAACAGACGCCAAAGCCCAGTAAAACAGAAAAATCTATACAAACCTCCATATGTGTCTAACTGGAGTTATACTATCCAAAAAATGTGTATCAAATCAGTTTTCCGTATTCATGCACTAAACAAATTATAACTAGGAGTATTCCAACAAGTATAATATCAAAAAGAGTAAATTAAATACAAAAGAAGTAATGCGGGAGCTCTATGGGAGAATAATAACGTAAATAATTTTTTTACCTCATCTTAAAAAAGCATGAAATAATAGTGTCTGAGTATAGAGAAAAAACAACACAACTTCTTTGAACTGGGGATGGAGAAGGGAATACATGGTCTCTTTTTACCGTTTCCCTGGAATAGACCACAGGGCACACAATTATGATTAAAAGATTGTTCTGGCATCTGAGATCAGACCCACTAGGACTTATCACATACCCACTCATGCACAAAAGGTGAGAAGTTAAATGACATTGCAAGTCAGAGCTGAGAGAACATGTGCTTAGCACAGGCATCAAGAACAAATGTACATAGAGATCAGAAGGAGAGGAGGATGGACAAACACAGCAAGCTTTCTGACATACTGGGATCTCTCAAGAGCATGGCAAGAGAAATGATGGGGAAAGAGAAGACACAGTCCTCTGTCTTGCAGTTCTGGACTTTGTGTGCACCCTGACTGTTCTCTCTGGGTTGAGAAGGCCAGGACTTACCTTTCTGCATGGATTAGTTTCTACCAGGGTCCTTTCTGTAGGAAGGACTGTGCCTCTCCATTCTTATGCCCATTCTTTTTATATGGCATGAGCATAACCCATAGCTTCTCTTAAGTTTACCAAGAGTAAGGAGAAACATGGCATAAGACAGATTCTGGTTAACTTGGGAAGAGCTAAAAGCCATAATTTCAAGTGTTGTTTAAAGCTCAATTAGATACACCCAATCATATCTTTAACACTAGTTAGAGGCCTGCAGGTCTAGAGTGAGCCTCATTTCACCAGCTAGCTCTGTTTCTTCTCTGCAGTAATGCACACTGGTTTTGTCCCACAGATGCTCAGTTCAGTCAGGGAAGTTTGGCATGAAGTGACTTGCTATTTCACAGGTAACCTTCCAGGAAATGGGAAAGAAATGACAGCATTTCTGGGGTGTGGCTTCTGCAGCCTATATATGGTGACACACAGCTCCTGTTTGGCTCCAAATTCAAGTCACTTTGCCTTAGCACATAAACACTGTCAAAGAGAACATGAATCCCGTATTTGATCAGTTTTCACACAGTATCTGTAAGAGTGCCAGAGTATAGGACATCATTCAGAAACAGGAGAGAATTAAGATTTCTATTTGATGTTTTAAAAAAGAAAGCAAAGGACTGTGGCAATCAATAGTTATGGGACCAAATATACTCTCATATAAATCTATAATATAGATGCGTGTTGAAGAAACAGGACCCTTTAGCCCCCTCTTACAAAGCATTTTTTTTGCCTTGCACATGTTCCTACTGAGACCTGGCTCCATTTATTGTATGTCACCTGCTTAAAACAGAGGAATGTGAGACCAGATGAATGGGTGAGATGTACGTAGAGCAAAAAACCACAGATATGGCTTGCTTGGTATCCCACAGGGCTGTTTCACGTCCCTGTAATGTATCACACTTCCTCTCTTCTCCAGCCCACTGCAGAAAACTCCACAGTTGAACAGGCACATTACTTACTGTTTATATTTCAACCAACAGAAGGGTCTGGTGTTTTTTAAATGTTGAATACTACTTAACTTCTGGTCAAATCTAGTAATTCTCCAATTTCTGCCTCAGTTTTAAGACTAATCTGGTACTTCCTAGTGAGCCTCTCAAACCATAGAGAGTACTTCATTCCCTTTGCTCATAGCCCTTTCAGTCTGTTCCTAAAAGAAGTAGAGATCTGAACAGAGATGTAATAATGAAGGAATTGATTTGCATTTGTTCAGGCTAACACTCAGATTATTACACATTAAATAGCATAAGTTATACCCCCTTTTAAAACACATTTTACTATCATCATGGATTAAAGCATATGTTAAGATCTAGAAATCAATTTTTCCCCTTACCATTTCATTTTGAAAGCTTCACTTCTGTGTGACTAGTATAGATCTTTACTAAAGAGTGCTGAATGATGTTTTTTTTACTCTGTGCAGATAGTTTCACATGATAAATGTGGAGATCTAAACTTTCAGTAGCATGTAAGGAGGTGAATAAATTACTGTTCGATTAGCTAAAAAGATATTGCTGCAAAGTACTTGTAACGAGATAATTGCAAGTGCCGAAGCTGAGAGTAACACTCAACACTGGCAGCGGCTTAGTTAAACATGTGGTTAATGATGTTATAGTAAGAATGGGTATGTAAAATATTCCACTGTGCCAGCAGTAAATATTAATTTTATGTGACAGCAATAGTGTCTTACTGAGACTGAAATTTGACATACAAAACTCCTGTAATTATTTTAATATCTTTCCTTCCCAATGATTTTAATGATATGACAAAGATTTTAGGTGTTTGCTGAAACAGCACTACTGCCATTTACTATCAATCAAACAAAATGTCATTCTAACTCATTCCACTGCAGAAGTCTGAGTAGTTTTCGTACCACTTAAGCTACTGCTGTAAAGGGGATGTTCTTCTTTGGGGTTTTTATACTTAAAGAATAAAACTGACAAAGACCTATCTGGAAAACATTTATTAGAACATATAATCCAGAAAAGTATTTAAATAGGGATTTTTCCATCAGAAGAAAACAGCTTTGTAAAAGCTTTCTACCTTGAAATTAGTTATGAAACAGCATTATAGATAAAACAGGTTGTGCCTCGTGTAGTTGGTTGCTCAGTATTTGACATTAAAGGTTTCTTCAATCACTTAAAAAACATTGCCAAGTTTTGAACCACTCAGGATGGAGTTTTCCACGCCTGGTGCCTGCCCTAGGAGGGAGTATTTTGGAAAGCCACTTCCAAAATTCAGTGATTCCAGAAAACATTCCAGAAAAGGTAAGTTACCATGCCAACATTATCCGATATCTCACAAGGGGTTTTTTGGTTTTGTTTTTGTTTGTTTTGTTTTGTTTTGTTTTTGTTTTCCTGGAAACACCTAGTGCTTTTGGAGCAGGAAGCTGAAGCTCTGCAGAATGATCATCTTGCTGTCACTGGAGATGCCTTTGAACACCCTCTAAGATTTGCCCAAATTTGTCCCCCATATAGAGCACGTTCTCAAGTTACGGCTTGTCAGCTGAGCTGTGGTAACTGACTCTAGGCATAGCCGTCGTCTGCTGAGTAGAATATGCTAATCTAAACCACCTTTATGGGAGTTCATGTTAAGAGTTGTTCTTCATAGTGTCAACACACAAGCAGATATCAGCTCAGCTTGAAAGCAGCAGCTTTGCAGGCAGCTGGAGTTCCTCTTGTCCTATTGTCATCCCACAGTTTGCATCAAGAAAGAACTCTGCAGTTGTGTTTTCTCAATGTCTCTTCTCTGCTCAGTGTCCTCAGACTGGAGGGATCAACACATTTTCTCTTCTGTAAACCACTCAACCACCAGGCACTGAAGTGAACATAGAACAAAACAAAGCTGCATCTTTTAGTGCTCCTTTTCACATCCCCATTCAGAGACCAGAGTGGTTGCCTTAGGATGGAGAGAAGGTTGGTAACTGGCAAGAAGAATGTGGAAATGTAGAAGGAAAGACCTGGAAGAGGGAGGAGAGGAATGGGATCTGAGGGTGACAAGCATAGCAGAAGTTGGGCATGGAGCGAAGCAACAATAGTGACACATACTGCAGCAGATTCAAGCCCAAGAGGAACCGTTGACTCTATTCTGTACTCTTCCTCCTCACCCCCCCCCCCCCCCCGGACCATAACTCATTTCAAGAGTCAGAAGTCTTCCCTCAGGACCTGAGACTCATTTCAGGAATCCAGAATCTCTCTGCTTTGCTGTCAGCAAAAACCAGCATAACCACCTAGCAGAGCATTTGTCATCACTCTTATAGTGTCAGACATACACAAACCCCTGTTGCAAGCTGCCTCTCTCGTTAAGTGGTAGAGATCTGTCCAAATAGGTATGTGGCACATAAAGTCACTGATCTGACTAATGTGGCAGTCTTTTTCATCTTGCTTTAGGGTATCTTTTTGCATAACACTCTTGACAGGGCAGAAGGAGATGCAGATTATTCATGTCAGGAACTTTAAACAAAATGTGTTAAATTATAGCACAGTGCACACCCACAGTGGGTCCACTTACTATAATCTGTGTACAAGTCACACAGGGTCTATGATATAAGTCACGAGAAAGCATCACCACTAGACTGATAACATTAAACTGTGGCTAATACTTCACCTAGCATTTTGTTTGCTTCTATCTGTGTGAAATTTGCCATGACTGATTCTTGCTACGCAAGTACCTGGAGGATTTGGGTCCTGTGATCCTTTACTGGCATCTGAATTCTCTGTTGCCTATTCCAGTTTGGTCTCGTGAAGAAACCTGGATAAAAACCCGCCATGCCTACCCCAGGAAAACTCATTGATCAGCTACAGTCCCAGCTGTGTGTCTGTCTGTAAGGTGTGGTACATTAATTTTATGATGAAATCTCAATGAGAGATGCAGAGCTGCTTCCTGCACTTAAATCTTTTTGTCATGGCCTTAAAAAACCCGCAGTATTTCTGTCTGTTAAAACCCTTCCTGTGCAACAGAAGTAACTGCAATGACTTCAGTCATCTCCGTAGCTTATAATTTCAGGACATTTAGAGGTAAAGTACTTTGCACTCCATATGAAATTTGCAAGGATAATACCTGACAAAACGGAGGCTTACACTGACAGCATCATTGAGCCTTATCTTAAGTAGTTAAATGACTCCAAAACCTATCATCAGTCACTGATAAGATCCGCTTCTATCTGCTTAAATCCTGCATAAAGCACCAGCGAATCATTAAAAGCTGAAGAAGACTATTAGATATCCTAATATAAGCTTGCAAAATAATGGTATTATTGGGGATAAAGTGCTGTATTATTGTAACTTGTAAACTAGTGCCTGCTTTTGGCAGTACATGTTATATTACTCTCTCTTCTGCTAATTGGCTATCAGGAAAAAACAAACCAAGTGATTCGTTTAAGAGTCTAAGACCCTGCCGTGGAACACTGAGGTTCCCTCACAGGTCTTTCCATGCTTAGGTACTAAAACACTGCATCGAAATTAAGTCATGCCTCCTGGCATGAATCAGCAGCTAAATCCAGCTAATTACCACTTGTGTCTTTGATAAGAATGCCTCCTACGTAACTACAGCAATAGATAGCTAGGTGCTGTCGGAACCTCCAGACCCAGGTGGTAGAGGCACTGCTGAGAAGCATTAGGCTGAGTGAGAAAGTATTCTTAATACACGAAAACACAGAAAAGGAGGCACTGAAGTAGTTACAGGATAGAATAATACGTTCGTCGCTGGCAATGTCCCAGATAATGGCAGACACACCGCCAAGCAGATGCAAAATGTTAAGCCTTGAAAAAGCAGTGAAATAGCTGGTTGTAGGGAATAATACAGCAGTTTCGGTTGGAAGGGACCTTAACGATCACCTAGCTCAGTTCAGATTCTTTACTACTGTGTGCCCCTGGGTCCTATCCGGCACCCAAGCCTTGCCGGGAGGGCACGCATGGACCGGGAGCAGCTGAGAAGGACACGCACGGACAGGGCAGCACCTGAGCAGGCTGAAAAGGCTCACCCTCACAGAGCTGCCGCTCGGGACGGAGGTTTCCCTCCCTTCTCGAGCACAGCGTTGTTTATTAACCAGTTTCTGGACAGAAACCAAACAAAATCCCAGAAGAGTTGAGGACTGTAGGAGCCGAGCGCGGTCCGCCCCTGCGGCTGTCGTCCAGCGGGGGCAGTCCCTGCGCACGGCCGGAGAACCGGCTCCCTACAGCCCCAAGCCCCCAGCACCGCATCGGTGCTGCGCCCCGCCACGCTGCCAGCCTGAGAGAGGCAGGCGGGGGGGGGGGGGCAGCCCCCGGACGGCCCCATCCCCTCCAGGGCTCGGCACCCTCAGCCCCGAGCTCCCGCTCCCGCCGCTCTGTCCCACGGAGGGGCGGGACGTTGTTTCCCGGCTGACTCAGCCCCAGCCCCGCCCCCGCCCCCTGCCCCGTCGGAGGGGGCGTGGCTTGGCTCAGGCCCCGCCCCGCCCGCCTGGCTGGTCGCCCCCCCCCGCCCGGCACGGACCGCAATGATTTAGAAGTTCAGGAATCCCACGTGACGTCACGGAGGGTGATGTAATGCTTCTCTAAATAGAACGTATTGTAACCGTCCCTCAGTCCAACGTGGTTCCTCCGGCCGCGCTGCCGGTCCCGTCCCCGCCGCGCCGGGCGGTAAGTTCCTAAAAATACGGGGCAGCCCAGGGAAGGCGCCCGGCGCGCAGTGCACCCCGCGCTCCGCCGCACGGCACGGCACGGCTCCGCTCGGAGCGGAGCGGGGCAGCAGCGCCGGGCTGAGCGCCTGCGGACGGGGCAGCCCGCAGCTGCGGAGCTCTTCCCTCCGCCACTGCATCTGCTCCGGAGGCGGGAGCGCTGGCCAGCGCCGCGCCGCTGCCAGGCACAGGGATCCCGCCAACCCACCGTCCTCGCCGTGCCCTGCCGCCCCGCAGAGGGTCGGGCAAGGCGGCGGGAGCCGGGGGTGCACGGCGGCAGGGCAGCCGGGCTCCCCGCACGTACCTCGGGGAGTTTGGGAAGTGTCTGCGTGCGCCTTCCCGGGATGGGATGGGGTGGGATGGGGAGGCTGCTGCGGGGCGCAGGCAGCACTTCGCTGTGCGCTGCCCGAGCGGTGCCGGCAGAAGCCGGCGGAGGGGCAGCGGTATCCCCGCTCCCCGCGGCAGGCTGGACGGCTCCTCGTCCCTGCGTGCCCCGGCGGCACCGGGCAGTGACAGCTCGGCGGCGCGCTGCCCCACCGTGCCCTCTCCCCGCCGCCCCAAAACTTCTGCACAAGTTTCGCGGCGGCGTCCGGGCTCCCCTCCGAGCCGGGACCCGCCGGCAGCGCTGCGCGGAGCAATGCGCGGTGCGCGGAGCCGCTCGCGGCCGCCTATCCCCGTGAGACACTCGGGGTGCAGGGCTGCTCCCGGCCCTGACGTCATGCTGCGGGCCGGTGCGGGGCTGATGCTCCGTTCCTGATGCCGGCTGGTCCGGGGCGGGGGGAGAGCACTGACAAGGTCCCGTCTCGGTAGCCCCGCTCTCCCTTTCCAGCCCCGCTGCTCCGCTCATCGCTCCGCGCCCCCCCGCCACTGTCCTCTCTTACAGGGGTCTCTCTCCCAGCGAAGTTTTCAGGACGATAAGAGCTTCAGGAGTGTAAGGGGAATACTTGCTAAACTCTGCCTCCTGTATTATTTATGTCCAAGCATGGTGAGTGATCCTTCATCTCCAGGGCTTAATATAAGGTTTACAATTGGAAAACGAGAGGTCGTTCAAAGATGGGGGTAGGAATAAAGGAAAATGAAATGTCCATACGTTTGATTTGTGGGTGGTGTTGTTTTTTTTTTTAAATCCAGAACGATATTAAGAGTATTTTAAGAAGCAAGATTAGAAGATTTCCATATATTATCAGTAAGAAATAGTGCTTAGGTAGATGAAATTAAAGCTGGGACTGATGCATAGTAATTACTGTGAAGCATCTTGCTTGAGCTTTCCTTGAGACCGTGCAGTTTGCAGAGAGACACTCACCCGCTGGCTTGCACCAGACTTTCCTTGTCTGGCCATTTGGACAAGCAGCAGTGCGTCAAGGAACAGTGGTGGAGGAAAACTTTCTTGTAAGACACTGTCATGCAGAAATAATCCAGAAACGGGACTGAAAGCAAATTAAGAGGTGGAAGGTGAGAGCCGAATGCAGAAATATAGTATAATTTGTAGGGATTTTGCTGAAGGAGGGACACTTTCATAAGGGCATGATTTATTTTCAGTAGAAAAGTGTAGTGTTGAAGTCTTTGCTCGGTACTTTGCAACTTTCATGTGGTGAATGAGGTTGTTGGTATCAAAAGCTGGAAATTCTTTATGAAAAATGGCTAAAATCCGTATTTGTGACTCCTTAATCCTAAAGGGAGCTGTACAGGTCGCAAAGCACTAGGGAAAAGTGTGATTAATGATCAGTGATTAGTGATAAGTGATTAGCGGTTTTATTCAAACTGTTACCTCTGACCAGAAGCACACATCAGAGGATTAACAGGCTCTTTAGATAAATGCTCATTAGTGGAAGGGGGAAAGCAAAGATAATAGGCATGCACACAGGGACAACTTTCTAGGAAAATCATTCCTGTCTCTGGCATAATAAGCTCTATTAGCAGAAAGGCTCTTTAATTTAAAAGTTGCTTTTATCTTGTAAATCAAAGATGTAGAAGTTCGCTGGGCTATTATAGCCTAAATTTTCCCATATCCACTAGATGTGGATTATCCCGGTAGTGATATTTTATAAAAAAAAAAAAAAAAGCCAACACAATTGAATCTTTAAGAAAGTGAACATTCCCATGTGCTAAAGCCCTGCGTCCCGAGGCATCCGCTCCCAACAGGCAGAGCAGAGCCTGCTGGCAGCTAACTAGATGGCGCAGTCCCGTTCTTCGGCAGTCTATAGTCCTGGGTTATGAACTTAGCAAGTAGCAGCTTGTTAGGTGTCCTTCAACACTTAGAACAAAGTTGATTCTGTGCTGGGTTGGAGGCTAGACAGTGCTACGCGTTCGTAGTCACATTTTCCACGGCAGTTAATCTAGTGAGTTAAAGGCTACTGGAAAAATTAGTCTCATTTACTGAAAGAAACAGTGAGAGAAAGGAGAGGAGAGAGGGGCAAATAGCTATAACCTGGGACATAACTCTTGGTTGAAGTGTTTCATACCACTTTAATGAAGGACAATTTGATGGCCTGAATTACTGAAGCCTAAAAGCTGTTGGCAGTTTTTTCCCCCAGCCATCACTGGCAGTGAGCTGCTGTTTTTTTTTAAGTCACTAAAAAGAAAGAACAGTTGACGTGGTGGTTGAACAAAACAACTCGGACTTGACTGTGCTCTGCATACCTGATAATGGTAAGGAGTCTGTTTTTATGACAACTGACCAGGGATTTCTCACTACTCTTTGTCATGCATGGATTGGGAAGAATTGATGTCTACTGCTATCCATAGACCTGGGGGTATTTCTGCTGTCTGGTTAACTTACAGGGGATTTATGTTTGTTTGCATTTCTGCAGATCATCAAAGTTTCGAAACCTTAAATGAAACACTTGACTAAAACATGAAATAGAAATAATGAACTTATGGCATGAAAAAGAAATTGCTGTAGCCTCCTATTGTTACATCTTTAATTGGAGACTGTTAGAAGTAGTCAGGCTAATGCTTAAAATCTAAACATTTTTGTAATAGCATATAAAAAAGGCAATAAGCCCTGCCTGCCACTCTGGGATACTGGATGGCACTCTTCCAGCAGTTAAAATGGCAATATTTTAAAAAGTTTACACATTTAGAACAAGCAGAACCCTTTCCCCCTTCACCAAAAATACCCATTTATAGTTCAGCTTCAATTTATCAAACTCTACCTCTGGTAATTTAACCTGGGGAATGCAAAGGGAAGCAAATCATGTATACAGATTAAAAGAAAAGATAGAAGTGAGATTGTACGTGTCATTTTATTTCACCATTTAGCAGAAAGACTTGCAGATAAAGACTAATAGGTGCTTTTTAAATTTGATGTTCACTTCCTCACTTTGAGAATCTAAAATACACTGCAGCCTCTTACATTTATCCTGCACACTGCAGAGGAGTCTTCTGTAAAAGATTGTTTCAGTGAGAGCTGGAGTTCACTCTGGAGTTGATAAGAGAGAGGCAATCTCACAGTGCCTTCCGAAGGCAGCTTTTCTGTGCTAAACCTTTCAGCTTTGTGTGGGCAGAATCTCTGCAAGTTCCGTAAACCTTGCAGAATGATTTCAGCTTGGTTATTAACTTGCCTGCTCATGGCCTTCTCAAAAAACCTGTCTCTGTCCCCCTAGTCAAGGCATGAGGATCTTAAATATTAGAAGAGCTCTTGCGAGGTTGTTGTTGCTTTTAAACCAATTTATCTAATCAAAAACTTTCCCTCTAATCTTGTCATCCCGTGTCTCTGATTTCTGTCGTTAGTTAACTTACTGGATTTTCTACAGACCTGTTGCTTTGAAGACTTATACCTGTGTTTATGTATTATTAGCCGTCTTTCAAGCTTAATTTTAATTCCAGTGACCATCTTTCCTATAAACCCTTTACTATGAGAAAATTATTTCTGGACAAGATTTTGTAATAAATGAAAAGCAAAGCTGCTTCTACTTAAAACTTTATTATTATTATCCACATGATTTATTATTTATTGGAATGATTTATTATTGGAACAAACTGGAAATTTTTCTCAAGACCTGCAAACACTGACTTTTCTTGTAACTCATTGCAGGAAAGCTCTACTCAGTAGAGGCAGTTGCTGGAAACACGGATACATGTATAAAGCAACAGGTCTTTCAGTTTTGCTTCATAGCTCCAGGTGATTCTTTTGCTTTGATTTGGTTTTGGTTATCTCATACTAACCAAATTAACAGGTAGACATATCTAATTGAGATAGCTTACTTGGCTTAATTTTTCTGTTATAAACTCTCATTGCAAGAAATACATAGGAGTCCAAGGGAAAATATTTTAAATGCTTTGTGAATATGTCAGTTTTAAATACTAATGCCAGGGCCGATCAGACCGCTTGGTAGATCGTTGTCACTCTAGAGTATCTCAAAACAATTTCTGTTGATTTTTCCTCTCCCTGTCTCCATGCTCTATTTAACCCCTAAAAAGTACCCCTGATTTCTCAGGAAAGAATATATTCTGCTCTGCACACTATAATGTTGTAGGGCTTCAAGGGCTTTGCCCTTAAGAAAGTAATTTTTAGGGTATTCTTGGTTGAGAGCTGAAAAATTATTGAAGTTGATCACAACATTGAAGCAACAGTTTGGAATAAGAACTATGTAAACACCTTTTCATCGTGCCCAAACTTATATTCCGGTTCTACTTTACAATTTTTAAGGCTCAGTATTCTCCAACATAGATGAAACAATGATCTTGGACAATACCTTATCATGCTGTATTTAGACATTAGCCACATTAGAGTAGTAAGCGCAGAAATCTGCTTTTTTTTAGACTTGTAAAGCAAAATGCTGCTATGGAAATACTTTTTTGTTGTTATACATATAATCGTAGAAATGATTTAAATTCTCAGGTGTACATAACAAGTACAACATGACATACGTAAACCAATTATTTCAGTGATGCGGTGAAAAGACTTGTTGAAGCCGATAAGCTGTTGTGGCTTGTTACACCTGAGGAGCTGTTCTGTTGGTTTATGCACTGATCGTTTTGCTCCAATTATGGCTCAGTTTGAAGGAGCAACCCTGACACTTTAAAATAATAGTACATCCACAATTTTTCACTGAGGTGTTATTTTACTCTGTAATTAAAAATACTGAGAGTCAGCACTTTTTTACTAGCCATCACATGGGAAATGCAGCTGTTATTTGCCTTTAGAGAGCTCAGAAAGGGTTGTTGCACTGGTTTGTAGGTTTCTAGATGGTGATATCAAATGTTATTTTATAAACACGAAGAGATTTTCCAAGGATTTTGCTGAAGGCTGAAGGATTTTTGAAGTAAAACATTGAAAGCTTATGACAATTTCCTTAGCTTAAAAGATGTTTTGCTTTTGGTTCTTGTTTCCGTTTTACATTTTTTGGAGAATTTGTTCAAGAAGTCAGTCGCTCACACAATTTCAAAACAAATGCCCCGAAACACTGTCATCAACACTGTTTGTCTAGGTGTGCGGTTTTAATAATCTCTTCCTTTGAGACAGCTCATGTCACTTTGTGACACCCTTCCGTGACAGGTGAATTCAAGGGGTGGGGTGCAGCCCTGCTTGGCCAGAAAGCTTCACTGAGTGGGTGAGAAAAAGAGTGACATCTTTAGAAGAAGCCAGAAGGAATGAGATTTGAATTTAATGGGGGAAAAGTGTTACAAATCCTCTATTACCTTTGCCAGCCTCAGGAGCTGATTCTGCTTTTCTTTGGCTCTGAATGTTTTCATGACTCTTACTAGGGTACCGAGGCCTCTGTTAGCTCAGGAACTGGGCATAGTTTGATCTCACCCTCAGCTTTCTACCCCATGTAAACTCTACAGATAGTTTCTACCTTTGCAGTATTTTCTCAAACAGCTTTCATTGCTCTCATCTCAATTTCTGTCCTTCCTGAGGGCCTCATCTTTGGGTGCTGCCACACAGTGAACATCTCAATGAGATTGAAGTACTTGGTCCCAGGCTCAGTATGGTTGTGTGTTTTTGTCTAGAGATGTACTGAACTGAAACTGGTAATCCTTGAACATACTGCCTAAATTTAATATAGATAAATGTATTTAATGTATTTAATCAGGCTGGTCTTTTTCTCATTTAGGGGAAGAAGCTGCCTTTTTACCTATTTACTTTGTGGACTTGTGCTTTCAGTTACTCTTTCATTGCATGTAAGGCAGCGTAGCTCATAGCCAGCTTTTTCTGGGCTGTTTGCAAGTGGTCAGAAATTGATTTGGCTTGTGTGAGACATTAAACTGGACCAGTGGTTTCTGGATTTAACATCTGAGTTACTTTCCTTCTGCCAAATGTAAGTAATACTAGTTAATATGAGACATTTGACAGAGCTCAACACAGGGGGCTCTGTAGCACAATAAATGGAATCTGAAATTGGGTTTAGGATCCATTGGATGGCGCGGCTACAACAGTAAGCACTAAACTGAGACATTACCATGTTGTACTTTATTTATAGTAGTTTTCTGTCTCAGTAATGGAATGCTCTAAGATATGGAGGATGATATTATTAGTGGGTCACTTGGTTATGCATTGATGCTGCAAACCAACTGCCAGCAATTCGGTCATGTGTGAACTAGTTTACCATTATTCCCAGTCCAAATGCACCTCTCCCTTAACTTTTAAGAAACACATTCAACAGCAATAGTCAGTTGCAAGGAGAGGATCTTCAAATTGTGAATAGTAAATCATACCTCTATAGGTTCTACTCTGAATGAATTTTAGCTGGTTGGTTAAATCTGGGCCTGCTTTTGGTCCTGGTCAGGTCAGTGAATTAGTTTGTCACTAAATGTTTTTAGGAACCCAGAAAGAACTCCAGAGGTGACCTGAGTGTGTGATGGCAAAGAGCCTGGAATTGTGCTTGTCCAGAAACGAGCGTTATCTTATATGGGTATGTCAATACCTCACTTATAGGAAACTTATTTTCTTAGAATGGTAGTAAAATACAACCTGAACAAATTAAAAGTTGAGCAATGGAGTAGGGAAAAAGTAATAAATTGTTTTGTTCAGGGATATCTTTTACTACCTACTGTTTAACTTCATTACTGAGTGAACGTTTTAGAAAGAAGAAATCTTTGTTAAGAGCTTGTGAGGATTTCAACCACCACATAAACAACTTCTTTGTGACTTAAAAAGCTCCTTTTGCTGGTGTTCGGCTGGGTAGGGGGCATTTGAACCATTTCATATTTTTTTTTAAGGTTAAAGTGATCAGGATAAACATATGTAGAGTCTTCCATCATTTCCCAGAGAGGGCACAAAATGAGGAAACAGAGGAGATTTTGTAGTTTAAAACAAGTTAAAGAATTTTTCTTCTTTCCTTACTACCATATCGTTAAATGTATCTGTGTGGCACTTAGAGGGTGTCTTATACCTGCTATTAAATAAGGTCAGTATAAGTTCCTTTTACTAGCTGTGCAGGGGAAAAGTATATAAAAAAAGATAATGGGGAAAAAATGGATGATGTAAAAACCAAACCGATTCTTACAGTTCTTGTCCTGCTTTTTCATTCTTTGATGCTAATAAAGCAGCACATGGAATCAAGCGTGAAAATAGGTTAAATTCGAGTAATTGCTGTTTATCACAAAAAGTGAGAGAAAGCAGTAATTTATTTAAATGTGAATCTTGAAAAAAAAGTTCCCTTCTAAATAACTTGCTATGAAAGTAGAAAGGATCAAAAGAGCCATGGGTTTTATGATTGGGTAAGGAGAATCACATTCTTGTGGATTTAAAAATATCATAGTAGAGCCTAATTCTCCACTCACCCTGATAGAAATCTGGAGCAACTCTATTGAAATCTGTGGAGTTACGAACTGCAAGAACACTCATTGAGAAGAAAATTAGATTCATGGGTCTATTCTGAACGTAGCCTATCAGTTGTGCGCTGTGCAAATCCCATTATTAAAGTAATAGCCTGGCATGTCACGTTAAGGACGGCTCTTTCCCCAAGATGAACATGTTTGTAGCTCTCCTCATCTTGTGACTACTTTTTAAGGGGGCAGAGGGATATTGAGAATACTTATTTTGTGCTCAATTAATATTCCTTCCGTGCACTCTCCTTCCTCTCACGCGCTTTATGTGTGGGTGCGCAGTCTGCACTCTCCATCATCTATCTGTCTGTGTCTCTTTGGCTGTGACAGTCACCACTCTGGCCTCAGGCTTGCATGATGTAGATGAAAAGCCCACCAAGATTTTCAGTTAAACATGGCAGGATTAATTCTGCTTCTAAATATGATGTGCATTTTCACTCTTAACGATGCTGTTGTGAATTGGGAGTAGCACCTTAGACTTTAGTTATGTTTTATTTATGGCGTTTTGTGTGGTTTGTGGTTTGTTTCTTTTACTTTTTGGAAAAAAAAAAAAGAGCTGGAGGGAGAAAGAAGTGGGAGGGCAGCTTTAATACCCTGCAGTTTTAATAAATTGAGGTATTTGTTTGCAGTACTGGAAAGCGAAGCCCAGGCCGCTTGAGCATCTTGCACAGTTCCTGGGCTGACCTGTGAGTGAGAGTAAAGTCTTTCACAAATTGTGAAAAATCTCATCACTGCCTGAGCTACTCTGATTTTTTTTTTTAACAGCAATCAAAAGGGAATTTCAAATAAAAACCTTGTAAGGGCGAGAGTGTCCACTGTACAGCCCCTGCCTTCCCCAGCCTTAATCAGGTACACTTGCTTCTAATGTTCTTCATTTGACTCAGGGTATGTGGGGTCAGCTCTGTAACTTTTGAAATTGATATAAATCCACTGACTTCTCTGAAACTGTGTGTAGTGAGGGTATGAACCACAGTTGACAGTGGGCAACTTCTGCATAGAATCTTTGTGGGAGGATGTAACAAAAAGTTTTAGGTCTCATAACCACTCTGGTGTGGAAAGGTTCTCCAGACCATTAACAATCCAGAGGTTAATTTATAAAAAAAATGAAACAAACCCACAACTATTATTTCATTGCCAAACATTTTTAAAAAGCACTATTTATGTAGGCCCTATATAAGCACACATTGTTTTATGTTCCTTCTGCTGGCTTTGCGTTTGACTAAACCATTATTCTCGGAGAACTGCTGTGCTGAGATCATCAGTGAGGATGGTGTGTGAAAACAAACAAGTTTTAGCATGAGAAGTCACTATATAATTTGACAGGGAGGTTGTCAGCACAAAAACATCTACATTAATTTCATCTATGGTCAAAGCAAAATTAAAATCAAGCAGCTAGTGGGAAAAAAACATTGTTAGGAAGACGAGAAGGGGACTGGATCTAATTCTGCAAGGTGCTGTGTCAACTAAAAGAAGGACCCATCTCAATCCCCATTGAAGTCAATGGGCATTGAGGGCACTCGGGGACTAGTGTCATTGTGTCCTTTTTCCCCAAAGTTTAGTAGAACTGCTGAGATGAAAGTTAATTCCTCATTAATTCAAACTCCTAGCAAGTTCTTGTGAGAAAAGCTCTTTGTTAAAAGATGGAGATACCCTCCATCTCTTCAACGGAGAGCTAAAAATGTACGTGCTCTAATTCTGTAGCCTTCAGGGAGTCTTTCGACACGAAGAGTGACAATAAGAGTTGATATTCTGTACATACCTTAATGGTACAAAAATTCTGCTTCGGTATAAAACATTTCTGGCCTCTGTTATATTACACAAAATAAGGAGAAAGCTTCCTACTGTGTTCTATTGAACATGATCTGTAGAGTTATCAAGAATGATTTTGTATTCCCCATTAGCTTTGGGGCTAATGAATGCAGCTATGTGTTGTCAGATAGGTGTTGTGAAAAATAAGCTATTGAATGGCATGCATGCCCCCCCCCTTTTTAATTTTTTTGTTCCTGAATGAAAAATTCCAGTGGGTTGTTTTTAACCTAAACAGTTAAAATCAATGAATCCCAGATGAGTCAATCAACTTAATAATACCCTAAAATTTAGGTATTCCATATAGTTTATTTTACTGCTATACTGTGGCCTTACATTTGAACCTCTTACTGGATTATCTGAATTGAGTTTGCATGATACACAAGGAAGCACTTTGAAAAACATCACTCCCTCTGTAGCAGTTAGGATGCTACATCTTGTATTTTCTCTCTTGTGCTGTCTAATTTGATACAATTTTTCTTACCAAAAAACTGGTATTCTGAAATATTAAGACAGTCTATTTCTAGGCTGTCAGTCTTCCAGTTTTCACTTTTAGTCATTGCACCATCAGCCAAATGCTTTTCAACAGACTGAACATTTTTAGGGGCAGAATAATCTTAGGAGAAATATTTTGAGTACTGTAATTGATGCTAAATTAATTTATAATGAGGACAATAAGAGATATGATGATGACTGTCTTATCAAGCTAGTCATGGGAATACGTTATTTGTTGGGTTTGGGTTTTTTTAATTAGAATTTGCTGTGTTGGTTTCAGATAGCTTAAATGTACTGAGGATGCCTTGCAGCGAAGTGTTGGCTTGGTATACTGTGTACAATGAGCTTTCCCCTGTATCTCTTCTTTCAAGGAAACACCCTCTTCAGACATTAGGAGATGTGGCGTTGGGAGTGCTGCTGAGCCATGTGGCCACATTACATGGTGTGTGAGCATGCAACACACAGCATGTGTGAATGTGGCAGTGGAAGACACCTCATGCCTTTCCTGACTAATAAAATTGTCTGTCACCAGGGTTCAGGTGCCTTCAGAAAACCCAAGAAAAAATTCAAATAAATCTCCAGTGCTTAGAAAATACAGGGAGGTGCCCGTGTCTCCATTTACAGCGACTTTAATGCAGTGCAGCACCTGAAGCGGGCATGTATCGCATGGAGGACATGGTTTGTAAAATACTGATCATTTGTAGCCTGACATCACAGAATTTTAAGAGCAAAACAAAGTCTGCAATCAGCCAAATGGTTTGTATGGACAGACTCTTGTGTACATAGCAGATGATGCATAGCAACAAACGGTGTAGCTTACTGCTGGGGCAGAAAAAGGTAAAAGTAAGTGCTAAGTGCTGTGGAAATAACTGATCTTTGATAAAGTGTGGTTGTGAAAGAGTTAAACAAAAATGCAAATACGGGTACTTTTTTAGCCTTTTATAATTCTGCAGATAGCATTTTCCTCATATACTCAGTGTCTTTCTAATAGCTATCTTCAAAATATATGCTAAAAAAGCGCTATCCTTTTGGTGCCCACATTAAAATGCTGGTTATTTGTCCATCTAAAGACCAACTCTGCTTTAAGCCATGTGCTCAAGTATGGTGTATGTGAGATGGCCTCTAAAGTGGCAAGGTCCTGGCAGAACCTCTTGTCTCTTGCCAAGCCCCATATTTAGCACAGAGGGGACTTCCTTGCCGTTGGGCAGAGAAGACAGTTGGGCCACAGGTTTTCTCTTCAGCCCCATCCAATCCTGAGCTAAACCAAGTAGCAGTTCTGAAGGGTTAGGTGGGTGTCCTGTGAGCAGTAGCTTTGGAGGCGAGTTCATCTGTCCTGTGCAGACAGGCTGGTGACCTTTTTTTTTTAAGGGGAAAAAAATACCACAGACTTTCACACAAAGACATTTGCTGTGAAATGCAGAGTCCTGAAAGTGTTCACACTTACAGATCAGATTTTGTGACTAGCTCCAGCCAAAATGAAGGGGGAGAAAAATATGTCAAAAAGTCAAAATACTCAATTTCAACATTTTTTAAAAGATGAGATACATCTCCTTCGAAAATTGACTTATAGTAAGGAAGATACAGGGCACTGAAGCTCTCAGAGATGAGTCTGTTTTTCCTTTGGTACTGAATGAAGTCTTTCAGGTTGATGCCTGTCCTTGCTTGTCTGCACTGTTTTGGGGACTTGGGTCTCTTTACCTTTCTTGTCTGCAGAATATAATGCTGTGCATGTAAGATGAGGGCAAGCTCCTGGAAAACTGGGGTTGAGAACTTCACATGGCTGGCTAGGGGGCTCTTATTGGCCAGATCTCCTGAATATTTCCTAAGACTAAGGTCTGATTTGACTGGGACAGACATGACTGCCTTCCCTGGAGAGCAGTGCAGAATTGTCTTAATCAGCTGATAGGATCAGACAAAAAAATGCTGAAAGAAACCAAGTCTTTGTATGGCAACTTCTGAGACGAATTTGGTAGAGGCTGTCCTCTAGGGATGCTGTCAGAAATAATTTGGGTTTTTTTTCAGTTAAATCACTGCTTAATTGTTAAATTCAGAAATTGTAGTAAGTAGAGAAATAATCTTTCTTGATTATGCCACTGGCTTAGGTGTTCAGGGTCTTTCAAAAATTATCTCTTCTTTAGGGGAAATGAGGTTGTCTTAAATGGAAACCTGCCATTGGGAATTATCTGGTGGAAGTTCTCATAAAAGTTTAGATTAATTTGAACACGCAAGGATGGATTAAAAGGGAGCTGAAGGAACAATTAATGTTTTATAGGTGCAGATTTTTAGCTTGCCATTGAGCAAATTAGTTTCTCAATTTTTCTCATGATACATACTGGGTTTTGTGGAGGAAGAAATTCTTGCTTTTCCTAGTTAAGTGTGGAATTGCATTTCTTGCAGCTTTTCTTAGATCTTGTGGTGTATTTAATCTCCATGTGATGGCTCTTTAACTTGTCTTTTCAAGTGTATTTTTTTTTTGGTGGCTTGATGGTATGTAGAACATTTCCTTCCTGTACTTCAGTATTTCTAACCAAAATCTGAGTATGTTTGAAACCTTAGCTTATTCACACTTCCTAATCATAATCCCCTTGGTTTCCTTGTCAGCACCTTTTTGTGGTATTTCTCTGGACACCTCTATCTAATATCTCCAGAGGTTATTCTACAGAGTAACCTTTGACAAGATCTATTACTTACTACTTACTGCTTTTAACAAGGTGAAAAGAGGTCAGGCTCTGTAAAAGGCAGGCATTATTAGAAGACTGCTGTAGAGTCTCTTGGTGGCTTGTCCATCTCTTCTGGCAGCACCGTCTGCAAATCAGTTCAGATCCCACCTCTGCAGCACAAAGAATATTACATTTATGACTTGATATGATTGTATGTAGATAACATATGTCTTTGGGAAAATGGTTACTATATGCATTACAAAGTTCCAGGTTGTTTCTCTGTCAAGGCTATAGCCGACTGATGAACTCACTGGAATCTGTGAGTTTTTTACTGTCAGCTTCAAGGGTAACAGGATTTCAGGCTGTTGGTTTTTGTATGATCCATCTAACTGAGCTTCATGACCAATGCTAATGACTTTTGCTGCTGCAAGTATTGAATTGGTAATTTGGTTATGCCTCCTGTCAGAGTTCAGGATCTTCTAAATGGGGGTCCGTGTTGTCTGTTTCTTTAACCAAATTAAGATGCAAAAGCTACCTCTTTCTGATTTGAAAAAAAAAAAAAAAACACCAAACACCAACCAAGATTGCACAATCTTACTTTGTCAAGAGAGTAACAAGAAGATCCTTTTGGTCTTTATACAAAATCTTAGAAATCAGAGAAAAATTACTTTCTCAGAAATGAATTACAACGAGAGTTAGGACAGATCCTAGAGCTATCTGAAATGAACTTAAAAGATAAAAGCTTAGTCAATTTATCTGCATGCATGCTCTCAAAATGAATGAAAAATCTGTCTAAGAAGCACCAGAATACCTGAGTCTGGGGTTTTGTCAATGAAGAGCGATGAATTTTTTTAGTCTGATTCTATCAGTTCCTTACCGCAGCTTGACTTTTTGTGATTTCTACACGTAAAACCTACAAAAACTGCTGATATACCTTTCAGATGCAAACAGCTATAGTACAGGAGGAAAAAAACCCATTATCTGGGGTCAACAGTAAATTACAAGGATTTTTTCCTCTCATTCCCAAACACTGAAACCCAGTGTAAGTTGTTCACGTGGCTTTCACTTTCTGTCCAGAGTCTATCAATCATACAGCCAGTGACTGAAGCACTCTGTCTTGGGATAGAATTTAAATTTGATTTACCTAATGGGAACTGATTACCACATGACTACTGTATGTTTATGGCATGGGCAGCTGGGGCTGAACCCTTCACAGAAATTAGGCTTAATTGTCTTGAGGGTATCTAAAGGTACATAGGGAAAGCACGGTGTAAATACGAAATATATACTTTTGTTTCAAACAAGAAAATGAAAAATTAAGAGAATTAATGTTTTTTTTTTGTTTGGTTTTTTTTTTTTTCATTGCCACATAGAGGTTAAAATGCATACTGCTAATGCTAAAACCCCCAGCTTTCTGCAAGATGGCCATAAGGATGATCAGGGGGCTGGAGCACCTCCCATATGAAGACAGGCTGAGAAAGTTGGGGCTGTTCAGCCTGGAGAAGAGAAGGCTGCGTGGAGACCTCATAGCAGCCTTCCACTATCTGAAGGGGGGCTATAAGGCTGTTGGGGAGGGACTCTTCATTAGGGACTGTAGTGATAGGACAAGGTGGAACAGGTTAAAACTTAAAGAGGGGAAGTTTAGATTGGATATAAGGAAGAAATTCTTTACTGTAAGGGTGGTGAGGCACTGGAATGGGTTGCCGAAGGAAGTTGTGAATGCTCCATCCCTGGCAGTGTTCAAGGCCAGGCTGGACAGAGCCTTGTGTGACATGGTTTAGTGTGAGGTGTCCCTGCCCATGGCAGGGGGGTTGGAACTAGATGATCTTAAGGTCCTTTCCAACCCTGACTATTCTATGGTTCTGATTCCTGATCTTCTGTTTGTTTCCTGTGTCAGCAGCCTCCCAAATAATACATTCACTAAGAATGTACATGTTGGAGTGTCTCAGCATATTCCTTTTTGCTAAATTCAGTCTTTATTTTTCAACATGCAGACAAGCCTTCCTTTTTTTTTTTTTTTGGGGGGTGGGGTGGTTCATTTTATGTGGAAATTTACGTTTTAATTGTATCTCCCCTTTCAGTTTAAACTCTTTGTAGCTGGACATGTAGTCATGTACCAAGCAAATTGACCTTCAACTTAACTGTTAAAATTAAAAGCTGTGTCTTGTGGGAAAAGGAAGGGCTTTGTCCTTGCTCAGATGAGCAACTGTTTGCAGAATGTTTCTTTGAGAACGAACACTAGAGAATGAGACTTGGAGGCTGTAAGGTGCTTGGATGCATCAAGATGGCAAAGCAGGAGAGAAATAAGCAAATTCTTACCAATAGAGAGGTGGAAGAGCTGGGAGGCAGTTTTCATGTCCATTTTTTGAGTGAGAAAAATGAAGACTGCCTGGTAGGTGCTTTGGGACACGAGGTGGGATAGAGCCAGGGTTGGGCCAGCCTATGGCCAAGTGAAATCTGCTTCTCTCTTAAAGCGTTTGGGTTTTGTGGAGTCTCTGAAAAAAGCCATGAAGTCAGTGTGCGCAGGTGGAACCCATCCCTGCTAGAAACTGTTGACCTTTTACAGTAAAACTAAGTCTTAATACTACCTTAGTACAGCAATCTTGGTATTGGGATTTGTGCATCTTAAATTCCAGCCACCGAAGTGTTACCATGATAGAAAGGAATTACTCTCTCTACCCTATTTTGACTGTGATATGATACCTCATAGGTGACAAATAACATCTGATTTACATTCTGTCAGAGAAGTTCGTATATATACTTCTTTGTTTGTTTCTTTTATTTTCCCCCCAAACTAGCCACAAAAGCCCTATTGCTCAGCAGTGTAGAACACTGCACTGACTGAAAGGGGAATTCCGGGTATAACTGAAAAATAAAACAACCAACCACCCCACCCCAAAAAGATGCAGAGCTTGTAGCGTAAGAGGAAAAAAGGTGATGCTCTCTCTTTCTTCCCTTCATATCTTCTTTCATGCTTCCTTTTACTGAAGGTTTTAAATTATCAGTATTAGAAACAGTACGCCCCATTCTTGTTGCATTAATGCTCTAAGGTGGGTTTGCATGGATCCTACATTTTGCTTCAGACAAGACATGGGCCTCTGCATGATGGGTGAATTATCAGTTAAAACCAAATGGCTGTTTGGCAGTTCCCTTAGCCAAGGTTTAGGTGGCACCTGGCTTTGTGTCCAGCCCCCAGTCTGATGGCTGGAAAGTCTCTTTGCTGCACTACCAAACCCCTAAGTAAGTGTAGAGGACTCTGAAGCTGTAAATAAAGAGAGTGAGCACTTGAACTGGTGAGTAAAGGTTAAAGAAGTTTAGAGGAGTGGAAAGAAACAAGGCAAAGGCCCAATGAACCCTGTGGGTGTGGTGACGGAGAAGATTCATTCCCTTGACTGTTAACTTTCATTTGTGCAGAGACTGGTTGGGAGAATTCAGTTCAATTTAAACTCATGTTAGATTTTCTACAAGGTACCTGTGTGAAGGCCAACTTTATGCAGATTAAATTGCAGCTACAAATCTGTTAGCACTTGAGAAACCCACAGCTCACTGTCTGCCCTCCACTGGTAACTCTAATGAGACCAAAACAAAAAGCAGCTACAGGGCTTTCTGTTTAAAATCTTTGCTTTTGTTGTCAGTTCTGCTTCACACTTGGAAATGAGAGGTCTACTTGGCTTAGCTGGGAGCTTGTGGGTGTTTTTTCAAGTGGTGGCTGACCACATGCTCCGTTTGCATCAGTAGGAGCAGGAACTTGGGAGCTGAGGCTCTCCATCAAGAGTTTCACCTGTGTTAACTCTTGCCATTCATTTGACTCCTGCTGAGGAGGATGCATATGTTCTGTTTTCACTGGTCCCTGTTGGATAGGGGGAAGACAAATCTCTTGCCCTGCCTTTTCCTGTAACGTTCTCAGTAGGTTGACTGCTGAGCTCCCTGTGTGAGCACAAGCTGTGGCATGAACATCAGGGGTTTCCCTCAGGGTCACCAAAATTTTGTCTAAACATGGTGTGCTGCAGTGTTTCTAACAGGAAGCACCAGCTTACCAGAGTGGGAAGGGTGTTCGCACGTTTCTGGAGGTATTCAGTGGTGATAGGAGTTGTGGTAGGTGGGTGAGCATTCCTTCCCCATCAGGTAGAGCCAGTTTGAAGGATGGAATTTTTCCTTTCTGTCAGGCCATGCTTACAAGGAGAGCAGCTCTGTGCTCCTTGAGCAGTATCTTCTGGTGTCTTCCTGTGCCCTGTCTCTTAAGGCTGCTGAGAAAAATTTGGAGGAAACAGCCCCAGGTGAATTGGAAGAGGGGTGAAAGTGCGGATATGTGATATTTTACCAACCAGCGATGTTCTCAGTCCCTCCCACATCTCCAGGGTAAAGTTCATTTGCCATAAGGTTAGTTTTCTTAGAATGAAAAGAATACTCTGAACAACATTGGCTTTAATTTCAAAGCAAAGGGAAAATGCGAGTTCAGATGAATCAGTAAGTCAGTGAAGGTGTTTCATGTCAAAAGACAAGTTCTTTTTAGGCTGTAAACATTGTTACACTATTAACAATATAATGCTGTTGTTTATGCTTCAACTTCTTGCCCATTAGAACAAATTTACTTTCAAGATGATTAAATGCTTTTAATTTTTTTTTTTTTTTTTTACATTCTCTTTACCTGGTTGTGTGGTGATAATGATTTCTTATGGAATGAATTATTCAGGTTAGGTGATTCCCCTCTGCCAGCTGGATAAAAAACCTTGCAGTAAATTGGTATGGTATTAGATCAGATTGCTGCTGTTCTGCTGGGACTCTTTTCTAAGGTGCTTGTAACTTCCGCATTTCCAAAAGCTTGGAAAAATACTCTCGTGAAAAACTGCACATGGGGGTAATGAAGGCTAAAATTGTTTATACTAATCACATCGATTGGAAAATGATCTTCACTCAGCAACTCTTTCACTAGGAAATTAAGACAGCCAGTGAGCACGCTGGTGTTAGGGACTGGATTTACTTCCCAGCAACTTCTCATGTGCTCTTACTTTGTGTTCTGCTTCAAACCAACGGGTGCATCTTTTCCTCTGTGTGAGGGCTTTTATTCTCAGTGATGTGGCTTATGTAAAAATGTACCTGTATGACTAAGCTGTAATTTGTTGTTGTCTATCCAGTAAAAGTCCGAGTTTGTTGTCTTTGCTACTTATGCCTTTAAGAGTGACCCAGGCTACCCACAGTAGTGGTGCCTCTTCACGTCGCTGAGCAGAGTTTTGGTTACCTTTTCTACAGGTGTCTTTAGATGAAAGTTTGAAAACCTGGAGGAACTTCTCGAGTGCTTTTCTAAGCAGTCGGAAGGAAGAAAACCATAGCACTTCGCAGCCAAACACCGCTCCTCGCCTCGTGCTTTACCCGACTCTTAACGCTGCGCAGCCCCCGCCGCCCCACCCCCAGACGCAAAGATGCTCAGTTACGGTTCGCATAACCCGCTGGGTACCGGCTGGAGGGCCGGTTACCGCCGCAGTGCGCCCTCCTTCTCTTCCCCATCCGCGCTCCGCACCGCCGGGCCCGGCCGCCCCTGCGCGCTCCCGCCACCAGAGGCTGCTGCCAGCCCGCGCCTGGCAGCCGCGGTGGGCGGTGCTGCGGCGGCACCGGCACCGCCGCGCCTCCCGTCCAGTCCCGTCCAGGTCTCCGGGAGCGGAGCAGGAAGGGCGGCCTGGCTCGCTCCGGGGAACGGGGAACTGGGGGGGCTCGACTCACCCGCGGTGCCTGCTGGAGCCTGCAGTGCAGGTGCAAATACGGGCGCCAAAACTGATCAGCGCCGTTTCACTGGAGAATGTTACCTGCTATGGAAAAGCTCTCTTAAATAGCCCCCCAAACCACCCAGTGAAATGTGGCTTATGAAGAGAGCCGTTGAGTTAACTTTAGGAACTTAGAGCACGTTTTCCCCTACGTAAATTTAACATTCATTCTCTCTATGCTTTCTGCCCCAGTATTTGGTCTCAAGCAAAACCTTTTATGGATCAGTTTGATACCTGTAATATGAAGGACTCAAGTCAAGCACATATAAATGTCTCTGAAGAGCAGGGGGGCTTTGCAAGATCAAAATGAAAAGGCAATAAATTAACGTCCTTTTATGCCACGGGCCATTAAAACTGTTGTGTACATTGACAGGGATCCCAATGTTTTTGTGATAGCATGCTACTCTGTAACAAAACCAGAGCATCGGAGGTGTCAGTGATTATTTTGCACATATAAACAAGAGCTCTGTTTTCTTCCCCAGGAGTGTGTGGAGTTTAATCAGTGATATTTAGATCTTGGGCTTGTTCACTCAGCATAGTAGTAAATCACTCTTAAATCCTAAGGAGGTGCTCCAAAAATTCTGCTGACTAGCAGTGTAGGGCTTCACATCCAGCAACACTGATTTAAGTATAGGTCTCATGCCTTTTGAGACTTATGTAATCTGCTTAAATTGTGTTTACTCTACGGAAGAAGTCAGCATTTTGCTGGTGATTTATAGAAAAATGATAGCCTGACTTAGTCTTCAGTGATACCTGTTCAGGAATAATTTGTTAATTACTACTTTGAGGCTGATTCTTACGTTCTTCAAGTGAATAGGTTTAGTTAATACTATGTGCTAAATTACTGAATAGCTACTCTAATGCAACAATAATAACACGTAATTACCTGCTGCAGTCACTCCATCCTGCTTGCAGGGTTCAGATCTGGAGAAGGCAGCGAGCGAAATAAGTAGGATAGAGAGGAGGTCATGTTCTACCCCAGTGTAAAGTCACGTTATTCATTCACATCAAGAGATTGTAGTCTCTAAATCCACCACCTGCTTGCTCAGTGTTGGAAGCCTGGAAGCCTTTCTCTGAAGGAGCTCTGGCAAGGTATAGTCCCAGCTTCCTGCAAAGTCAGCCTATGACTGCAGTACTGGCATTTCCATAACTGCTGTTCTGAAGCATGTAACATCTACATTTTAGTCTAATTACGATCCAGCTGGGCCATGCTGATAGTAATTGAAAATCTTTCCTAGTGAGACAAGGGAAGTTTAATTTTTTGGGGGAAGTAATTCTGTGTATTTTATTGCTACACCCAGTTTGAACACAAAATATGTGTTTGACATCCTAACAGACTATGTGTAAGCATCTATGTACTTTAGGTAATGTTATTAGTACACGTGGAAATTTGAGAACTCTGAATGTGAGACTTCAAAGTGAAGCCAGGCACATGGTTGAAAAGTCATACACAGTTTAGTGCAGGACTCTTAAATTAACATGTATAAAAACCATTATATTCTAGCAATGCACAGTTAACATGAGTGGACACCATGTTGGTAAGAGAAGCTACCTTTAGTGAGATAAGAGCACTGCAGCTTTGGCTATCATTAAATCCAGGTGCACATAAACAGTATGCATGAGCTGTTGTCACTTGGTTGATTTCACAAGCGGGTTTGGGGTTTTTGTTGTTTGTCTGGGGGAGGCTGGATTGTTGCTCCCTTTCATGGCTTGGGAATGAGCTGCTGGGATTGCTCTAGTCTGTTGACTGCTAGATCCTTCTCAATTTGACATACTCTTTTTTAATTGTTTATTTTTTAGTTTATAATGTGTCCACTAGGCATTACTGATAGAAGCCTATGGGTGGCTAGCTTTGTTTCTGGGCTTCCCTGTTGGTGTTTTTGCTCTTTTTGCTCCTCATGCTTGTAGGGCCTTAAAGCTGGCATCTCATGGCTGCCTTTGCCTGTTTTCACTGTCTCGGCTTTGACTTCCTGGCTGCCCACCACCCTCACCTTCCTGAGCGTTGCCGGATATTAACTGGGTACAAGCATCACATCACTGATGCATATCGAATCTGGAACGATAGTCAAACACTCTCTCCACCTGTGGCTGGGTGTTTCTTGAAGATCTTGGATTTATGACTGAGCTTCCATGTCCAAAGCAGGAAGTTGTATTACTTTTCCATTTCAGACTCCTACTCCACTTGTGTTTAGGAATAACTGAAACCAGTTCTTAACAGTCCTGAAAAGCCTTTTCTTAATATCGTCCTCTACAATGGGAGCAACACTAAGACATGAGTCTTTTCTCACGTTTGGTTCAATTTACAGTAGGCAAGGCTTGTGCCCTTGGTGTTATTTATATTTGGTAGCCAATAGGTGTGGCAGTGTGCCAGGCCTACTTTTATCACCATAAACAAAGATGCCCTGGATATATCTTAGTAGTATTGCCTCAGCTGGTGCTAATGGGTTTTGACTTCTTTGCTTTGATTTTTTTCTAAGCATTTTTGAATTGGTGTATGTCCTCTGGTATTTTTTCCTTCTATTTTTTTGCTAAGGCAGCTGATCTAGTCTACTAGTTTCTACAGCTACAGTGCCTTTTTGCAGGGTTGCTGGATTCAACAGCTCTCCTAAAGCATGAAAACCTCTGTATTTAGTGTGTTTTCCCTTGGCTCTACCTTGTGTTTTAGGTGTTCATGTCTTTGAAATTTAGCTTATATGTTCACCCAGAGCACTGCGTGACCCTCAGTGCCTGTTCATCCTCAGGGTATTAGATGAAGGAGTTGTGGTGTTGTATTGCATTCAAATCAGTGTCTTGCCATGTCCCATTGCCCAGCAGTGGGTGGTACTCCTCTGAGTCATCTACTATAAATGCCAAATGATAGCATCTTTAGCTTCATGATGTTCTTATTGGCAGCTTCGTGCACCACCAGCACTAGGTCACATTTCTCCTGTCTCATATTGCTGCTCATCACAATCGCAGTGGTCATGTTGCTGCTCGCTCCACAATCCAGATAGAATCTAGCTAGTTGTTTGATCCAGTGGCACAGTGGCAGATACAGTTGACAATTTTCTTGCATAGTGTTTGTGTACAGTCTTTGCTTACATGTCATATATTCTCCTCTTATAGGGAATTTTTCTGTCCTCAATCCTTATGCCTGTACAACTATATGAACTACTCACTCCCCTTCCAGGGTTACTGTGGCATTAGTATATAGAGCAGTTCTGTTTCCCAGAGCTGTCCATAGTCTGTACATTTTTTTTTCTTTCAGCTTTTCCTGATGTTTTCCGGATCCCATGCACAGGATCAGGGTGTCAGCCATCTCAGTTAGTCTTTGTTCTGCCCTCTAAATTCTTCAAATGTGTCTCAGTGGACTTAACCTTCACTAGACCTCATCATTGGTTTTATCCTTTTCTTGTGTAATTCAGCTGCCTGTGTTGTTTGTATATATTTATACTGGATTAAATTTGTTTCCTTCTAATGATTGTTCTACAAATGCTCTTGCCCTAAATAATGATTTTGTCTCTCTAAACTTGAAGTGGGTGGCCTCATTCTTAGTTTTTTAATGCAAGCACCTCCATTCCTTCTTAATGTCTCATGGCACAAGGTTGACTTTTTTTTTTCTTTGTATACAGTATCGATTTATTTGGGATCACAGAACTCACTGGACACACTTTATAATTGTTTCCAGTATTTCCAGCACTTTAAACATAATCTTCTTATTCATGTTTTGTCTATTTTTTCCATATGATCTTCACTGTTAGGCTGGGGGAATGATGGAACAATGAACTAGTAAAGCTTTTAAAAAGTCATATTCAACCTTGCTCCTATGACTATGCAGATGAGTTGCTCAGTTCAGGTCTTGCTCCTGTTTGTCTGAAAAGTTCACTTATTTGGTAGTCTGAATCCTTCCATGTTGCAAGTACTTTCTAAAAGCTACCTGTGTCTTCCTTTGTTTTTTTTTAAACCCACTTCCTTGCAACTATCCCACTAGGCTGGTTGTGCCACGGTTTTAGTACGTTTGGGGCTGATTATTGGTGCTAGAGGATTCTGTTTCTAAAGTGAAACTTCTAAAAAACAGCCTGAGATTTCTTGTCAATGCAAAATGCCATAGAATACCTCTTTAATCTTCTGAACTTGTGGAGCTTTATCTATGAGTCACAATATCATCTTCAGGGGTATAGCTGCTGCAGTGTAGACTTACGCACATCTTCTTTGAGATGTACCTTCTCCAGTGTGGACTTATTGTTGGGCCACAATCCCTTCAGAGGTGTACCTGCTGCAGCACAGACATAACCACGGCCACAGATGCTTTGGATTGTCCTGTTCCCACATGGACTCATCTACAGGTCAATGTCCCTTCAACTTGAGTCCACACTGGAATTCCAGCCTGTCCAGTACAGCAGCACAGAAACGGCAGCGATGCCCTGGACATCTGTCAGCCCAGGCACATCACCGTTGTTGTTATCAAAATGTTCCCAGGCACAGTAAGGTGATAAGCGGTACAGCTAGCAGTGAAAGCGAAAAGCAGCCACTAACAAGGACTAGACTCTAATACACAGTAGTAAAGAAAGGAAGCCCCATGGTAAGCACAGCAGCCTCACAGCAATAGCAGCTATAAATTTGATCTAGCACATTCCGATCAAATATGCTATCTTGAACCCTTCAAGCCCCACATTAGGTGCCAAAAAGGACTACTATGGATTAACCCCAGCCTGCGACTAAGCTGCACACAGCTGCTCAGTTACTTTCACCTCTGGTGGAATGAGGGAGAGAATTGGAAAAGTAAAAGTGAGAAAACTTGTGGTTTGAGATAAAGACAGTTTAATAGGCTGAGTGAAAGCAAAGCAAAACAAGGAATTCATTCAGCACTTCCTATGTGCAGGTGAGTGTTCAGCCATCTCCAGGGAAGTCAAGCTCCATCACACAGAACAGTTAAGTGGGAAGATAAACCCCATTACTCTGAATATCCCTCCTTCCTTTTTCTTTCTCCAACTTTACATTGCTAAGCACAATGATGGCCTGGGATATTTTTTGTTCAGTTGGGATCAGCTGCCCTCTCCCAACTTGTTTTGCAGCCCCAGCTTACTCATTGTTGGGGTGGTGTGAGGAGCAGAAAAGGCCTTGACTCTGTATAAGCACTGCTCACCAATGCCTAAAACCTCTCTATTATCAATACTGTTTTCAGCAGAAATCCAGAACATAGCCTCATCCTAGCTACTATGAAGGAAATTAACTATATCCCAACCAAAACCAGCACAAAGATCACTTATGCTAAGCTTTTTGCAACTGAAATCTTATTATTACATCAATTTCTTTTACTGCAGATTTCCTCAAAGTTTTTAAGTTTTCCAAATTGTTTCTGAACTTGCTTTTCTCCTGCCTTTGCCAAATCTGGAGACTCATTCCAGTTTCAGAACCGATAACAGTATTGCTATTCGTCAGAACTTGTTCGGAAGGGGGATTTTTTCCATATTGGCCTATGCTCCGTCATGGCATTGAGCACTTAGAAAGTCTTGGCCCCTTTTCTGAGCATCGTTTCAAACCCATTCATGCCAAAGGAGGAAAAGTAATTGGCTAAACACAAGTGATCATAGTATCTTTCTTAGCAGTCATTGTGTTAATTTTCCTTGAGGGACTTCTCTTTGGATTGTTCTGTAACTTAATTAAGAAAAAGAAGTAATCTCGGTTCAGCAGCTCTCTTGCTGGTTACGGAGGGGCTGCTACTTTTCTTATAATGAATTTATCTTTTTTTTTTTCTGTTGGTGCACCAGAAGGGAATTGGTATTTTTATAAATTAAAGACAAATGAGGAAAATGCAAATATTCCCTGGTGCTGGAGGGTTATGTTTCCGGGGAGAAACCAGGCCAGCAGTGACTTTCAAACTTCTAAATCTGTTTTATGTGGTGTATAAGAGATTGCTGTCATCACCCAGATGCAGGAAATACCAGTGCTGGGCTTAAGGGGGACAAAGTAAACTCGACAATGGACTGAAAAGAAAAATAAACAATCTACCAACCATTTTTATAGCTTGTTTTTTCTCTTGCTTTAACAGTAACATTCACCTTCGTTTACCAGAGTTCTGTGAAACATCTGTATCAAGCCTTAAACTTGCTTGACCTTAGTTTAGGTTCAAGGTTCAATATATTCCATGTGCATGGATGATTGTACAAATCCACAAGAGCTCTGACTCTATGAAAACCTTTTTCCGTGTCCCAGATTTGGCCTCTTTCTCGCTAAATAAATCCAAGGACAACTTTCCCTCTCTGTCTTTCTTTCTCCAAAGATTGCTGCAGGGGTGCCCTTGGGGCTTGCAGGGTGTTACAGGGCTTAGGAATAAAGAGGGAAAGTTGCCTTAGAAGATGAAGTCAACGTACCATAACAACTGCCCTGGATGGAGTCTTTTGTAACTTGAAGGATTGAATTTAGAGGCTTCATTTTGTTAAATCTTCCAAAACAAATGGTTCAGCATTTGTATAGTTTTAAAATCTGTACTTATCTCAATTGTAAAATCGGGGAAGATCTCTAAATGGCTCTGAGCAAGTCTCCAGGCTGAGCAATTTCTTTCCTGCAGCAGCCTAGCTGTATTTTTTCCCAGGGCTCCTGTGGGTTACTTTAAAACTACATAACAAGCAGTCACATGTATAGGGTACAAAATTTGGGTCTTAAAGAACCTGGTGTTAGCTAAACTATAAGGCTGGAAATAGAAAGTGTTACAAATCTGTGACAGTTTCCCAACACAAGTTATATTGATAGCATTGCCATTTAACTCTATTTAAAAGTAACTACGGTATGCTATAGCACACAAGCTCAAGCAATATCTAAAGTGATCTCTTTTACAGCTACTATCTGAACACAGGTGAAGTTTGTGAAAAGAAGGATGAGTAAACATGCCTTGTTTTCAGTGGTTTAGACAGTCTTTGCACTGGATTGTCCCCATAGTATGAGATACCCCAATCTGCTTGGGATCCTGAGCCATGGCTGCTTTCCACCTAAGCAAGGTCTGCATGTACTCAGGTGAGGGCTGTTAAGTGACCAGGCAGGTCACCATGTGCAGGGTGAAGCACTGCCTTTCCCTGGGGTGGTGAGGGTTATTTCCTCTTGCTAATTCCAGCCAGTCCTGTGGCCAGGCAGTGCCATGTGAATGGAAGTGCTGAGACTGGAGCCAGCCTTCTGCTCTGGTGGCAGCAAAACACAATCTAGATGCAAAAACCCATGACCGTTCTTGGCCACTTTCTTAACCTATCACTTTCTCTCTATTCTGTGCTTGAAGAATATGAATAGCAACAGTGTCATGCATTTCTATTTTTTCAGTGAGCTGTTACCCATAGGTTTAAAGGCACTGTACAGGGAGGCAGCCAGCATTACTCTAGCTCAGACAGCTGTGGTAACTTTGGGTGTGGAGGAATGGGTTTTTCTGACCGCATAGAGGCACTTGTGTGGTGTCTGAGCTAATCCTCCAGGCTTCTTTCAGAGTCAGCAGAGAGAAACTGGCAATTCTAGCTCATCATTCCTTTTCCCTATATGGATGTCTACGTCAAGTGAATGGTGTTCATGTGCCTGTTTCTCTCCATTGATTAAGGGCGAAGCCTGGGATAATGGAGATGCTGAGGATGCTTAAAGTCAAGTTTGTGTGCATCATAAAAACCGGAGGCCTCTCGGATTAGTGTGGCTGGGCAGATTTCTATCTGGAAGGGGCATATCCACATCAGCAGAGTTTTGTGTGTGGATTAGTTAGCCCCACTGAAAGACATGGCTGATTAACTCAAGAGTGATGTTATGCTGATATTAATTCCACAATGTGATCTAGTTATCTCTGCCCAGCTCTGCATAGTGCTGTGTAAACAGGCATGTTTCCTCCAAATCAGCTCAGGTATATTGTGTGGCACAGAAGTTTTACCATTAGCCCAGGCATAATTTTGTGAGGCAACAGACTTAGAAGTTAGTTTGTGATTTTACATACCTATAGGCATGTTGTTAAATTCAAGGCTTTGCTTTCCAGAGGGCAGGAGTTTTGTTGAAGAAGCACATAAGGCACTGGTGTTTGTTCTTCTTAACCCTGAGTAGAAAATGCCTCCTTGAAGGCTGGCAGAAGACAATTCATCTCCTGTAATGATTTTGATGCATTGAGATGCAGGCCTTGTTTCTCGACATGCCTTTGGGAAAACTACAGATCCCTCCTGCCCCTTCACACCCCCCTTCCCCCCAGTCAGTTCAATTTGTGCCTCGAAGTAAATAAACTTTTCAAGCAACTAAGGTTTATGGAAGAGGGTTTGTGGAGCTGTGATAAAGCACTTCAGGCTGTAACTTACACTTGTTTCTGAGGGTTCACTTTTATTGCTTTAAAATTTTCTCATATGATCTCATTTTAGAATTGGGTACTTCAAAGGTTGTTCAGTCCATGTTCCTTCGAGGCTGCCTATGCAGCCCTATAATTTTTTCCCATGTTCTGTTCTCTCTCTTTTTTTTCTTTTTTTTTCTTCTCCTTTCATCCTTATTAACTGGAAAGCACCAAAGGGATTTTCACACATGAAAATGAGTAGTATTGCAATATTCTAGCCATGTTTCTTTAAAGTTGCTTTACAATCACAGTCCACGGTGGGTACGTGTTTTCACATTTGTGTTCCTTCTGCAAGTGCCTGAACTAGTCTTATGGCAGATCTGCAGGCAAAAAAAAGCCCTCAAAAGGGGATTTGATTTAAATAAGATTTTCTTTTCTTCCTTCTCTCTGCCCTCCAAATACAGAGTCATATCTAGCTGTGAAATGGGCTTGACCTGTCTTGAAATGGGGGTCTTCAGTACTATGAGGTTTGCCTAAATCGTGTACTCTCTGGAAGTTGGGATGGCCTTACTAACGTTCCCCTATCAACTCCTGCAAAATGGATTTCAGTTGCATCATATGAGTGAACATAAGAGCTGATTGGAATTGTAAAATGCCCTAAAGACTGCATTGGGGATGAAACCCAAATAATTTCATAATTCTCCCCTGAACTCTATCATGCAAACACCCTTCCCAAAATACATTGTGGTTTCACTTTTGTTTTCCCTTATTCAGTAGGAAAATAGGAGAATGGGAATGAGGTTGCCAGAGAAAGCCATTAAGAAAAGAAGATAGAGAGAACTTTCTCCAAAAAATGGAGTTTCATGTTAGTATGAAGGACCACAATGACTGATTTTTTTTTCTTTTCCTTTGCTCTGATACTCACCTACCAAAGTGATTCATTTTCTCCCTTGTACACCCAAGACTGAAATCTATAAAGAAAATAGTAGAATCTACTCAAAAAGCTAAGCATTGGTGCTAGAAGCAAGACAACCTGTAAATACTTCTCACAAACAATTGAAATTAAATAAGCTTTTAATGTACCAATCTTCGCTGTTTTATGTTTGTTACAGCCTAGATAATGCTCAGTAAATTTTTTCCAGGTCAGCTTCAAATAGAAGATGCAGCCTGTATCTCCACATACGCTTTTTGTTATTTGTGAAATTACACCAGGAGAAATACTTGTATTTTAGACTGATTAGTTAGCCTGGATGTTCTTTAATGAATAGGGATATTTGATGCTTTTCTTATCATTGTTTACATAACGGAGTTAACTTCTTGGGTCTGCAGCCCAGCCAAGACAATATGAAAGGTGTGGCTGTAGTATCAAATTGCCTCAGGGAAGAACCTTATATTTTAGGCACTGTAACAACAGAAAGTTTAAAACACATTGTGTACTACAGCCAGATGCATGCTATGAACTAATACAAAAATGCATAAAATAAATTGTTACATATGTAAATGTAAAATTAATGGTCCAAGGTCAGAAGCTTCTTCACGTGAGACCGAGGCAGTGTGTGAGAACAGATACCATGATGGGAGAAGAAGGGAAGCATAGCATAGGAATCTGCTAGAGGAGATGGTTGGTAGTCCTTTGAAGGAGGCTCAAGATAGTCCCATTTGTTCTCAAGGCTCTCCAAACATTTCCTGTTCTGCAGAATTATTCAAAGAATTGTATTATTTGGATGATCCAACCAAAATGGGTGTTAAGCGTTTCCTTTGTCCATTTTGACGCATGAGAAGATGTAGAACCGAACCTATTAATAATTGCTTACAACTGTCCTGACAGAAAAATCTAGTAGTATTAATATTCAAAAAGCTATTTGTGGCTTTAATAAATGCAAAAGCAAGACTCAGTATCTGAAACTCTTCATATAAATAGCCTTCTCTGTGAAAAAATCCTAGCCTTATCTATAAAAATATTGGATACTATGTCATGCAAAATTATGACAACTGGAGTACACAGACCTGATAGCCTTCATATTGTTAGCATATACTTGGAAAGTATCCTGCAGTAATACATCTTTCTGAGAAGAACTCCTGACCCTCTCTAGGTGCCCGATAGGTAGCAGATGGTGCACTGAGAGGATCTTTCAAGCATTTAGGATGAAAGTGTCTTTCAGAAAATGCTCTGTAGTTTCAGATACTGAAGGCCACATTTATAATCCCTTTACTGGTTGTAGTCACTGATATTATTAACCTGTAAAATCTCCTTTCACAGAAATTCTGCCACTGAATTACACTGTTATTTTGTGATTATATTGCCTCTATAGCAGGTACTGTGAAGTATTGGTAGATCTGATCAGTTTGTACAAGATATCCATAGCACGATTGCTGTGCAGGCATGTAGATGGCAATGAGATTAGTGATTCTCTATGCAAAGCCATGGCTCTTTGGGTTTTCTATGTAGTGCGTTATAGTATCTGTATTATTAGGGAATGTAAACACTTACATTCTGATTATTTTCAAAATAAGGGTATTTTTTCACTGTCCTGGTACAAATCTCAGTAATCCATTCCTGCAAAGGGGGGAAAAAGGAATCACACATATATATATATATACTCACTAGACCACCAAAACAGCTTATATATTAAATCCTCCTTTCAGAAATGGAGGCAATTATATGTTCAGATAGGTTTTTACATTTTTTAAAATCCTATTTTAAGTTCTCATACAAAGAATTTGTTATTCATAACTCCCTGCACCCTAGTTCAAAATGAGATACATTATATTAATTAAAAACGCAAAAAGCCGTATCAGTCTATGCAGTCCAGTCCCAAAATAATGATCTTGTAGTTAAGCAGTACATTGTAACTGTAAATATATACATTTATTTCCTGGTTTTGCCACCAACTTTGCATGACTTGGGGTAGATCATGTAAGCTAGGATTTTTTCAGATGAAACTACGGATATAGAATCATAGGATCACAGAGTCAATTAGGTTGGAAAAGACTCTTTAAGATAAGATACTTAAAGCTTCTTGCAGGTAATTATGATTTGGGGCATCTTTAAGGTCTGTTAAAAAAATATATATCAGTCTTCAAACATGTGTTCTTTATCCTCTTGTCTCTGATTCTGGCACAGTATTACATCTTCATGTCAGAGAGAATACTGAGAGGAGAATGAACAAAATAATGTGTGTGCGTCTGACCTTTACTTATTTGCTTACTTTTAAAGATAAATATTCCCTGAAGGGATATGATTGGAAGAGGGTGTGTGCGGTATGAGTAGAAAATGAAGCCTCTGAAAGTATTTCTGATTGGACACCTAAAAGCTGGAGGCGCTCAGTATCACCACTTGCTCGTGAGAACCTCAGCCAAGATTTGTTCATTTTTCCCAGAAGAGCTATGGCCAGGATGGCTGAGGCTTGAAAGCTGTGTATTTACATAAGCACAAGTTACTAATCTGTGGTTTTTAGAGACGTTTGAATTTCACTGCTTTGCACTTGCAGCATGTTATAAGTTGCTGTGAGTTGTTCACAGATTGTGAATGTATAGCCTATGGAGAATTACTCCTTACTTTGCCTCCTTCTCTTTAGGAAAAGTAATGGGTTTTTTTTTGTATGGGTCAGTTTTTACTATTCTTGTTTGTAGTTGTGGATTGGTCACTGCCAGAAATCTGTGGCTAGTCACTGGCTGGGAATTGTTTCATTTTGATATACTGCCTCCTTAACAGAGGCAACAATCCATGAGCCAGAGAGGCTGGGTTTTTTAGATGTGATACAGTGGTCTTCTGAGAAGCGTTCTGGAGACTTTAGTATTGCTGAGAGGTACTTGCAGCCCTTTAGGAGGGAAAGAAATGTCCCTTTGCACATTCCTACCTACCCCACGGATTTGCACATGCATACAAGCACCACACTAACTTGTTCAGTGCACAGCTCTCCTCAGTGCCTGCATAGCAGATCTCTCTGCTGTCTGCTCCTGGGAGGGTTTCCCATAGTTTACATGCACATTTTTGCCTAATGACAGGCTCTGTTTTGATTCATTCTGGAAACAACACTCAGCCCCCTGCCCAACCGCTGGTAGCAGTTGGCTTTGCAACAGCTCTACTGGTCAAGAGCAGAGTGGCAACCCATATCAGATGTCCTCTGCTTGTCAAATGGCAGTGGATCAATGACTACATTTATGTCCCTTTACCTCTGCATCCCGAATCTCTCATTCTTTGAGGTAAGACTCGAGGTCTGACTGGACAGAAGTACACAAACTGTACCTGTCTGGGTTTGTTGCAGAGTTCTGGGTCCAGCTCAGGGCTGCATTGGCTTGGGAGTGCTCCCAAGGTAGCTGAGCACCCTCCCCACCATTACCATTGGACTCCTCCATTGTAGACCACCAGGAAAGCTGTATGTCAGGCATCACGAAGGTTATGGGGGTTCCCTGGAGGCTGGGACCTCAATGGGCTCCTAGGGGTGTCAGGGGAGGATCCATCCCAACTCCTCAGCTAGGGAGCAGTGCAGCCAGGGCAGCCCCACCCCCTGGCATCAGCATGTCCGTGCCTACCACGGGGCTCCTCTGAGATGCTGATGTTTGAACTGCTTTTCTGGGTATAGAGAGGGAGGCAGACTTTTGTTTGCATCTCGCATGCATCAAATGCATTTACAGGGTGTTGTTTGTGCAGAGTAGTTGTTGATAGTGCAGAGAAGCTCCTCTGGCCCTCACAAGTACCTCTGTGGCACTCTCACTTTCCTTGGAGTTACAGGGAAGACAGGGATCGCTGCTTCTGTGCTCAGAGCAGGCATATATTTGCAAAAAGTCTTTGAAGTCCTGTGTTGGATTCCCATCAAAGTTATCCCCTCTCATGGGTCCAGTCTTGGAATGGTTGAGAAGCTTGACCCAGGGGTTGTGGACACATTCAGGGCAAAGGGGGATGCCAGAGCCAAGCTGTGGGGTCCATTGGAGGGCAGGGTTTGGTGTTTTGTTTTGGGTGTCTGTCAAGCAGTTTATAGCCACCCTGTGCTCTTTCCAAGTCAGATACCTGAATCGCTGTACACATGGTCCTCATTCTTTGCTCTGGTGCTAGGTGGAAGGAGCCCTTTGGTGTTGTGGGGAACTGTGCCACTGGCCTGTGTAATGGGGGGAGAGAAAGGGAGTCTGGCACTGAGCCTGCCTGCCTGCCCATGGTGTCAGCTTGCTTCTCCTGGCGTTTTTGGCTCCAGACCTCAGTAGTGCCTCCTGAGTTCAGAGCCGTGGGGAGTGCTCTGCCTGCAGTAGGGCATCACTTGTTGATGATACCTGCGCTGGACATGTCCTGTAATTACTGATGTCACTTCAGGTATTCCTGGTGTCTGAGGATAAAATACCTGCCCCCCCCCCGCAAAGTTTTTCATTAGCTTCTGTGAGTTGTTCTTCTGGTCCATAATTTTAACTGTTTTGGTAAGATAAATCCTCCAGTCTGAAAAAAACTTTCTAGAATAACCTGTAATGTGTAAATGGGCCGCCAAAATGCAGAAAGTTTTGTTTTAATATCTTCAGCTTCCCTGAGAGTATCTTTTTTTCTGAGTTACTCGTTAGTTCAAGAAAATCCTTGCTTACTGCTTTAAAATCCAACTGTGCTGTGCTGTATTCTATGCAAACAGTAAGGATGACTTGGAAACAGCTTTTTAACCTTGTTTTAAAACTCTGAACCTCTTTTTTCAATTAAGGTGTTTTAACAGAAAGTTCACTCCATCTCAGTTTTCCTAAAAACATGTGGATAAACTTAAATCCAAATGAAACTTACCCAAAATATTTTATGTTGCTGTTAATAAAACTTGCTAAATGACAGTGAGAAACAAAGTCTCTGATGAGAAGGTGTGTGTATTGGAGATTGTCAGTAGCTTTGTAAGTACAAAGTACTGCAAATCAGCCTGCCCTTGATTTGTCAGGGCTGAAAAGCAGTTTTTAGTTCTTAATGTCTAATAATCCCTAGTGCTGAGTATTGCCTGAGGGGACATGCAGGCTGTCAGTTTTCTCAGCAGAGATTTGTTACCCCAGAGGATTTTATCTTATCCTATGGACAGTGAATGTTGAAGGTTTGATTCAGAATTTTTTGATAATTTCGAAGAAAAGGAAGTTCCAAATAAAAAAAAACCCAAAAATATTTATATTGTAACTAAAAATCAGTGAAAGTCAATAATTAATGGCTTGTAGCTGATTTATCAACGGCCTCATTCTTCTGTCTAATGCAAGTCCAAAGCTGTCTTGTGTGTTAACTATAAAGACAAAAAAAAGTAAAAAGCAAGATTTGCCTTAGTTTAGAATAATTTGAAATATGCAGAATTGCAGAGTCTTATCCATAAAATGTATAAAGCTGGTTTGCAGAGTTCTGGTTTAGGGATTATTTTATATAATAAACCAGAAGGAAAATTTGGGCTGGCAGAATTTTCAAAGCTTGCATTAGAGCCCCTAACTGCTTCTGGTATGAAAGTCAGCTAAGCAGCCTCGTGTTGTTGTTTCCCCCAGGATATCTTTTATGCTTTCTTTTTTTTGTTGTAGTTCCTTCCCCTTAGAAATCCAAGTGTTTATTTGCATGCAAGGTAGGTGAATTCTCTTATCTATTTGTGTATCGTAAACCAAAGCAATTAGCATACTGCAGTTACAGTACACTTAAAAAACAAAACAACCCTTCAAAACCTCCAGTCAATATTATTCCTGGAGGGAAAACTCTTAATTAAATTGTATGCAAACTACAACAATAGGCAAAGTTGTTTGCTGTTTAATAATAACTGTTGGGGGCGGGGGGAAGAGTGAAAAAGTGAGTGTAGCAGAGAGCTTTGCATGCCATTAACCTAAGGATAGAAATGAGGTCAGCCTTTGAAGGGACAGACAACACACTTATCTGCCAACATTGGAAAGTCCCAAAAGATTAGCTTATTTGCCAGATGTTACTGGGAGTTCATCATCGACACCCTCTGCTTCATGGGCTTCATCTCTCACCGCAGTTGCAGTTGCCTTTTCTGCCCTTTGCAGGCTTCCTGGAGATCTTCTCCAGTGCATAGCACTTGGATTTTTTCCTTGAAGTAGTACTTTTTTTGTTTCACAGCAATAGGCATGAGGAACCATCCTAAGTTGTGAAGATGATCTGAAGAGTCTTTGTTTTTCTTTTATACACCCACAATAATACTCTTGGCATAGGAACCACTGATGTGAAGCCCAGTGACTTTTACAGCTCTGGGAATGGGGCTGTGTTTGTGAAGGGGTTTGTAAGAAGACGAAGGACCCACCTCACTTAATACTGTTAGCTTTTGGGAGATGAGTAAAAATTGAGGCAGTCTGACAGCGAAGCATCTTTTTTATCCCTTTGCATGGAAAATAACTGTAGATACAATTTTAAACAGACCGTTCTTATATTATTAGCCACTTGGTAGGGTAGCAAATACTGTACTGTAGTGCTGGCAAGCGTGTAACCCACTAAAATTAGTAGTGAGAGAGAGGGGGAGAGCGGGTGCTATCAAATCCATGTTAATAATGACTGTAAGAGCCTGGAATGGTGTTCTCTGCATGGATTTTCTCTTTTAAATCTTTCAAGAGTTTGGTAGTAAATATAAATATTGATTTCAGCTAATGGTGGTTTTAACTTCTGTATGCACATTCTGTGCCCCAAGGGACTGTGTCCCAAACAGGGAGAAGACAAGACTTGTTCATAAAGAACAGAGCAAATATGTTTTTCCTTTAAAATCCTAGCTGTTAGCGGTTGCCTCTTGAAGCAAGATTTCTGTGTCACTGCAGTTGTTTTGCAGTTTCCTCCTCCCTTTATGCAGAGCAATTTGTGAGACGGACAGTGAGTTGAGTAAGGGCAGATATTATCATCACATACATGCTCCAATACAATAAATCTGAGTGTTGAAGGTTTTGAGGTAGCTAGTGGAGAGTCCTTTTGTAGCAGACAATTTAAAGTATCTGTTTGAATCCTGGGTTAACATAGCTCTTCCTTTTCTCCCTTCCTGCCTTCCCTGCCTTCCTTCCTTTCCTCCATTCTTCCTTGCTTTCCTCCCTCACAAGACCCTGAAGTCTATCTTAGCCTTCTAACATGAGCACTGAAGTTGCATGCCTGATAATGTACAACAAGGACAGCGTTAGTTCATGTTGAGATAAATGTGAAACTCTGGTGCTGTTTGACTGCCCATAGACACTTGACATTCTCCCTAATATTTGACATGTAAAGTCCATAGACGCAGATACTAGTTTTGCTTCAGTAGGTCTGGGTTAGCTGTCAAATTGCCATTACTGAAAACCTGGCAGAAAAACTGCATGTAGGAAAAGTGGAGAAGTGGTACAGGTGTTGTTCCTGTCCGTGTGCAAAATATTCATTGCCAAATTGTGCCTTTCTCTTGCATTGCTTGACTTTGTGGTTATATTGCTACAGCCTGTGCTGCTGCTGCTGTGTATTCTGTGCTGGGAGCGAGGTTACAGCCTGGTCTCTTGTGTCGTTTCAGACTTGTAACTAGGGAGAGCAGGTATTAGGGTGGTTCTGCAAATGCCATCAGTGGGGGACGGTTGCAGAGCTACAAGCCTGGGCTGCTTCCAGGTCAGGCTGGTCCTGTTTGGCCAATTGCAGAGTCCAAAATAACCACATTATTCCTAAAAGTGTTTTTCCAGACTTGAAGTAATAGCCATCTTGCCCTATAAAGATCTGATTTCTTCTATAGAATATTTCTGTGCTGAGATAACTTTCATGAACTGTGTTTCAAAAGTGCTGTTTTTTCTTTTCTCTCTCTGTGTGTGTATGTGTGTGTTTCTGTTTTAAATCCACTCTTTACCTCCTTTTTCCTATTTCCTCTTTTTGTCTTCTATTGTCTATGTTTAGTAACTGCATGGTTATTTGCTTAAAACAGCAAATCCTTTTGCCCTATACCAAGTAAAGTCATGATGGGTTTCCTATACTGAAATGGACAGCCTAAGAACTGTAGAATGATCATTTTGACTTGTGTATTTTCAATAGTTTCATCCAGCATAGAGGGCAAATTGTGCCCTCTACTAAATACTCCATCTTGCATGGATGATATACAGTATTGAGTTTGCAGGCTGCTGTTATGTGGGAAGGCAGTAGGTCGTCTGGTTTCTATTTTGAGTTTCTTTTCCAGGGGTATCCTTTTACTACCTTCCTCTTCCTCAGCCCAGTCCTCAACTGTTTGCTGTCCTTACTTCCACTTTGCTTATGTTCCATTTCCACTGGTGGCTCCTTGTCTTCAGGCCTTTTGTCATTCTTCCTCTTACTTCCTCCTCTCCTCAATTTCAAAGTTTTACAAACTTCATTCTTGTTCCCTTTTGAAATGTCCTATCTTTGCCACTTCTTTTTAAATTACCCCCAGCTCTGTTCTTACTTTCTTGAGAAGAAAGACCCGCTGCATAAGCAGAAGAAAGGCAGGAGGCAGCTATCTGGTTTTCCTTGATAACAGAAATGGTGGGGTTTAGCAGCCAAATGCTGAGTGGGAGAGCAGAAACAGCTGATTTGGAGGTGAACAAGTATACCTGAAAGAGAGAGATGGGACAAAACCTTAGGACTGCTGGAGAGCATTTCCAGCCCTGGATTTTGCTCAGACAGAGGCAGTAAGCAAACCGAGTGGCTGTTTAAAAAGTTGTGGGGTGTTTGGCATCATGAAACAAGAACCTCTTTGGTACGCCTTTTGCAAAAAATCCTTAAGCAAGCAACTCACAGGTGGCAAGGGGCTAACTACTAATGAGGCACCCCTACCCCGTGCCACACAGGGTGCTTGCTGCTGGGCGGCTCTGCTGCCAGCCATGGCGAGCGGACTGAAGGCTGCTTGATGCTGAGGCAATTCACACATCAACCACTTTTTCAGAGCGTTTGGCTCTGCCTAAAGATTTATGGGGCTCTCTTCTTTTAAAACAAATGAATAAAGGACCAAGCTGAGTGTTTTTCCACATATAAATGTCATAAATGCAATCACAAAACTTCACTGGAGTACCAGTGAGGGCTTGAGCCCCAGCTCAAATGTGCATCATATTAAAGTCCTTCTTGGGGACTCCAGACGCAAATTGCTTTCCAGCATCCAGAACCATTTGGAAATGCTTTAATCCTGAAACGAGGGGGTTTCTAATGGAAATGCTGACAGACCCTTCACTGTAGCAGCTGAAGCAGGCAGGGCTGTGATAATGAGCCCTGTATGTGTGCATGTGGAAAGCATGATGCTAGATTCAGAAAACAAGTTCTTCCACTGAACAGCCTGTGCTGAAAAAAAACCCCCATGCACTGTTTCAGCACAACGATACTTAAAACTGGCTTCGCTTATGCAAGAGCATGCTGGGAACAACCGTAGGCATTAACCCTGCATGTACTATACTTCCAAAACCAACAAGTCTTAATAGCACTTGTAATAAAACTGTAATTGTCTATAAATAGTGCTGTACTGAATAGCCACGACTAACAGTTTAAAATGCTGCATGTACCAATAGAGTTCTTTAATATTCACAAGTACGGCACAACCACATCTCCTCTCAGATTTTATACATTGTGGCCATGACCCTAAAAAATAGGTGATGCTTCATTTATTGCTCATGTCCCTGCATACAGCTGCTAATGCTAGTGACTGTGTGTGTTGTACTTGTATTTGGAAATCTCAGTGACCTTGGTCACACCAGGCTGAAGAAACCTGTCTTGTAAGCATGTGTCCAGGTGATTAATTTCAACATACAGGTTGCTTATAAGAGGGTAATTACTCACTTGTGCAAATGGCAGGATGGGTGCACTGACCTGTATTAGACACATTGTAGTGTACACCTCCCCATCGGTTCTTTTTCACTGTTAATCAGAGGGCTGAAAACCTTGCAACATTTAGACAGCTTGAGGTTGAAGGCTGAAATGTCACTTTTAAAAGAGGGTTAAAAAGGTCGCACAGCTGCAAATAATAATAGCCCAATGAAAATCAGATTCTTACTGCAGCCTACTTCAAGAATAACATTGAAACAGGAAACAAGCCTGCTTGATGTTTTTACCAGTATGGCAGTAAGATCACTGCTGAGTTTAAAAAGGGGCAGAGTGAGACAGAAAGGAGCATGTTTCTTGGTGGTAGATGTTGAAACTATATTTCTGATATAGAAAGGATGATCATGGGGCTCTGCAAAATCTCCTTGAGGAGCCTGAGGATGTGGGGTACTTCCCTCTGGATGCTGCTGAGAGGGAATGCAGTCAGTTTCTATGTTCTGAGGGGTTTTCTGCTTCTTTTGTTTTCTTTTTCTTTCTTTGTTCCTGCATTCCTTGCTGTGGGCTTCAGTTTTATTAATTATAATTAAAAATGTTTAGAAGTATCTCATGCAGAAATCAAGGAATAGAAGAAAATAATTGGCTTGATGCAGAACTTACTTGTTTCTCCTCCATGTCTCATGGCTTGGAGAAGCCTTTCTATGTTTCTTCTGCATTTTTGTTTATGTATTTTTCTAATTAGAATACCTTAACTTCTGAGCAGAGTGATATTTCAGGAGAGTGGCAGGCTACACCATTGTAGCCGATTTCCTCACTTACACATTCTGCCAATAAGGCTCTTTACGTGGTCGCAATAGAGCAATAAATGCTGACAGATGTTGTTAACATGTCTATTAAAATTCAGCCTCCTTTTCTGCTGCATAATGCACTCATGCCTATTGTTAATAATATCAGAACGAATGCTGACATATCAATATTAGTGCTTGCTTATATTTATAATCCTTGTTTGGTTCTTCGAAGAGGTCACAAAGTTGCAATAAATTAAGCTATTGGTAACAGAAGTAGAAAATTCAGGCGTGAGCAATTTTTTAACTTTTCAATCATCATAGATTTGCCTGATACTCTTTATGTACATTAATTGCAGGAGTCATATATAGTACCATGAGAGGTGCGCAAGTCTAACTTGAATTTTTAAGATCACAAAGGTTAATAAGCACTTTAATTTAGATGGAAAGGCTGCTTTGATTTATTTTTATTAGGTGAAGTCGAAATGCTGCCACTGGTTGCGTTACTTCCTTCATGTAGGCTGAACCACCTGCACATACTGTGGAAAAATGAGACATGGGTTGTGTGGCCCAGCAGTGCATGCGCTGTGTAAAGTGAACTATGTGCTAGAGGCAGTGTGCAACTGTCTATATCCTGAACTGAAGGATGGGAGCCACATGCCTGCCTCTTGAGAAGGATGCTGTGCAAACTGTGCTATGCACAACCAAAACACCTCTGTTGCTGAGCGCTCCCATCCTGCTGCAAACCTAGGGTGAGATCCTGTATTGCTTGTGCACAGAATCATAGAATCATGGAATAGTTAAGGTTGGAAAGGACCTTAAGAGCATTTAGTTCCAATCCCCCTGCCATGGGCAGGGACACCTCCCACTAAACCATGTCACCCAAGGCTCTGTCCAACCTGGCCTTGAACACTGCCAGGGATGGATCATTCACAGCTTCCCTGGGCAACCAATTCCAGTGCTTCACCACCCTTACAGTAAAGAGCTTCTTCCTTATATCCAATCTAAACTTCCCCTGTTTAAGTTTGAACCCATTACCCCTTGTCCTATCACTACACCTGCATCTGCAGCTCTTGCTAAGTTCATCAGGAATGGGGGATGCAGGAGGATCACACAGCCCAGATTTTCAGCTGCTTGTTTCTAGTCAACATTCAACCCTAAAGCTTGAATTACTGCCATAAGGTATCCAAGCACCAGACACCCTCTCAAAACGGTAGGCAGAAGGCAGCTTCTTTCACTCTCTATTGTAAGAAAGTCAGTAGTGCTACAGTCACAACTGCAGTGATAGCATCACATGTAAATATGAATTCTGTATGGTGCAATTTCTTTTGAAGGGCATTGTACTATCTGGTAGCACGTTATATAGGTCAGGTTATGCTAGAGAGTATCCTGGAGGGCACACATGATACAGCCATTCTGGATTATTACTTCTTTTCTTGGTTTTTTTTTTTTGAAGTTTAGTGTCTGCAAATTGCCTGCAAAGAATGATTCTCCTGGGAACCAGCAGTTGCTTGTACATTTGTGGTAAACTACTAGATGGTGAATCTGACACCTCAGAGCACTGTGAATAAAGCCCAAGTCCATGTTTTCCTGGAGTCAAGCCCCATGCTCAAGATTCTAGTCCTCATCGAGCATGTTATTTTGGTGCTTAGTCCATGCTTATCTACCTAGATAACCTTGAGAATCATTTATTTGTTATCAGAGCATGCACTAAGGGATTAAGGGACTAAAACTCAAGCTCAGGGCAGGGAGGGAAGTCTTAGACTTGCAGTACTCAATAAGAAAACAAACCTCAAATAATTCCTGGTAATGTTTTGAAATTCACTTGGACACTAGGGACCAGAATTGCTGTTATCTTGTTTTCTTTAACTGAGTCTCATCTGTTGTTCTGCTATTGAAAATGCAGTTGTCACTATCCCCTGAGGAGGGGAAAAAGGGGTAACAGAAACCTTTGGCAGTGCTTCAGTTGCAGGAGTAATTGAGATATCAGATAAAGCCTTTCATTATCCACACATAGCTTTTTTCCTCTCCTTTCTTTCTGTGAGAAGGTCTTTAGGAAAGACAACATTCCAGGGTCACATCCCATAAATAGAGGTGGATTTAAAAATCAAACTTAGCTGGAGGTTTTGGTTTTGTTTTTGCAGAGATTTGTTTGTTTAGTCAGTTATCTCTCTGCTGCTTGTGTTTCTTTCAGACAGGATAGCATAGTTCAGAGCATATTTATTGCTTCACCTCTGAAGAGCTCGTCTAAGCACAGTCTGGAACTGAAATAACTGAAATTAGAAGTAATTTAACACCTTTAGTTATTTTAGTATAAGACTTTATGCGAACATAGTCTTTCATTTCTGATTATGAGTATCCTATTTCAGTTTAACATAGCTGTAAGTTTAATCAAAACAGGATATGAATAGTCTTACAGGAGTGAATTGGTACAATTTTAGTTATTTCAGTTCTAGCCTTGTGTAGATAGATAGGTTAATCCTGACATAGGGTCTTTCTTGACATTTGACTGTATTTGCTGCAATAAATCACTTGTCTCAGGCCAGATGTTAGTAGAGATGTCCGCATCAAGAAAATCAGTTGAGGCTAATTATTGCCTTTAGAGGGTAGTGTCCTTGTGGAAGTTAAAGGGCAAATAAAAATAGAAATTCTTAATTTCTGGATGCTGCTTCTGGGAGTCAGCAGTCAGGTAAAGGGTGCTCTGTGCTCTGCTGCCTTTTTCTTTTTTCTTCTCTTCTCCTCTTCTCTTCTCCTTCCCTTCTCTTCTCCTTCCCTTCTCTTCTCCTTCCCTTCTCTTCTCCTTCCCTTCCCTTCCTTTCCCTTCCCTTCCCTTCCCTTCCCTTCCCTTCCCTTCCCTTCCCTTCCCTTCCCTTCCCTTCCCTTCCCTTCCCTTCCCTTCCCTTCCCTTCCCTTCCCTTCCCTTCCCTTCCCTTCCCTTCCCTTCCCCTTCCCTTCCCTTCCCTTCCCTCTCCTCTCTCCTCTCCTCTCCTCTCCTCTCCTCTCCTCTCCTCTCCTCTCCTCTCCTCTCCTCTCCTCTCCTCTCCTCTCCTCTCCTCTCCTCTCCTCTCCTCTCCTCTCCTCTCCTCTCCTTTTCTTTTTTCTTGTTTGCAGGTATTTGTAGCAACTCTTCTGAAATTAAAGCTTTTTGAACAAGTGTGGTGAGGATATTCCTGATAATAGGAAGTAACGAACTGTAGTTTTACAAAAACGACAACAGGGTCAAGTAATTTTAGCACTTGTCCTGCTGATTTTTTGTAGTTTTAAAACCAAGTTCTGCTTCCTCACCAAGGTATTTGTCTTTGTTTTATGAAAAAATAACACAGACACAGGCATTGGACTAAGTGGGGCTGCAGAGAGGCTGAATTTTAAGGGAATTTAGAGTCATAACGCAGAAGTCATATGTTATGCACTAAGGTAGGTCAGTTGCTATGTTCTAGCTTGTAAAGCCACTTGTACCAACAGGCTCAAAACATTTCTGAAAGAAGTAACTTTTTTATTTTACATCCTGAAATGTTACTAAAAATGATTTTGTTGATATTGGTTAGGGACACTGCCATAATATGGACACAAATTCAGCTGTGTTAATGTGTTCAGAGGGTGAATGTTTCCTCCTTGTGTTTCATTTGAGATCTGGGAGTTCTCCCCCAGGCTTTAGCACAAGCTTACAGGGCTGGAATTGCCATTGGGAAGCTGAAGTTTTAGGCAAAACTTCATTTTTCAAGCTCCTGAGGCTCTAGTTGACCTTTTAAAGGATGGGGACGAAGAGCTATCTTGTATGTATAGAGAGCATGTATGTAATGTGCTGAAGTTATTAATATCAAACAGTAAGATGAAAAACTTCAAAAAGTGGATTCTTTCTCAGAAGTAACCTAGCTGTCTGGTTTTAATGTTGTTCAGCAGGAACTGAAGGAGGAAAGGTAAAAACCCTTAATCTGAGATATTTCTGAGCAGACACGGTCTTATCTAGTAAAAACACTGAACATACGTTTTTTTTCTGAGGCAAATTTCTGCTGTGAAAGCCTAATAGGGTTTTTTTTTTCCTTCCTTCAAAGTAAGTATGTGCTCAGGAAGAAGTAATAAGAACTGAGACTGCAGGGAGCCTGCTGAATATTAGCAAATTTAGTACTCTAAGGATGAAAACTTTGTTTTGGTCTGTTTGGGGAGTTTGAAATCAAAGCGCAAACTGTGACAATTGCATGTTGCATGTATGTGTGAAGTTTAGAACATATATATTCATAGGTTCCCTTTCTTTCCCCCTCCCCCTTTTAACATGTAGATTTATGAGGAATCAAAGATGAACTTGGAGCAGGAGAGGCCTTTTGTCTGCAGTGCCCCAGGCTGCTCACAGGTGAGTGGAGTCAGCGGTGATATTAATTGAGTCCTCAGCACTAGCTCTGGCTTGTATAATGCCTCCTGATATATTAACACGTCTAATAATAATGTGTGTGTTGGGGTTTTTTTTCAAGTCTTCCCCCTTTCTCCCCCCCATTCCCTCCTTTACCCCACAAGATATTATTACAAAATATTTAAAGCAAATACAACAGATAGATAGTCAAAAGCGAGCTGGTAGAAGTGCTTCTCCAGCTGCCTCTGTGCCTTCCCTCATCCCCAGGCCTAATGTTTCAAGACAGATATTGCAAATTCTTTTAGTGGTTAGCAAGAGGGCAAGAGAGGACACACTAGACAGGGCACATTTGTTTGTCTTCTACTTAGATGTATGAAGGAATACAGTATGTTTCTTATTGGATGTGGTAACCCTCCTGCTTTTTTCTTTTTGTGTTTGTTTAAATACTTAAATACAATTCCTTATTAGCCTTTTTTTTTTCCTCTCTGACATCTCCTTACAAAATATTCTGTATAGAAAATGCAGCCTGTAGATAAATTCTGCCCCAGCATGTACATTTGGGATTCCTGTTGACTGGTGATCTGCCACGTGTCTCAAAGGCTATAATCTGACTTGTAACAGTAGATGTTTAATGATCTTAAAAACCTGAATTGACAAGGATTTACCTGCTAAGATTTTGAATTGGGATTTGTGTGTTGTTTCAATGATTTTGCAGTGGTGAGGGAAGTTTCCCCCCTGCAGCGATGAAGGTAGTTCCACATGTTGCACTTCTCTCCCTAATTCAGATAAGTGACGAGTTTGTGAGGAAAATCTTCAGGCAAGGGCTTCTTTGGGCTTTTTGCCACAGGCTTCCTATATGCATCTGATTCAAGTGATTTAGCCTACCCATTTCCCAGAGCCCTCCTCTCATAATGAGGGTAATATTTCCCTGCTTTAAATGTATGTTGGGAGTTTTCAGCTGGCTCATATTTTTACAAGACTTTAAGTTCTTCTGGTGGAATTATAGGTGGCTATTACTGGAGTTTAGATCCTGATTTTGCCAAGAGCTGAAATAAGGAAAGGGAGAAGCCCGAGGTCTGGTTAACAACTGTCCGAGAAGCTTTACATTAGAGTGCATCTTTTGGACTGTCCTTTTGATTGAGGATTTGTCACTTCAGATCTTGACATGCAGAATTAAACTTTCATCATTCTGTCACAGAGGTAGAATAAAAGTATCTGTGTTTTATAGTCAAGCTTTATTTACCTTTTTGTTGAGTCTTAAATCAAACTTCCACTCAAATCAGTGATCTTGGGTGTTTTGATGTCAGCTACTAATTTCCTCAATGGAGGAGAAGCTGATCCAAGTAAGTTCATTTAGGTGTTCAGAAAAGAGAATAGTTGTATGCTGGTACAATTCGGATAGACAAGAAGTGTAGGTGAAAATAATAATTTCTCATTTCAAGACATGACCTCTATTTATTGTAAATGAGGACTTGACAGAAATGCACAGTGTAGTGCTGCTATTGAGCTAAGCTGTCTGGTGGCTGGCTTCTCTATCAGCCAGTGCAGATGCGTACTGAGGGCTGAGGAAACTGACCTTCTGCACAGGGGAGAAAGTAGACTTGCAGAAAAGAGTCTGGGCCAGAGGAACAGCTTCTCCTCAGTTGCTCCATGCCGTCTTTTAAAGCTGTCTGATTTCACCCTGAAGACAGAGCGTGGCATCCGTGAAGGAAAAATCCATTTCCGCAAGAACAAAACATGGGTATTTTTCCCCCCTCACAATTTCATTGAGCAAGGTCTTTCACATATTCCTTTTGTTCTTAACATAAATTTCTAGTGCTGCATTTCTTCCAGATGAGTAAGCAATGAACCAGGATTTCACAGTGAGGAAAAGGTCTTTGGGATTTATTTATTTATTATTTTTTTTCCAGAGTATTCATTCCCATTATTTATGCTGCTTTGTCTATGGGCTTAGAGAGATTTTCAGAAGGTGTAACATACTGCAACTATTTATACTATAGCCACAAGCAAAGTCACTGAGCCAAGAACGTACTGTGTTGAAAGCATTAAGTCACTTTAACTCTGTTGTTGCCAGTTTTCTACAGCCTCACGTGTACCTGTTGCTTTAAGAAGCTGCTTTTAATTTTATTTTTTTTTCCCTTCAAGCTTTGGTTAATCAAGTTTTGGCCTTTTGCTACTCCTGAAAAAACCTTGCTAAATAAAAGTGTTACAGAGCAGAGGTCTGTATATGCACCTCCTGGTGAAGGAAACCTAACAGAACCAGTCTGCTCCCTGAGCCCAAGTGCTTGAACATTTATTCAAGCTTGTCTCTTTGTGTTATTTAAAAGAAGCTATTCATTGTTATCAGACTGTAAAACAAACTTAGCACACTGATTAGTTTCTTGCAAAGCACATCTCTTCACCTTCTCTGCTTGACAAAGGAAAAGAATTTCATTTAGTATCATAAAGGGTCATAAGTCGTTGTTATGTCCTGAGCACCGTTGCAGTGCCACTTTGAATTAAGTCAGAGTGTCAGAGGTTTCCAAAAGATGCATTTTGTCTGAATACTTTTGTGTAGGGAAAAGCTGGCTTATTTGATTATTTTTATTGCTGTTCAGCAGCTACAGATTGCAGAAAGACACAAAAGCAGAAAAATCCAGTAAAGTGATTTAAGATATGCTGCATTACTTTGCTTTTGCCGTGGGCTAAGAGCATATACAACAGCAGTTATCGCAGATCCTTAGGCACGTGGTGACTTGTGAGGCCGTGGTAGCTGGAGTGGGTGTTTGAGACCCTTAAGAATTCAAAACAACCTTTTCAGGCAAATGCATGACACCTTGCAGTTTGCAACCTCATAGAGCACTGCAGCAAATAAATTTCTAAGTAGAGTACAGTGATTTGTTGCCCGTGCTCACTTGCATTTTCAAATACTCTGTTCCTGGTGCCATTTGGACACATTGCTGGATACATTTCTTTCTCTCTCTCATTTTTAAATTCTGTCCAATGCCAAAAGTTTATTAGAGGATTAAATTCTTCTTTGTTTTTTTTTTCCTTTTTTTTCTCTCTTCCTCTCTCTCTCTCTCTGTTTGCCTGACAGCGTTTTCCAACAGAGGATCATCTGATGATTCACAGGCACAAACATGAAATGACTTTGAAGTTTCCTTCAATAAAAACAGATAATATGTTATCAGGTAAGAAGACATGAATTCAAGAGTCAAGATAACTATTTAGATGATGTTGAAAGCATGACTCCTACTGGAAAGCTACTGGCAAAATACCTCCAAGATTGGTTTTAAAAAGCCTCAACTCCAATCAAATAACAAGCAGAGATGGAATAAACTAGAACGCCTATCTCTGAACAAAAAGACAGTTGCCATTCTTACGTCTTCCCAAACCTTGGCATGAGAGGGAGAGAATTCTCATTGCTGAACCTCAGCCATGCTGGCAGCTCTATCACTGACTCCCGTGTCAACATGCCAGTGAAATATAGGCACTTAAGTGCATGTCACCTGGGACCCCAACAGTGAGCGTGTTAATGAAGTGCATTTGTACTGCTCCTACAAGACTAGCTACTTAAGTTTGACAGGCTCACTTCAGCAACTGTAATAGGCCACATCATATGAGACACCTTTATTGTGGCTTAAGACCTGCCCACTGTAAATAGCCATAACCAGAAAGGTTAACCAGTGGGTAATATCCAGTACTTTTCCCCTAAAGGTAACTAACTCTCTCTGCACTTCCCTCATTATACACAGAGGTTATTTGGTATTATGTGTGATTACATCTTTCAGTTTCTTATATAGGTTTTTCTTATATAATCTTTTCATGCTCTTTTCTGAGTAACCACACATTGGTGGCTTGCTGGCATTTGGAAAGTGCGGGGTAAAGTCAAGCTAGCCTTAATCTCACTGCTTCTCTCCTCTCCTATTCCTTTTTCTGTTGTATATTCTTTGGGCTATAGCAATGTATTATTAAGAATAATATCACTGGGATTTTTCAGGTTTCAAAGTAATTGTAGAAAAAACCTATGATGCAAATGTACGTATGTTAAACAGTGTTTGACGTTTATCTTTTGAAATGGGCTTCCTCAAGGTAAATTGTGCCATTTTCAGTGAAAATACACAATGACTAAAGGCTCTCCAGCAGACTAACTCTCTTATGGATAAACAACTTCTATTTTAGTTGAAATGATAATTGTGTATCAATGGCTTGCACATATTTGATTATTTTTTTTTTTTTAATTGGGACTTTAAGGACTACTGAGAAATCAAACAGACCTTGTCCCAGATAGAATTTATTTCTCTCTTACACTTATAAGTGCCATAGTGGACTAAGTTTAGAAAAGGACAGTACACAGCACATTGAAGAGTAGGGCTTGTAAATTGCCTGTGTGCCAGCTATGCCCACAGAATCCTGTGTTTGCAAGCACAAGTGAGAAAATGCTGCTCTCGTACTTGATCATGTCCTCTGTCAGTGAAACTGCTTGAGGACATCTATGCTGTGGGCACATTCACCCTGTGAAAGTGCTGGCTTTTGTTACAGCTTTCTGTTTGGTGAGGCTTTTGCTCGGGGGCAGTTTCTAAGGAATATATCCTGTCATCAGAAGTCCCCTGGGTGGAGTACTCTGTTTATGTTTGACAACTGGTATGATTTAGCTGTCCTGCTCATTCCAATGGGTTGCTTTCCCAGGCAAAAGGTTTTGACTGGCTTCCACCACTACGACCATTACTGGAGTCCCTAGACCCAGAGTTAACTAACTAAGTATAAAGAAATGCAGAATTTTGTGGCCAGAAAGGCTCCAAGATTGCTTCTGATGGATGTATTCTTTGTGCTTTGTGCATGACAATCTTCTGTAGTAATATGAGAGTAAAAAGCTGCAAGTACATCTGACTGTGATGGCTTGGAACCTGGTATCGCCATGCATTGATTTTTCTTTCTGTGTTTGTTTCGTGGATTTGTTTGGCCTTTTGCAGTCCTTAGTTTGGAAGCATCATGGATCATCTGCTCTCTGCAGGGAGACATTGAAAAATAGTTGTTTCATTACCCACCAAAACCCTGGGGAAATCTAAATACCTTAAAGTTTAAGATGTTTTATTCTTGGATTTCATAATGAAAAATTAATGATATATGGGGAAAAGAGACAGACTTTTCTCTTAGACATTTGTCTTCATGTCTTCCTTCTTGTTTTCTGCATTTTTGCTTATTCGACTTTATTTTCTTTTTATTTTTTTCTGTCATCAGTAGGTTCAAAGAATTGCAGCAGCAATTGCTCTGTAACAAACCAGGTGTTTTTTAACCCTCTTTTTGTTAGGCTGCCTAGCAGCCAGACTGTCTCCTTTTCTCCAGTATGTTGCATACTATCTTTTAATGTGTTGTATTTTATCCAGTCATTATTAGTAATTATGCAAAATAGTGGGCTGTATGCATTCAGGTGACCATTAGAATTATCTATGCTGTTTCCAGTCTGGAAGCAGCATAATATCAGTAATGTGTAACACACACTAAGCATGTCTTCTATAAACTATTATTGGAGGTAGGTGCTAGAACTGAGGGTCTGTTGGTCTTGTACCAGTGCCTTAGCAACTAAGCAAAATACTACTTTGGAAGTAGGAAATCATTTCTTGTGTGAAAGCTGTGTTGAGGTCTGAAATACCAATTTGTGAGAGGCAAAGTTATATCATATGTAAAGTTACATATTAAGTAGGGAGGGTTAATGTTTAATAAACATGATTCTGTAATCCGATTGAAACTATTGGTGTTATGCTGCTTTATCAGGTATTTTTATCCAAGAGTTCCCTTGTTATCAATTAGCTCCACTATATTTTCTTCCATTTTTTCATGCTTGCTGAAGAAGAATAAGTTTTATTACATCTGGTGACTCTAGAACTAACTCAGGTACTCCAGGTACCTACATACAATAAATAGCTTTCTGTTCTCTCTATAAATGGAAGGGAAGTCTGCCAAAGGCATTTCATTAAAATGCAAGTGATTTTTTGATTGGATAATTTGACATTACTTTTTTTTTCTCTTTTTTTTGAATTAATGTTATTTGTTCCTTTTTTTTGTGCATGGTTTTGTTGTTATTGTTGCTGTTGTTGTTTGCCTGTTAGAAAGTCTTGATATACGTATGGATAGAGAGTCACTGATGGTTTCCATTTCCATCTTTTCCTAGCCAAAAAAGAGATGTTTCAGATAACACAGAGTATCTTCTGTAAGTTTTGCATGCTAGTCATCATTGCAGGAAACTTAGTAGCTAGGTTGATGACATAAATGTAATCTTTTTGCTGTTGTACTAACTGAAGATTGCATTGCTTCGAAACTCTGTAATACCTTGTGTGTCAAAGCTTTTCTGTTTTAACACTGGAATAATGTGTTAATGCCTGTGGGACAGATTGCTCCTTCCAGGTAAGTACTAAAAGCCACATGGAACTGAACTTTGGGAGCTGCGGATATTGGAATTCCTGTGGTATCAAGTTTGGGAAGGGGTGATACCATACCATTGTTGGAGAGGGGGAAGTCCTTCCAAAAGTGCTGCTAGCAGATGCAGAATTATCTGTAAAGAAACTTTGTTTTTTCATGATACTATTTACTGAAATCCAAACCAATCTAGATTTTTGGTGGTAAAGCAGTGAAGATGATAGAAACATCCTTCTCTAGATGAAAAAGTATTGTGCTAAAAGTAGTGCAAATGTATTACTTTTCCCAGGCAATGCTTGTTTCAGTGAGGTAACATACATAATCCTTAGTTTGCTAGATTTTTTTACTTCTTGTGGTTTACTCAGGGAGGTTTATCTAGGCATGAATTTTGTGGAATGCAAAATGATTGGATATAAGGACAAATAATTTTGTTTGCTTTCTTGTTTGCTTCTAAAATGCAACTGGTCAGGTTCTGAGTAATCAGAAGACATTATGGATGTGTAGGACTCAGTAAGTGTAGCCCCAGAAGAAGTCCAACCAGCGCTTCAAACAACTCATCTTTAAGCTCCTTTGTGAGTCCGTGGGTGAGGGTAGTTCCACCAGGTACAATTAGGTGCACCTCTTATTCATCTCCTCTTCCATCACCTGCTTGAGGTGTTGTGACCTTGAGCTTCTCGGTGCACTTGGGTAGTAACCTGTCAAGTTAATAAAGAAATTCTCAGGGCATTCTTTTCTTTATTCCTTGGTTCTGCTTGATGGGCAGCCCTGCAAATGTCAGTGCTAGCCCTATTACTCTGCCTTTGTTTTCATTGTATGGAAGTATAACATGGGTAAGTATAGAACTTCAACAGAGCCCACAGCTGAACAAGCCAAATGCCTGTTATTACTGCACATCAGACTAAATTTTCTTTCGAAAGAAGAAGAATCAAGTTACACACTGTGGAGCTGTGCTGCTGGGTATCTTTTACTGAATTGGAATACTATTTTTCTTTTTTTTTTAAATCAGAGCTTATTTCACATAACTGTCCTTTGGTTCTCCAGGGAGTTTTAACTGGTATCATGCATTAAAGTTTGCTTTGAGGGATTAAATTCTAGGATCCAAGCTAGTTTTACAAAATGCATTCTAGATGATCCAAATAAACTCTTTATATAGCAAGCTAATGTTGCATTTCCTGAGCTGTTGTTTTCAAAGCAATATATTGAGATTAATTGTCCTTTCGGAGGCTATTACGTCTGTAATTACACCCCTACCTCCCCCCCCCCGAAGAAATTACAATTAAACCCCCATGCAATACCAATCATAATGAGTATATAATGGAATCCTTTTATTTTACTGAAGACTTCAAATTCCCATTGCCTTATGACATATTTTTCAATGGGCTTAGAAGATCAGGCATCACTTCAGACATTGAGGACAGGTTCTCAAAACAGTCAGCAGCCAAAATGCACTCAATATATCAGATTCTGGTCATAATCTGATTGCTGAGTGCTTTTGAAATCCTCTCTTATACAGTAGGTTAACTTGTGATCTGCACAGATGAGATCATTTGATCTTGCTCTGGGGCTTTTATGTTATCTATTTACATTATTGATGTTTATTTAAACTCAATGTTTCTTGCAGCCTTTCTGGACATGACTGTGTCATTAGAGAGGCAAATTATTTACCTAAATAATAGGCTGAAGAAAGTATATATTGCGTAGTCTGAAGCTTGACAGGTTCTGTATTCAGCCTGGTGCTAAAGGTGAGGTACATGTTAACTTCCTAAGTAATTGTCAGATGACACACTTTGACTTGGGAAGTGACAGCTGGCTAAAGGTAGATACTTCAAAGCATAGTAGCAGTTGGGGATGGAATGATTTTTACATGTTGAAGTACAGGACTGGGTTGGAAAGGTTGGTCAGTATAACAGACAGATACCTAGGGTTAACCCAGGCAGACCTTTATTCCAAGCTGCTCAGTCCAAAATGCAGCTTGTGACGTTAAAAGTGCTGGGTTGTATGGGTAACAGTATGCCTGCAGGACAGCTTCTTACAGTAACGTGTGTCCTCAGCAGGAATGCTGAGCACGGTGCTAGATATGTCTGAGTTTTGGTCCAGTTGGGTCTGGCATATTCAGTTGCTGAAGTACAACAAATCAGAGCCCTGTTCTCAGTGAGCCTGCAATAGTTGTGGGCGCTGGTGATAGCAACAAAAGGTTTGTTTGTACCAACAGGGAACAGTGAGGTCAGGCACAAGCTGTTGGAACTATTAATGCATTTTTAAGTGCTGAGAATTAGGAATATTTTATTAATTCTGGGAGACCTGAATATGCAACTTATGCTAGGGTCTCCTTTGTGATACTGTTCCCAGTTAAACCACAAAGGCTTGCCTAATCTAGGTTAAAGGATTACTGTGATGTTGAGAGTCATATATTCTGCTACCCCTTTGCTCACCTCCTGAAGGAGAATTAGTGTTTTGCAGAGGCAAGATAGTTGGTTTCCTGAGGAATAAAGAAAGCCCACTGAACTTGGTAGCCCTAAAGTCCTGAAATCAGCAAGTGTAGTGTATGTGCAGTATAACCACTGTAATATGTAAAGTCTCAATATATGAAAGTCTGGATCTTTATCAGTTCTGCTCTCATACAACACAGAAGTTCTGTGGTTGATGAAGGTGGTTTCTGTGGATGTTGAAGGATGAAGTATTTTAAAGTAGAAAGGCAGCTCTTGTTTTGCATCCTGCTTTGCTGGCTTCCAGCAGATCTGTGAATGGAGTTTGGGCCAGGTGGTTTGTGGTTGTGTTCCCTTCCCAACTGGGAGGAAAGGGGGGCTGCCTGTTTTAATGAAATCTTGTCAATTCCTGTCACTGCATTCTGCATCATAGAAACTACAGTAACCATATGGGGAGACTGAGGTAGCAATTTAAGGTCACCATGTCAATATGTAGGTGGTGTAAAAGGTGTCATTAATCTATCAGTGTTGATGCTTTTGGATAATAAAGTAGTGGATTGGAAAGAACATCTGTAGGCAACACATTTGATTATCTCAGACTGCTTTTAGTGCAGAAGATAAACTTTTACCATGTACAGAGAAAAGCTGATGAGGCCTTTGTGCTTTTGAAGTCACATTTGTGCTCTGGGTTGCTTGTTTTCACTGTTACTTCAATGAGATAATTTTTTTTTTTTTTTGTCTGTCTAACATTTGTGAAATAGATGCTGAACAGATCTGGAACTTCAGCTACCTGTGCCTGAGCACCACCTTGTTACCCATTAAGATGCTTCTGAGCTAATATAGCTGTTGTAGTAATGCTTGATTTCTGTATCAGCTGTGTACCTTGATGGAAAATAGCAAAACCTCATCTATGTTAGTGTATTCTCTTCTGCTCTGTCCCCAGATTTTCGACTCTGGAAAAAAAATAGGATTTTTGATTTCAGTGAAAGTGGTGCCATCAGCTTTTTTTATGAAAACCTGATTTCTCATTCTGGTGATGAAATTGATACCTTGCTTATTTGATATGGATATAACACTTCAAAAAAAAAATAAAACATTTCCTGTATTTGCCTCACATTCAAATACTAACAAACCCTTTATGTCCAGGGAGGCTTGGCAATGATTCTCTTGGTTTTCCTACAAGACAGTTCTGTTGTTCACTAAAGTAATATTTAATCCATTTTGGAAATCAAATGTATTTCTCCTGCTTTTTAGTGCACTTCATTTCCGGCACAAACTCCAGTCCAAAGGCCAAACACAACCCTGGTGTAAATCTACTGAGTTCAGTGAGGTTACCCTAGAGACTAGTTTGGCACTACTTTGTTTAGTATATGAACCTGCAAAGTGCTGAGTGTCCTCAGCTCCCATCAATGTCAGCACCTCATTGACTCAGCTCCTTGTGCTAAGTTCTGTCAAGATTTTTGGAAAGTCTTATGTTTCTGACTCTGGTAACACAGTAGTTAGCTGTGAAAACTAATAGATAAATATGTGTGCATTCCCAAACACTTAAGTTTTGTTTCCCTTAAGCTCACAAGTAGGATGCACAAGCCAAAAGAAATAAAGCAGAATTTTAACTTTAAGGCTTGCTTTTTATGTTGCATCAATATGTCCCATCAGGAATATAAATGCAAATGGGTGTATCTGCCTGTTGATTACTTGCAAAGCTCAAACCTGCAGGCCACACCTGACACAGGTGGTTTTATAATGAAGGAGGCTGATGTTCCCTATTAGTTTCCAAGTGAAAACTTCATTTCTGTTTGTATGCACTGCTTTTGCGCTGCCTTTTGTTTAGGGGTTGCTGTGTGTTTCTATGCTGCTCAAGGGAGAAACATTAGAACTTGACCCAGCTTAGCTAGGTGCAAGAAACCAACTTTTTCTTCTCAAACTCAATGAAATGGGAAGATAATGTTTTTTTTTCTGAGGTCAGAATTGGCCCAATATGGGCCACTGGGATTATTAGTATGACAGAGTTTTCATTCTGTAAAGAATGGATTTCAAACAATAGGTAGCTGTCATTGATTATGCAGAACATTATTTTTGGAGAGTGAATCCAGTCTTTCTATAAAATTAGGCACAAAGCAGCTTGAGTTGGAATAGGGGTTTGGGAAAAAGGAACCAACAGGTAAGAAAGAGTTTTTTATTATCTTTTTTTTTTTAAATGTGTGTAAAGTTGGTAGGATCACGTGGACTTTACCCTGCTTCTGGTAATATGGTTCTGTACTGTAATTTTGAGGGGGAGATGGGAAAGGTGAGGTGGAATAGTTAAGAACTTGCCTAAGAATGAATGGAGGTGCCTCAGTGCTGACCTTTCAGGAGTTCCCAAGTTTGGTCTTGAACTTTCACTTCCTGAAGAAGGACCAAGGTCATCACTGAAAATACAGTCCATAGAGCAATGTAGCTCATTTATCTGACAGGTTTTTGAAGAGGTGGGGGAAAACCTTGTGCTTTCTTGAGTCCCTGCTGCCTGTGGCGTTAGAGAATCCTGTCCTTCCCCACATTATTTCTGAGAAGGCAGAAGAGTTCCTAGAGATGAAGGCATGCATTAAAAATATTTTGACTCCAAATCTCATGGATTTTGTGTATTACACTTTCAGGTATAAAACACATAAGGATGCTTCTTTGTGGTCAAATTTTAACATTTCATAGGTTTTTCTAAATGTCATTTAATTCTTTCAAAAACTCAGAAGCAGATTTCTCACTGTGGCTAACTTCATGGGTTTTGCAAAGAATGTGTACGTTTGGGGTGGTTTTCAAGCACTTGAAGGTGTTAACTAATGTATATCTGCAGCAGTTACCTGTGTGCTGTGATGTAAATGTGCTTTGTGATACGCACTGCGCATTGTTTTGCATGCGCCTGTTATTGAAGGCTTATAAGCAATTATGATGACCACTTGTATACTTTAAGGTTATGCACTTGTGTTATGTGCCTTGTGAAGATCTGGCCTGTTGTCTTTCTGGTTGAATTATGAACAGTGCTGTGTGTTTTCAGACACTGCGGGCAAACACTGGCTGTCTGCAGTGCATTGTGTCGAAATTCAGTGTTGTGGGGTTTGTTTTGAATGACGGTGTGGTAGGGGTGGAGAGGTTAGCTAGAACCTCTTTTTCCCTGGAAGGCAATATAACTGTCTCCTCCTCTTTTTAGTATTAAATACCAATGATCATTTCTTGTCATATTCTCAGATCAGACTCCTACACCAACACGCTTTCTGAAGAACTGTGAGGAAGTGGGCCTCTTCAACGACATCGATTGCTCCCTAGAACACGAGTTTAGGAAGGCACAAGAAGAAGAGAACAACAAAAGGGTGAGTTTGAGCACACTGAACCTTTCCTCCTGTTTTTATATTCTTGAAATATTAAAGGGCATGTTTCAAGATCACTATCTGTGAAAGCAGATTGAGCTCTGCTACCTGATAGTAACCTTTTAGTTAGAAACTAGGTGGCACTATACGATGTGACATACTTTTTAAACTATTGAAACAGTTGACAAATATAAAACCCTCAAACCAGCAAAACCCCAGTGTTAGATTTCCAGAAGTGTGTAACTGTTTGCCAGGGTTTGATTCCAAGTCTCTGCTTTTAAGTAAACTGTAACACAAACCACACACCTCTTGAGGGAGAGGCTTGGGAAAATTATATCATCTTTGAAGTGAGGACTGCAGACTTGCTCAAATGCATTGCAGGGAAATGTGGAAAATGAAGGAGCATTTACTTAAGAAAAAAAAGGAGAAAAAAAGCTTTGCTCTTTCCTCTGCAACGTGATGGGGCCCTGGATTTATTTGTCATCATTACTGTTTCTGTATTTCTCATAAAGTATGTTGAAGGGAGAAACTAACTTGTAATACCTAGTAGATAATGTATCCCATTCCCAATTAGTATTCTTTTAGTTTCAGTATTTGTAATTTTTGTTTGAATGATATATTTATATGAGGTTAAGTGTACTCTTGTGCCCAAAGGTTGTTAAGGTATTTTGAGGGATCCCAAAGAGCTGTTAAAATTTTCAGGGAATTGTAAAACAGCTTAATGCACTATGGAGGCCAGCAAGAGCTAATGCATGAAATTTTAACTTTTCAAATAAGATCCAAAGTTCTGGTTGCTTTTAAGGAGTAAAACTCGAGTAATGTGCAACTTCCTACATCAGCATATTGCTCCCTGCAGCCCTCCAGTAACCTGCCCAATGCCTCCCCTTCACAACGTTCCCTTTGTGTTTCTGTTTTCCCCTCTCCCATTTCTGTGGCTCTTGGAAATTCCTGTGTAATGTGTCCCCTGCCATAGGAGTTCCCCAGTTATTGAACAGTGTGTTATTTGGCTTAGTTCTCACGGTAATCTCTATTTGTCTAATTTGAACATTAACCGGGATCACAGACTAGAAGTAGGAAAAGGCTGCTATGAAGCAGCTATGGTGCTCAAGCCAGAGGGGACTTTTTCTTAGCTTGCCTCAGCATTATTTTGCCTTTCAGGGTGTCTGTGCTTCTAATTGCAAGGGCTTCCTCTGTAGGTCCTATTTTTTATGGCTCCTGTATTGTCATTTCCTTTGCCTGTTGGTGATTGCTATCCAACTCAAAACTCATACATGTGAGGCATATGTGCTGCTGGGATTATGAAAGCCCTGGAGGTAGCAGCATTTAAAGATCTTGAGACCTGCAAAGTAAAGGCCAAGAGGGCTTTTTGGGAAAAAAGTAAAAGAGGTAAAGCTGGTTGCTGAGGTACAGAATGGGATGCAAGGCTTGTAAAAAGAAGGTGAGAAGGGAGTCTAAGAGTGGTTTGGCTTTGGCTTTATAAGGAACGGAGTCCAGGGCTACTTTATCTGTGGCTTGTAAGGAAAGAGGCTGGGAAAGGTAGAGGAGAAGAGGGGAGAAACAGCAGCATGGTATGCTGAACAAAGGAGTGTCCAAATGTGAGAGTCCAAGTTTTGGTCAAGGATTGGGAAAATAGCAGTGACTGCCCTCACAGCTTTGTGTGCAGGATGAATGTTAGGAAACAGCCGTGTAATGGGACAAGTGTGTCTAATTTGGGATTTAACTTGTTCAAACTTGTGTCTTATGTGCTGCAGTGGGGAGTCTTAGGCAGAGTCAAGGGGAACATTTCTGTACACTGCTACTTCTTCACAAATTAGAGGATTCCTAATCAGTTCTTTCTGCATGGTGTTTATTTTGCACAAGTGGGAGGTGAGGAGAAATCTACTGATGTAGACTTCTGCGCAGTTAGCCACAGATTGCAGTTCTTGATGTTGCAGAGTCCATTTCAGTTTACAAGTGGTCGCTGCATAATCTGATTAAAACCTAGACAAAGGCATCAAGTTTCCTGATAATTCCAGTTGTTTGTCAGTCTCTGGAAGCCTGATTCTGCCCTTCTCCTACCAGAGCCTGCAGCTGCCGCTGATGATCTCCAGAGAGCAAATGAGCGATGGCAGGGAGGGAAATCATAAAAAAAAAAAAAAAAGACGGGTGAAAAAAACCAAAAAGGGAGAAAGTTCGACTAGCTGACTAAGCTGTAATATTTGCTCTGTGTTTCCAATTAATCTGCTGTATGTTCATTCTTATGTTACCCACTGACTGTCAGATAGGAAAATGAAACGGGCCCCAGTAGGGCTTTACACAAATGCAAGAGACAAAGGCCATGACAGAAAGGGACTCCTCAAGCTGCAGCTATTACTAACAAAATGCTTCTAACAGCCTGTCCCTAGACTGTGAGTGCAATTTAGCTTTAGCCTGATGGACCTACTGGACCTACCAAGCCTCGCAGTCTAAGACTACCAAGCCTCACAGACTAAGGCTAGCTGCATGGAAATCTTACTCATGGCTCAGAAAAGTAATCCAAAAATATTTTTGGTTGTGTTAATTTTTCTGGACTCTGAAAGAAATACTTTTGTTTGTTTTAGTATATCGCTGTGGCTTAACACACAGCTTGATGCTGAAATCTTCTAACAGAAAAACACTCATTCTATTTTTTTTCCTCCTTGAGTCATCATTTGAAAACTCAAAGGATAAAGTTTAATTGGCTGCATTATTTCTTTCTTTTGTTCTTCTTCTTTTTTTCTTCTGAGCAGGACCTCATGGATAATCCATGAGAACTTGCTGTGATTAATCTGGTTATGTGAACTGGTGACATTCCAAATTAACTGTGAAGCACTGAGCGCACAGTTTCAGGAACACTGTGTGTACCTTTCCTTGTAAAGGTAGTATTGAGAGGAAAGCACTTGCATGGATACCCCAGCTGCTTATCTGGGAACAAATCACTTAACAACTTTATGCCATGTATGCTCATGTGTTAAGTGGGAGTACTCTGTCTTTCTGCCTTCCATACTTGATATGTCCTATGGTTGTAAACTCACGTGTCAAGGACCATCTCTTAAAATATATGTTGGCTAGCTTCTGCTTGGGGACTGAGTGGATGCAAGTAGTCATAATGCTGATTACTTCCAGGATCTAAATCGAAATGAGAAAAGTAAAGTTATAAATGGAAGTGAAATTGTCGGTTTGTTTGGCTCCTCTGTTGCCTCTACCATCAAATATTAGCTGCATACTTGCAGCTTTCTCATCAGTTTAAGAAAGTCCTACTCCTTAAATGCAAAGGATGCTATAGATCAGCAACAAGCATACTGATAAGCGTATGAGAAAGAGGCTTTTTGTATCCTCTTGATGGCACTCTTCCTGTCATAAGGATCTTATCTGCCAAATTCACCACCAAAATTAACACAGGTAAAAGCATACCTATATTATATTTCTATTTGGAAAGGTGTAAATATTACAGCTTTTATGAACTTGAGGCAGGCAGCAATTGGCAGCTTGGCCCTAGACAAAATCTGCACCCCAAATCAACAAGGCAGGTAGGGCTGCCAGATCAGATGACCATTTTAGCCTACTGGTTGCAGGTTTTAGGTTTACACTGCTGGGAGCATTAAGTGTCCAAAGCATCTGTAGTGGATTATAAATGCAAACGCATGACCTTTCCTGCTAGTGGATAGCCCCTGCTGTTGCATCTTGTTTTGAGCATTGAGGCTGAGAGGATAATGTCAAAGACGGGAAGGGTCAGGATCTGTTTGTGAATAACTAATTGGACCTGCTTCCTTAAAATGCGTGTAGCCTGACCTCCCTGCATGAAATGAGAAAGAGCGGAAATACACTCAATATAGCACTTAACAGTACTCTGAAATAGTTGAGTATTTTAAATGTGAGGCATTTTCTCATCAGATTCTGCTTATGCTAGTATTTGGATGCATCACTTTCTAAGGCTTATCCTGCAACTTTGAAATTTTCTAGCCAGCGCTCAGTGCTTCAAGATAGCATGTAAACTGTGCAAATGTGTCAGGGAAATGGCTATTCTCAATGCTTTTTGCGAGTTGTTCAGTGTCAGTTCAGGAAGCTCATGGCCAGCAATTCCTCTGTGTGGCTTAATATTCCTGATCTAAGTATACTATGCCACTGCAGGCACCTCGCTGCTAGAAAAACATCTGTGAATTGAAGTAGTCCAGTAAAAAAATAGAAGAAAAACAAATAAAGAGCATTTGGTGGTAGAATAAGTTCAGTCTACACAATGATCAAAAGCCTGAATATCCAGTCTAATTGTGTTAAACAAGGAATGAGCTACAGTCTGATGTGTATGTGAAAGGTATAAACTTGTCCTGAACTGAGTGACTCTGTGACTACCAGGAGAGAATTCTTGCAGATATTTTCTGAATGTCATAGCTCTGTGCTGTAGCCTGTGAGTATGGGTAAGATGGCCTAATTCAGGGCAAGATGGAAGTGACAGAATCTGTCTCTTGAGCAGTATAGTTTGGTGAAAAATGTAATGTGATTTCTGCACCTTGTGTACATTACGTAAAATTTAAACCTGTCCCACAGGTCTTCCCTTCTGCCTTCTAAAATGTTTGCAGAAAAACTATGATGGCTTTTGTTTAAGTGTTTTCTAAAAAGGAAATCTCTTACATTGCAACAAGGAGATAAAAAGTAAATCTGATGGAATAAGAATGCCCAATAAACATTTCTTCTGTTGCACAAACTTGGTAGGGTTTGCTGCTGTTTTTTTGAAGCTTAATCTAAATTAACCAACCAGAAAAGGGGCTGATACTGTTCAGTGATGTCACTGGGGGCAGAGGCAGGCCCTGGGGGGACATGCTGCTCTTTTGCAGAAGGTGCCATTTTGAAATCTTTTGACTTTTCCAGTAGGAGAAGTTGCAAGAGTTGTGTTGGTTGTATATCAGAAAACACTTCATATCTTGTTTTAATATGGTCCATCATTCCGTTAAAGCAGAAAGTTCATGCTTACATTTAATCATTGACAATACAGTAGCAGTGCAGTAAATGGGACTCTTGAACAGGGAAGAGCGATATGGTATCCGTATATGAAAAGAAAAAGATATCTGTATGTTGATAAGGCACATTGCACAAATGTTTGGATTTTAGAGGCTTGTAATGGTAATAGGCTATAAAGTAGTGTTGGCAACACACTCTATTGATGAAAGAGAAGAACAAGGATGGAGGGTTCATTTTGGTATTTGGCATGGCTGGTGGATATAAAATTCAAGACCGGCCATTTATGAAAGCCAGCTCTCTTCCCAAGGAGTGCACTCATCTGACTTATTCGCCCCTCACATGATTAGCGTGCACCACAGGGCCGTGCTTCAAGAATGTGTGCATTTTATGTCTAGTTTTGTAGTAATGCAGGACAGGACACCTGCAGATTGATTTCCTTTCAAGCATGGTCCTGTGGGAGGTGGTCTCAACGCAGCAGTGTGATAGTGTAGAACAGTATGACTTCTGAGTGTTCACCCTGCTTCTACAGCAATCAGTTTTCCCTTGTGAATACTCTGAAACCCTAGGGGGGTCATTGAGAAGAATGGTGTGGTGGTAGACATTTCAGAGGCAAGTGCTCTGAAACAGCTGAATTTCACTAGTGAAGTAATATAAATGAACAAATTTCTAAGCCTGTTCCTTGTGCACTTGTGGCTCAACTGACTATCTGTACAGCAGAAGAAAACAAAGACCTATCTTTGAATGCTTGATAATTTATTATTTAATTATGCAATCATAAATACACATATATGCATTCTCCCTGCATTTGTCTAAATATGACGTAAGGTAGTTCGTATTTTTTTCAAGTCAAAGGTCTCTCTGACTTCTTGTTCTTCCACCAAGATTGAGTATCTTATATGGTATATTGTAACAGATAAAAAATAAGACTAGGAATGATTTATGTTAATATAGTGCTTAGGGACCAGGGTACTGTGGTTGTAGGTATTGTAATAACTTCAAGCTGTCACTTTATCAATCAGTTTATCTGTTGTCAAGGTGACAGCTCAAAAGTCTTGAGATCAAAACCCAGAATATCACCCCACATCGAAATATTTCATTATAGTGCCTATACTCTAAATCATGGAATCATGGAATAGTTAGGGTTGGAAAGGACCTTAAGATCATCTAGTTCCAACCCCCCTGCCATGGGCAGGAACACCTCACACTAAACCATGTCACCCAAGACTCCATCCGACCTGGCCTTAAACACTGCCAGGGATATAACATCTGTATCTGTTAAGATGTGTGCATCTTCACAGCATAGCACTTCTTATGTGTTATGCATTAAAGTAATGTAAGAATACATTATAACTCTGTATCAGAGTTATTCCAGTGGGTTATTCTGAGGTTTTATATGCAGTAATTGCATCAGGTTATTGATCTGCTTTATGGGCTCACTGTTGCTTTATAAACCCCATTTTCCCTTCATAATTAGCTTCTGCAGCATTCCTATGGAGAAGTTAAATGCTTTGTCTCTTATTTTCTAAGGAAAAACAGGTTCTGCAGAACATTATTTTCCAAAGCTCCTTTGTAGTGAGACAGCAAGCTCTTGAAGGAATCGCACACATGGAATGAGAATTGCAGGGGAGCTGGGTGCTCTCCTCCGTTCTACCAAGCAAGCGTCTTTCTGTCTCTTTTGATTCCAAAATAAGTTCAGCAATGTGGCCTCAGAAGATTGATAGACACCTTCAAAAGCATTTTGGTGCCTTGCTCTCACTGAAATAAAGCAGAAGTGAATTGGTGGGCTACCATAAAGGATCTGGACTTAAGTGACGTGCTGAAAATTGCACAGGAAGTCTGTGGCAGAGCCTCGGATTGATTCCATATCTCCTCGGTCTCCGCATAGGGCATCCCACAAACCATGTGTGTTAAAGATTTATCAGCTGTTGTTCAGTGTTGCTAAAGACAGGAAGAATGCTCTCCTCCTCTCTCCAGATGGGTAGGCTTGCTAGATTTTAACTGCTTTTCTTGACTTGCAGAGCTCTGATGGTAGACATGTGGTGGCATGTTGTATTTTATATGGCAGTTCTGCAGTTGGCACTTCAGTCCCCTGACTTTGTGAGTCCTGTTTTGAGCATGTATCTGTGTCCAGACACTTAGTTGCCACACTGAACTGGGTTACAAAAGGGAATCTTTCTGCCTAATGTGCAGAAAATCTAGCAAGACAACAGAGTTCATATCATGACCTTGCAGAAATATTCAGAGGAATAGGCTTTAACCTAGGCTCGTTACTGACAGACAGTACAGTGTCTTACCCTCTGCTGGCAGGCAGGTCCGTCTTATCTTCTGTAGCAATGGACTGTGCTTGAATGGATTTATGGGTTTAGATCTTCATACTCTGAGAGAAGACCTGATTGGTTTTTTCAGCAGTAAGTGTCTAAGTCATGCAGAAAGTCAGTTCTTGAAGGCATACGTTTCTGATTGAGCTAACCCTCCCTAAGCATAATCCTTCCATGTTCTTCAGAATTCCAGCTGATGAATCATCCTGCAGAGCTTGGTCAGGACAGTCCACTTTCCTTCTGCTTTGTATTGCCTCTATCCCAAAGAAGTTGAGTCACCCTCTTGTAACATTTGGGGTTTTGTTATGTTTTGTGTATTTTGGCTACCCCTAAAAAAGGAGGCCTGCTTGGTTGCATTCTGACATTTCTTTCACAACCGCATGGCATAGTTGAGCATTTTGCCTTGTCTTCCTATGAATGTTTTCAGTGGCACAGCTTTCTTGTTGCCAGTTGGGATTTCAGCAGCATGGACTGGATGGCACATGATGAAGAGATAAAGCTTCCCTGTAGTGGCATTTTTATAAGGCTATCTCTTAAGTAAAGTCCCTAAATCTTGGCAATCTCTTTAGAGCATACACTCTGCTATAAAACATGAGCTCTTTGCTCCCCAGGGTGGACTGAAGCCTACATAGTTGGGTAGGTAATCAGATACTGCTGATATATTTCAGAGCAAGGTGCACTTTTACTTTATTTATGAAGATAGACATGCTGGTCGAGGGCTTAATCACAGCTGATAAATCATTTTAAGAAAGCCTATTAGAACCATATGCTGATTCTTTGTATTAATATGGTGTGTCTGTTTCCAGTCTAATAAGGCAGGGTCTCTTCCCCCTCTCCATTCCCCCTGCCTGGTGTGCGAACTATTTATCTGTTTAAATGATATTGCTTGCTTGGGGGCATTCTTCTCGTTGAGAGGTGTTGTTAATAAAGCAAGGTGAACAGAGGAGCAGGGGACTCTCACTCTCCAGAGTGAGCAAACCTGTGTGTTTTCAGTCACCTTTGCTGTGATGGAATTGCAGAGCAACGGTCCAAAAGCTGAGACAAGGAAACCTATCGCTTAAAGCCTAGAGAGCCATGGCATGGCCTTTCTGGCAGCATAAGGTTGTCATTTTGGCCCAGGTGGTTACAATCCCAAAGGCCGAGAGCTGCAAGGGGGTGAGTATGCTGACATGTCGGTTACCTCACCTTTCCCTCGCTTGGAGAGGGCTGCTGCAGGAACAGGTTCCATGGCCATCTAATGAGATCCACATTGGTGAAGTTATTCCATGCCAAGTCCTATTTATCATTAATTGGTGGGTTCACTTGCAGATCTTTCCTATTATTTGCTGATTATGCCCCTACACATTTTATTATCTTGCCAAAATTCAAATGTTAATAATTTCTTGATTTATTGTTTGTTTATAACTCTGTCTACTGCCCGAACGGATGTAGTTAGATTTCAAAACAGCAACAGCTCTTATGCTGACTGAGTTTCTTTCACATTTTGCACATGGCAGTCGTCTATTTATAAACCTCCATAGGGACTCCTAAACCTTTACAGTTGGGTTCCTCCCACTACTTCAGCCCCTTTTCTCCCTTGCTCCCCCAAGGCAAGTCTTGGTTTTTGGCATAAAGACAATGATGGTGATCGTTATGTGGAGAAAATGTCCACAAGCTATGAACTGTGAGTAAGGATTTTTAATTTGTACCTCAACCAAAATAAATTAGAAATTAGAGAGATCCAGGAGAGGAAGGGTATTTTCACCTTAAGGTGGGAGATCCTGATCTGAGTTACTGGTATTCTTTAGTCTTGCAAAAATACGAAACTGAAAAGCTAAAAACTTACTTTACATCAGTTGTGTGCACTCTGTAGCATAACTCGTTTCTAGTACTGTACAAAGTTATTGTATTTTTTAAAGCCCCAAACTTTGTTAAATTTGAAGTACTTCAGAGTAACAAAAGGAACAGTGGGGAAAGAAAGAAGCCAGAACAACTGAGTACATGCCGTGGCAGTTAATGAATGCTGGAGTTGGATGTATAGCTTCACGTATCTCTGGGGCAGCTTCATTGACTGTAATGGAATTTCAATTTTTAGCCTATTATAACTACGCAAAGATCTGAAGGGGGAAAAGTCTGCTTAGAGACTAGAAAAAAAACCCTATGGTGGTGAAGTGATATGAAATATCTGGGTACTTGTTTATCTCCTGATAATATATAAAAGTAGGGCCTTTAAAAAAAAACATGCTTGGGAGAAACAATTGTACATTTTAGCTTATTCTATTTGCTCTGTCACATGCTTCTCTACAGAAATTGCCATATCCACTCCTATCAAATAAATATAAACTTTCTTTCTTCCCTGAAATGTGAGTAAACCGTGTGTGGCTCGATCTGGTCCCTGGGAAGCAAACAGACATTAGTTCGCCATGTGAACGTTCATGTCAAAGTGCAGCTCTGCCAGCCAGTCTGGGGCTGGGTGGGGAGAGACACAGGGAGAATGAACTCAGTGTTACAAACTGTCTCTTTTGAATTTCTACAACCTATTAGTCACAGCAAGCTGCCCTTATTGATTTTGGTAAGAGAGGTCACTTTTAATCCTCTAAAGTGGAGAGAGCTGCATGCACTCTCCATAGCATGACATTAAAATTGACACAGCTCTGCATCAGTTCTATGGAAATGCCCTAAACCTAGATGGATTATTGCCTTTCCTTTCAATGGATACAAGCTGCTAACCAGAGCACACTAACCTAGATTAGGTGTAAAAGCTTTAAAATACTTGATAAGGAAAGCAGAGCTAAAATAATCTAGAAAACGTGTGAATACGTTAAAAAAGCTGCCCTTGCAGAAATAGGCCATTAGTCTTAAAAAAACTTTTTTTTTTTTTAAATTAAAAAGTCAACACAGAGGAGTTGATATTATCATATAAAAGAACACACAAAAGCTGACCTTACTCTATGATTGTGAGGAAAGCTTTATTCTGGCTGATGGCCCTTGCTAGTTTTGTTTGTGTTCTTTAGAGAACTAGATCTTTGAACGCAATTAGAATAGAATAGTCCGACTTGAATCTTAAGTGTGCATCAAAATAAATAGCAGAGGTGAACTCCCAGCAGTTTTCTTTTCATCTTTGTTATCCTTGCCCTGACCCGCTTTTCCTGCCTAATGATCATTTGTGGCATACCGTTATTAAGAGAAATCTTCTTGAAGGAGAAATGCACTTAATGGGCATAGGAAAATTATCGTGAGCCTGGAGAAGTTCTTGGTTGGTTTTGGTTTTGTTTTTTTTTTTTCTTTTCCCTTTGGAATTCAAGAAAATGACTACTGCCCCTTTTGATTTTATGCTTCATTTTATTTTGAAATTTGTTTGGGGGATTTTTTTTTTTTTTTTTGGTTGGTTGGTTGGCTTTGTTGTTTTTTTGCTTTTTCTGTGGGTCTCGGTAAAAATGTACAATGTAGTGTTTAGGGAAATTTGTTGGCTTGTCATGTAAGCCTTGTGTTCTCCCTTTTCATTACTTGTAGCTTGCTCCAGTATTTCTTATTAAAGGTTAGAAATTCCCCTTCTAAGTAAAAGACATCTGCAAAACGAAGTGCAGTAAAAACATTAAGGTACGATGTTAAACTCTAAGCTATGTAGCCTGCAAGTGCAGTGTGTGGGGTGATGGAGGTGCTTTACTTTCATGCCACATCACTTTTCAGTAAGCATTTTGTTTGTATAAAGGAGTTTTTCCTACCCCAGGTCAGACTTGGTGGGGCAAATGGAAAGGAAAATTCACACAAGAAGAGGAGGAAAAGTAGCACTGCTCTGACATGAATAAAACTGAGGAGGGGCTAGCATGAGGCAGTGGAAGTGAGAGAGAAACATAAATGAAAGAAAGAACAGCACTCACATGAAGCAGACATTAAAAAGGCTGTTCTTCGGTTTCTGAGAAGAGGGGCATTAAAATACTCCTGTGTTGTACTTGTTAGCAGAATTGCTTGAGCAGAGATAGAAGAGTGTGAAAAGTTCCATTTTGTTTTCTCCCCATCCCCCAACCCAAACAAATTGAGTTAGTTTTTCCTCTTAATGTTGAATTGAGATGTCAAGGGATGTGACTGTAGAAGAGGAGACATGAACATGCTCTGTTGATGCTGGGTATTAGAATAGATTTTTCCCTGAAAAAGAGGCAGAGTCACCATGGGTGCTGCTGTTTCTGCTTGCAGTGGTCTTCATAAAATGATATTTCTCTTATCACACTCCTGTCTTATCTCTGAGATCTATGTGTATGTCCCTTGGGATGTGAACATCTATATGTAAGGTCTGTTTCTCTAATGACAAAATTACCATAGTTCTCTTCCCACCTATGCTATTTTTTTGTTCCAGTGCAGTAAACTCATGCAACTGTAAATGCCAACATATACGTTTCAGAAAAACTATTAAGGGTATTACACCTCTGCACATAAGTTCTTATTTTGTGGATTATTGTTTGGCTGGATCTTTTTCAGGTACAGCTCTCTTATCCCAATTTCTTTTCTTTGCTTCATCCATCTCAGCCAGTTAAATGTGTATATAACTGATTTTCTGAAATGGGGCCAAAGTCCATGTACTTCAATAGCTCTTGAACATGTGGTTAACTTCAAGCATGTGTGTAGGGGTTTGCTGAATAGAGATAGTTTGCTGAATCAGGACTTCCTGACACTAAGATTTTAAATTGCAAACAATCTTCTCTTTTAATGTATTTTAATTACTGCCTCCTGTGGACTATAGGTAACTCTTGTTACTTGAGTCCTGCAGAAAGTTGTAGTTGGTTGAACAGTAATTTAAGGGTAAAATCAATCTTTCTGATACCCTGCTGTGACAACTATCTTTTTACTTCCTCTTAATAAATAACTTAATTATGTTACATGGAAAGGAATAATGATTGGAATTTCATGTGATAGTAAAAAATTATTTTTCTGGAGGAATTAAAAAGATCTGTTCCTCTTTTTCTTTTAAGTAATGTTGCAGCTTTTTTCTTTGTTTTTTTTTTTAATGAAATTTCTGTATTTTCTAAACAAAACATGGCACTAAAATGGGAGTATGTCATTAATGACTAAATAAACCTGAGGTACCTATTTAGTCTTTTGGATACATAAAATTGTGTCAGTTCCTGAGAAAGTACTTTTAAATAATGGTGAAAATATGTGGTTTTTGCATATATATAAAAAAACTTAAAACAAACAATCAAAAAATCCCCACCCCAGAACAAACAATCCACTCACTCCCCCAAAACAAAAAACAAAACAACTAAAGTCCCTGACAACAAACCCCCAATAGAAATAAAGTTGCCTTTCTCATTCACTTACATCTTTCCATATGGATGGATAAATGGGATAGCATTTCTTGTCCTGTGTTGTTTTGGTTTTCTATATCCTGAATCACAGGTAGGGTGGGCTGGAAAGTAGGTTCCACAGAGCAAAGGCATCTGTTGGAAGATGTAAGCAAGGGGAAAGAGGCAGTGAGGGAAATGTTCCTTTCAAAATCTATCTTAATGTGTGTCTATGCTTTTGGTGATGGTGTGCTCAAGTTGTCTTCTACAGACAGGGAAGAAAACCCGTCTATTATACTATTGTAGTTGATGCACTTAATACAGTGTTTAAAAACAAAGTACTCTTCACTTGTTTTTATGTAAGGTGGTAAGACTTAAAAATATAATTGGGCTTTCCCCTTCTTTTCTTACTATCCTTCAATATTCATTTCCACACATTCCATCTTCAAAACAGCTAATCTGTGTCCCCTTCTTGAATAGCGTTATCCTGACAACAGAAGCAGTGAAAAGAGCCGAGACTGCAGGACTTCTAACAATGCCGGAGGGCCTCAGGAATAGGAATGCCCTGAAAAAAATGTGCTCCCTTCCAGCTGCCCTTCATATTGTTGTCTCCCTATCCAATTTACTAGAGAATTTCCCACTGGCTCTTGGCTCATTCCCAAATGAGAATGTAATCTTTTAAAGATTACACTGCATAATGGAGGGACAAGGAGCTCTTTATTAACTGGGATGGGGAGTCACTTGCTATTAGGCAAGAGAGAGGGATGGGCTGGAGTAGAGATTGTTGATCTCTGCTTTCTGCACCTTCTTGTCTCCTCATTGATAGGTTGGGAGTGGAAAACCACTACAGCTGCACTGTAGCAAAATAAATAATCGAATATAGGTTATGATTATGGCAATTACTTTTATAACGTGAGGGATTATACCATAACTATTATATTGCCAAGAAGATTAAATTACTAACCTAATACCACAGCATGTTTTCCAAGAAAATAAAAACCCCTCTGCTTGTTCCAGAGTTGATGCATTCAAAGACTACCAATACGGTGTGAAAGCGCTGCGCACCTAAAGAAACTCAAGTGCTGTCTGTACAGAATTGTCTGGATCAGACCCCTGCTGCTTCAACTTCCATGAGGTGTGCCAGACAGACACCCTCTCCCTTTCTGGGATGTAAAGCAGTATGGTACTCTGGTAATTTTAAGTGCTCCCTCTCTCTCCTGTCAAGCAGATAAGCCTCTGCCAGTAATAGTTAAAAAAAAAGGAAAAAAAAAAAAAAGGAATAACCAGAAGTTATACTTTCAATGGAGAAATTCTAAAAACTTCACAAAGGGACCAAATCTGCTCATGTAAACCTACTCAACTGATTGGAAAGCTTAAGCTTCACATTTTCATACTATGTTCTTCTTTTACGGAATTGTTTGAAAGTGTTTTAATAGAGGCTATCTCTATGTAAAATGAGGTAATCTTAGGTCACCTCTGGTATGAGGTCAGTTTTGCTGCAGTTGTTGGAGTCTGCAGTGTGATTTCCCTACCCCATTCATAGCAAAGTCATAGATGAAACTTTGTCATACAGACAGGAGAGATATAACCATTGTTTATGGTAGGAGTATAAGCTAAGTCGATTATGCAGGAAGAGCAGTTTCCTTTTGTTCATCAACTGGAAAAAGAGTAAATTTTATATTTTGGAGACTTCAGAAACACACGTTGATCATTGCCAGGAAATTAACTGGCTTCATGAACGAGCCAGTTCTGATCCTGAAGGGAAATGTAGGTGAGCAATATAATTCTATAAATATTTTTTTATTAATTTTTGTATGTTATCTACTGAGTGATATCTTAAGCAGTTGATTTCATTTTTGTTGTATGTGCATTTAAGTCTTCTCACACTGTTGTGCCTTTTGAAAATACCTGTTATCACACGAAGCTATTTGATCCATTTGGAAAGTCTGAACATGCATTCGTAAATCACCCTTTTCTTCCATTTCTAGTGAAGAACTGGATATCAAATTGAAGTCAAACGAGTATGTTACTGTTGGTTTTGATAGGATAAGAAACTTCTGAATGGCAGACTATACCTTATTTTATCTTTAATTGCTTTCCTCTGAGTCTTTAGTGTACAGAAAAAGAAATGAGTCTGAATTCATGTGGCATCTTTGACTTGTATGTTGCAGATCTGACTGGTGCCACACACAAACTCTTTGCCTCCATGACACAGACTCTTTCCTTCTTGACCTTGCTATTTGTTTAAATTTGAAAGAGTCACCTTAGGCTAAAGGTGCTCTCAGTTTCCTTCTGGGATTGAGAGCACTGGGCGCTGTTAAGAGGTTGGTATAGAAAGCTGGTTTTGTAATTTCCTGTGGTGTCTGACTCGGCTAACAAGGTTGTGCCTCAATTTGCTAACAGCAGAGTGTCCTTTTGTCAGATGAGAGTATCTTTCCATTCCCTCCCTTGTCTTATATCACTTTCAGACACTGTCGCTACATTCCCAGTGAAACATACTGTATTAATCTCCTCCGAGGGCTTTTTAGTTTTGTCCCTGGTGCATTAGTTCCTCACTGGTAGGAAGAGTTGCACAAGGAATCATCTTATTTTCTTGTCTCCTATGCCCAGGGCATCTTGTTAAGTCTTTGGTTGCTGCTTGTTTTTAGAAAGAAGGTCTGTGTAGGTTTATTGCACATCTGCCAGTAGTTTGCAAAATACTAGATCCTCGTAGTGACATATGTGCCCACCAGGCAAGTGTTACCTTTCACAGCCTGCGCAGGGGGAATCATAACCCATAGAAAGGGGCCAACGAGATGCGTGAGGGCCATACCTCAAGCTGTCACAGGAGTTTCACCAGTTCTTGCTCTTTGCTGGCTTTCTTGACCTCTGTGCACCACGTGTGTAAGCACCTTTTTAAAAGTCAGACCGTGGCTCAGGGCATTAACTGCAGGCAGTAGCGCAACATGATCTGCTGGAAATTGTAAAGTCAGCGACACAGATTTGTGTGGACTTCTGTGTGTGCCCTCTCACTGTTAATAGGTAATAAACCACTAACATTTCGGTGTGATGGGGGGTTTCTGGTGTGACTCTGTGTTTAACTGCCTTAAATACACAGGTGTAAAATTTTTGGAGTTATGTGTGAAGTACTGGAATACCACCTACAGATACTGGTATGTTCATAAGGCTTTACAGTAAAGCTTGGGTGGTTTTCTTGATGATGCTGATGATGGAGCATAAACTTGATTAAATATTATTGTTTTCTTTATTTTCTACAAACAACTCAGTGGAATCATTTTTAGAGCCAATGAGAAAATTCTGAAGACCACCTCATAAGCCACGTTTTTGAATTGTTCCTGTTTTCCTGCTGACCTGTAACTTCCCCATTTTCTTAGCACTTTGAAATCTTTCTGCATTTTTATGTCAGTTTCTCCATCACTTGATGTTGAAATCAGTTTCAAAACTACAGCCAGAGCTTTTGTTTGCCAAAATATTTAGCTTTTAGTTTAGCCTGGCCTTAGATGAGCACATCTGACTTCAAGTAGCCTAACAAGTTAGCTTCTTTTTTATCTCCTCTGACATGCAACTGTCCATGCTAATACCCTTAGCTTGCCCTAAATATTACAGAGGGAGAAAAGCACGTAAAGGTCATTATCGTGGTTTACTTGATGGACAGTAGTTTATTATAAACTGCTGTGACTCAATACGCAATCGTTTTTGATACTCCGTTTATCATATCTCAACTGCAAGATGTTAGGCAAGCATCTGATCTTTCCAGCAGTTGGAAGACCCATGTCTCGTGATGAGCTTTTTCATGATACAGTATGGACTGTAAACTGCTCATATGAAGCATGCTAATTGCTGCATGCTATTTCTGTAAAAGACCAATGTTTTGATCCTATCTGTAAGTAATACTGTAGTAGTGCACATAACTCCTAAATTATGGGTTGTATTTTTACGTTGAATCTTTTCAGCTGGATGATTTTTTGTTGCTTTAAAATAATAGGTACTTCTGTAATACATGAGTATAGCATAGAAAACTATTGCAGTTCCTTTCTGTGATTTTGTTGCTTGATATAGTGGCATGGCACTAACATCTAACAAGCGAATACATTCCTGTGGTGTTTTCAAAAGCATATGAGAAACCATATGTTTTCATAGGAAAACAGCTGTTACTAAGCATATGCTTTCTTAGATAGAGTGACAGTTATTAAAAGGGCAAGGTAAGACCCTGACTTGTCTTTTAAGTTGAATAAAGCTGGCAATAACTGTTGCTTTGAGTGTGCAGTGGTGGTGCGTGTAGATATTGCCATGTAGAGTTGTAACTGGAAGGAAAGAGAGAGATTAACGTCTATAGTCTGCAGCTTGGAAGAGACAATATAAATCTCTGTCTTGCTTTGAGCTGTGAATGCCTCTGTAGGAGTTATAGTAACAGACAAATTAGCATAATGTAATTGGCTGGCAAGGTCAGCCCCTCTCCAGGAGCATTAGCAATGTTTACTGTAAGAAGAGACAGACCAAGTATTGTAGGGTAGTACGCTGTCTGTCCTTTTTGAAGGAAGAATAATCATTTTGGGCTCCCTACATCACAGACTCTTTACCATATCTTATTAAAATTCAGGCTATCGTATTTCTGCCTTAAAGCAAATCAGCTAAAAGAACAACAAAGAATGTTCTCTGCTATCACACAAATCTTTATTCAATTTTTTTTTGCTTTCAAGGCTATTTAGTTTATATCCAGTTTACACATCTCTCTTTCTTTCTTCTTGCTTTCTCTTTCTTTCTTCTTGCTTTGCTTTCTCTCTTTCCTTTTCTCTGCTGAATTGCTTTTCTAAGAATGCTAAACTTACATACTGATCCCTGCCAATACCCACTAAATCTGGGAGGATTAAGATTTCTGGTTTTACTACATGGGACACAATTAGTAATTCCAGACAAACTCATCAGCTTCCTTGTTTGGATCTCCTAAACGTGTGAAACTTTGGGCAAAATTCTGGGCCAGCTCTAGCAATCCAGACTCACTGGGTTTAGTTCTGCAGACTTTCTCCAGAAATGTGAGGTGATGTCCCACCTTTTGAAAGAGACCTTGCACTGGGTCACACACAGCACTGGTGTTCAGCCTTTGATCTTCAATCTGACAATCTGTGCCAAGTATTTGAAATGAGTTTAAGCATTCAGTTACATGATGTTTGAGAAGCGGCTTTCAGAATATCACAGGGAATGCACTGCCTTTTCCTATATATCACCAGGAATAGTGAAGGTTATGCTATTTAACAGCTATCTTCAGCGTATGTCTTTAGAATACTGTTTATGACCAGCTGTTGCCACTCTAATTTTCCTAGAGAACTGGCAAACAGGCTAAAACATGCACAGAATCACCTTTGGAGCACAATCTTGCTAGAAAACCTATTTCCTTGTGCTTAGACGGTGTGATCTAGTGGATTTCCAAAACACAGTCCTTTCTGTGATCATCTTCTGGTGAAGAAAAAACAGGCAGCAATTCCTGGACTCCACAACAGCTGTATTTTTTGAGTGTTGTGAAATGATTATAGCTTCCAACTGAACTGTAAGTTGGGTGGGTTTAAAGAGAGCAATGTAATTTTGTTCAAGAGTAATATGGTCTCCTTTAATGCTGATACCTTATTAGATAGCTGCTTTTGAGAACACAATTGTGGTACTGCTTGTCCCAGGCTGGCATTCCCCATCATCTCCTCTGTCCCTCAGCCTTCAGGTATCAAGTTGCTTTGGTTGTAGTCATCCCACTGACATCCACTTTCTGGGCAAAAGCTGCTGTGTGGAGGTGAGTGCTGAGAATAACTGTTCTCCATGTGCAGCTAGACTGCTCCTCAAGGATGCATGCCTGCCTTGTTTCATTAATGGCTCGGCTGAGGGTGTTTAGTCTGGAGAAGAGAAGGGTCAGCAGGGACCTTATTGCTCCTTACAACTACTGAAAAGAGTGGGGGTCTGTTTCTTCTCCCAAGTAACAAGTGGTAGGACAAGAAATAATGGCCTCAAGCTGCACCAGGGGAGGTTTAGACTCAATATTAGCAAAAATTCCTTCACAGAGAAGGTAGTCAGGTATTGGAACAGCTGCCCAGGGAAATGGTGGAATCACTGTCAATGGAAGTGTTCAAAAACCATGTATATGAGGCCCTTAGTGACATGGTTTAGTGGTGGTCTTGGCAGTGCTGGAGTCAAGGTTGGACTTGATCTTAAAGGTCTTTTCCAACATAGTTGATTCTGTGATTCTATGATCTTGATTATTACGATCTCTTGTAATTTCTGTGAGGTTGAAATTCAAATGCATGCTACTCTGAAGCCCCATGAGATTGTTCTCTCACCTAAGAGGCTCCTCTGCTCTGTCACTGCTGTATTATATTACCTTTCCAGGTATACTGTGTTGTCTCCAAAAACTATTCTCTTGTCAGATCCCAGCACTTTGTAGTTGTTGAAGGTACTCATCCTATTTTAGATGTAAAGCAGAAGAATGCAAAATAATTTGCTCCAAGTCATGCAGTGGGGAAAAGGATGGCTATGCAGTTCCTGGTGTGTCTGACCTGCAGAACACCTTTGGAGTCCAAGTGGTTATATTTCTGACCTTTTCTGCTTTCCCAGTCCTGGGAAACTGTATGTCCCAACTTCACACCAGCTTGCTTACTTCATTTATTTTCTATTAACAGCAGCTTTTCTTTCAACTATCCCCAGCAAGCTGTTCTTCAAGACCAAAGTCATGCCCTCATCAATGGATGGTCAATTCTGTTTTTTGCCTGGGGACCACTACTGCTTTCTTTTTCTTCCAAGCGTCTCGATAGCGTTTTTTCCTGCCTGTCTGCCACTTGCTGAAATCTGCTGAAAGCAGAGATGGACAAGGGCAGAATCTTTGAGGATTCAGAGAACATTTTCTTATAATACCTCTTTGTAACCTTTGCTGTACTCACTGGAAGTGAACTTTTCCTAGCTGGAAGTGTATTTAACCTTTTTTGCCTTGTATGTAGACAATCTGTTTGCCTTCTAAACCTTAACATTTTAAACTCTATGGCTACAAAGATTATTAATTTTGTCTGAATGCTTCCAACTGATGAACCTAGTTTTCTGAGTTCTTTCAGTCCAAGATCTAGATTAACCTAGCTCTCCTCTCCCAAAACATCAACCTACAATTGACTGAAACAACTGTGAATACTGTGAAACTGCACGTTTACCTTTGTGATCACTTCCCAGGAAGTTTGGTGAATTAACTTGATGACAGCTTGATGCTTTGGTATGCTTCCATGTATGAGCTTTGCTGACCAAAACTGTTTTCCTACCAGTTCAGTTGTCAACTTGCTCCATTGATTTGACCTATGATCCCTTGTATGTAGCAAATGGTATGCCTGGGTGCTTTCTGAGATCATGGTTGGCCTTGACTCCTCAATAGTTCCCAGCATTTTGTTTTAGTCCCCTGTATTGCTAGCCAGCCTGGCCCAACATTGTTGCAGTCAGTTGGGGTTAAAAGAATATTTAGGAAATGCATTTTATTACCAGGGTAGCAGCATTTCCACTTGACTTCTTAGCAGAAAAGTTAAGCCTGCTGGTTTTCTGCTTGAAACTGCCTGAATGGAAAATCACTGGCTGTTTTGTTGCTACCATCTATGCTGTCCTTTACCAACTGCTCTAAAAAATATTCTGGTCATTGAACGCAGTCAAGCAGCCATTGCTGTAACTCATGCATGATGCCCATAACTTATGCCAGTGAAATCAATGATGAAAATTTCAAAGAAGCTTTAAATGAAATATAACAAATTTAAGTGCCAAAGCGCTGTCTCTGTGAGTTTGCTATTAACAGATTATAAATGGTTTGCATAATGTTGAAAAGCCCAGTGCCTTCAGTTAGCAGTATCAAAGGCTTGTTTAAAGCAATTCCTGGAGGATTGCCGCCCTCTCCCCCCAGCTTTCTGTTTCATGATGGATAAAAACAAAACTCTTCACAATAAAGAAAGGAAAGCCAGGTTTTCAACTACCCCATGACTGGCCTCCAGATCTGGCAGCTGCTTTTGGATGTCTAATTGCTTGTCCTGCAAAAGTTGACATGCACCTACTTTGAGAAGGCTCTTTGAGTACCCACTTTGTACATGCATTCTGTCCAACTTGACAAAATGAAATGATAGTGCTGGAAAAAAATCATGGTAGAGCTTACAATTATATTTGGGTTTTGTTTGCATCTGTTTTGTTTAATAAAGTTTTCTGGTTTTATAAATTCATGGATAAGTATTAGATGCAGAGAAACAGTGCAAAATAATGTCTAAGATACTGACCTGCGAGAAAAAGCCCTTCCATTTAGTCTTGATTTTTGGCTACACAAATCACTTTCTCTCTTTTAATTCCTTTCCCTTTCCTTGCTTTGTCTCCAGACTCTAAGGCTTGTGGGCAAGTGTAGCCCATCAATGTGTCTATACAGATTTTAGCACAATAAGGCCTTGATTTCAACTGAGGCCTCTAGGAATTACACCTAGTAAGTATACTGGCAAATCTCTTTTCTTCCTTTTCAAGTTTCTTACTAGCGCTTCTCCATTTGGAATTCATGGCAAGCTCCCTTGTTTGCAGCAATCTAATGGGACCATAATTGGGTCCCCAAGATAACATTACAGATATAAGCCAGTTTTTCCTTAGACAAAGTTCTATGGAGAATGTATTTTCTGACAAACATGCTTTTTATAAAAGGGTTTGTTGTTTTGTGTTTATTGGTGTTCCATCTGCTCTAGAGAATACACTTGAGAGAAACTAGCTCCAGCATGGCATATAATGTTTCATTAGCAGGCATAACCTTGTTTATTTGCTTTTTTAAATTGTATTTAGAAAAGGAAATCAGTTTGCACCATTGACATGCTGCCAGGTTCCTGTTTATAAATGTCACAATAGGCAACTTGGAAGAAATGAAAAAGTCAGTTTATGGCTTTTGCATAAAGTACGACAGAACTGGGTAGAGGCAGGCAGCCGGTTGTGCTCCCCCTGTTTTGCAGCCTCCCAATTAGCAAGACGTAGTGTGGCGTTAGCAGTGCAAAACACCCTGAGTGACCCCAACTGGGTTATGCACACTCAATGTTACTGACATTTATTTGAACAGAAGAGGCTCTTTGTGCTATGTTTCTTAAATGGCTATCTTGGGCAAGTAATTGTGTATGAAACAAGCAACCCTGAGGAAAATGGAAGATATCTATAGGAAACTTCAGGACATAAGCATAAGCATGCAATCTGATGTCATCTTTTCCAGTAGAAAAGCTATTTCCTTTCAAACTCTGGTGAGATCAGTCTCACAAAATTTTCTTTTGCTTTAAAATACATTCCATGCATCTCCTTTATATCACTTTTTTTCCTTTCCCCTAGTAAATGGTTTATCGTGGGTACATCTGCTACCATATATTACTTACTGTGTATTTAAAGAAGGCTTCATATGTCAAAAGCATAGTCTGAACAGACGTACAGAAAAGGGCATAAGGAGGGTAGTGAGGGAAGAGGGGAGGGAATAGTGGAAGACAAGGGTCATCTTTCAGTATTCATTTCTACTGATAATTAGAGGGCACCACTGAACGTCTGTAATTAGATCATGTCACAAAAATTAAGATAAAAGACCAAAAATTCTAAACCTCTTGCATTTCATTCATAGTATCAAAGAAGTCGGAGCATTTGCTTAGACCAGCAGCCGAAGTGGAGGACAGGCAGGGAGGCTTAACTTGCCCCTGGAAGAGGTTCATGTGCAGTGTCCCCAGAAGATGGGAGGAAAAGTCCAGGGGAGATGACTGTGCACTCTGGGTACCCAAGGGGCAGAGGCCAGGTGGAAGCATGTCAAAGTGCCTGTGTTGTGAAGATTTTGTGCAGGGCTATCACCCTTCAGGCAGTGGCCTTAAGAGGATTAGTAGGGCTTAAATGGGTTCTTGGGACTTCGCGTTATAGTAGTGACTGCTGCAGCCTTGAGATGGCTTATAGCTGGCTTAGCACTTCATATGTCTCTCCTGTGTCTTGTGCCATGCTTCTTAGCAGCAGTGTGTTGTTTGCTGGAGATTAACGGATTTGGGGTTTCATTTGCATCATTCAGTGTATCTCAGACACTCTTTCTGATAACACAGTAACAGCTATTGACAGAAAACAGGATAAAAGGATTGATGAGGTCTTTTCTTTTTGTTTGTGCCTCCTCACATCAGCTAGCATGTCTACATATAAGACTAATTAATCCTAACTGAAAACAAAAGGAATTTTCTCTGCATGTTTCAGCATAGATATTTAGGGTAAAATTTTGCAAAGCTCCTGCCAGCCCCACTACACAAGTCTGATCTATTAATTAACAGTAATTATTCACTAGGGCTCCAGAAGACTGAAGACATTTTAATAAAAGGACCGGGGCTACTGAAGCCCGTAGATACCTTCAGAAATGTTATCTTTTTGTCAAGAAATTCAGAAATTCTAGACACGGTGCTCTGAAATGATATTTGGGTGGCAGTTGAACTCTGGTCTGTGAACTGCTGGTGGTCGCAAAGCTGTGGTAAGTCATCTGCAGCTGGTCTGTGGAACCATCTTGCCTTAATTACACAATTTATGATAAGAGCACAGAGTGCTCTGTGAGAAATTCAGAGGGTTGACAGAGGTCTGTGATCCAAAAAATTGGAAACCAGTGGTCGAGACTGATAAGTACAGATTCAAAGCTTTATGATTTCTGTAAAAGCAGCGTTTCCCTTCTTCCCCTATCTGCCTATCATTACTTGTCATTTTTGAGTAAGGAGTTTAATGTTTCTTTCTTTATGTTTCTACCCCTAAGGAGATCAGGTTGATAACACTTGATTGAGCAGTGGTGCCCAGGGTTCAAGAAGTCAGATATGCTGCTTCTGGCCTTTCAGTCTCCAGGACTGTGTGCATAGCCAGCCATGTCCAGTTCAGCAGTAGATGTTAGATAGGCCTTGGGGGCCAGGAAGAGTCCTGCATTCTGGGATATATCATGCCTGCTGGTATTTTTTATTTTTTTTAATGTGCCCTTTTTATTAAGTAGCTGTTAAGTGAGTATTTGCCTTTCTTTGAAGTGTTTTGAGGAATAAATCCTTTGGCATCAGTTCTGTATTTTTGTGTGTCAACCTTATAAGTGACTTCATGCCTCTCGACAAGTAAAGGAGTTAAACAGATTTTAGCAGTCTGCAATAAGACCTTTCTAGTGTTTTGTCCCTCTACTTAATGTTACTACACAGCATTTTCCAGCAATTCTTTTCCGTGTCCTTTTATCTGCTTTAGTGCTTTTTCTCATTCAAGCTATACAGATGTTATAGGTTAAAAAAGGCATTGCATTTCAGTCTCTTCCAAGTTTACACTCTCCCATCTTTCACATAATGGAACTTTTTCCCTTTTGTTTTTAAATTCAAATCTCCATAACAGGCTTTCCTTTTCCTGTAATCCTTCAACTGTATTAGTTCATTTTTTGTCTCCATTTTCTTCCCTAGTTCCTCTGCTATGTTTGCTTGCCTTGGGCGAACAGCAGGCTTAGTTCTGTGCTCATGGAATTTTAGATGCTGCATGCTACTAGCAGTTGTGATGGGCTGGTATGAGTGTGTTTTCCTTGCACATCGATCTGAATAATGAGATAATAAATCAGTTGGTGCTGTTTCTGGGGAGATTTGATAACTTTAGTTTTATGATGATCGTTTTCTTCTGTTGGGAGAGAATCCATAGAGGTTCACTAATTTTGATGCAGATTGTAAGTGATCAAAATAATGTTGAAGCCTTATTTGACACATTTAGTCTATAATTTTCTTTACAATGTCTTTCAAGTTTTTAAGCCAGCAGGTTCTTCGGTTGTGTAAGCAGCATGTGCAGTGGGTGAAATTATGATCTCCGTAATCAGGCAAGATGCTACTGTACACTACTTAAATGTGCACATGTAGCTGCCGTTTAAATGTGTGGTTGGTTGCCCTGAATACTGTGTGTCTGTAGAGCCTTCGAGAAGACTTCAGGTTAGAAATACATGTTTTCTTTCCTCATAAATTATAAAATGCCTGAAAGTGGGGCAGTTTAGAATATTTATCCTTGTTAGATAGTGAGAGGCCAAGCTATAGGAATTCAAAAATACTCCTGTGCATTTTTTTTTATTTTTATTTGATGCCTTTTTCTCTTTTAAATTATTTAAAAAATACACAAAGTTGCTGTTTGGGAAAATAGTTACATGGTTTTTTGGTTGTTTTGTTTTTATTCTTGGGTTTGGTTTTTTTTTTGTTGTTTTTTAAATATATTTTTTCCCCAGAAAACAGAAAAAATGCCAGGTAGTGCTTTTGTCTTTGTTTAGATGAATTGGATTTTCATTTTTCATGCCAAATGCCTTCTTACTTTAGAACTTATGTAATAGTCTGCAAAACATATTTATGTACAATTGGTTATTGGTGGCAGCTCTAGTGATCTAAAAGCTTTCTCACAACAATCCTGAATAAATTTTCAGTTTGTACAAAACTATTATTTGTAATTTTCATTAAACCTCACAGTTAAGAAAGAATAGTTCAAAAAAATATAAGCTGGCCTTGGTTCAGAAACCTGCTGTTATAGTCTAAAACCACAAACAAACTCTGCTTGAAACTCAGGAGATTACAATGAATCGGAAAGGATGGCTCCATCTTCTTCATCCTTTGCCTTCAGTTGATGGAGATATGTGATACAGGTGGTGCTCTGTGACATGGATGGGTGTTTCTCTGGAAGAACCAAGGTTTAATGGAAATGGTGACTGCCTAGAGTCATGGGGTGTATTTCGCCTGTGTCTGTGGAGCCGTCATTTCTCTGCTGTGCTTGCCAACAGGGCGTGTGCTCTTGTGATGTGTAATCCTCTCCACCAGAACATGGAAGCATGACTTAAAGAAGTTTTTACCCTTTAGAAAAAAAAAAAAGTGTGTTGCCTATCCAAAATTAAATGGTTGCATGTGGGAGAAAAATGCTCAAATGTTTTCTTGAAGATAAACTGCAGAATACAGTGTAACTGGGGAGAAGTCAAGCTGATGATGATCTATTCTCTTTCCTCTTGCAGCTGGAAAGGTTGAGAATGAGCATGTTGATTTAAAAGAGGTTTGTGGATATAGCTTGTTGTTTTTGTTTTATTTGTATGAATGTTAAATACTGCTGGAAAGTACAGTATGAGCACATGGGCAAGGCAAGCATTTCTACAAAAGCTTTTTAGTGTTATAATCCTTCTTTCTGCTTCAGTGGGAGTGACTGGGAACTTTGAGGATGAAACTTAATCCTAGAGGAAATAAATTCCTCTTTATTTATTGGATCTTATTTAAGATACATTAAATGAATTTTAAGGACAAGCAATGTTTTTCATGTCTCTACAGCTCCTGGTATGCAGGTGGCTTGTTCCCTGTGTGAACATTTAGGTTCATCATAATAAAATGAATAATAATAAGCTCACATGTCTTCTTCTAATGCTGAAGGACAGCTATGAAAATCTCTGAGAAGACTGTGTCATACTCTTCTTGGAGTATGGATGGGTCTTGGAGTGCTAGAAGCAGGAGAGCTCTACCCATGACTTCACTCCTGTTGATGACTTCTCTGAATTGGAGTGCAGGGAGCTCCCCACGTAGTATCAGTTAATCTTAAGCATTGTCTCAAGAGCTGGAGGACAGTGAAAAGGCAAGTCAAAGTGAGATGCTCCTCTTGGATCCCTGATGGAAGAGCATGCAGAACTCCTTAAAAGTAGAGCTGGAAGCAGCCTAGCGAACTAACAGTTCAACTATAAATTTGGCCAATGTTGCCCAATTTGTCCTGCTCCTATAAGGGCCCAAAGTTGATTCTGCAAGGAGGTCATTAATATCCTATCCAGATCCATTCAGAATCAGGTGCAGAGCTCAACACAACAAGGCTGTTTTAGGACTTCTGAAGATCGTCTGCATAACACATGCAATGGGTCTAGTCTTGCTGTGCTGGTGATTTAGAGTCATTCTGCATGTCATGATGCATATGACTAGATCAGATAGGCTTAGTGTCATATCTATCGTGCGTTACCTTCCTGCCATCTTTCAAAGCACACACATTTCCATTTAAGTATGAACTTGCTTGAACTTCTCTGTAAATTCACAAGCATCTCACCAATGTAAATTATTCTGAGATTGCCAAATCCCTTTCTTGTGAATTGAGAGTCATGCTGAAGTTGACATTTTGTTGGGAAATCTTAGGCTTTTTCCTGGCAGCATAGTATAACATTATAGCTCCTGCCCAACAACAGTGCTTACATTACTGAGAAGAATGGACATGTGGATGCATTGACAGGTTTTCATTCTGGTTTTGCTTTCCATGCATCACATATTCAGCTTACTTTCTGAAAAGATAGCTTACTGGAAATTAATAAAACTCTGAAACACCATTACAAGTTTATGCATGTAAGCGAACAATTACAATGTCTTCTGTGCAAGCACAACATCATAATTCATACAATTTGTACCTTAGAGAGGTCTGGGATTATAGGGGGAAAGGGAGAGAGAAAGAGAAGAAAATTAAAACACTGAATCTAGGAGTACAAGAATCTGATATAAAATCTTTAAGTTCTACCTTGCCATGGTATAACAAAATCCAGTCAGAATCTGGGCAACTACTGGGGTACCACTAGTTCAAAGTTCATGATGGATTTACACCCTGTCCCTTCCCAGGCATCATGGACTCATGGTGCCATTCACTTTTCCTTAAATATTGTCCTATGTAGCAGTTCATAGCTCTTGGAAATCTGTGGTCTGGAGTCTGTAATCTAGAGAAATTAATGAAAATCTATGAAAAATAAGTGAATACTGGACCTGATTCATACTATGTAAATTATTTACTTGAAGAGGAACTTGGAGCTGAGTCTTCATAGTGAGTCTAACCATGTGGTTGTGGGTAGAATTGTGTTGCTCCAGGCAGTACCTCTGTCTATCTGTTTAGGAAGACTGGAACAGCTCCTGTAAAAGAAACAGAGAGATTCCTGTGTCCACACTAGCCTAGGAAATCACCTGAGATATGTAAGACTTGGGAGACGGGGGTGACAGCTAAGGCTTTAAATGTTAGGTCCTCTAATGATTGTCTCTTCTTCCATAATGTCATCTAAAGCGTTTATTATTATTCTGGTTCAGAATGTAATCTTCCTTTTAGGTCTGGTATTCAGTATGTTGCCTACCTCTCTTGTTCTCCACATTCAGTCAGAGCTCTGAGATTCCTTTCTCACCAGCTTTAACATTTTATGGTTTCTATGTGTTTACTACACAAATTGGCTCATAAATTGGAATACTAAATGAAATTTAACTTTAGTTTTCAGTCCTGAGTACTGCAGTGGTCAGGGGGATGCTCTGTGTGAGTCTTGGTGGCAAAATGTGTGTGTAAAGGTGTGTTTTTTTCCTTTTCCTTAGCCTAGTATGAGGTGACAATGTAAAGTTTCTTTTCCTCTTGCTGCTAACATTCCACACATTAATGCCTGATAGGAAAAATAATGCTCTTGAGGTTACCATATTTTTTGTATGTTTACACTGTGGGTTATCTCTGGCTTGAGAGATTTGTTTGTTTTTAAACATGGGCCAAGTCAAACCCTGTGGTTTAGCAGCAGTGTGTATTGTGTGTGCAGGCATAACAGAAGTTTTATTCCATAGTTCCTTCCTTAGTAGTATCCTTGTCTCTTGTGGCTTGTTCACTCTGTGCTTATGAGCTATCTGTAAACTCTTTTTTTTAAGAACTTTTTAAGGACTCCAAATTACCTGAAGCAAAGGTTATATATGTGCAAATACAGTGCTTTTATTCTAGGCCTCTGGGATACTATTGCCCTGCAAAATATATGGAGGCTAATAGAAGTGGCTGTTTCATGACGTACCATGTACTGTATGTTACTTTGGGACTATAAAACTTGATTTGCTTGTCAGTCTAAGAAGACCTAGTACACAGTAAACACCCATGTAGTAAATCAAGGTGCCCTGCACTTACCACAAAAGTAATTTTCAAACAAAATATATATCTTGTTCAGTTAGGAGAATATGTGCTAAGTATCCCCACTATAAATCATGAGTCTGAATCACAGAAGAGTGATTAGTCAACTTGCAGGTATTTTTCCATTTACATTGCCCTGTAAAAGTAAACAGTTATTTTTTCATTTTTTTAAATCTTTTTTTGTTGCAAGGTTCTATTGACTTGGCATTTACCAGGAGCTGGTAACTTCCTATTTTTGATACTTTCAGGTTTCTAGTTGTACTCCTATAGAACAGAAAACCAAGATAAAGAATTTATCTTATTTTAATTTTCCTCTACTATTTCCCATTTTGTTTGTTTTCCACAGAATATCTCCATGCATAACACAGTTGGAGTAGCAATGGCAGGACCTGGATCTCACCAGATGACAAATACAAGGATGCCAAACCATGACACCAGCGTTGTGATACAACAAGCCATGCCATCTCCACAGTCCAGTTCGGTCATTACACAAGCACCTTCCACAAATCGACAGATTGGGTGAGTCCATTTCCATGTTCTCATTTCTCCAGTTCTCTGGCTCCAGGAGCCGTGTGGATATTGTTCTTGTGGTTCTTAAGGTTCAGTTGCAGGCAGACTGGATGTTGTTCTCATGGTTCTTGAGAAGTTTGCTCTTGGTTCTGCCAGCATGCAGTAAGGACACTTGCAATGTGTTGCACACTGTGGGGGAATGGCCAGGTTACTACATCTACTCTGAACCTCGCACTTTGATTCATAAAGGGCAGAGTGCTTTACTTGCCAGGAAGCCCAGCTTTCTCCATCCAGATTTTTGTTTCTATCTGCTTACATTTGAAGTTCATGTTGTTTCTATGACTGCTCTGGGAAGAAAGATGGAGTATTTCTGAAGCTAATCTTTTCACTTACTTCTGTGTGCTCAGTGGGATTGGGCTATTTCATGCGTACTCTGTTTAACTGAGGAATGCTGGAAGACAAAATAAAAAGACCATAAAGATAAATGAATTTTGTCACAGAGACCTCTGCAAACAGTTGTTCAATTTATGATGATGGATCCATATTTATTCCCATAAATTGACAGCATGGATGCTTATTGCATTGCCTTCAATGCCAGTTGTGTGCTCCTGTTTGGAGAACTGTGTGAACAAAAAACATCCATGTTTTGTACACATGGTTACTTCTAGCAAACATGAGGTCCTCATAAGTCACAATAACTTGTTTTTAATTACACAGAAACTGCCCAGATGGTTTGAGGGTTTTTCATCACACAACTCTGAATTTGGTGTGTGTGTGTGTGTGTGTGTGTGTATGTTTATGCATGAAAACAAATGGATAAGAAGATATATCAGTGGACTAAGAAAGAAGCCATAGTCTAGATTCATTATCTGTCATTTATAATTTGTTCACATCTATTATATGACAAGTGCAAAAGCAGTTTCTGTCCCCAGTCATTGTCTAAATAATTGATGAGCCTCTTCAGAGTAAAGCTGAAAAGTGAAATCCTGGCATTTAAAACTCAAAATCCAGTTATTCTTGAGGTTTTTTTTCAAGATTGGTGGCTGGGGGAGGATGTAGACCACTGGCTCTTCATCTCCCAGTGCCATGGAGGCAGGGGTAGCCTGTGGCACTGACTGCTATGGAAGGGTTGCCCAGCTATGCACAGGACACTGATTCCATCCACCGCCCCATTTTGTGCTCCTTCTCCTCTTTTTTCCTTTTTACTACTATTTCAAGATTTGGTTCTTAGTATAGAAATCTGATAGTATGGGTCAGGTAAATATACTTGATAGATGTGCCTTTGTTACATATTGACAAAACAAAGTGTTCACTGAGATTTCAGTGCAATACTCTTTGCCTGTGAATACAAAAATGTTGTGTTATATATATCCCATTCTGTTTAAAGACGGGGGTGGGAGACAGGGAGGAAGGAAGAAACAGTTTATTTTACAGTTTTAGAAAGAAAAACATCTAATGCCATTGTTTGGGTTAAGGATGATTAAACTCCTGTTCAAATTGTGACTTAATAGGTCTAGTGGTAATTATGATCCTAATTAAAACAAAACAAAAAAAAAAAAACCACCCCAAACCAAACAACTTTTAATAGTCAGTGGTGAGGTATTTTATATGGGTCTGTACTTGGCTTCCAAACAATTGTTTCTATATAATGAGGAAAAAGCTGCATGTGGTTTTGCAAGACCCTGTCAGTCAGGTTTTAGGTTTGCGTTGGTTCAGGGCCATGGTGATTAGAATCTCCAAACGTGAAGGGGTTGAGGATAAAAAGACCTATTTCCTAGTCAGTGGTGAGTGTCTCATTGGGGAAACTTTGTCATGACATATCTTAATTCTCCCTTGTGATTGAATCATACAAACATTTCCTAAGTCTGAGTCTAACGCTGCTCTATTGGAAAGCAATTGTCAGCATTTTAGTCTCTGTGTGAGTTGGTATGTGAATGAGACTTACGGTGTGATCTCCAGCATACTCTGTTCACCGTTCTTCCCTCTTCTTAGGAGCTTTTGTTTTTCGTTCATGGTGTGTCCTAGGAGATAATTGCTGCATTTTCAGCTTCATCTTGTTGCCAAAGTGTTGAGCATCCTCATTGTTTGTCGTTTTTTCCTTCAGTCTTTTTGTTGTGGTTCCTGTTTTATTAATTCTAAAAACATATCTTGTCATTTCGTTTATCTTCATCTTATCCTTCTAAAAGTCCTAGGAATTATATCCAAGACTCATTCATGAGGAATACAGACTGGACAATGGTTTTGGTATTAGGCAACGGAATAAAAATGCAGATGGGTTCAGAAAATATTTTGAGTTCAGAAAAGTTTGGTGGTTTTGGTTTGGCCTCACAAAGTTAAGATGGTTCAGCTTTTTAACAAGCCCAAATTCTGAGGTGCTCAAATCAGTGGTTTTGGGTTGGGTTCCCACCTTTTTTTTTTTGTTTTAAACATCTGAAGCTGCCCCAAAGGGTAGACTAGTCCTTACCATGGAGAATTGTGCCAGGGAATATGCCTGTTAATGAGCAATAAAACCGACAGAGAGCAACTGGCTAAAACTCTTGTTGAGCTCTGTAAGAGCAGGATCAAGCCCTAAAGGTTATACAGAACCATCTTGTAGCAGTATCCTGATTTTTATCACAACCACAAATATTTTAGTGTCAGGCTATGGCCAAGCCACCTGCAAATGTTTGTGATGGCCTTACTCCAACAAAAACAGGGAAAAGCAATGAAAAGTCCTCATTTAGACCCTGCTTGTAGGCTGTGCTCTGGTAACAGGGAATGGGACCCACCTGTGCCCGCACACAGTCTGTTTCATGGTGAGGAGTGGGTGAGTTCACAGCAGCTGACATTCCCAAGGGATGTAATTTTCCCCTGCTTTCTTCTCCCCTTCTCTTTTTCATCCATCTCCCTCCATTCCTCTCCCTCCCTCCATGCCTCTCGTTTTTCCTGTGCCCTACTCTGGCTCTGGGGGCTTGCGTATGAAATGAGATATTGACAACAGGCATGGGAAAACATGACAGAATGAGTGTTGTTGGGCAGGCCTTACTGGCACAGTGTATATACACACATTGTTTCAACTATTAAGCTTCAGCTACTACTGAACAGGCATCCAGCCAGATTAATCAGAAAAAGGGAAGAGCATGAAGGTTAATAACTTAAAAAATAAGACAGGCTGCAGTCCCACTTCCTCCCACCGTGTACCTTGGTTGAGAGCAAACAGCAGTGTTATTACAGCAAACTGGCAGGTTGGTAAAAAAGGTCCCAGATAGTATTTATGTGGTGAGGCAGTCTCTAACCTCCTTGCCATACTTCCTCCCTGCCCCCCAAGCCTTTAACATGTGGGAGGAATGCTGTAACTAGTAACTACTTGTGCTGATGAAAAATCAGTTGAGGAACACTTAGCGGTGAAGGGTGTCTTTGGCTGGCTGATTAATAGCACATCATTTGGAGATAAGATACATGGAGGAAAACAGTAAGGCATATGGAGGAAGGGAAGAAAAGAATGATATAAGACATACATTTGTCAAAGATATAGAAAGACAGATAAGCTGAATCAGCTTAAGATATGGGACTGTGAACTTAGGCTGTACAATAGCAGCGCTGGTCTGCTTTTTTTTGAGTAACTATTTTTTTCAGTGTGACCGAGTTCAGCAACGTATGTGAAAACTGTAGTCAGACATATTGGTGACAGCACAGTACATTGGTTGCTTTATCTGGACATGCCTTTTGCTACGTAAGGTGTCTTTTTCAAACCAGCAAAGACTGTAAGTGGCTGCGGCTGAACATCTCGGTGCTGCTGGAGAAAGTAACCTGCTGCTGTTTTTCAAGCTAGTAGCAGACATAACTGTTAATTATTCCAGCTTGAAACTTACTGGTACAGCTGTGAAGCTGAAAGGGAACACGAGAGGATTGAGGGTTGTCACACATGGGACTAACAGAGGTTCAGTGACGTAACGAAAAGCAACAGACTCATTGTGACTGCCTTGGGGATTTGGAAAAAGAGAAATCTTCTCAGACACAGTCTTAATCGGGGACACCTAAGAGAGCAGAAGAAAAAGGCTCCTCAGTGGCAAGCACAGGGGTTTTACCATAGCAGCAAGCTATCTGAGACTGTAGCTGCTGGTTCAGCTCTCAGAGTGTCCTGCTGTCATCCTTTATAGCTCAAAGAAACAGAAGAGACTCCAGTAAGTGATGTTCACAGGTAGAAGCCCTTCCATAATGCAGCTAGTTCTGGAAGGCATTTGGAATAGGCTAGTAACTCTGAAGGGTCTTTGTACATTGACAGATAAAGTTTCTCTTTAAGCTCCTAGTAATCTGGAGGAGTGTATGCATCAAAGAGGCCATGGAATGATGTGCTTTTATTTAATTCAAAGACCAATTCCCTTTCCAGGAAACCCATATGAAAACCTCTGTTACAACTCATGTATTTGAAACACCACAGTATGTTGTGAGATGAGAAGAAATGTGCAGTGAGAGATGAAGTATCAAATAACCTCTCAGTTACTAGATCAGGTCCATTCCAGAGCCTTGGCTGTACAGGATGCAAGAACATCACTGGAAGGGGAGGAAAATGGAGAGGTGGGAAGAAAGAGCATCAGACTGTGTCATTTTAGCCCAGTATTTTTTTCCCCTGTCTTTGTACTCAAAGGTGGGCTTTATTTCCTGTTTAATGAACCTGCTTCTTTTTCTTCTGTTTATGCTAAGACATGTTTTCTGTAGTCCCTTTTACCACACTGACCTTAGCCAACCTTAACATGAAATTCCATCCAGCCAAACGTGTGCAACAGCCACAAGTCCCTGGGATACTCAGGTGAATTACTTAGGAAATTATTACAAGTGAGCAATTCACAAAAACAAGTTGTCTCATAGCTTATGGCCAGTAGGCAGGGTGATCAGGGAGTAAAGGAGTCTAATGGATCCTCTTGAGCGGTTTCACCCCTTTTAGCTAGCCACTGCCTAGGTCTGCATGTTGACCTGCAGATGGAACTGTGCCGCTCTGTGTGTGACGTTTGGAAGCTCTGTCTGCTCCCCAGCTTCCCCTGTTGCTGTTTGCATCGGCATGTTCAGGAGCTGCTGACTCAATCTCTCCTGACACTGCTGAGTCAGGAAGAAAAAGAATGAACAGCACCAGTCTATGTGTCAGACATAGCACAAAGGGGTGATTGTTCATGACATCTCTCTTCTATCTCAAACCATATACTCCTATGCCTTTCCAGAAACTCTTTCTTGCTGTAAGGTCTAGGGAGGAGTTGGAAAGTACTGACATATATCAAGATGACTTTCAGGGGACTGAAAGGAGAATCATTAGCCAGGTAATAAATAGCCTGTCAACAAGGAATGGAGAAAGTTTAGTGTGTTTCTTATCTAACTTGAAGTCAACTGTTATCCTAAAGTTATGTGCTTGTTATACATAGTGGTTAAATTTATTAATGAACAGAGTATTTTATGCCTCACACTTTCTACTTGATGAAAGTCCTAAGCTTATTAGAAATGTTGCTTGTTCACAGCAAGAACAGAAGATAAAAAAGGTGTCAAGGATATTGTGTGACTTGCTGGCCACTGACTCTTACTAGGATTTTATCTTTTGTTATGAAGAGAAATCAGCCCCCTCACTCTTCTGATGGTTGTTTCAAATAGGTAGCAGCACCACACAAGCTGATTCTTATGCAAGTGTTTTCTAAGAAATGGATCATGACTTTTCCATTCTGGAAAGCTTATTCTTCCCCAAAACTACAGGAAAGACAGGTCAGAATAGTGTAGTGCACCTATAACTGTACCTGAATAAAAATACTGAGCCTTCATGGGCATAGGCGGGCTCTTGTATCAGAGTAAGCCATAAATAGGACTTAAACATGATATACAGAACTGGAAGAGAATCTCAGAGTTGCAGTGGGTTTGATGCGACTGATTGAGCTTTCCTAGTCCAGAAATGATCATTAGAGCTCTGCATGCCCAAATTGCATAGCTCTGCTCTTCATCACGGGTTTTCACTTAACATGCTCTGATGCATGATTCCAGTATGTGTTTTATCCAAGCCTCAGCCTGTTTGACAGGTAACTAAGCCACAGTACAACACTAACTTAAACAACATAGGCTTTGTTTGGTGTAAAGCTTTTAAAACTTTTTTTTTTCTTCTATATTTAAGAGAGTAATTTGCATGTTCCAGAGAAATAACAAAGGTTGGATGCTGCCCCACACCATGTCAGTTCAGGGAAGAGCTTAAATGTTTGCTGGGGATGGCACAATGGCCTTATAGCCATTGAATGAATAAAATGAAGAGCATTATGTGCCATTGAATGAATAAAAAAAATGAAGAGCATTATGTGCAAAAAACTGATAAAATTGTATCTGTTTCAATGAGGGAGTTGTCATTGATGTGCCAGCTGGCACTGCTAGAAAACCAATGACAGTATTTCAGAGAAAAATAGCTTTAAGGGAAAACTCATAAATTACAGACTATGTGTAAAACGTATGGATCCTATTTTACCACCTGTAAAAGTAGGCCTCCCCATTAGTTGACAAGTTGAGGTTTAGAAATCGGTGGTACAGTATGGTCCCATGTAGGCATATATATTGTTTTATCTATACGTACTGGCAGGCCAAATATGCATTTGAAAAAAAAACCAACCAATCCCAACCTCAAAACACAAAAAAATACAATTTAAGTCAGAAGTATAGATAAATCTGACAACAGCACCAAAAAACCTTCTTCTAAACAAATGATGCTTGATTTAGAAGAAAAAAATAATTCAAATACATCTGTCATTTTGAAGGTTCTCTAGCAAAGTTTCACATGGTAAATCATAATCTAAAATTCTCTTGGCAATTTTTAGTAAAAAATTTCTGAGGTGAACAAGGAACTGGTGGCTAGACAAAACCTGCAGGTAGATTGAGACGTGCTCATTTTGATGAGTGCAGGAAGAGTGCTCCTTGGAAGAAGGAACAAATTAGGAAATGTGTTTTAGAAACATATGCTGTTATGAGCATCTGAATTCTGCCAACAGAGACATTTACTCTGAGCTCACATAAATGAAGTGGAATTTTGCCAGTAAAAGAAGGGGTTGTGTTACTCTGCTTGTAGGATCCAGGTCCTAATTGGTTTATGAAATGAAGGGGGCAATCTCTGAGCTATTACCAGCTTCCTCTGCTGCAAGTGAAGTGAATCGCAGCTGTTCTGATAGGGTCCATAAAAACTTAGAGGGGTAATAAAATGTTTTCACTGGACAATTCTCCAAATGCGTGAAATCCAAACCCCTAGCTTATTTGACAGTTGTTAGAGAATTGTATATACTTCCTGGGGAATTCTGATTTATATTATGTTACTTTTAACTATAGCATCCAGGCTGGCCAGTGCTGTAAATGTAAGAGCTCAAAGTGATGTTCTTACTCCTTTTTTAAGCATGCAAATTGAAATACAATGTGTACATGTCAAACATCTGATAGAAGAAAAAAGTTGTGCTTGTTGTTGATTTTCCACCTTTTTTGTGTGTGTCTTTGTACTTGCCTTCTCCCCATCTCGTGCTCTTTTTGATTTTTTTTTTTTTTTGCCAGGTAAAAAAAAAGGTCATGGTTAGCATCAAATGACCAGAAATTCTGGTGCTTTTCGTCCCTTGATTTCTGTAATGAAAATAGTAACTTTTGGTCTTCGTAAGTTTTCTTCAGGGAACGTCTAACCAGGTCTTGAAAGTTCTAAGTCAGATATGTTAAACATGACTAACATTTTTTAATTCCTGACTGCCAAAATGTCTGTGATTTCCCAGGCAATGAGAGAATAACCCCAACTTTTGAAGTAAGATGACCTAAAAAGTATACAAATAGATAACATAATAAGAAGTGTCTTAAAGAATAATTAATTGGGTTATTGGGTTTCCAGTTAAATCTCAGCTGCTTGGCCTTGAAGCTTACACTGCTGTGAGCATTCACTTTCCCACTGTAGCTGGGCATTTATACAACATATCATCAAAGCTTCTCTGTTTAAATTAGTCCTTGTATGGCAGATGTTGCTTGTCTTATCTTAGATAGGCTGCTGCCTTTGGTGTCTAGAGAGTGACCATGCCGCTCCACTTCAGATACAAGGTGCTGTCTGGGTGGCCTTCTGGTCCTTTAAGCACTGTGGAAGCAAGAGCTAGCTACAGTTGAATATCTGTCCTCCTTTTCTGACAGATGGATTCTCTTGCCACATATCCCTGGCTTGTATGCAGTAAAGTTGTCCCACAAAATGCATAGGAAGTGGTTTATGAAGTGCACAAATATGAATGGTGATGCTCTCCTGGAGCATTTGGGCAGAGCTGCATGAAGAAAGCTTTCCTGATATGCTCATGGGTAAAGCTTGTGTTCTCAGCAAGCGTTTTCTGCTGTTACTAGAAACTGTCCTTGGAGAGATGGACTTAATGTGCCTGAAGGAATCTCTCTTTGGGTATGCTGGACTTCATTAATTCATTACCGCTGGAAGTTGGTGTAACCTTTTGAGGCAGCACAAGTGAACGTGCATTGTGAAAGTGGGCAGAAGGCAGCAGTAGTATTAAAATACTCAGTCAAACTAGAGTCTTTGTTAAACTCAATGGGCTGTTATGAATGGCTGTTTCTGGTTGAAATACTGCTACTACATTTGAAGATGTGAACTGGAACTGGTAAACAAAGGAGACCAAATATGAACTGATTTCTTATTATTTATCTCAATTTGTTCTTGTCTAGAGTGGTTTTGTCTGAGGTTATATGGCACAGGTATTAAACTAAGTCCATACTGAAAATATGTGGTCAGTAGGTTATACCAGAGATGGTTAATACATACACCGAAGATTTGTGTATAAAACTTCACATCTTTACAGTTAACTTCCTTTTTAGTCTGTTTTAATTTCTTCTTGCTCTGCAGCCCATTCCAGGCTCACAGAGGAAAGAGACCTAGAGTGTCTTTGAATTACTTCTGATCTGTAGGGAAATAAAATAGGAAGCAGAATAATACTTCTACTGTGAAGTAGCAAAGAAAGCTGGAAGAAAGCAGTCAGTGAGTGCCATACTAAATGGATGTGGAGAAAAATATGGATTCTGGGCTCCACAACAGGGAAGAAAAATCATATTTGCTTCCAAATTTTCGTCTGGCCTCTATGTAGTTCTGTTGTTCCAATGAGAAATTTGTGACTCAGAGGATTTATTCAAATTCTATATAAAACATAATAGGCAAAGTTCATTCCAGAAGTCATCAAGAGGAACTATATTTCTCTGTGGGGAAAGCTGGGGTCCCTTCCAGTCTGGTCTTTTTCTGTATACAGCCTAGTAACATGGAGCTTTTTGTTGCACGTTAATGAAACATCAAGGGTTGTGGGGCCCTAAATAAAGCAAATACTAGAAACAATATTGGACACAAGCAGAACCCATAAATGTGGAGGGAAGCAAAAACCCCATATATAAAGGAAAACAGAGGTTAAGAACAAAAGCAAGAAAACACATTTCAAATCTTAAGGGGAAAATATCGTTGCTTTTATTTTTCTTTTTTTTGAGGAAACGTCCTTGGAAATGTTCAATTTTCCGTATGACCAAGTCACGGATCTATAAGATGTGCTCTTGAAGAGAGTGTAAATGACTTCAAGCCAAAAAAACCTATTCCATGCTGATAATAAAACCCCACCACTGAGGTATACATTTCCTTCTTACTCCTCCTGCTTGCCTGGTATATGAAAAGGAAAATAGAGACACCCCTGCCATGTTTACAGGCTGTGCCTTGTTATTTGTATGACGGACAGAGAGAGAAAAGCTGTATTACCAACACTGCTATTGGGAAAACCTGGAACTAATTAAGGGACCTCATTTGATAGTCCTCATATGTTTGCCGGTGGAAATTACTTGGGAGAAGAGTTCTACTGGTACAGAACAGTGCTCTGTAACAGAGCTGTAGAAAAATAACAAAGGCAATAACAGCTTTGGTGGAACAGGACGAAAAAAATTAATGTGAAAAAATTTACTACATTGGCTTTAAAAGTCTATTTTCTTCCTCTTGTTGTTTTTTTCTTTTTTTTTTTTTTATTTTCCCTTCTTCCAGTGGGGAAAAAAGAATGTAATTTGCCTGAAGGAGATGATGACTTGTAATGTTTTTACTTGTTACTGATTTGCTTACTTCAATGAAACTTATGAATTCCAGTGGAAGCTTCAGTTAAGTAATTTTCAATATTGGGTTATTTTATTACTGGGTCTGCTGAGTGTTCCTTTCTACAGTGTCTTCTTCCAAGAATTATGAGCACTGTGAATCCTTTTCATGCTACTTTTTCAAAGTTGAGGCTGCCTATTCCAAAAACAAGACAACAAGCTACCCAAGCAGAGGGACTTCTAAAACTCCAGCATGTTGCTCCCTTTCTCCTTCCATTTCTCCTGAGCTGTCTACTTAATTCCAGATCTGCTCCCACAACCTGATACAAGCCTTTGTTTACAAGGTTACAGGGTATGAGGTGAGTATACCTGTCGTACGATGCCTTCCTTGTGGTTGCTGAGATACAATGTGCTATTCTGGGTAGGAAGCAGAAGCACTGTTGTTTCACTACAGAAAGTCATATGGCACAACATGGTGCAATAGAAAGGAGAGTTGATGAGCAAATAATGACTCATTGTCATTAAGGCAATGTAGTGTATTGTCAAAGGAAAAAAAACACAACCCAAAATCAGTTGAATATCAGTCTCTGGAGATTTGAGGCTTTGTTGTAATTTCTGTTTGCAGTCACTTCTCTATCATGTAGTGTGTGCTGGATGCGCTCTCTATTTTGACGTTTGCTGTGACAGCGCAAGGCATACGCATATGCACATGCTCATGCAGTTCTTCTAGCACTGCAACACTTACAGTTTCACCTAGCCGATCTCCTTTCCTCTGGTTCTCTAGTTTTGCAGAGTTCAAGGGGACATGATCTTTCACTGTAAGTTGTGACATTTCTAGTCCCAGTTCAGTGGTGGCTCCAGGGTTCAAAATTGCAGTCTAAAAATGAACTAGGCTAAAGAGCCTTTACTGTCGGGAATAAAGTCATGTACTGTAACTGAGGGTAATCAGTTTGGATCACATTCGCAGATTCTTTGTATTAGCTTTATCAGGTCAGGCCATCAGAGAGCAGATAGACAGGTAAGACCAAAAGACCTCTGAACCCAATTAAAGCTGTACCACAAAGAAATCAAATTCATGTGTTTTACATTTCAGAAAGTTACATTTGGTGGGCTGTACTTACTTTTATTCTGTAACCTAATGCAGACCATGTGAACATTTGAAACGCTTTTAACAGTTAAACCAGCTCAAATAACACAGAACCAGAGCAGCAATAAAGAACGAATTAAGACTGATTGCAACTACAGCCAAATTTCTTTCCTCTTAAAGAAATATAAATGAATGATATATTTAAAAACTACCATATATATAGTAATTTTGTCCTCAGCTTTTAGCATGACAATAGCCATTCTCTTATCTTTTAGAATAAATGTTTGGTTTAAAAAGCAGTCTTAAACCCACAATGTTTTATTTGCGGTGTTTCAGGGTGAGTCTGGATGCACTGTGGAACCACTGATATTCCTGCTGATGCGTATAGTTTGGAATTTGTCATACAGCTCTGAGATAATCCTGAGGAGCTGACATTTAAAATACTTGGCAGAATAAGATCATGAGTGTGTGACAATAAGAAAATAAGTCTTTTAATTGCAGTCCCATTTCTTAAAACCTATATATGCGTGTGCAGCTTTTTGTTCACAATATTCCTTCCTTGTTGACATTAGATAGGCTTTACATGTGGACCATATAGAGGTTCAACTGGTGCAGACTGGTATGTTTGCAGTTTCTCTGCTGAACAAAGAGATTGGATGGAAGTTATGGAGACCACAGAAGACCTGGCTGGAGGTAGACAGTGCCAAATATGCCTATGTCCTGCATCAATTTCAGGAAAATGATGCAGTTTACTTTCAAAGGGAGCAGAATGACTGGCTTGCTTAGCACTAGAATCATTCACTTGGATCAATTTCCTCATTTTTGTTCCATAACAGTGATTTCCCAGGATTTTGGGAGGTCTTCCTGGTGTTTGGAAAAGAGATCAGGCCCACAGTTCTTGTCTGCATATATTCTATCCTAAAGGAAGAACTTCCTTGGGCCCCAGGAAGTTCCTAGATATGTTTTCTAGTATTTCTAAGACACTGAAATGCAAAAACTTGTGCCATTCTGATTTTGGCATAGAGCCTTGCTTCCTGAATTCAGAGCACCATCTCTATCCTGAGTGGATATAGCTCCTTTCCCCCATCAGCTGTCCTGATGTGCCTGTGTAAACAGCTCTCCTCACTGCTCCCTCTGTGGAGCTGGTCACTCTGTTATCTTTGTCCCCTGCTTTCCCATAAGCTTTTGGGCTCATGTGGCAGAGAGTGCATTCAAGCATAAGGCTTTCAATTTGGCATGGAACCAAAAGTTCTGTATGACCAAGACTTTTTGTGGCTGTTGTTCTTTCCACAAGCCACAGAGAGCAATTCTAAAGCTCTCCTCCTCCCTGTGGGGTGAACAGCTTGAAGGTCTGCTCTCATGCATACTTTCCAGAAGCAGACATTTAATAAAGATCTGTGTTGATTTTCTCACTTTAAAAAAATCTAGGTTAAAAACATAGCAAAACACTTGTTTTCTGTAAAGGAATATCCCTTGCATCACTATTGCTAGGCAGTGGCTGATGCGCTGCTCATGAAATGCAAGCTGTTTCAAAATGTTAATGCAGGGAGCTGGGGCTACTGTTGCTAATTCTTAGGAGTGGTAGTATCCAAAAAAGTCTCCATCAGCACTAATTCACAGGCACTTCTATATATGAGGACCAGAACTGGTGGAGTGGAAGGAGGCATACTCCCTGCTCTCTTCTCACTTTTGTTACATACTGGGCTTAGCAGGGTAGTTCAAGGCTTGCATGGAAGTGGGAAAGGAGGAGTATATCCTGGGAAGGTTAAAATAGGAAAACGGCTGCTACTTATAACACTGCCCTTTATCACTCTCACTAAGAAAAAACGGAAACTTTGTCAAGTTCTTTAGAGAGCAGACACTTAAGTTCTGATTATAAGAACAACAGAACATCCATCAAAAAGCAGATCAAGTGGATGTTGGACAAAAAACAATGTCAGAAAATGTTTAGCTGCTGGCCTGGATCTAGGAGAGTTCACTTTAGTTTCTTTTTCACCACTGATTTCCTTATGATCTTTGGCGAAGTTCTTGTCCTCTCTTGGTTCACGAAGAAATACTTCCTCACCTTACAGGAATGTTAAAGTAAATAGGTTCCTCTGATACTATGTCTTGATCATTTGTTGTAACTAAACAACAGGAATTTTTCTGAGTATGTGGTTCTTTGCCACAGAAATAGAGAAGAATGATAGTTTTGTGTAATCACAACTGAAATAATATACTGTTAATTTCCTGGGAGCTAAATGTACTTCAGAAGATGCTTTAAACTCAGTAAGAAAAACCAGAATGCTTATTCTAGACCTTCTCCAGACACTGTGGTAATCTAGTCCCACCCTCCAGTTGCAGAGGGGTTGGGCTAGATGCTCTTTAAAGGTGTCCTCCAACCCAAACTATTCTGATTCACAGAAAATAAATTTACATCTGAGTTAATTATCAGATGCGTTTTGTAAAAGCAGTAGAATGCTAATATACATGTGAAACATAACTAAAAGCAATTTCCTTTAACTTTTCAGAATCAGGGTAAAACAAGAGCTCATAAACTTTAAGATTTGTTTTAAAAGAATTCAACATATTCAAATGTAGGAAGACTTCAATTTTCTTTTTTTTTTTTTCTCTCTCTCTCTTCCCCCCCCCCCCCACCCCCAATTAAAATGTGCTTGTTAATGTCCCGTTGAATCAGACATTCACAAATCCTGCAAACACTGATTTTTCTTTTGAAAAAGTATTATGCTTTGGTTATTTTTTTCTTTTCTCAATCTGGTTAATTAATTGTACTATGATATCCCCGAAAGACTCTAAAACAGACTCTATTCTTTGCAAAATACTCAAAAAATGAGTTTCATGTCAAAAGAAGTACAAGCCTACAATTCTCTCCTTTGTCTTCAGTCTCTCTATTACATGCTTTCTTCTGTCTCTTTAGTAGGTATCCATTCATTCATCATCTTATGTGCGTGTGTGTGTGTTTTCCTTGTTTTCCCTAGACTGGGCTATGCAAACTGTCTTGCTGGCAGACAGACTCTGAGGAAGCTTTCCATCCTAATTCCTTTTCATTAATGAAAGTTACGAAGCACTGCCAGCTTGCATACTGCCTGTAAACAGAAGTAAAATGAAAGCAATACACTTCCCTAATCCCCCTCCTTCAATGGGGTGAGTTGGACATGCAACAGATAAAAGTATCACTGTGACAGCAAATGTTGGAGGCATACCCATGCAAACAAAATCAGATAAAGTGTTTCAGAAAGGAAGACAATTAAGATTCCCCATACATCCGAAGGCAGTCCTTTTGCTTCCCCTTAATGGAGAGAGCCTGCTGAGTTCCATGAGTTCCTCCATGGCCTTCAGTGGTCAGCCTGCAACAGTTTCATGGGGCAGATGGAAAAGTTATTAGAAAAGTACTGCATGTGTTCTCATACCAACAAACGTGAGCTTCCCATTGGGGTAGGAGAGGAAATCCATTATGCCATACCCTGAAAACACCCAGGTTTTATGAGCAGGGACACACCAAAGAGAAACACTACATTGTCCAGCAGCCCTTCAAAGTCAAAACCTTTCTGAAATAACTTCCACCTAGCATTCTTTCTAGGCTCTTAGAACAGATTGCTCCAAGAACACTTCATGTCTTTTTTTTTCCTAACAAGCTATTAGCAGCAGATGAAGAATAACACCCTCCTAACAATTAATGCAGCCTGGGGCCTAACCAGAAAAATCATTACCTCCAAAAAGTCCTATTGACAGAACTGCTGCAGCAACCTTTCAAAGCTGCACCCACATCCGATGACAACAACAATAAAACGTTGTGCTATTTTTCTTACCTCATAAAGTTGTCATCTCAGCGTAGCTAAACATCTTAGTTGCCACCCAGCCTGTAAACGTCCTCATGTGGGGAAGGTTATCTAATAGGTCATTGAGAAGCAGCTCTTACATTATCTAAAGTATTATCTAGAGCCCTCAGATTTCCTGGAGCCCTTTCAATCTGGTTCAAGACATGGTTATGTTACAAAGACACAGCTATTTCTTGGCTATTGCTAGTCTTCCTGATTTATTAGCTTCTGCTAATGGATAAAGACTAAGTGCTCAATCAAATCTGACCTCTCAGGCATGCTGGCTGTCAGAGTGCCTTTGTTGGTCACCCTGTCTATTTTACTGGTGTCCCTCTAGGAAACTGTAGCAATTTTAAGAAGAAGAGTGCATTTCCTTTGGGTTACTAGCTTTAATTCTGTGCTCTTCACGACTTCTTACATTAAATGTGGAATGCCGGGCTGCTGCTTCTGGAAACAGGGCCAACTGCTCCACTGTCACAATCCCTTTCTAGGAGGCATCCTTTTCAAGATGTCCCCCATTGGACAGGTAACAGTCTGTGCAGCATTTACACCAGTGTGAGAACCTTCTTTAGTATTTATTTGGTATGCCAGCCTTTAGCCAGCTGGCTGTCAGTCCCTCCCTTCCCTGCTTTTTTCAAGACTACCAAAACAAGGAGACTGCACTTTCATTTTCTGAAGATTCATTTTAGAGTTTCTGTAATCAAGTTTTGCTGATATTAAAATTGAGATTACATAAAGCATGGATGCCTTGAACTATTAAAAAATGAAGTCTTGAGGGACACTATCTCTAAAGATCAGCTTTCCCTATTTAAAGGCAGTGTATTCCCAGATTCTGGGTCCCCTTAAAAGACTTTTCTCTCTGCTCAGCCAAGTGCCTGCACCTCATCAGCAAACAATAGAGAAGAATCAAGTAGCAGGATCCTGCCCAGTTCACATTTATTTAACCCTTTGTCACCACTATATTTTTTTTCACCAGGCATCCTCTTTCTGTCTAAAACAGATGCTGGTTTGCTGGTGGCAGGGAATTAACCTTATGAATAGTTTCTATTTTTATTGTCAGAAGGACTTGGTTGCACTCTCCTCTCTGGCCCAGTAGGTCAAGGGGTTCAAGTCCCCCACCAAGGCTTGGAGCGAATCTCAGTGCTGACTGTGCATTTCAGCGTGGGAGAGGGGGAACATGCTGCACTGGTACAGACCCTGGATTTCCAGTAAGACTTGAATATGAGCTCTCCTATCTTTTCCAAATACATTCCAGGTAGAAATTACTGAACTACTTCCTCATTAGGGTATTCGGGGGCTTTATTTTATTTGGGGGCTGTGTTTTGTACAATACAGACCTGGTTTGCTGCACCACCCTCCCTCCCAAGGGGTGCTACACACCTGCATCTGCCTGTTTGTGAATGCTGCAGGACACTGTAGAGTGATGCAGTGTTGTAGTCTAGCACCCCACTTTGTTAAGCATGCTTTTTTATTTAAAGCTGGAAGAAAGGAGAATGTAAAAAAAAAAGAAATTCAAGAAAAAAAAAAAAAAAAAAGAAAGGCTCAAGTGAGCACATTACCTGACAGCTTTGTTTGGACTCTGTGAATTTGTTACCTCTGTAGAAAGATGAATGTATTGGGTATAAAAGCCAAATGTTGGCAGCTGCACTTCACTCCTTTCAAACAATAGAAAGTTTCAAGTTCGTATACCCCATACCAGGCACCAGCGTTGGAGAAGGGAGGGCAGCAAGGCTAACTCACCACACTGCTGCCCAGGAGGGAAGTGTCCTCTTCCCTTACATTCCTTAGGAGGGATGGGGGGGGAGGCACCAATTTAAGTGTCAGGGAGTAGGGCCCATGCACTTGAGGTGCACTGTACTGACATACTGCCTTTGGACTAGCAGTAACTAAAAAGGTTTATGTTGGAAGTGGGAAAGAACAATGAATCCAAACTTATTTTCATAGGGAGAGGGCTGAGCTCAAAAAAAGAGGAAAGGAAAGGATGGGAAAAAAGCTAAGAAAGATGTTTTCTTTGGGCTTTTCCTGGAACTGTCTCTTTGTCTTCACTGAGTGGGAACTTCAGGAGTTCATCTCAGCCTTTCACCCACCACTCCTCTGTGCTGGGAGAAAGCAGCAGAGGGTAAGAACAGAACAGTGCTTGTGCTCAAGTGTTTCCAAATGTTTCACAACCATATGCATTTATCGGTTCTCACCCTCCACCCCATCACCACTCCCTCCACATAAAAATCAGAGACTGAGCTCAGGCATCCAGGCAAGAAGGAAACCTCCTCCTCTTTTTGTAGAAACCTGTGTGTCTCAATGCAATGTTTAAATGCACTAGGACTCAGCTAGGACAACTTGCCAAAAGGCAGTATCGGAGATGTGCTGAAAGAAATGCCTTTCAAAGATTTCCCGTAAAGTCAGGTTATTCAGCGTGGGAAGCAGGCAATAGTCCTTTTTGGGTTCATGGATATAGGGTGCCTCAGTGAGACTGAAATGAAGGATTAGCAAAATTATTCTCCCACTGTACCCCCTGCCTTCGCTACAGAACCAGCAGTTACTTTCCACTGTGCAAAACAAGGATGAAATATATTAAAATTATTCCCAAGGATGAATCTGCTGAAAAAGAAGGCACGAGCCAGATCCTCCCTTGTGCTTATTCTTTGTCACAGTCTTGAATTTTGGATCATTATAAGGACACAGAGAACGCACTCATTCCTAACACTGCTAGTGTTTCAATGAATGCTGCTATCAATCATTTACGTTCTCACTCTTTCTTAATATATTTGGATAAGTAAAATTGCCAATAGTGCAACGAAATCAGCCAAAGTCAGCCCACAGAAAAAAAAAACAATAGGATTGAATGTGGTCCATTGTCTATTTCTGTACGATACAGAAATAGTAAACCAGCATGAGAATATGAGAAGAGCTCATGCTCAGCTGAAGCCATAGTGCAATGGATGCATGGCTTATAAATACAGGCTGCAATACTACAGTACTGCTTTGATGTCGGGTACTTGAATGGCTGTGTTGCCTAGTCATTTAAGTGCTTACTTGTATTGCCAATAAAGGTAAAGGCAACAACATTAGAATAGCTATTACATTTTCATATGCAAGATCTCAAAAAAACCCCCAACAAACCTGAAACTGAAAATGTAAGAGCTCTCAGAAAGATACCTGAGCTGCGTGCCCAAACTAGGGTACACCTTGTCGCAGCATTGCCCACAAGCGATTTCCTTGCATACCTCATAATATGGGGTTCATTTAGTGAAGTGCCAGCTTTCACATTTCTGCACCTGTAGATGTTTATCTCCTGTTTTCAAGACATTTAGCATTCTCACAATCAAAGAAAAAGCTTGAAAACACGACTCAATAATTCTCTAAGTAGAGCAAAAAAGTGTTTTTTTAAATTTTTCTGGCTCTAACCAAGAGTAAGGCACAAAGAGTAAAATTGATAATAAAAGATTTTCATCTTGTGGGGGTACATTGATACATGCTTTCAGGTCATGCTATCAAGGCTTTCTCTGTCCATGAGTAATGTAAATTTTCTTTTTAAGTGGAGCAGCAAATTCTTCCAGCACCAACCGGTATTTGAAGAAAAGAAAGTCGTGTTGAGGCTCATGGTAGTAATGCTAACATTCAAACTGAAGAGATAATAATTGAAGGCCAGAAACAGTCTCTTATCATCTTGGCAGTACTCAGTTACCTCTTTTCTCAATGTCTGTCTTGGTACTGTAGTTACTTTCCAGCTCTACTTGTGTAGCTTTTCACATCTTTTTCACAAATGGCAGAACCAAAGGAATTATTATCGATGAGTGATAGAAGAAGATATATCGAATGGTGTGACTTAACTGAGATTTCATGATGCTATTCTGCAGCTTTGGTGTAGACCTTCCAGTAAAGTTTCTGGGTTCACTTTACTGGTAGTGGCAGCCATCTCTGCTAAGGTAGCTGTGGCTAGGGGAAGAGCTGCTGCCTAGATGTCTGTTTTCACCAGCAATTACTTATGCATGAAGAAAATAATGTGTGTTACAAATACTGGTACCTCTTAACTCCTGATATTTCTGTAAGTGCAGGATGTGTATGTATTTTCTTTGTATTTAACAGTGGTAAGCTGCTGTTGCAGGGAGGGGTGAATATAAATTATGTTAGCTACTCCCAAGGTCTTTGGAACTCTACTGGAAGCATGTCTGCCATCTGCATTGGCATGAAAGGTAGATCTCATTGAAATTGGGTGCTTGCTTTTGGTGTTCATTTGCCTACCCTTGTTAATGAGCTTTCTACCCACAGGACGTGACAGAACAGAAAAGATGATGACCCTGTTTTGACATGTGATCTTTCAAAGAAAAAGGGGGAAAAAAAGGCTGGAAATAATCCTTGCCCTGGCGCAGGGATGGCTGGAGTGCTGCAGCTGAGCACAGCCTACCCCTTTGGGCAGGGAGGGATGTGGTCTGGTTAACATGCTGGCAACGGCAGTCTGCTAAGGGACCCGTGTCCAACCTCCCTTGGCTGGAGGGGAATTGACTGGGAGAGTCATCAGGCCTTTGGGGATGGGTGGGAGAGAGGAACAGCCTCCTAGCAAACACATGGTAAAAGGCTTCCACCTCTCAGCTTTGGAAAAGTCTTGAAAAGCAAAGTCCCCTGTGTGTGGTGTTCACATAGTAATGCATAAAGAAATTACAAAAAATTTGGCTGGGACATAAATTAATACTTCTTTTTTAATGAACGTATGTGTTAAAACTTGTGTGGAGACTTCGGAGGACAACTAATGTAGATCCAATAAATATCTCAGTGTTCTATTGAAGAAATAATTTGGAAGTCAACTTCTTCAGCTGGTTCTTAGTCCCGGTGAAGCTAATGACAAAAGTTTAGTGGTTTCAGCATAGCTAGGGCTTCTCTGTTACAAACTATATCGGTTTTTGTGGAGCAAGTTGCCATAATCAAATTTACCAAGACCATCAATTTTTGTGAGAGCTGAGCACTGTCATCTGCATTTTAAAAGGCAGTGCACCCAAGAATAACATTTTGTGCGGCATAAATGAATTTTTCTTTAGCAGAATTACCACAATATTATTTTTTTTTAAAACAGAATGTGCTCTGTGAAACACAAAATAGCACGGGACACAGGATTTTCTAGGCTATGTCACTGCTCAAGAGAATTTTTGATCAGCTCTGACACAGGGACATAGCTATTTTCTTATATTTCTTGATCTTGTCCTTGACAGATTTCCCTGAACCCCCTCTGCATTTCTTTTCTATTTGTGTCTGCCCTTCTCTAGCTGGAATCATAGAATAGTTAGGGTTGGAAAGGACCTTAAGATCATCAAGTTCCAACCCCCTTGCCATGGGCAGGGACAACTCACACTAAACCATGTCACCCAATAATCAGGATGTGTATTTCTTCCAAGTGCCTTTGATGTGCTTTTTTCCTTTGTTTTATTCTGGTTGCTTCTTTAAAGGACTGACAAATCTGAAAGTTGGAAGAAATGAAAATATGGAATTAAATAGGTTATCCTGAGCAGAATGAAACTAAATTACTGTTTTAAATTGTAGAAAGTGGAAGATGAATTCTAGAAAATTTATTAAAAGGTGACTTTGATTTGGGAACAAAATTAAAATTTTAAAGAACCAATGTTCTGCTAAAGAATTACTTTTGAGCTGTGACTGAGATTGCCACAGTTGATGTCTTCCTCTCCAATCATACTGAGACCTACTCTTTCCCTTCCCCAAAGCCCAAGTCAAGGAATAATGTGTGTGGTACTTATTGTATCATCAGGACCTGTGTCTGAAGATTGTGATTAAGTCTGTACAGGACTTCCTTCTTCCCTGTTTACCACCACTGCCCATTTCACACTGTTCTGTAACTCTAAGTGTGCCTGATATTTTGCTTGAAATCTCTAACTGGACTCACTGGTTTTGGTTTGTGTCTTGCTTGTCAAAAGCTTGGTGAAGGTTTCAAAAGGATTTTTTCATGGGCTGACATTTGTCAGAAGAGGGGAATCAAGTGTAAAATGGTGACATGTTTAAGTCAAAACTATTTTTTGAAGACGTAGCAAATTTAAGTTCCGCAGGAGCTTTTTTCCTCCAGACTTTCCCAGAGCTAGGTCCATGTCCAGGTCCAATGCAGCTGGAATTGGCTGTTTTCAGTTTCAGGACATCTTGCCAGGATATTGCAAATACTTCGGGATGTGCAGGCTTCACCTGTTCTGCTGACTTTGCAGCAGTACTTACCCGCTTGCAGCAAAGCCGAAGCTGCAATAACTTACTACCTCACAGCCATATCTACTGTTTTGCAAGAATGTAAGATGTACAAACTTACCTGTGAGTAATGTCACTGCCTGAGGTCTTTCAAAACGCTGAATTGAAGGATATTCTTGAGACAATTTACAATGCTTTTAAGAAGTTTTTAAATTTCACTAAAAAATTTATTTTTTGTGTTATTCTTGAGACACTTTACAATGCTTTTAAGAAGTTTTTAAATTTCACTAAAAATTTATTTTTTGTGTTCCTATATAACTTCTGAAAATGAATTTGCTTATGTCTACTGAGCCATAATCCTAATCCTGCCTTTACCTAATCTGATGTTCATGTAGTCACATCTACTTATCTACTTCCACATGAACAAACTTAGTGCAGTTGAAATCACTGCAGCTAGAGAACTGAATTTAAATCAGTCACTTGCCTAACCACTGTCTTTAAGCAGGGTAATGCAGTAAAGGTTTAGAAAGCAAAATCTTTTGTGTCCTGTTACAAAAGAACTCCCTCTGACATGTCAGTGGGATTGGTACCTAAGCGTCCACGATGACAGCCAGCTGCTGCGGAGCACATTGCCTTGTGCTGGCAGTGCTTTCCTCCCTCTCTACTGTCCTTGCTTTTGGGATAGCAAAAGCAGGCTATCACTGTGCAGCACACTTTATCTTGCTCTATCAGTACCTGCTCCACTGTGCTCTCTGAACTTTTCCAGCCCTGATGTTTCTGAGCTGACAGCAGCTTAGGTATAGCTTGTGCCAAGCTGTTTTTTTCTGTTCTGTGATGATGGAAAAAGCATGATGTAGCTCAGCTATGTGCTGTGCTCCTCTGATCTGCACAGTGAATGACACTGAACTTGTCAGAGGTCGAAGAGTGTTGAATTGATTTGTTAATAATAGGAATAGTTATTAATAGCAATTAGATACTTCCTTTCCTGCAGTTCTGTCAGCTCCCCCCCCCCCCCCTTTTTTCTGCTCAAACCCAGAAACAGGTAAACAGGTGAAACTGCAGATTTCTACAACATCGCTTTGTTGAAATTAATACCCAGTACCTGAATTTAACTTTCTTTAAGGGCTTGGTTGCCACATGAGATATTTTAGTTTACGGCATCTCCTGAATTTCTTTGAACAGAGCCTGTCTTAAAATGAAACTTTTTCTACTTACTCTGCCCTCCTTCAGGAGCCCAACTGCGGAGCATCAGCGGTGATTTAGCTTCCCGCAGGCAGCTATTACTCTTGTGCTGTACTCTGCCATACACGTGGGCCCCAGGCCACAGCCACTTCTAGGGAGTTAAAACTTGTGGTGTGGGACCAGGGTGCCAGGTTGAGTGCTGGTGGGATGGTGGCAGAGGGCAGAGAGGAGCAGACTGGCGGGAGGATGCCACTGCCAGTTGTAGAAGAGCTCTGTCATACAGCAGGAATCTCTGCCCTGGGTGACAGACAACGCCGATTAGAAAAAGGCTAAATGTCAACATTGTTCTGAACTGGTAATTGGAATTTTTCCAAGAGCATTTTAGATACGAGGTTTTCTCCTCCCAGGCTGCTTTCCCTTCTCCTCCTCCTCCTTCTTCCCCCACTAACTGCTGTAACTCATTCTGTCAAGTACTGAGTGCTGTCCCTTCAGACCTTCAGATAAATCCTTTACAGCAACAATTTTAAAAGCTGCCACAGTGTCTCTTTCTGTCTGTCTTTCCGTCTTGCCTTCCTCCATACTAATTTATATGGTGGTGAGGGGAAGGGGGCTGTGCGTGGGGGGTGGAATGGTGCAGAGCAGAGGGATGAGAGCTGTGTTTTGACACATGTGGCTTTCCATTTTTGCAGAGGTAGTTAGCACTCTGCTTAGTGACCACAAGTTGATTACAAACACCGCGTAGCAGTGATGCTTTGCCAAAACGCTTGGAGAGGAGACCTGCTCCCCTTGTCCGATTAGGTTTCAAATTTATTATTACCAAAAAGATTTAAAGAAAAATTTATAGCTTGCAAAGAGGGACCCAAATCCCCAGGGCAGAATAAATAAAATAAAAACATGAGAAGTGCATTTATAGTCCTCCTACAAATAAGAGTACAGCCTTAAAAAGGTGTCCTTAAAATGAAAAATGGATGACTGAGTTGCCGACTGCTACTAATCTAAAAGTTAGTGCTTTTGATAGTTATGGCTGCGCTGCTAACTCTTCGTTAGCAAGGGTATTTAGTTGTAGGATAAGAGGGCTTTATAGAACATTTGCTCCCCTGTGGTTTAGAAATTAGCTTGTATGTGGAATAAGTGAGCAAAGATGGAACGTATTTTCCATTGCCCTAGTTGTTCCTATGCATGTGTGTGTGTTGGTGTGCTTTTGCATGTGTGTGTGTGTGCATGCACTAATAGCTCTGTGGTGATGATGGAGAAGATCAAGATGACACAGAATGGAAATACTGTGTGATTTTCTGGAGTCAGCCTTTTAAGACTCCCTTTAAATGGGAAAGGCAATGATTTCTGGAAAGCAGGTTTGCTAGCAGGCTGCAGTTAAGATCCTCAGATGGTATTTACTGCAGAAATGTACATTACTGTGATGTGTTTGAATCTGGAAACAATTTTTCCCACAAAGGAGGAAACACCTTGTCATAAAATCTATTGTATTTTACTTGTTTATTCAGTGTTATGTGTTGCTAATAAATTGTGGACTTAGCCTTGTTTGCATTTATGTTAGTGGAAGATTTAAGTTTAAATTCAATCTAGTAAAACCAACTGTCTCTAGCTCCAATGTCTGGTGTGAGATTTGTCTTATAAAGCTTGTACCAGCGTTCCTGAGAGTCAGAAGCAGCAGCTGTTCCTCAAGCCAAAAGCAGCAATGTGAGTCCCTCCAGCAAACCTGTAAAATTCTTTCTCTCACATTAGTTGGTACTTTTTTGGACTTTACCAAACTTTGCCTGAGGACTATAACCTCCACTTTCCACTGGTCTCTGGGCAGCAGGAACAGAAACATCTAGGTAGGATTACAGTGGAGTTTTCCTCCACGTCTTGCAGAGAAGCAAGGCATGGTGGTGGGGGCAAGAGCTGGGACAGCTACAAGGGCAGGACTCAGCTGCCAGAACTGGTTTTAAGAGTGTCTGGCAATGGGGAAACGAGGCATTCAAACTGACGACAGCCTTGCTTGTACTCTAGAAAATGGGACTATGTTCTTTTAAATATGCTCTACTGGAGTATTGTTTCCTGCTCTTTCATGAGAGAAGATCTAGGAGGAGTGCCATTTTGCCATATTTTTTGTTGAGCTGTCCTCTCTGCAGGTGAAGTCAAGTTCTTCCCTGTGCCACTGTACACTTACCTCACCACCTTTTTGTTAGTTGGTTACACAGTATTGAAGCAGTTAATGGCTTGTGCCCTGGGGCAGTTTCTTGATACTATTAATAATAATCCTTTAAGCAAAATTTAGTTTTTTTAAATTGAATGTGAAGACAGCAGTTAAGCAAACCTCTCATTAGGATCCACAGTGGTGTAAAGCCTGGGTAACAACAGAAGGAGGTCTCTTGGAAAGATCATAAGTACAGTATCATGCTGTCACCATTTGCCGATTTCAGTTATTTCAGAGTAACACTGGACATCCTTGGCAGAGTGACAGTTGAAACGCTCTGCAGTACTGTGGCCATGAGAACACCCCAAGTATTTTAGGTTAGCTACGTAGGTTCTGTTCTTAACTTTTCATCTCATCAGATACTTTTCTTATTAGAACTTGAGAGCCTTCCCTCTAAGGTAATGATGATGTATGTTAACTCTGCGTGATCAAGTCCCAGCTTGCACGTTTCTAATGTGTTATGACTGTGATCTGTGCAATAGCTGTGCTCCAGCCTTGCTGGGCCATGTGACATAATGGCATTTTTAATTTCCTCCTTCCAGTCCCATCGTCTTTTAGCATGTAGGAAATTACTTTGTTTTTCGTGTTAATTGATAGCATGACCTGTTTCAGCAATTCACCATCTCAAAGGTATGCTTGAGATCTCCAAATGACTCACTGACATAAATGCAGATGAGCTAAAGCCATTTGTGTTACAGAAGGGCTGAAAGTTAAAGCAGAGTATCTTGATATCCAAGATAGCCTTTTAGCCTGTAGGACCGTCAGCCCGTGGCTCGCTTTGTTAATGACCGCATTAAAGTCTAGTGGCAAATGGTAGGTTGTAAGAGGCAGCCTGCAGGAATAGTCATGTTAAATTCATGGCCTCTAGCTCACTTGATCAATTGCAAGCTGGTAGACGTTTATTTAAAATTTATACCACATGAATGTCTGAGGTAATAGGTGAATACTGTAAAGGGTTTATTTAAAAGAATATTTGACCAGTAGGGTCTTTGGAGATCAAATATTTCATTTTCCAGGGTGTCCTGAGTATTCAGAGAGCAGGAGGGGGAAGTAAAGAGGGATTTGGATAATGTGAAATACCACAGAAAGCAAGATTTTCCAAGGAAAACATCAGGAAGCTTGGTATGAGCATTTAATGTATGCTGGAGTTTTTAAAAGGAAACATTAATGGTGAAACATGCCCTCAAAGGACAAGCCAGCAATAAATTTTGTGTCACAAAATTACCTGTCAGTGAGATTATGTTTAAATAACGTAGAATTGTTCCTGCTTCTTGAGGGGGTCGAGAGAAACTTCACCGGAGTGTGTTCAAAGTATTCAGAATTATGTGCGCAAATCCCATTAACAATAATGGGATTTGTGTGTTCAACCCTCCTCAAATGGCATTGAAAAATGCGGCTGTTGGTTGTTCTTCCCAAAAGCATAGACATAGCAAGGGAGCAATGAAATCCAAATATTTTCTCTCAAGATTCTTTTTCTTTATTACCTTCTAGACACAGAGTATCTCACTAGCAGCCTGTGTGTACTGCATCATGATTAAAGCCTGCAGGCAATTGTCCTTTTCTCCTGCGCAGGGGTGGAGTGGGAAATAACAGTAACCACAAAAAAATACCACCAAACAGATTTGACATGTCATTACCTGTGATGAGGGGGAACATTACTGCATAAAAATTCAGCAGGGCAGTGAGCATTTTGAATGAGTGGACTCCAGTAAAGAAGTCTCAGTGTGTGTTAGGGACTTTTTTTCCCCTAACCTCCTTACTTAAAAAAAAAATCAAGGTCTGTGTTTTGATGTATTGTAGATGAGGCTGAGTCCTTGTAAATTAGAGAACAGTATAGGGCAGAGAATGCTCTAAAGGTGGAAGGCAGAGGAAGAAAGGGGAAAAGTACACAATTAAGACTTAAATATGACTGAACATGTTGCCATGGGATTTGATCTTATCCTATTTACAAGAGAAAACTTATGACTCATGGGCTCTAAATGATCGAGCCATTACTCATTTATGGAGTAAAAAAAATAGATACCTTTTATGGGATTTTTATAAATAATGATTACTTCCCCATATTTGTGAATACTGGGCAAAGACATGATGCAGTCATAAAGCCCTCTGCATGCTCAGCTTCTGTGCAGACTTTTTGAGAAGTATTTAATGTTAACCGATAGTTTCTCCCTTCAGAGTTTTATTCTTCATGGTGTTCTGCTCATTGCTCGTGCTGAGTTTTAAGCCTTATTTCACAAAATCACAGAGGGAAAGCAGGATAGGTTTTGCCAAAATCCAGATAGATAACACCTGAAGACCTTGTAGTGCAGTTCAGGATGGATATGCAAAAGCTATTTCTTTTGTAACTATTTTCTTCCCATCTAAGCATGGGTGAGCTGTGCATAATTCCAGCACTGCTGGTTGCCAGTTGTATGCTATAATGGTCATGGTGCTGCTTACCATGTGCTTTTCCTTAGTGAAGACTTTTCAGATGTGCCCGAGGATCTTAAAGAAATTATCCTGGCCCTTCACCCTTTCGGAACACTCTTGACTTGTGGTTTATCACCCTGTGGTTATCTGGTCCAGCTTGAATTCTGTTTTTTTTCTGCTGGTTGGTGTTAGGTACAGTTAATGCTTTCTTTTATCACTACCACTGCCCTTACTCACAGGGTTATTAAAGGGTAAACAGTATAATCTGGTTTTGAACTTTGTTTTTTTGCTCTGGGAGGGATCCATGCTTTTATCATGGTGTATGTAAAGCATTAACCTTTTATGCTTCTAACCTTCCTATATGGGTTTGAAGAAGTACATGTAACAGTTATTCAGGATGAGATACCTGCATATCCCATACCATCCCTGCCAGTGCTCAAAGCCAGGTTTGAAGGTCTTGGGTGTCCCTGCCCATGGCATGGGGGTTGGAACTAAATGATCTTAAGGTCCTTACCAACCCTAACTATTCTATGATTCTATATCAGATTATATTGATTTGGAGCCACAGAAATTTGTTTAAGAGTTTGGGTAGTGCAGGCAGTATCAGAAAAACTACTATTTTTAGAAGTTTTGTTGTGTAACAGCTGGGCAGACATATTAAGAAGATGGATTGCTTGAGTGGAGCAATTGTATTTTTTTATTGTTTGATGTATAGTCTGTGCAGTAACATTTCTCCTTGGGTGGGTAGTAATTTTAGGATGGTCCACAACTGGCTTCTGACCGAGTTCAAGATCAAGAGTATTCAGGATCCTGGAGGTCAATCCAAATTATAAACTCTGCATTTGAAGTTATGCATGTTTTCCTGGGGGCCTGTGTGTGAAGAGGAGAGGACATGAGAGCAGTGAATGCTACATTAAAATCTTAGGTTACAGTCTACCTATAATGTCTCTCCAGCTGGATTTGTGTGGCCATTTTCTTCATATCCATGAAAGTACCTCCCTGAAAATCTGACAGATGGTCTACAAAGAGTTCATGAATGTGAATTCTTGAAGCAGCTGGCTATAGTATAGAGATATGTTTTCAAGGCTTTACTTTATACTCTGGAGAGAAGAAAATTTTGGAAGATATGTATAAAATCAGTATGGTAATATAACAGACATCCCATGGATGTAGACATGAGAAAACCCTTGATCACATTAGTTCCCACCACCTGCCTAGTTGTACAGAGATGCACAGGGTGTATTTTTAGTGAAACTGACATTGGATGCCAGAAGAAAATGGCCTCTACTTTGTTGTTAAGCCTGTTTCTGTGCCAGACTGTGTGTTTGTTAGAGATTATGGCTTTTTATGTACTGGCAATAAAAACTAGTATTTGACTTGGTGTGATTCTAGCTGGCCTATGACATCCTAAGTGTTACAATAACATGCAGACATTTTAGTGGTTGCTCCAACTCTTCCAATCAGTCAAGGAGAGCTACAAGCTGCCCTTGACACTGTGAAACTGTCCCATATAACAATGAGAATTAGACATTTATGTTTTCTATTCTTTCCTGCATATATACTGGTATCATTGCATTGCAAGTTATAGAGAATCCTTTGAAGTAAATGGAAACTACTACTAATGGGAAATGACATGCAAAATAAATTTGTAGAAAAAGGAGAGAATGCTTGCAGCCTATTTTGAAAAGAAGACATACAAAACATTCACACAGACTTTGCTGTGATTTTAGTCTCAGAAGCCATTCAATATCGTGTTCTCTTCCATGGGACGTATCAATTAACAGCTCCATGGTTTTTGCTGTGCTAGGTCAGAAAATGGCAACTACTCATCTGGAGCTTGTCATGCTTAACACTTCTGCTTACAGTGTACTGTCCTTATACATGTCGATGCTACCAATGGTTCCCTGTTGGAGATGTCATCCTGTTCTGTCACCATGGCAGTTCTGACCTGCTTATGTTATGTGCATGAAAGTGGTGCACATCACCTTCCTCAACACAGGAGTCTAGGGGAGAAGTGAAATCTGGGTTAGCAGTTAGGTGACAAAAGTATGTGGGATGTTTTTTAGGAAACAGTTTGGGAATCGTTTGAAATGTGGGAGCTGAGGGGGCTGAGTCTTTGCATAGAGGAGCTTCACAGTGTGTGAGCTGCGGGATGTCTCCATTAATGTGACTTGGAGATGACATCCAAAATGCATTTCAGCTCAAGGGGTTTTATCAGGATAGAAAATATTGAGGGAAGCCCTTGTTTGTTGTTGGCAGAACATCACTGTATCCATGTTGTCTGTAGATCAGAGGCATTGAGAAACTGTTCCTTAGCAAATCCTTTTTAGCTACAGCTCTTTTTAGTTCTCTTATTGGCGTTACCCAGTACTCAGAGCCTTTTTGTAAGCGAAAGGAGCATTAAAACATCACACATGCTTTAACTTGAGGATGCAGAGAGAATTTTGGATGCCCGCATTGTTCCTGTGAGCGAAGCCAATAAACTGTTACCCAAACTTTTCCTCTACTTTGGTGTCATACAAGGAATTCAGCCAAACTGCTGGACTTATCTGGCCTGTAGTTGGTGTTAGATATGAACAAAATCCTAATGCCAGCTATCAGAATCATATCTCATATCTGCTCTCAACAAGTTAGATCAAGAAAGCTGTTGGCTTTTTTCTTTTAATCATTCTGTTCTGCATAAGTGAACTAATGTTAATTGGCGTCTGGATGGCTGTTGGATGTCACAGCTGTAACAACAAAAAGTCGGATTTTCTTTTTAATATCATACTTCAAAAGTTAAATTAAAAAATTCTTGCAAAAATAACTCTAATAAATAGAGTATGCATCAATAAAGGTACCAGGGAAGGGCAATCTGCACCTGATATAATAAAAGTATTTCTCATGAAACATCTGTTCAAAGAACTGTAGCATTTAATCATGGTTAGTGACTTCTCTACAGATTTTTAGAATTCACCTATGGGATAAAATTTCTGTTGTATTCATATCCCATTTACATCATTTTGGTTTCATGAAAGGTACTTAAATATATACAAAAATCTGGCCTATAGAACATTTCATGTTCCAAGCAGAATTCTTTATTGAATTTTACAGGTTGTCACAGTTTTCAGGTTTCTTTCTGTAAAATTTAGAAGTTTCAGTAATTGTTAGTGCAAATATGGTAGGCACCTGTTGCTTTAATTCAAGATGAAGCATTCAGCACTTCCCATTGTATAATTATATGTCAGTTTATGCTTAATTTGTGCTTACATCAGCACAGAAAGATGTTGAATTATCCTGCAAACACTTGGCAGTATTCAAAATATATTAAACAAAATCCTGCTGGCCTGTCTGACAAAGGTGATTTTTCTGGCAAACTTCTTTTGGGTTGTGAATACTTAGCATGTGGTTAAATCACTGCCTGATTGAGAAATGCACTTGAGAGACAGGTAACTGACCTTGCACCAAATTGATGTTTTAAGCTAGTTTTTGTTTTCTCTCTTTTGGTCCCCCCTTGTGGTTTTCTAAATATGTATATATAGCTCTTCAATTACAGACAACAGTATTGGAGTTCATAGTCTTCGAAAAACACTCTGGATCTAAAAATACAGGTCATGTATGAACTGGCTACATTGCATGAAGTTTCCAATACCCTTATGTATTGAGGAATTATATTTTTTCTTGTAAGTGAACACAATAAGTTATATCCTTTTTAAGTTACTAATATGTTAACTACTGTGCCACAGTCTGCTATGCTAAAGCTGTGTATGTTCGTGTTAGGTGATCTGAAAAAGTATTGTTGAGAAGTTCAAGTGGTTTGGATTTTGACAGTACACCTGGTTCTGCAAACTGAAACCTTTTAATCAAGAGTCACAAAGTAGCCACATGCAATAATCACTCTTTTCTGATAATTATCAGGTATACTATGGTGTCTCCTATAACAGCAATGAATACCATATTATGATAACCAAGGATACAGTTTTCATTTGTTGTAGAAACAAGTTGTGCCTTGATTACAGAAATGACTTCTCAAGTGTCACAAGATTTGGTTTCCGCTTATTAACCCAATAAAGCTGAAGAACTATTGTCTCTTAATAATGGTATTACCTCTGTAAGTGATAAAATGGAAATGTCTGATTTCTGATACTTACACTGAAATGATTGCTACAGAAAAGGTGTAAAAACATGTTCTGCAAGCATGAGCCAGGTTACACATCTTCTATCTTTGCATGCTTGAAATCCTGCTTACACACATTACTGCCTGTTTTGAAGAGGGATTATTTAAGACAGGAGAGGGAAATCTTTCACTGACCAACAGCAAAGAAATAAAGTAAAGGACATTGAGGAGCCACAGGCTTGTGTCAGAATTGGAGAGATTGCCCCCGCTGTCTCCCATGGCCTCTGCCTCATGCATGTACCTCTGCCTTTGTTTCATTGCAGCTCCTGCCACAGCATTGCTTCTGTTTATCGTTGTATCTTCAGTTTTAACGAAATTTAAAGAACCTTAGACTGATTAGTTATTATTCTTATTTATCACTATTCTGATATTTTTCTACTGTTGCTGCATTTTCACCATAGAAGAGCAAGACATTTCTCAGAAGTGCTGGTTTTCATCCCCTCACATAAGGAAGGTCTTTTCTGTCTTTTCTCCCTCTCCTCCATGTCCCCAGATTATTACACTGGGAAAACTTGTCCCTTCTGTCTACAGAGATAGCCTTTAGTTCAGGGTAAGGTTTACTTCATAGCCTAAAAATGGCTCTTACTCCTTGATCTGACTCACTGTGCTACAGTACAGTCACTTACAGATCCATTTATTTTTAGAATCTCAAAGAAACAGATCCTATGGGGAGCATTTGTTTCTGATCAAGAGATGGCTCCAAACCGAAATATGCTGCTAGAGGGAATATCCTTTCAACTTGATCCTTAATATAGGACCCTCTGACAGTTGTTTCATGCTGTTTGAATGCCTGTTGCACCCTTCTGCAAACTTTTTGTGATGAGCTTAAGGGAAAAAATGGGCAAATGTAGGCACTCCCATGTCCTGTGAGGCATGTGAGGTTTTGCTTGCTGCTTTTTTTCCTAGAGACAAGGTAATTTTCAACCCAGAGGGATGGAAGAATTTGCTCCTATATGCTTTCTGAAGTTTTGTTTTCTAAGAGGGAAGATGTGTATGGAAGGAAAGGATTCCAATCAAAACCTATGTCATAATAGTGTTGTCACTCAGCATTTAGCAGTTTTGAAGATGTTTTTTTTTGTTTTTCTACTCAAAAGTGGTTGGGAGCACCATAGTGCACTTTGTGCTCACTCAGTCCTACTTAAGAGAAGTGGTTAGTTAGTGCTTCATTGTACCTTACCTGACATTTTTTTGTCTTTTGGAAGTTCCAGTTGATGCGACATCACTGCTACCTGGCATTTTCCCCTTTATAGTTTGTTTTTTTGTTGTTTTTTTTTTTCTTTTTGCTTTAATTTTTGCCTTTTGCATTCTTAAAGAAGTTCATAATAAGAAGGCATTAGCATACATGGCAAAGTAACAGTATGCTGCTACTGTCAGAAATGAGGAAGTCCCTGGACTTACCTACTGCAGACCTCTTAACATTCAGCCAAGCTTCATCCAGATGCCAATAAGTGATTGGATGTTTCTGGATTGGATGACTGCTGGATCCCATACAGTGCATGAGACTAACATAAAAAGGACATGGAACTGTTAGAAGAAATCCAGAAGGCCACGGGGATGATCAGGGGATTGGAGCACCTCCTGTATGAAGATAGGCTGAGAAAGTTGGGGCTGTTCAGCCTGGAGAAGAGAAGGCTGCGTGGAGACCTCATAGCAGCTTTCCAGTGTCTGAAGGGGGCCTATAGGGTTGCTGGGGATGCACTCTTCATTACGGACTATAGTGACAGAAAAAGGGCTAATGGGTTAAAACTTAAACAGGGGACGTTTAGATTGGATATAAGGAAGAAGTTCTTTGCTGTGAGGGTGATGAGGCACTGGAATGGCTTGCCCAGGGAAGCTGTGAATGCTCCATCCCTGGCGGTGTTCAAGGCCAGGTTGGAGAGAGCCTGGGTGGCATGGTTTAGTGTGAAGTGTCCCTGCCCATGGCAGGGGAATTGGAACCTGATGATCTTAAGGTCCTTTCCAACCCTAACTATTCCATGATTCTATGATTCTATGCAGCTGATCCACTGGGGAGAGAAAACGTGTACACATCTAATTAAAAAATCAAAAGCCCTAACTCTGAATACAGCCCTGTGACCCTCACTCTGTCTTAGCTGAGGGTGGTGTGCTGTTGAAGGGTGTGAAGAATGCGTAACAGTATTTCATAGAATCATCACAGAATCATAGAATAGTTTGAGTTGGAAGGGACCTTAAAGATCATCAAGTTCCAACCTCCCTTCCACTAGGCCAGGATGTTCAAAGCCACATCCAACCTGGCCTTGAAGCAGTAGTTGTTATTTTTCAGGTAGGCCTTGATTTACTAATGTTGTTTTTCTGAAAAGGCACCTTTCACCTTGCTGCCAGTGAAGTTGTTGTTATAGTATGTTGCATTTCTTACAACAACACTTACTTCAAAAGTAAAATGCAAGAATACCTTCTTGTATCCTGGCGATATATCTAATTATTATTCTCACACGTTAGGGTTAGTTTTAATTTTACCTCTTCTTGTGGCAACTCTTGCTTCAGCCTTGACCTGTGAACACTTTCAATACTAGGGAGACGCTTAAGGATCAACAGCCTGAGCTTGCTGCAACTGGTTAGTAATTTTTAAATTTTTTTTTAAAGGAATGAAAAGAGACAACAGTTTTTCTTTTCTTTTCTTTTCTTTTCTTTTCTTTTCTTTTCTTTTCTTTTCTTTTCTTTTCTTTTCTTTTCTTTTCTTTTCTTTTCTTTTATTTTCTTTTCTTTTCTTTTCTTTTCTTTTCTTTTCTTTTCTTTTCTTTTCTTTTCTTTTCTTTTCTTTTCTTCTCTTCTCTTCTCTTCTCTTCTCTTCTCTTCTCTTTTCTCTTTTCTCTTTTCTCTTTTCTCTTTTTTCTCTTTTCTTTTCTCTTTTCTCTTTTCTCTTTTCTCTTTTTCCTTTCCTTTCCTTTCCTTTCCTTTCCTTTCCTTTCCTTTCCTTTCCTTTCCTTTCCTTTCCTTTCCTTTCCTTTCCTTTCCTTTCCTTTCCTTTCCTTTCCTTTCCTTTCCTTTTCCTTTCCTTTTCCTTTCCTTTTCCTTTCCTTTTCCTTTCCTTTTCCTTTCCTTTTCCTTTCCTTTTCCTTTCCTTTTCCTTTCCTTTTCCTTTCCTTTTCCTTTCCTTTTCCTTTCTATCCTTCTCCTTCTCTTTTTCTTTTTCCTTTCCTTTTCCTTTCTATCCTTCTCCTTCTCTTTTTCTTTTTCTTTTCTTTTTTGAAGAAAGGGAAAGGAAAGAAGGAAATAAAACCAGCTCTACCTTTTCCTCATGAACAGAAGTGCAGAGACATATTTGTCTGATAAATATGACTTTTGAAAGCAATTGTTTTCCTTAGGAAAAAAAAAGAACAGAATGCTTACAAAAAGTTTGCCTACAGATTTTCTTTTAATCCTGTGAAGGAGAGCACATATGGATTTGCATTCCTGTATAGAAGCCTTCTGCAGTGCCACTGGCTCTTGCAGAAGCTATTCCCTTCTAGTTGTCCTGGCATTTAGTACCCACGTGTTTGGATTGAGGACCATGCTGCCACATGCTGACAAGCAGTCAGTGAGGTTAGAATGAAGCACTTGGGCATCATGCAACACGTGCTTCACAGATAACCCAGGAGGAATTTTGGCTGCATTAGGGTTGCCCTTAGGCTATCCCTATAGTTTACTCCCTATGCTCTTTTCAGCTAATTGTAAGAGATAATGTTCTCTCCAGGCTTTTAGTCTTTTCGTGTATCCCCACAAGAGAATCTAATTAATAACTATTATAGCATTGCCTCTGTGAGAAGTCATTTAAATGAGGCTATCAATCTGCTGTCCAGCTGTTACTAATCCAAGCTGAATTTGAATTGACAGCAGAGCCTGAGAGGAGTAGTGTTATCTCTGTACCAGTTGCTGATGCATCACTTTAGGAGTGTGTGGTAATACACTGGGTTCTCAAATCTATATTTAGGATATGACTTCAAAAGGCAGGGAACACCTGGAGCTTCTATTGAGTTGTACTGAAACTGTAGGTGTGCCTCTACATATCAGGCCTGCTGGAGTTCTTGAAGCGGGATTTCACATGTGTGCTCTATGGGCAACTACATCCAGGGATCCTTCTTGATCACCTCTCGTACATTCCAACAGGCCTACCACAACCACCTCATTCCCTCTGCACAATTAAAAATGGGAACTATGATGCCTCAACAAGCAATTGTTGAGGACTAAAGCTTCCATGATGCAATGGTTGCCACTCAGAGCAGTGTGGGCACCTTCCTTCCTGCCCACACTTCATTAAGACTTCCCGTCACATACTACACTGATTTCTGAATTTAGTTTTTGAGGATAATCACAGAGGTTTAAGGAGGTCAGGGCTATAAGCCAGCAACTGTGGTGAATTTAACTCTAAACAAGGGCAATGCAAAGGGGGATGTGAGGAATAACTGAGCAAAGGAAAGATCTTTGAAGTTTGAAACAAGTTAACGTATTTACAAGGTTGCCTGTATTTTAAACTGTAGGCAGTGGGAGATGGGAACGGAGGAGAGGGAAGGTTAGGAACCTTGTGAACTCTTTAAAGAATATTTTGCTCTTTCCTAGACTGTGGTATTTTTCAATGGTGAAAATTCAGTTACTATCCGTGTGCTAGTGCTTTAAGCCTATGGAATTTATCTTTGTTTCTTGCAATGATCCATTTGATAATATTTGTGATACTTTTCTGCCTGTGGTGTACTTTTGGAGCATCACTAATAAGCTGAACAACTTGCTTAGGAAAAAAGTCCTTTAAAATATTCAGACTATGGGCAGCTTTTAAGGTGGTGGTAGTGGTTGAGTCTTGTTACTCTGGCTCTGATCTAAAGCCTGTTGAAGTGAATGGGAGTCTTTCCACTTACTTCAATAGGCTTTAGATCTGTATTCTTCCCTGTAAGTGGAGCTAAGTCTAAAACATTGAATATCTGGAAGAAGAGAGCAACACAGCTTACATTTCCTGGCTCTGGGGTTTCCTTTGTGTTGTCCTCAGGTCAAAACTTGTCTTCAGATGTTTTCTCTGCAATGTTTATTCCTACAAAAAGAGATAAATGTCTTTGTTCCTCTAGAAGTCCCTAGATGACTAGATTGAACAAACAGAGCAGTAATGTTCTCACTGTTTTCCATCACCTACTAAAGTGCAGAACCTTCTCCCTCCCCCAGCGTTTCCATTTCCTCTACTTCCCGTGTTTGCAGATTGGGTAACAAATGCTGAATATTTCCTGAAGTTGACTAATGACAGGACATTGATGTCTGCAGCTGAGCAGTCTGGCTATTGCTGTGTTGAATTCTTGACTGAAAGGAGGTGCTACAGCTGTGTTTATGAAGACCCCCCTTCAATATGCTTCTGTCTTTTTAATGCCTTTAGGGTATTGTATCAGCCTAGTCTAAGCACCCTGCAGCAAACATGCTTCAAATGACTTTCAATTTATCGCAGTATCATTATTGCCTTAACAAAAAGAAGATTATCATAGGCCAAATTGAGATACAGGTCTGTGATTACACATCCTTTTCACATAATCTGCCAAACAGAAACCATAATGACTGGGAAAATCCATTAGTTGAATTTAATGGTTGTATTGGGTTTGCATGGCAAGGGTTTTTTTGGGGGGCTGCAGGGTTGGTTTCTGCAAGAAGCTGCTAGAAGCTTCCTCAGTGTCCAACAGACCTGCCAGTGGCCAAGACTGAGCCTACCAATGACAGTGGTAGTGCCTCTGAGGTAACATAGATGAGAGGGGGAAAAGTTACCGTGCAGGAGCAACTGCAGACAAAGAGAGTAGTGAGAATATGTGAAAGAAAAAACTCTATGAAGAAGTGAAGGCAGGAAGTTGCTTCAGGCACCAGAGCAGAGATTCCCTGCAGCCTGTGGTACAGCTCATGGTGAGGCAGACTGTCCCTCTGCAGCCCATGGAGGACCCCATGCTGGGGCAGGTGGATGCCCGTAAGAGGCTGTGATCCTGTGGGAAACCTGCACTAGAGCAGGCTCCTGGCAGGACCTGTGGCCCCATGGAGAGAGGAGCCCATGCTGGAGCAGGTTTGCTGCAGGACTTGTCACCCTACGGGGTACCCACGGTGGAGAAGTCTGTTCCTAAGGGACTGCACCGCATGCGAGGGACTTACGCTGGAGCAGCTTGTGGAGCACTGTCCCCCATGGGCTATATTCCCTGCTGGAGCTGGGGAAGAGTGCAAGGAGTCCTCCACCTGAGGAGGAAAGAGTGACAGGAGATAACATGTAATGGACTGACCACAACACCCATTCCCTGTAGTCCTGCACCAATTGAGGGGAGGAGGTAGAGAAAACTGGGAGTGAAGTTATGCCCTGGAAGAAGGGAGGGGTAGGCAGAGATGTTTTTAAGATTTAGTTTAATTTTTCATTATCCCACTCTGATAAATTAAACTAATTTTCCCAAGCCGTGTCTGTTTTGCCCATGACAGTAATTGTTGAGTGATCTCTCCCTGTCCTAATCTTGATGCATGAGCCTTTTGATATATTTCCTCTCTGCTTGACCAGTTGAGGAGGGGGATTGGTAGAGTAGCTTTAGTGGGCACCTGGCATCCAGCTAGGGTCAACACACCACAATGGCTTTTAGAATTAAAAGGAAACGAGGGCAAGATCTTCTACAGGTAGAAATTAGTTTGAGTTTGGTTTACACAAAGTTAGGTTATGCACCCCCTAAATTAATAATGTTTAGAATGGGGTTTCTTAGGTCCCCCAGCTAACTTTTGTACTGAGAGTGTAACAGCCAGGAGGGAAAGGAATTTAATGAATTTTATTTTGTAGCTTAGGCTTTCCCTCTGAAATGGCTATCCTGTCTCCTCTTGGCTGGGGGATTTCTCTCTCATTATGTCATTAAAATTTCAATTGCTCAATTTCTTATGTGTTGACTGAGATGCATAGATCTGTGTTTCTGTATGTATCAGATTATAATGATGTTCTGTAACAAAACATATCCCTTAGCCTGATTAGTAATGGTATTGATGTGAGCAGAGAGAGTCCAGTAGCAAAGAAAACCAGGCATATAGATTATTTCCTTAGCTGACGTGCAATGGCTGTTGATTTCAGTGTGCTAAAGTGCTACTATATATGCTTGCTTTGGAGCTAGAAGCACTTCTTCAAAGCTGGACAAAGATCAGCAATCAAAACAGTGGGTAACAGAAACATTTAAGCTTCTAAACAAAGAAGGTGGAAAGATGAGATAGAAATGAGTTCTATATTGATATGAGCGTTAAGAGGAACAAGGAATCTCACCCATGTGGCAGAAATGCTCATGGATCTAGAATCAGATTGTTCCTTTGTGTGTAAATCTAATGAATGTGATTCATATTTAAATGCCTTCTGGGAAATATACCTGTGGGAAAAAATCTTAAAACAAGTGGGCTCAACTTTTGGCATACTACAAAAAGCTATTTTTTTAACACATATGCTTACTTTGGCAACATTGACTTACTCTTGACTTCAACATTAGAATATGATTCTAATAGGATTTTAGTCTTCTTTGGCAAATGAAAGTAGAAGACCTTTGAGTTTTTACACAAGTAGTGAAAAATTAAATTAGTCTGAACAGAAGCCTTATGAGTACTTCAAGGACATGATTTTACCTGCAATAACCAATTTGAATAATATCATTTTTAAAATACATTTTTGTATGCTGAATATTACAAAAGAATGGGCAGTTCAGTAAAAAAACCACACACTTCAATCCTTTACTCCATCTCTTCCGTTACTATTATTATTTTTTCCTCTGCTGTGTTCTGATTTTCCAGTGTAGAGACTTTCAAATGAGAGTTAACAGATGCTATTCCGCACAATCAGACTGCTCCTGAGGGGAGCTTGTTCCCACCAGACATTTTACAACATCTGTTTGAAGCTGACTTTGCACTCGTTCTGTTCCATCTCAAATTGGAAGCCCCGATGAGAAGAGATGAGAAGGTACATGTACCGAGGCAGGGCTTTGATCCGCGATGCCACACACTGACTGACATTTCCACTTACATTGAAACATGCTGCTCTTAGATACATGGTAATAAACAGGACTGTTCAGCTGGCTAACAGAGATGCTGTTGAGACAGCAGGAAAAAAAAAAAAATCACCTTTCTTAGTAGAAAACTCATTTTAAAAAATTTAAACCTCAGAAATACATTACATTGTTTATACAGTCTGTTTAATCTTTTATATTTTATTCACCCACAGCATGGGATTTTATTATTTTATAGATATGCTAGCACACTTCTTACGGATCTTACTGGAGTTCTTAAGCAGAACTTCAGAATTTTTCCTTATACCCAATTTTATCACTTCAAATTTATGCTGCTATAGTGTGCAAATATATTTTTTTCTTCATTACAGCAATGTGAACCTTTCTGTTCTTATTAAACTTTGTCATCCCAACAATTGTGCCCTTCTGTTCTTGATTAAAGTCTTTTCCCTTTAAAATTATGCCTGTCAGTTCTGTCTCTTTAAAAAAATAGGGAAACAAAGATACACATTTTTCAGAGGAGGGAGGATATTGCAAAATTGTTTTTACAGTTATTCAATATAGCTAAAAATACAACACTGCACAAAGAAAGAAATTCTTTCATTTCAGTGAGAATACCAACAGATCTGAAGCTAACTGACAACTTTATCTTCTAATTCTGATGAATGGAGTCCTCTAGAGCACTCTCTTTTTTTTTTTTTTTTTTTAATGTGTGATGTTTTGAATGCTGATCTGGAAGAATAAAGACATTTATGAAGCATTTAAAAAGCTTTGATAAGGTGAAACTTATTTTTCTGTTTTTGAAAACCACGTGTTTCGTTATTTTAACCTACAAGCTGAATGCCCTAGAAAAATGATGAAAACCTTCGATTATTCTGGGCATTTTAAATAAAGGTGCTGGAGGTGCATGAAAGCTCAAATACTTTGAAAATCAATAGGAATTTTATCTAAAATTCTCCCTGCCCAGTGATCATGTTATCTCTCATTCTTTTATGTCTTCTCAAGGTTTCATTAGTTGTCGAATCTCTAGATAGGAATTTGGGAATACATTGGGTCATCTTTCATAGTAGAATCATAGAATGGTAAGGATTGGACCAAGCAGTGTTGACCAAGTAATAATTTCGCTAAGATTTCAGTCCTTCGTCATGAGATTCTCTCTTATCAATACTGAGAATATAGCTCCCATTCAGGTTTGGCTTTTAATGCTTGAGATAAGATGGTCACACAGCAGAATAAGGAAACAGGGTGGAGGGAAGAGCAAGACTGTTGTTTTGTCAAAGTCCAGGAACAAGCTTCTGGGAGACATGACTAAAGGTCATAACTACCTCTAATACCTTCTTAAAATGCTTCAGTAAGGAAAGTACCAGAGATTTTTCCTTCCTCGCTGAACGTGAAATAGCTCCCTGGCATATAATTAGGGGGCTTCAGTAAACAGAAAGAAAATATTCATGTACTACTATGGTCTATCATAGTCCTTTTTCTTTTCTAAGATCTGTCATCTACCTGACTTACTATCTATTTCATTGTGTTTTATTAGTGGCTGCTGGAAACAGGGCTTAGTCAATGAAACAGTAACCCTTTCATGCCCATAAGAGTCACATGACATTCTAGACTCAGTATCTGAACTGCTTCTAGCTGAAACATTGCTTTTAACTTGTCTCACAATAGGTTACAACACATCCTCAAGGCTTCCCAGTTGTTTATATACTGTATCACATGCATGACATAACAGTGGTTGGCTGAGTATCTACTTGAAGGTCATCACTCAGTCTCACTGGGATGGACCCCAAGGGTCACAGGAAATCCAGTGAAGACTCTTACTTTGTTCTTCTGCAAACTAAATAGATTAGCACAGTAGTATCTCACAAGATCAGTAGTGCCAAATGGGTAAGCCAGTCCAAGGAGGTTGCTCCCAGATGTGAGAAGCTGGTACAAGATTTTCTAATATTTTAGTCTATTCCCATTTGCTTTTAATCTCTTGAAAAAGACTCTGAAGTTGGATTTTGAAAGCACCAAGCACCTTAGAAGGAAGTATCTGGCAGGAGGAGGCCTGAGTCAATTTCCCCATCTTCTTCCAGATCTTTTGTGAACTACTGTATTATGGCAAAGTGTGGTATTATCTTCTTGAGATTCAGCCCCTAAATACACAGCTCTTTCCTTTTATAGATGGTTGAATCCAAGAAAGATTGGAGGTTTAGACAGTCCAGTCACATCACTTCAGATTCATGGTGGTAGGTCTACCGTCAGTGACATGGATGAATGACTTCAATAAAGAAGTGCAGTGGAAAAGCATCTTCCACAAACCTATTTGTACCATATGTTATGCCCCAAAATGCTGTTTTAGTAGAACCCCCAACCTTGGGGCCTTCTGTTTGTTATTAGTAACATTTGCTTTCAGTTCCCCACCATTTTTTGCATGGGGTGTGTGTGGGGGAACAAGGAATATCTGAAAACAATAACTCTTGTTCATTGACATAAACCGGCTGTCAGTTCCTTGTGGGACCCAAGCTGATAAAAACCAGGGGAAAACTATTTTATTTGCAATGTAAGGAATTTTAGCCTGTGGAGATTTTTAGTTCAACAGCAGTAAAGGTAGGGACAGCAACCAATGAGGCTGTTAAAGGTTACATTCTCTCCCACCCTCCCTTTTTCTCAGTCCCTTGAGTCATAATTAAAACTCCAGAAAGTGAGAAACTGTTACTAATGCTAACACACGGTTTGGCACAACAGAATCATGCATTCACTGACTTGTGTTTTTTATTTAATTTCATTTTTTATAGGTCAAGCTGAAATTTTACTTTACAATTTGGTGTTCTGAGGGCTTTTTCTGAATCTGAAACTTTTAATTTGATTTGAGAGTTTCACAGGTATAATGACTATGGAAACAAACACCTTGTTCAGCAGCCTGACAATAATTATCTCCTAATGGAAAAATTAGGCACTTTAATCAGACGTGACTTTAGTTCTCTCAAGTTGAAAATGCTGGAGATGATCTCTTGTTCTTTGCACTGCTTAAGGATTTCTCCCAAGAGATTAGCTGGACACAGAGGTGACCTAATTACCCTTCATATCTTTTTGAGAGCTGTCCAGATTTGAAAGGACGGTTACTTAATATAATGTTATTATTATCCATCTTTTCCAGGATGAAAATACTATACAGGGTTACTTAGAAGACCCCTACTCAGACAGGACTTAGTAAATTTGGTGGGTAAAGTCTGAGAGGAGTTTAGGATTTTGCATTACTGCTTTCAGCCATTTCCTTAGTGCTTAGGAATGTCTTGTGACTCATTTGTAAGAAAGAGTTTCTATCAACACAGCACTGCTTTGAGTACCTGTTGAAGACTTTTATTTGCAAGTCTTTATATCCAGTCGTGTCTTAACTACCTACGGGTCTTAGAAAGCCATTCCTCAGTAAAAGGTGATTCTAAGACAAACTGAGGTGGAAGGGTGTTGCTTAGTCCTGAGACTCCAGTATATGAGCTTATACTTCCCATGTACAAATACCAGCAGTTTAAATTGCTCAGTGAGATCCTTGGAAAATCTCTCAGTGGAGGAGAAAGAATTGTTGGCACCTGTTGGATTGCCATTGCCGTCTGTTAAGCTACTGACCACCTCTGACCTTGCAGCCTGGTGTGATTTCAGCCCAAGGTAATATGAACTGATAGATTTTAAAAAACCTGATCGATTAAAAAAACTCCTTCCTGCTGTAGATACATTTCAGTGCTTAATAGACATTTGTGTTGTCTTCCTCCCTCTCACCCCTTGTGTTGTCTATGGGGTGAGCTGCATTTTGGTTTCAGAAAGCCTGGAAAGCCTTTAACTTCATTTCACCCGAGTGCATACAGTTCAGAGTGGATCTCAATTTTTAAATCACAGAATTTAGATAAGCCATTCCCATGGCTTACTGCAAGGCAAGGGTTTTCTTGGACTCACAAGAAGACCCCTTGCCTATGCAAGAACCCTGATGTGTAGATGAAAAACAAACAGTATCTCTTGAAATGCAGCTACCAATTTTGGACAGTACTACTTCAGCTACCATCATCACAGGATTTCTTGACGCTGCTGTCTCTCCAGTACACCAGACATGTGAATTGTGGAGAGAGCTTGCCTTGTTTTCATTCAAAAGGCTATGTCTTCTCCACATGTTGCACGTAACTGAAGACTATTAGATCAAGCTGCTTACAGAGAGCACGAAATTGTGAAATCAAAGTGTACTTCCCCTCTAGTTGTCTAGAGAACATACCGAAGTGTATCTGTTGCCATATTTAATAAGGTAGAACTGAAATTTTGCATTCAATTATAAGATAAAAGCCTAAATATAAGTGCTTTTTATTAGTTTAGCTACTAAGATTGGAGAAGAGAATAGAATTACTCTAGAAATTTACCTGTGCTATTGCTTCTGGAAGTACTATTTTCTCATGCTCATTTTCTACAAATAGCCATTCGCCCATTTTTAATAAGAGTGAAATTCAGACCAGGATACCAACTTCCAGATGCATTTTTGCTATCCTAGGGAATGTTTATTTTCATTTTGAAACAAAGTGAGCTTCATTATCACAGAATATTTTAAATTCAAACAAAAAATCTCAAATGGTGTATTGACACAGTGCGCTTGTTTCTAAAACCTCAGAACAAGCCAAATAAGTATCCATACTGAGTAAACAGATTATTTACTTTTAAAGTATTTTCAGCTTCTGGTATTGCTCCCAGTTTGATCTCTGGCTTCTTGATTATTGATTCCTGAGGGTAGGGTCAGAGGGCCAGATGTTCTCTCTCTCACTTGATGTCAGAAGTTGGGAATACTTCTTTTCATGTCTTCATGGTTTGTGACCTGTAGACACCAGCATAGTACAAGTAATAATAAACACACCAGTGTGCTTATCGTGGAACTCCTCTTAAGCCAGTGGGGTTATGTTAGTATAAGGTAAAAGTTAGGCTATTTACTTAGAGGCATCCTACATTTCTATATATCTTTAAAAACTATTAACAATTTCCACCTGGTGTAGTATTCACAGCTATCGTCCTATGGTGCAGTTGCATGTGCATTTTCTCATGGTTTTCATCTTTGTCAAAATGTATTAAATATTTAAATGTATGCCATCATGGAGGATGTTAGTGCATCCCTAATATTGCTGAGCTCCTTCTTACTCTGCAATGTAGCAGCAGTATACATAGCAGTCTCTACTGCCATTTACAGTAGTACATCCTAAGCTCCCAGGACTGTTCATCCACATGCCATGACAGGAGATGGTGCTTGGATTGACATCCCAACACCTTTCTTGCTCATACAGCAAAGCTCCAGCAATGCCAGCTGACACTTTCTTTTCACAGTGGAATTTAGTAGTTATAACTGCCTGTTTGCACGTCTCAGCTTCTATTTTTAAGCACTGTTAATCCTCAGCTAAGGACCAGCCTCCATCTGGCCTTACAAGGGTGCATGGTGGAGAAGGAGGTATAAGGAGCCTTTCCAGACCTTGTGCAGTCCTTCTGGGAGCCAGGCACAATTGCTGCCTTAAAAGTGGGGACAGGCTAGATGCTCTTGCTTCATCTCCCCCTTGAACACAGAGGGGCAGCAGGTGGAGGAGCTGTCCCCCACCATGTCCCATGTGCACCACGGAGGAAGAACATTCCCTCTCTGAAGGACACTCCTCAAATGGCAGTGTGAATCTAGCACTCTTGTACCTCAAACATTGTCTGAAGCGTGCAGCTGGACTTTTGAGGTGGTTGGCTCCTTTTTGTTTGAAACTATGAAGTCCCTCGCTTTGTGTGCTTTCCCTCAGGTTAACAGTTGCCAGTTCAGTCAAGGAAATTAGGCTGCATTCTGTGCAGACCTAGTCTTGCATTTGTTACATGTTTCCCTAAACAGCAGGAAAGAGATAATAAGCGTGGAAGTCATGGACAAGCTGAGTAAGGGAACAGTCCTTCTTCATGTCAGAGGGATATTGTTTCTGCTGGAAAACTCTGCTGGGAAGGTGTTAAGACACCAAGACAGGGGCACTTAGACAAAACCATGTGTCTGAAAGGACCCTTCTCTTGTTTTCCTTTTGTGTGGTTTTGCAATCCATTTCCTCTACTGGCTCAGTGAGGACATGGAAGGAGACTTTTCTGCCACAGACTCCTTTGGCTGCCCAGCTGCTGTTGCATCCAAATAGACCGTGGAGGCTGGAGGGCTGGTTTTATAGTCTTTTGAAATAGCTGTCTGGTTGAAGCAAGACAGGATCAAGCCTGCTCTCTTGTTGCTCCTGGGAACGATGAAGACCCTACAAGGAATTATGTTTCCCAGAGAAAAAAGGGTTAGTATGTGCTATCACTTCCTGGTGAACGCCATTTGTTAAACGGCTAGCAGAAATCTGACTGCTAAAGCTTGAAGAAGACATGATTTCAGTGTACTTTCACAGCCAAAGTAACTGAGAATGATGTGGTCTTGTGGAGTTTTTACTCACCTTCCGTTTATTTTACATCCTTTAGTCAGGTGTTACCTGTCTCCTGTTATGTATTAAATAGGCCATTAGGTCCAGAGCAGTGTTGCTGTAGCAGGACAAGATCTTTGGCTAATAGCAGTTGGAGAAAGGATGGTGGTTTAGAGGACAGACATAAAGAAATCTAATCAGTAGTGATATCAAGGGATGTCAGCCAAGCTGGTCTTGTAGGAGGTATAGTGGCTACAAGACATTACTGTTACTGTGCTGAAGAGGCTCCGACAGTTGCCATGCCTCTATGTTTAAAAGCATCTATCTATTAACATTAAACTTTTGTGCCAAATTAAAGATACACATTCAAGTAACTTTTTCTTTGAAGTTAGGATTTGCAATTAAATGGTTTTTCATTGGTATTTGTATATGTTAGGGCCCACTTTCCATCTTGTGCCTGGATCCCTAATATCTTTAAAAGCCAGCTAGGGAAGTCTATCACAATAAAAACACATCTGCCATGTGTTACATGGAAAGCCAAAAAAGAGGGGTAGTATGGCCTGTGCAAGTTAAATAAGCCTGTTTTCCAGTAAATATCTTTCCACATATGCCAAGCAAATATCTCAAGGTTTTTCCATTACTGACTTGCAGAGTTACTTAGTGAGATGGTAATGGTTGTGGTACTTGTGCACTTGTACTGACGTTATTTTGCTTTATTCACTAACTTCAGTTATGATATTTCCTTGAGCAAAGTTTAGCTTGTATGTCCAACTGTCCAAGTGGACCTGAATGAAACATGCTTATTAGTATCTGCATCAAATCACATCCAGTGGTGAGTAGCATACACACTGTTCTGAAAGCACCAACTATTGAAACTATGTTATTTTTAACAATAGAAATGAGAAAAGGAAATAAATGGCACTCTGTGTATGAAGCTATTAACAGGTTTTTTGTTTTTTATTATTTTACTTTATTATTGGAAAAACAAAATATACAATTCATTTTATTTTGCATGAATTTATACAGGCAGTAAAAGTTTGTGAACAAAGAAACACATTTTGCACTAATTCCACAGCACTTCTATTTCATTTTATGATTTTTTTTAATTTCACTTCTGAGAGTACTTCTACTGAATGTAGGGAACAGTAGGAAACCCACCCACTGGCTGATTTAACCTGTAAAAATTGTCTTTCTGCTAGTGAAAAAAAAAAAGCAGCCTGCTGCCTATTTTATATATCTAATTTCTGTTTCCAAGCTTATATTCATTCATAACCTGTGGAACTTTGATTTTTTTAATCGTTTTCTTTTTCTCCATTCATTTTGTAATGTATCTTTGATACTACTCTAAACTAAGAAAAAAAAAAGAAAAATTATTTATGTGCTTAGAAAATCAATCAACACGTTTCCAAAAAGATGAGCTATACCTGCAGATATGAAATCTGTAAGAAAGATGTAAGGAAAAATGCCATCTTTTTTACTGGTGAAATGAAATAAAACCAGACTGAGCATGGGATTCTATAAACCAAAGCTTCCTAAAATGAAGGCATGCAATCTTTTAACCATATTTTTGCATGGTTGGTCTCGATGTTTATATAGTGAGCCTTTATTGACATGCCTGCTTATCTAGGTAAGACATCTTTATATGGCTTAATTGCCCTTTTACCGGTTTTCTTTTAAACTCCCACATGACATTATTTTGATCTTCTATTATAATCCTGTTTGATGCTTATCTGAAAGCATTTCTTCTTCTCATTTAGAAACTCTAATTGGAAGGTGACTGCAATCTTTTATTTTACTTCACAACAATTTTACTAAAATGTTCAGGTTACTTCTTCAAAGCAGCTTTCGTGTAGATGTTTTCTTCATTCAGTCACTGTAGATTATGCTGCAGATAATCACAGCTATGCAATCACACAGTGAAGGGGTATTTTATTCAAATCCAGAAGAGAATAACGATCTGAGTCAGCATTTAGTTGATATCTTTACACATCCCTTTTCTATTAATGTGCTCTAGTCCATGATTACATTCATTTAATTTATCATAAGGAAAAAAAATGCTTCTTTCTTCTGTGCCTCTTACAGACACATTCATTTAAAAGGCTTTGAGCCATCATGTCCCTTCACATTATTTATGACCTGAAGAAAACATTCTTATTTAGAAAGTTATGTGACTTACAGAGCAAATGCTGTTCAGTATCCAAAAAATAAGCTGTGGAGACAAAAACATTTTTATTTAACAAGGAACATATTTGACAGGATTTTGTATATTTTTTAATTTTTTTTTTACTTAATTGCTGAAAAATTTTTGTTGTTGGGTTAAAATCAAAAAAGTTTGTGACTGTATGCAAAGGAAATGAATGTGAAAATGCACAAGTAATTTACATATGAAGTTACCTCAATCCTGCTACTGGGGTCCATCTGCACTTGCATTAAAATAGGGAATTAGGAAGCCCGTATGTGTTAGTGCATGTGCAACAGGTGGAGGTTTGATCCACTGAATTACACATGTGATATTAATACAAGCTGGCCTGTGCACTCAACTCCTTTGTCTGTCAAAGATCTATGTTAGGTTGAATTATATCTGTCTACTCTATCTGATGTGCAGAACTTAAGTTTTCTGGTAAGCCAGTCAGCATCAACAATTTAAAATCTGGGATTAAGGGTAATATTGTACATAATTTATCTACAGGACAGAAAGTTATCTGAACTGGTACTTAACACTGAGAATAAAGTGCTAATCATTAGTCTGACAAAAAATGGTGGTGGAAGAGTGTAATTGTCACTCTAAGTGGTGTGAACTTCAAATGCAATCTTGCAGAGCCCTGCCAAAAAGCCCCCAATGCCAGTACAAGGATTTGACTTGTAGTCAGTTGACAGTTGGCCAGTTTTGACTCAGAAGGTAGAGTGCTACTGACCGAATTGTTAACACTGAGCAGTTTGATTTTCCACTGAGCCAAAAATGTGACCTTGCAAAGCAGTGCAGTATCTAATGAAACACGATGAAATCATAATGTTGTATGCTGTGATTTCCTTGAGTCTGTTAGAACATAGTTGGCCATCAGATCTGGGCTAATAAACTAGACTTTCTAGGCTATGAATTATGATGATTGCAAGATTTACTTTTCCACTGTTTGCAGCTGTTGTCCAGCTACGACTGTTATCTGTGGGATGGGAACACCCATTCTGTGGTTCATCATACTTTCAACAGGCTGGCTGAGCTCCTGTCATCTCTGCAGGCTGTGCCACATGGAGGTGGAGGAAGTAGTTTGTACTAACCTCTTTACTGTCATGACTCTGTTGCTTACAGAGCTTGACCTACATAGCATCAAAACGACTCGGCATCCTTTGTGAGTTACAGTCAGTGCAGTAGAGACTTGGTCCAAGACTATGGTGAGAACTACTTGGATCAATCCCAAGTCCAAAGGAGTCCAAGTCTGGCATCAGTGTAGCTTTCTACCTTGAAACTGTTACTTCTAAAACCAAGTTATTTGTCATGTCTAAGCTATTTCTTCACTGTAATTTTATGACATGCCTTTTCAGCTGTCGGTGCACGAGGATCATGTTTGTGTTTTGTGTACTGACATATATTCAATATCTCTTTCTTTATAAGGATTCCCCATCATTACAGTCCAACATGTTTGGCAGCTTAGGCTTTTTTCCATATCCTGCAGGATAAATGGCTAGTATAAATGATCAGCGAATACTGATCTTCAAGTACAGCTTGCCAGATTAATACATAAATGATCCAAAATAGAGCCTCAGTTCATACCTCCTACTATTTCACCCATAGCATCCTGAAGTCTAGTTCAGACTGTGCATCTGTCTCATGTTATAGTGATGGCGGGATAGTTCATTGTCATTTGAGGCTCTGATTTTTTGCTTGAATATTTCATCTTGCAAAATTCTAGCTGGTTGGTCTCCTGTGTAATACAGTGGAACCAATCAGCCATTTTAAACTGGCTGGTTGGATATGCGATGGCATAGTTGTTAGTGCAGTCACACACACATTCACAGAAATTTTCTGGGAGATGTTTTTCTTGCTTTATTATGTTTGTAAATCTTTTATTTTTTTTTTTTTTTTTGCACACATTGAATGATGATTGAGCAAAATGATAAACTGCTAGTTATTATATATTATATTTTTGAGGCTGTTTACTGAGCAGGTATATTCCCCTGGCTTATGACTCTCTCATGCTTATAAACAAGCTACTTTGAACCTATCACCTTTTTAATGAATAGGCAAAAAATAACGTGTGGGCAAGACTGTCTCATGTGCAGCTTGAGCACTACCAGTAGTTACTGCTAGTGAAATAATACAATGCGATGCCAGTCAGCTTGCCACCACCGTACTGAGATACATTGATTATCTCATGTACTGGATTCCAAAAGTAAGCCCAGTTTCAAAGGCTGCACCAGAACATTTTGCAGCCATGCATAACAGTGGCTGCCAATTTCTGTACAGAATGCTTTTGGAAATACTTCTCAAATGTGCCCCCTTGTCATGCCAGGTCCTGCTCGCTTTTTGTTCTCCACCTAGTGCATGTGCCTGCGTGTGTTCTTTTAATGTATCTTTTCTTTTTTACCCACTCTGTATTTTCTTCATAAAAGATCATTCAGATCTCACAGCTGTGCTGGAGGGCTCTGGCATGCACCGAAAAGAGCACGTCTGCACTGATTCACACAGAAATGTAGAAGACGGTGTCAGATAGACAGCTAGATGAGGTCTAGCCCACTGGCCCACAGGCAGCTTAGTGCTCCCAGGAGGACTTAGGCTGGGTTTCTCAGGCTCCAAGCTGATTAAAACAAGAGGTAATGTTAAGGCCGTATCAAGTCTCTATTCTGAGGTTTGGGGAAGAAAATGACAGCTGTCTTGCAACCGGAGGTAAAAGGGACACAGATAGCAGCTACAAGTATGGGAAAATCAACTTTAGAGAGTGATGGTCAAGAAGAAATTGAATTATAGTATGCCTGTGTTTTTTCTTCAGGGTTAGCAAATTTTAAGAATTTTAAGTATAGATAATAGTAATGTACTGAACACCATGAGTGCATAGAGTTGTAGAAAACACATGATATAGACAGCCCCTGTCCTTTAGGCCCTGTAATGGAGCCCCTGTTTTCAGAGCTTCTAGGCCCTGTAACATAAGCAGTGTCTGACAAACAGAACTCACTGGGAATAATTAGGATACCTTCCTGAAGTGTGGTGGTGTTTATGTTCTCTGGAGTTGTGATTAGGATTGTCATGGGAGATCCTTTTGGAAAAACAAACAAACAAACAAACCAGAATCTGTGTGGTTTGTCCTTGGGAATCATGTGAAAGTATTGATGCTTTCTGAGGAATATGGGTAAAAGGAGGTAACACATTAGGGAGTGGAAAGCAGGTACTGGTTTGGGGAACTACAGAGATGTTCATATAGAAAGTAGGTTTGGATATCATTGCTGTTGATGTATCATAAAGCTAGAGATAACTGTCACTATAGAAATACAGGCATGTCTTTACAACAAAATCTAGATCTCATTCATCTCTTAAGTTTGCAAAATTCATATTTGAGACTTATTGAGGTTTTGCGGCCTTAAAACATACATGTTGCAGAAAACTCAAATCTGAAAATTTACTGAGCATGACAGGGCTTTGGTTGGTTTTTGTTTGTTTGTTTGTTTGTTTGTTTTTGGTTTTTTTAAATTTTTTTTTATTTCATTTCTTCCCTACAGCTTTTCTCTTAAAATGTCATTGTTACATTGCGAAGTGCCTGGTAGCAGTTACTAAAGCTCTGGGCAGAATTGTAAAGCAGGTATGGAGGCCTGTTGAAAATGTATGAATGAGATTTTATGCTCAGTTTAGCTCATGTTACGTCCTGTAAGGTGAGAATCTTTTTGAGAATTTGTAATGCTGAATCTGAGGAATGTATGAAGTTCAGAGGGCTTTCAGAAAGGATTTTGATTCTGTAATGCCTAGGATGTGAAGCTACCAAATACTACTTGTCAGACTTCGCAATTATGCACTTTACAAAAGTCTCGTCAGTGACTTTAGTCAATAGGACTTACACAGAAAAAGTTAAGCATCTCTGAATTTGATCCCTTGTTTTTGGTGGGTTTTTTTGTTGTTTTTTTTTAAAAAGTTGGTGCCTAACTTACTTAATTGTGATGGACCATATGATACAGCTTCTCCAGAAGGTACAATAGGCTTGCTCATTATTTTGAAAGTATTCTTTCCTATTTTGCCGATGTACTTTACATTTTCTGCTCTAAAGATTGTTCTAAAAGGTAAATTCAAGATCGTGTGACTTCTGTGAGATATTCTAAGGGAAAAACCACTTTTCTTAGGAATAAAATAAAGCCAAAAATTTTGGTGAGGAGTATTTGATTTCTTATTCAACAGCCAGCAGTACTTCAGTGTAAGTTTTCTGCTGGGCTGAGCAAATAAATCAGAACATTCTTGTGAAAGCAAATTTTTCTGTGAAAATGAGAAATGACAAAAGTTCAAGGTTTTTGAAGGTCCCTTTCTAGTCCTAAATTTAGCAAGATACTTTTAACCGTCCCTTACCCATACTGTTATTAATATCGGTGTGGGTTCTTCAGACATCAGATAGACCCCATGGTATCTTGTGGTGGACAATGTGGACGAAACACTTTTTTTCTAGCTTAATATCTTCCCAGATAACTTAATATCTTTCCTGATACTGCGCTCTGAAAGCACAACAAATGTTTTTGCCTAGTCTATGCATGCATGAGGCTGATTGATGTGGCTGGGATTTCTCCCAGAAGCAGATGTGAGGAATGGGAAACACTGCTGATGAGAACTGCTGCCTGCAGGGATGGGATGTCCATATTCTGGGGATAAAGGAGTGGCTAAGCGTCTCTCTTAAAAGGGAAAATATACCCTAAAGTGATTTTTACAAGCTGTCATCCTGAAAGGAGTCATGCCTCATTTAGGAAATAGATCTTTAAAAGCAAGGATTGTGGGGGAAAGCACACACCTTAGACTTTACAGAGTATTAAAGAGGCTGAAACAGAGCTGAGAAACTGAATGTTGCTTCGAAGAGCTTGGGAGATTCTGTCTTCAGTGGAACTTTTCTGGAGGCTGAAATAAATCTTGCTCCTATGAAAATGTGTTGCTACAAATGTGGTGTTAAAAATCTTTGAGCATAAGGAAGACCTTTCTCTTTTCCAAGTTGCACATTGACATGGCCTATGTTTGGGAGAAAATAACTGCAGTCACGTCATCCTCTGGGTGTAACTTCACTGCAGAGTGCAATGGGAAAGGGTGGTACCCATTTCTTGAAAACCCAGCAAGTACAAGGTTTTAAAATAATAATAAAACAAAAAATGCAGTTGTAACTGAAACATCATATATTGAAGTGTGGAAGCATAGTCATTGGTTTGTCAGTATATGGTTGGTCTTGCACATCTGTGTTAGCCATTTCATACCAGTGCAAGCAATTTAGCCATGCTGCACAAGTGGCTGTCCACAGAACCACCAGAATACATACTTACCTGACTGCCTTGGTGTCTTTGAAAATACATCTGACTTTCTACAAGGCAGTTCCCAAGTGCATGTTTTGGCATTCTTTCTGCTTATTTTGAGCAGTTTTTCCTCCACCACTAGAAGGGTAAAGCTGTTCTGCAAGATAAATTGCATACATGTTGAGAGGGAGGAAATTAGTTCAAGGGCTCATAAACAACGGAGTATTACTGAAGCGAGTTTGGGTTGTTTTAAAAAAGTGGAAGAATTTACCTTGTACCTTTCTAGTTATTTTGTTTGTATTAATAACCAAGTAATTGATTTATATTTCTGATCGCATTTTATGCTTACTGGACTCTATTTTTCTCCCCAGCATGTCAGCACAGGTCGTATTTTTCTGTTTTCATTTTTTAGTTGCTACCCATTTTATGGTATGAGCTTTCTTAACAAAGCATGTTGTGAGATAAGCCATTTGTATTAAAACCAAAGCAAGAATCCCACATGCCTATACATGCATATAAAATACACAGAAAAAAGGAAAGTTATGAACAAATGATAGTTGCCCCTAAAACAACAGGCAAGCCAGCCAGCTGTGAAGGAAACTAACATGATGTACTAAAGCAGAAACACAATATAATGGGGAAATGCGGTTCTTTGTTCAGATCCGTTTCCTATTAACACTTATAATGTTATGCTTGTGCATGCCATCCCCTGAGGACCACTTGGTCAGCCTTAAATGAATAACAGTGAAATATGTAAAAACTGCTAGATGCATAAAACTTCTGTGCACCCTTAGTCTGTTGTGTGTATGAGCTCCTTTTAAAGGAAATCTGAGCTATTTATTGCATGGAAGTTTGAGTTAAAATGCTGTTATGTTGCCAGGGGCCAACCACTAACAGTGATTTTAAAGGGTGAGAGCAGAGTGAGATTAGGGCAATTTGAGCATGATACTTAAGGCCTCTCTAGCTATTAGTGAGGGAGAAAACTTTTTAGTATCAAAGGAGGGGAAATAGACTTTGTAATGCCACTTGGCTGGGCTGATAACAGTGAGAGATGCTTCTGTGAGGGTCTTCAAATTCAATGCCCTATTGCAGTCATCTGTTTCTTTGCTCTGCAGGGTACTGAAGCAGATGCTAGTCAGGTGCATGATGGAGGTTCAGGGGGGGAGGTGGCTGTGAAGTATTCTTTCCTGATGATTTGAAGCTGAGGTGGAAGATTTAAAATAACAGTCCATATGTCAGATCTTGTAGCCTTTGCCTAATTTTTGGATAGTTTTTGAAGCCAGAGGAGTAAACATTTCTCATTTACGAAAATGTGTTCGGTTGAGGGAGCATGCACACAAAGAGAAGATAATGTGGATAAATTTAGAAAGAGCTGTTTCGTTGACTACTTCAGTTGCAGAACTTTGCCCTGGTATAAAGAGATCATCGTTTCAGATATTTAAACATCTGGCATATGTTAGAAAATTAACACAGTATACTGCAAAATAATTGTGAAAGAAGATGAATGTATCAACCTAAATTATCATTGATAGCAGTCACAGGAGCTTGCATTTGTGTTTTGGAAAAGTAACTACATTTGTTAACTGCTACATGGGTGGCTGAAAGGAGAGGATGCTCCTATGGATGTGGACTATCTCCTAAGCCTGTTTGGTGGTTTTAGAACTGTCCTGATCAGGTAATCATCAACAGTGCTTGATCCAGAGCTGTGGGATTCCCTGAAGGGCTCTCTGATTAGCACAGGATGATACAATACCTGTGGTCTTGATGTGAACTTTTATTAAAAGGGGTGGATTTTTCTGTGTTGGACAGCTGTATGGCTTACTTAAAATAATAATTGCTGGTCTTCCTCCTAGGGAAAAAAGAATAATATATTGAAATAATTAAATCTTATTTTGCTCTTCAGTCCTATCCAAACAAGGAAAGGAGATGGGAGAAGAAGCTAGATATTAGAAATAAAACAGCAAACCCTTTTATGTGTAACAAAATCGATATGTCAGAGCCTATAAGGGCAAAAAGTAGTGCATTCTGTGTCTCAGCTTGTTAACTACCTTATTGATATTCCTCCCCAAAACACAGCTTCAATATGGCTGTAATTAAGCAGAACTACTCCCCTAAAACTCTCTTACCACAAGACATTGGCTTAGTATCTCCCTGTGCAATATTTCTGAACACTCATCATGTCCATTTCTCCACCCTGAGGTCTGACTAGTTGAGACTGATGAAGTCTGAACACAGACTTCGAGGGATTTCTAATGGGATAATCAAGGGGTGGCTGTTGAGCTTCAGAACATAAGTCATTTTCAGGCTTCAGTGTTTGTTTTAAATTCTAAAGAGCACCTTAGGATTCCTAAAAGATTAGTGAACATGGCCTCCCAAATCTGCTCTAATGCTCCTTTTTTTGGACAAAGTTGACAGACAGTCAAGAACCTGTCAGGTAAGGGAGACAAATACAATGGAAGAACAAACAGTAGGAGAAAAGTGAACTTGTGTGATAACATATTCTCCCTGGATGTCATAGACCATGTGCAAATAATGAGCACACTGAAAGAAAGGCAGAACCTGGTTAAGTATTGTGTCAGGAGAGTCTGTGATCTCAGGCTATTAAATACTCCAGCGCTCTTTCAGAGCATCATAATTCAAAAGGAAGGTGACAGTGTGGTAACTGTGAGCTGCTGCCTAGCGTTAGGCTGGAAGGGAGGGGGGAGCAAGATCAGAGCAGGCTTTGGGATGAAAGGAGGTTATCTCATTTTCATAAGGAAGATTGCTCAAATACCTGCTTTGACCTCTTGTGTCGGAGCATGAATTTCAATGAAGGGATAAATGGTGACATCTCACCTATCAGTCAGATTCTGAGGATCACAGTGTGTTATATTAAATCATGCTTGGAAATCTTTGGCTAATTTAGAGAAATAACTCTAAGGATCTTCTACCTCCCTTCCTTCTTCCTTAAAACAGTAAAGAATCCAAATTGCCAACAAAAAGTAAGAGCTCAAAGATGTTGTACACAGACCATGTTTCTGGGCTGGATGGTTTTTTTAACGTCAGTTTTCCCACAGCTGTTAAAATGTTACAGTCATTAAGGTATCAAAACTGTCTAGCCAAGAAGAGAGACTTTTCTTTCTTTAGGCTCTTGAACTGTTTGAATATTTTGCTTAGAAGGGCTCCATTCTTTGTTTCTTTCTGTGGAGAAAGTAAAGCTTGTAATCTGTCTGTACTGTAAATCTCAGTTAAGAGCCATTCATTGAAGAATAAACTATGCCTTCTTCTGTGAGGCTATTTTTCTAACAAATCTGATTATGTGCCTGCAAACTAACAAAGGCAATTAGCGGATGCATGTTGTCCTATCCACATTTTGAAACTAAATTGTAGGAAAAACACATTTTAAGGGTTATAAGAAATTTTATATACTGATGTTCAGGGTTTTTGTCTGCTTTGACTCAGGTTGCCAAGAAAAACCTGAGGGGCTGTACTGTAGTTCTGAATTAGAAAAGGAATTCTTGTAGGGATCAGGAATATTTTGAAGTATATATTTTTACTGCAGGAAATTAAGCCCTTTTCTCATGAGCTTGGGGAACAATCAAAGGACCAAGGATGGATTCCCCTCTGCAGCCCCAGACGCCAGTACTCAGCATCCTGACCCAAAAGCATGTTTTTTCTCAGGGCCACTTGCCAGTACTGATCAGGCTGTTTTAAACCTTTCTTGTGTTTATATGCTGCCTCTTCATCTCTCCCCCATGTGACAATGATCTACCCACATGGCCTTCCCTAAAAAACAACTTGGCAAAAACTTTTTCCCCCAGATCATCCAAATTACTGAGCATCTTTGTACTTTTTTTTTGCTTTTGTTCAATAACGAGAAAAAAAAATAATAAAAAAGAAAAACAACAGAGAAAGAAAGGGAAGTTTCAAGGATCTTTAAGCTGGACTTTGACAATATATTCTCTGGCACTATGTTCATCCTTAGCTTTTCTTAATGCAGGGTGCAAGAGTCCCCATCAGCTAAGAGGGTTATCATTTAATACCATAAATAAAGCTCCAGGGGGGAGACCCAAACTGCCTTAACTCAGCAGCTAAACAGGTACCCAGTTGATGTGGAAGCCTCCAGGAAAAGCTGGTGCGTTTGCTGTGGTCCATACACAATGAATGTTTTCCTTTTTCCCTATTTCCCTCCTTTTCTTCTTAAAATAAGAAATGACACATCACCAGGCATTAGTAGACTCTTCATCATTCATGGCACTGCTTATTGACTCAGATGTGAAATTCAGCTCTTCTCTGTGACTTTTCAAGGAAAGACCAGGGGAAAGCTCTGGTTATGTCTGTATAAAAGAATGGTATGATCACAACGCTCATTTTGCATAAAATTTTTAAGAATGTGTACCTTCTGCTGCCTAAAATCATGGCCCAGTTTTTTTAAGGCAATCAAATGAGATGTGGTTGAGGCTTTTTTTTTCTTTTTTTTTTTTTTTTTTTTGATGGGGTGGATTTATTATTTTAAACTTAATATAAATAGGAAGAAATCTGTAATGCCAAAGCTATAAATCTTTGGCTTTCACAAAAATTATGGAATCATTGAGCTATATGGCTGGAGGGGACTTCAAGTGTTCATCTAATCCTCTGCCCAAAGTAGGATTAAGTAACATCTACATCATTTCTGACAGAAATATCTCTAATGTGTTTTTGACAACCTCCAGAAATGCAGAGCACATATCCTATTGCTGTGCTTAACTGTATGCAGTTTGAGACAAGTTTTTCTTGCAGTCTAACTTGAAACCTCCTTGATGCAAAAATAAACATGTATTTTATTTTTGGTTCTACTCAAAATAGATAGCAAGAAAGATATTATTTCTTCTTTCTGTCTTCAGCAGCTTTTTATGTATTTGAAAATGTATTATGTCCACCGTCTCTTGTCTTCTGTAGACTAACCAGCTTGCTTGGTCTATCCTTACTCTTCTAGACTTCAAAGAGTTTATCCAGCTGTCCAACGGGTTCTTTCTAGCTGACCCACCTTTAGCTAGGGACATCACTTAAAAGCAGACGTGGTACTTCAGATGGGACCTACTGATGCAAAGGAAGGGATTCACACACCTATATTTAAAAATGTGGTTAGGAGGTAAAAAAATGTGCTTGGTACTGAAGTCCAGCAGCACCTACAGATGGTTCCCATTTGAAACAAAATATTTACCAACTGAAAAAACTAGAAAGAAATTCTTTCAACTTCTCCAAGCTTGAAGGAGCTCTGCAGAGAGAGAACTGCTCAGCAGCAGTGATTTCTTTGTTTTTAACTGCAGAATCCACACCATCACTAATAAATCATGACAGTGTGACAAATGATCAGTCTCAGCTGAGAGATCCTGCTCAAAATCCCATTTGGTTAATTGTGTTGCACCTACCAAGGTTTCCTTTGGAGTGGTTGGTTCAGTGCTGTCTCCAGGGGAAGTGTGCCACCTACTGAATCACCAGCTCTGCTTCCTGAAGCACCCTGCGGTTTCCTTGGAGGGCTCCCAAATGCATTTGGCCAAGACCAACCCTGTTTAGCTTATGGGAGCAGACCAGATCACAGCCTGAGGCTGTTATGGCTGCTAGCCATATTACTCATTGGGGATGTTTAGTCATGTATCTCTGTGAAGGGAGACCATATTGCATTAAATGTCTCAAGTTAGTTCTGCGTATATTGTTTGTAACTTGCTTTGTAAACCTGAGTGGAAAGAACTGCATATGTATAAAATATTGAGACTCAATAGAGTGTATATAACATGTATGGACACTTTCAGATAATTTTTATAATAACCTTTCATGTTATAGCTATGTGATTGAAAATATAATAAAACAGAGTGGGAAGGCAGCCTCTTTTAAGGTCTGCTGATTTAGTACTGAATTATTGTGACTTCACTGTTGAAAGTCCAGCTTTGATGCTTAAATACTGGTAAATTCTCACCAACATGGTTGTTTAAATCTAATCACAGTACTAGGATCAACACTATCCAGCTAATATTAAACGCAATACAGTTCCACTTGACTGCAACAAGTCCTTATTGATATTTTATTATTAATAAACTTACAAATGGTAGAATGCTCTGCATAACACACCTCATATTCTCACTCTAGTTGAAACACACCCCCTCCAGGAGGTAGCTTACAGCAGGATTGTGTAAGTCTTCTTACATATATATAGAAGGGGTAATAATCTGGAGAGGTTGGTTTCAAAAGTACAAATAAACCTCAAACCACCACAAACTGGCATGCTTTCTACCTCTGTACAAATTACTAAACCTTCTTTGTTTTTTTCTTTTGAAGGTATTAGTACATGCCTGGGATCTTGCTCTCTATAAATGGTCTCTGATCTTGGCATTAATACCCCTTATGCTTTCGCACTCTCTGCTTCATTGTACCCTTGCTTTCAGTGTACACAGCAGGAATTGAAAATAAAAAAGCATTAAAGAACTGCTGGCACCTTGTGGTAAATGTCTGAAAAACATTTTTAGCAACAGTTTGGACTCTAAAACATAAAATCTGAATTTTCTCAGTCACTGAGACTATTCTGACGAGAAAAGGATCCTTATTATTTCATTCTATTTATATCCTCACTATGACTCTTCAGTCCGTTTCCTACCTGCTGCCTACAGTTTCACCTGGCACATACTGAAACCTTGTTCTTTTTTAAAGGAGTTTGTAAAGGTACAGTGGGCCTGCTGTTTCCAAATGAGATAGTTTTGTTTGCAAGACTACTGAGTGAGAGGCAAAGACTACTGAGTAAGAACAGATTTGTATGCAGGAAAGAAAGCTTAGCTCAGTGGAAATACATTTAGGCAGGGAAGATAACTCAGATGGCCTCATGTGCTTACTGGTTATGCTACTTATTAGTTCTACATAGATAGGCAATATGAAGGACATGCGTTAAGTGGGATTTGAAAAAAGAAGAGCAGTGGTTTGGTGTAATAGTTGGGAGTTTTTCCTCAGGAAAAAGAAGAATGAGACTTCAAGGGTATTTTTATATGGTGGTATTTTTATTACAAGCGAAGAGATGGGGTGGAAGGGAGCAGAAGGACTAGGGAGGTCACAGATGTAGCCTGGAGTAGGCTGAGTAAGTGAGAACAGGAAGAATAAAATTGGTATCATAGACTAGGAGAGCCAACAGATTAGATCTAATGTATGTGTGAAGAAGACAAAACAGAAAGCTCTTATATGAAAACATTTCTTGTGAATGACCTGAGCCTAGTTCCAGACGGTATATCAGCCTGTCTCTTGTCTGTGCTTCTTTCTAAATTCACTAGCACTCTGCACTTTACAGGCCTTTTTCTTAGTCCCTATAAATTTCTTATGTAAGCCAGGTTAGCTGAAATGAAAAATAGAGTTGTTTTTCTTAGGTGCATGATTTAAAGCTTAGCAAGAAAACTTGTGGAAAACATAATTGGCCTAAACAAAACAAAACTTTGAAGGACTTCACCAAATCAAATGTAATTCTTATCAATGCCCTCTGAAGCATTTTTCCAGTGGACCGTTTTCATGGCAAAGTTCAACTCTCAGTTCCCAGGGTTTCTGGCTACAACTCTTTACACTTTTCACTGTCCTTATAAAAAACAGACAAAATGGTTTAAGGAAATATTTTGTAAAATATTCATTATCTGGCAAAGACCAGGCCTGCAGTACTTCAGCCTAAAAAGGGAAAGTTTTGGAAGCTTTTGAAAGTATCTAAAAAAGGGAGATAGAATGAAAATGAAGATGTAACTGTAAACACAAGTTTTAATGTCATTCATCCTGCAATACTCTTTTAAGTCAGCTTTATCTTTTTTACAGCCACATTTATTATATATACATAATGCTTTCTACACGATAATATCTGTTATCTTGGTGTGTGTTTGAGAGATATATTCCCTTACATATGTGTATTATGAGCACAGCAGTAAGGCAGGTAAAATCACACCAGTCACATCCTAGAATTAATTCTGGTTTTGCTTTATGTTTACCTCCTCAGCTCCCTTTGACTAAATCCCTGAAGCTGCTTTTTGGCACCTGCAGCTTCCATTTCTTTCAACAGTACTTGCAAAGATCTAATACCTTTTTGTTTGAGCACTATGGAAGTGCTGATCAGCTAAGGAATCAGATGCAATTGAATAGAGATTTAATTACGTGGCCTCTAAAACATAGAGGAAAAAGAACTCTATCAGCGATCCTGGGTAAGAGTTAGATGATGATTGTGATGGCTGCCCATTCTTAATGTCTCTTTAGGCTGGAGGTGCAGAATAGCCAACATGGACAATCAAATGAAAATTAAAACACAGTAAAATGAACACATATTAACCAACCAATAAAAATAATAACATTCATGATAATCAAGCAACTGGACTGTAACTTGTGCTCTGAACCTTGCCAAATCTGGGGCTGCTGGCAGCCCACCAAGTATAGCACTTACAACAGACAAGGGCCCCTCATCTAAGAAAGCCTTGCTGCAGTCCCTAGAGAGCTTTGCCCTACGAACTAACAACAAGAGCATCCCAGCTGGTCTGAACAGACAGCGCAGAAATGCAGCATAAGATTGCCGTGAAGGGAGATTAAACTAAACTTGCGTTTTGTGTGACCTGAGATTAAATGAAAGGACTCAGTTCTTATTTACTAAAAACAGTTTCCTAGGTTACCTTGGAGTCACTTTTACTGTGTTGGTATGATGTAATCGGCTGGTTTAACATTTAGAGCTAGTAAAACATGTGCGTATAATATTTTTTTTTAAAGGATGTGCCTAATCACTTTCATTTTGCACTCACTTAGCTCAATATTAATAGTTTGCATTGGCTGAGGATTTACAAACAAGCTTAGGAGTGTAACAGTCTAAATTTCTGCATCTGATGGCCTGAAAGTTAGAGGGAGTGAGGAGTTTTGTCAGACTCCTAGATCTTTCCTCCCACACATGCTGGCCACCAGATAAATCATGTGTATGAATTTATAGTGGAGTTGGTGCTGGATGTTAGGCAACACCCAGAAGTGAAGCTCTTGAAATAATTTCCTGTGAAAGCAACAGTAGGCAGATTTGTAATCACAGATCACGGCATTAATCAAGTAAACAAACCATCTATTTTTTCCTGCGGCATTCCTGAAATCCCTTTTAGGAACACCGAAAGTTCTGCATAACAATACCACCTAATAGCAAGTGTAACCATAGCAGAATGGCATACAGTGACACAGGGACTTTTCAGGTCCGTGGGGCACAGATGCAAAATTTCTCTGATAAAAGTTTAAGAGTCAGCAGACATCTGAAATACTGCTTACATATTTCAGTAGTATCAGTACTACTCATCCCTATTGTAGTTAAAACATTTCTCTGCTTCAAAGCTTTCAAAAGGTTGCTCTGTCAGCCAAGAGAAATTTCAGGCAGGGCTGGAAGTGAATTAGTAAGTAAGGGTAAACTTTGTCCTGCACTTTTATTCACGCTGACAAATTCTCACTCCGTAAAAGCTGCTGACAGCTATGGACTGCTCAACAACTACAGCTAACTTGGGGGAATCTGCTCTAGGAAATAGGGCAGGTAGGTTTCATTCAGCATGCTTAAGTATGGGGGTTGCTGGAGGGGAAAGAACTGGGTGGTGTTGAAAAGGAAAGTCTCAGGTTGGGGGAGGCTGCTTGTGGAGCTACACAATGTTCAGTACAGTCCTGATTTTATTTAGTGCTTTCATTAATGACGGTAATGCAAGTATAATAAGTGCTGCTGGTGACGCAGGGTTTGAAGACATTGGCAATTAAAAGAAGGACCTGGATATCATACAAAAAAAGAAAAGGAAAGGAAAAAGCAACACACACACAAAAAGCCCTGGATGAGTTTTGAGTACTGAAGTAATGGCAATGGAATGAAATTCAATATTAAAAAATGCAAGGCTATGCCTGGGGGGACTAATAAAAATTTCTAGAAGAAGAAGCTGGGAGCTCATCATCTGGAAACAGCTATGTAGGAGGAGGGCTCAGGGACAGTGGTAAGTGGTCATGGAGTAGCAGCAAGCTCCTGTGGTGGTGGTCTGCTCATTTCCTAGATATCAGCACTCTTAAATAACGATGCATCAGGAAGCTGGCTTCCCAGAGACATTGGGAGGTATTAGACTGGTGTGGTGGACTGATCTGGAGTTAACTTTTCATACTGATGAAAACATGCTAGGGAAGATGGGGGAGGTTCCTTGGTAAGGGTCTTGAAAGAAAGTGACTTCAGGAAGAAAGACTTAACTGATGAAGGGATACTCGAGAAAATCAGCATGTTCAACACAAAGGGCTGGGAAAAAGGTCTTTGCATCAGGAGTCTGGACAGATATGAAAGAGCTAAAATTGCATCGGTAAAAGCCAGAGAAAATGATGTTGCAACTATTGACGTGCAGGGTGGTGAGACATATGTTCCAGTTATGAAGCAATTACAAGAATATATAAGCCCTGAAGTGGTTTCAAGCTCAATTCAGATTGGCACCTCCATGCAGAATAATTAACACACAAAAGCTTGAACATGAGGGATGAAAACAGTAGAAAATTTCTAAATCCTAAGAAATTAAATTTGGGCTACTTGGAAGGAGGAAAAAAAGTGAAAGAGAGACAAGAGAGAAACAGTAAAGGCTTGGGGTTTGGAAAGTTAAAAACTAAAGGGACACATCCAAGTTAACTGGGAAAACTGATCTCGGCACTGTTTCTTTTATATAAAAACTATTCAGCCATATTCACAGAGGTGTCTGATTACGATAGAGGCAATCTTGGGCTCTGAGTAGACTCTGCAGGTTCTCAGATTAGTTAATCATCAATGTTTTCAGCTGTTTATCCTGTTTCTACAGGTTTGTTGGGTTTTTTTTATTTTTTATTATTTTCTTTTAGACAGCTTAAAAATCTAGTTTGTTGGGATTTTTAAAATTGAGCTGATTCTGGTTTCTTTTTTAACAGGGTGCGATTTTTCTAATACAGAATTTACAGAAGTGCTTCATTGGCATAGACTGCAGTTACTAAGGACAAGCACAACCATTTGGTTTCTGTACAGTGGCAGGGACAGGCTAGTGTTAGAAGGCATGCAAGCAGATGACTGCTCCATGTGTAAACCTAGGCACAGTTTGCGTGGAATACATGCTTAACCACTGAGTGTTGCAGTGTACACTCATGTTTTGTAGCTAGAATTTTTTATTCTGGAGTTTGTTTTGGATTTTTATGGAAGAGTAGGAAAGCTGTATGTTTTGAATCATAGAAACTGGTGTTAAAAGCAAAACAGCATCCTGCACAACAGAGTGTGAAAGTGAAGTTAGAAATAATTTCTCTTTCATTTATAATTACAGTAAAACTGGTGGTGTAACTCTGACACTGATGTCAGTAAAATGCATACGTTTTCCTTTCAGAGTCCTGAAAGGATCTGTTTGAGTGTCTGTGAGAGATCTGTTTGGTTTTAATATGTTTAGAAATAACAGATAGCCATACTTTTCCTGAAGAGAAGCAGTGGAGAGTTAAACATAGTATGTAAATCCTATAAACATAAGTGGGTAGAGATGGTCCTCACTTGATTTCAGAAAGGATCTCTCAGATAATGAGTCAGTGACTGGTGAAATTATGAGGAAACTGAACTAGGATTTCCTGTTTAACTGCAATTAAAAAAAAAAAAAAAAGTGGGATAAAGAATAGTTTTTCCCTTTTAAAATAAACATCAAAATGTCTAACCATGCAATGGCTTTATGTTATCAAAGTAGAGCTTTAATTCTTATGGCTGTTGTTACACTGGAAACTTTACATTTCAGAGGGAGTCACTGCAAATAGAGAATTGCAGGCTAGTCCTTAGTTGTGGCTGCATCTCAGTCTCTGTGCTGCAGACTTCTTTGGCTTTTAAGAAACACTGGAAAAGTCCTCTGTACTAAATGAGGCTGGAGTTTAGGTGTCAAGATGCTGGATGTAAATTAAATTCAGATCATCCCTGAGGATGAGCCAGGATGAGCAGAATTACTTGGCTCTGTAACTCATGGAACTGTAAAGCTTAAGTCAGTTTGTTCAGCAAGAATCCAGCAAACATTTCTTAGTGGTCAGTTATAGCTGTTTCCATGAAGGAAATATTGTACTGTCGGCTGGATTACTAGCAAAAAGAGGATCTTGAAAACCAAGTTACCTTGTGTACATTTTTATCAGGTAGCAGTGTATATCCATGCTTCTGTAATGGGGGTTATCTGAGTCCCAGAACTCTTCTATTCCAATTGGAATAGAGTTCCAAATCTTTTCCTATTTTTTTTTCTTTTTTTTTTTTAAGTTTTATTAGAATATTAATTGTTGTTATTGTGGTAAAAAATAAAGACGAGGGCTAACAAAAATGCATGAAGAAGACAATTTAGGAGAACACTAAACACTCATTCAGTGCTTGCCGTACTATGCTTCACAGCACATATTTAATTACAGCATATGAGTTTGCTCTTTTAGTTGAGATTTTGCAATTCAGCTTACTTTTCTGCCTGTTGGAAGCACAATGGGGAAAGAACATCAAAACCAGGTCCTTTTTTCCGTTACAAGAGCTGAGATGTGGCTATATACGATACAGGTTTTAAACTGGGTCCAAGGTAAAGCCTTTGAAGTTTCACACTAAAGATTAAGATATCTGAGATCTGAGGTCAAAATATTTGAGGTACATGGATGGCAAACCTTCTTCAAGCAACTCTAAAAATAGCAAAAAAAAAAATTGAAAGTGGCTTCACTTTCAATGAGAACATTCTAATTATCCATTAGAAGAGTAATTAAGAGTCACACTGGGGGAAGGGAACCTCCTGTTCATTATGCATGAACATATAAAGATTACACAGCATATTTAAAAAACTTGTTTACTTCTGTCCTTAGTAAGCATCTACCCTGTGCACTCCTGTGCTGTTTGCTGGTCAGCTGCCCTCTCCTGTGCCAAGGGTTGATTGCATTGCATGACTTTTTACGGCTGGCCTGCAAGGTGCTTTAGGATCTTTCAGGGTGAAAAGTTCTACCAAAACGTAACGCATTATTTGTTATTTTGCAGAAATTGCTATGTTACTTGTCTTCGGTATTTGTGGTTTGCAGCTGTAATAAAATAGCTGACTACTTGGATTGTATGACTCAGTGATACGTAATTGGATACAGAGATCTTCACTTCCAGGTCATCCTCTCATCACCAGCCCACGGCTATTTGGCGAGTATATAGTAAGTAGGCTATTCCTAGTAGCTGAGTGACCCAGCACAAAACCCATCAATCCCAAGTGGCGTTAACATGCTTAGAACTGTCACCAGGGAAGGGTTTCTTACCTTGAGATTGTTCTTGAGGATTTGGGTTAAGATTTGTTGCTAAAATATTGCAGGGAAGTCTACTGGCCATCATGCACATTGCATATCTCCAACTCCAGAGCTGTTGGATCCAAGCTTCCCTTGATTCTTCTTCCTTAAATATTTTCAGTAGGGCATTTCTAACTTTGTGGCACATTTGTGCATGTGTGTGTACATAGGGGTACATCTAGCTCATAGTATCCATTTAGGAAAACTATCTCTGCCTCTGAAAGAACTCAATGCTGAGCACTTTGATCTAAGTCTCTTTAAAGGAGAACGACTTTTTCCTGACTTGGGAACATGTGTCCCATTATCTTATGAACAACTTGAAATATCCTCTCTTAACACTGCTTTAGTTCTGCTGAAATTGGTGGACCTACACATTCTTGTGTCCTTGCTAGTGACAGCTAGCCCACTCAGATCTCACAGTCTCTCTGTCCAGATACTTGTGCTGACAGTCCCTCTGTCCATGGGACACCCAAGTTGAACTGAACACTGAATACCACCACATGGGTTTGCAGTGGTCTGTAACTGAAAAGGTTCGCTGGAAGCAATTTGCAAAGAAATCCTTAGGAAACCACCTGGATGGTTATTTTAAATTAAAAAAGGAAGAGATGCCACTTTAAAAAAATAATTTTTAATACTAGGTTTAAGGTTCCATACATGTGATAGTCATTAAAGCTTATTTAACCCTGAAATTATCTGGCCTCTTTAATTCCACAGGGATTGTAAGGCTCTTGGGTTAGAAATGAAAAATAATGTCAGAATGAAAATGAGACTTTCCTGAGTGTAGGACCATTATTACAGAACATTTTCTTAATCAAGCCTCTTTAAGAGCCAAGTAATGGGGAAAAAAAATAATCAGGCTATGTTGCTTTCATCCACAGGGTCTTTGCCGATGCTTTGGGGCACTGATTGAAATAAGCACAAGTCAGTTCCAAAGGCTGTCTGTGACACACTCACCTAAAATGCATGTAAAACTGATGATTTGTCCATACGCAACCTCAACTCTAGTACACCCAGCTCCTTGTTACAATATGCTTTTAAGAAAAATCCCAATGCGCTCTGACATTTGGGCTCTCGAAATTCAGAGCTTTCTGATTGTTCAGACTGGAAATTTTCAGCAGGAGCAGTGATTTTTGTCAAGTTTCTGTTACACCAAACATCTGTGGTGTGCCCCACCACCCTTTCCCCAAGGATGAAACATGCTGCAGGGAGGGTGTTGCAAGCATTCCTGAACTAGACAGCTAAGCTGGAGTCATAACTGTGCTGGCCAGGGCGCTAGTTTGAAGAAGGATCCCATTAGAATTAAAACATCCCACAACTCACATCACAACAGCCCTATTCTTGAGTGTGGCTGAACATGGAAATTTAAGGATAGGGGTGGAGTGGGGGAGAAAGAAAAGATAGACAAGTAAACAGATAAACAGGGAGCTCTTGCATGCAAGTGGAATTTCCTCTGAGCACAGGACATTCTTTATCATTAGCTGGTCTGTCACAGGAAGGAAAATGGGAAAACAGTGTTTCCTGTTAGGGGGGAAGAAAAAATCAATAGGCCTTGGAAATACCTGCCTGGAAAGAACTTTTTTGTATTCCTACCAGCAATCACAAATAAGTTTTTAACTCCTTAGGAGCATGAGTTCTGTTTTAAAGCAAGCTGGTTCTTGAAGTGGGACTTCAGTGTAAACACGTAATTTAGAAATGATCGGCCATTAAGGCTGCTTGGATTTTTCTATTTTTTTTGTTTCAGAAAATACTCTAACTCCTGAAATTATCTTCTGAAAGACAAAGGCTGTTTTCAAGGCAGTTACATTCTTCTGAGTTTGTGTCTATGAAGCTGATAGTAATTAAAAGGGCCATTTGTCATACAAACACAGTCACTCCTGTAGTATTTTGATTAAGATGCTCACAGATGGACAATGGGTCTGCTCTTGCTTCTGAAAAACCAAGGGGTTTTACTGAAAGAACACCGTTACCAGGCAAGGCCTTGAAGCCCCAGGAAGATAATAAAATACCCTGTAGCTCCTGCATTATCTTTTTGGTTGCATTTTGCTCTGAATACAGCAGGTTGGTGTAAGTGTGCTTCTTTCAGAAGGCTGAAAAAAGTCTGGTTCACTGACAAAGGCTGCAGGAATGGATGTAAATGCATAAGCAGACTCAGTGTAACCTGGGTTCCCTAGGATAATAGTTTTGGTCTTTGGTAGCAGCTTCTTTACCTCCAAAGGTGGGCCTGGGGATTTAAGTTTGTGCTTTGATTGCAGCCACATTCCCCATCAGTTTGAAGCTGTTCTGAGCTAGGGATCTGTCCTGGGCCCATGACAGAGTATATAGCAAAGCCAGTGGCATAACTGGATGAGCAAAAACTATGTAATCCAGCAGTGTAAATGAAAGAGGACAAAATAAAGAGGGAGGGAAGATGACCTCTTCGACATGCATGGAAAAAGGGGTTGGAAGTCACATTTTTTTAAATGGAAAGGGAGAAGTGGGCTGAGCTTAAAATGAAACGATCAGGAAGGCTGGTATTAAAAGAAAGCTTTAGGCATGATCTAACTTTTATTTTATTACATGACAGAAGACAAAAAATCAATAGCTGGTAATTCAGACATAAATGAGTTATACAGGCCATTGACACAATGGACCAAACTTTGTAACAACCACATCTGATGCTGTCAAGCCACAGGCTTCAGTGGCGCCAGTAATAATTATGGCTGATCACCTCTAATTCAGAGCTCCCTTGCTTGATAAAGGTGTCACTCTGAGTGGCTGCAGCATCAATATCAATTGAGGATGTCATCCAGCAGGTCAGTCTGCTGTGGAGAACTGTGTTGTTTAATTGAATGGGATAAACCCTTGGTTTTCCCCTCCTCTCATTCTATCTTTAAAAGTCATATATACCTTAAAAATAATTTGAACTCATGACTGAAACTACTTGAACTTAAGTGTAAACCATGACTCTGGTTTCCTCTTACATAAGTATGACTGAAGCTAATGGTGCTGATCCATAGAAATATATTCCAAAGGTAATTTATAACCATAAGAATATCCTCAGGAGGAGACTTTGGTACTTAGCAATAATCTCTGTTGCATCACTGCTTTGATCAATTAATAAATCTACACCAAAAACCCCTGTTTGTTAAAATGCTGCTAGGCAATAGAAATTGCTTTTTCATAAACACATCATTATAAGGAGGCAAAGAAAACACATTTGCTTTGATGTTTTCCTATTGTTCTCTGAATTTTGGGGGATAGGTCTGTCCATAGACTGTCAGGAAACTGAATTTCACACCAAGCCAGAGGGTGAAGAGACCTTGTAAGGTAGTTCTTGATCTATAAAGAAAGGAGTCACTTTTCAGTACCCCTCCAGAGTTTCAGGTACCATCAATGCTTACATCTGCAGTTTGGCGTTGAAGCTGTAAGTCTTTGTATTGCTGAGGGATGGTATGTCTGCTTAAACATTTTCACGTACTATTATTGCTCAGGACTCGCATTCTTTTGTGAAGCAACTGTTTTGTACTTTATTGGCTATAATTAATTGTGAGTGATGAACAGTGAAAAAACCCTCTGTGGGGAGGACACAGGAGGTATTTCAGCCGCTGTCACTGCAGCATTTAACATCAGGAGGAATTAGAAACTGCAATATGATGGAGCAGAGCGCTTTGCACCACAATAGCTTATGCTTGTGCACATGCAAAATTATTATAAATTCCAACTAGAAACATTCTCTATCTTTAAAAAAAATCATGACTATCACACTTGGGAGATAAACACCAGAAGGGCATTGTTTTAAACCCATGGTAGGCAATAGCAGCAGCAGCGCAGTGAGTTAGTTTGTAAACTTGTAGTGCTTTATGGCTTGAGACTTTTCTTGTACATTTTAAGTAGCAGAGAAAGGAAGTGCCTTGCACCTGTGCATTTGCAAGTGTATCAAGAAACAACCCTGTAGTTATCCTTCAAAAACGGGGGGCTCGATTTCAGCCCCGCATGGATAAGACAGAGAAATCGCAGTCTAACGTATAACCTGCAAAAGCAGCGCTATTCATTCTGCCCAGACCCACACAAACACACTGCATCCGTTTCACAGCTTCTCAGCTGCCTTCCTTGTCTCCGGCTCGATGCCCTCTTTTTCCAATTGCCGGATCTTCCTAAAGCCGGGACCATGCGGGCGTTCCGGATCGAGCGCGTTTGTGTGCAGTATCTTCTGATCAACCCCAGTCAATCATGTCAGCCGGGTCCCTGGGTTTTCCTGTGATCCGCAGGCAGCTGCGCAGGCCCTTCAGAGGCGGCACTGTTTCTTTCTCTGTTTACTCGTTTCCAATGGCAATTGCACCACCGAGTCTCAGTACGTCTGGAACTTGGCCTGGGGCTGTTTTGGTTACATTGAAGTTTTTGCTTCAGCTTTGCCAGATTTAAATGGTGACTTCACCAGCACTGAGCTAAAAAGGAGAAAAGGGGAGGAGGGAGGTAGTGTAGGGAGCGGGAGCGAGCGAGGGAGAGGGCCAGGGCATTACATCATCATTTGGACAGGAATCAAATGGGAAGGATATGACTCACTCGGGCTAGTTAAGCTTTGGCTCAAGTTCTACATACACTCATTCCAGGGCTCTCATGTTCTGCACCTCAGCAGGGAATTCAGGCTCAGTGATGTCCATGAGGTTTGTTTTTAATTTTCTTTTCCTTTTCTAATTTCTATATACTTTTCTCTGCCCCTCGCCTTCCTCCTCCTCCTCCCCTCCCTAGTCTCCCTTTCCCACTCTTTTCCACTTCGACAGAGTTTGTTTTCTGGTGCGTGTAACCTCGACTCTTAGCAGCAGAAGCTTTTTTCTCGACCAAACCAAACCCCAAAAAAGGAGCACAGCAAACTTGAGAGAAGTTTGGTGGTTTGTTGTGTTTTGGTTTTTTATCCCGCCCCCCCCCATCATGGTGGTGCTCCTAATCAGAGGAGACAAGGAGAGAGTTAAAATGCAGGAACCAATCACTTGGACGGTGATGTAATGCTGGAACTGCAGGGTTGTTAAGTAATGTGAGAGGAAGGGGGTCAGGGTTGCAAAGCATTTACCTGCTGTCAAGGGGCTTTAAGTTTATTATCAATTGCAGTGACTGTAACTGGCTTCAGACTGCACTCTCTAATTATTCACAGACACCCCTTTTTTATCTTTTATTATTAAAAGTAAAACTATATTATGATATTTAAAAAAATGTGATATTATCACAGCTGCAAATTATTTTCCACCAGGGTTTTTTGATATTTTTTAAACGGCTTGGAACTGGGTGCCTCTTTCACAAAAAGCCTGGTGAGAGCAAAAAGAAAAGAGAAAGGCAAAAGAGGGTGGTTCTTCAGATGTAGCTGGTGAATTTGAAACAGTACGAAGAGAGCAGTTCAGCCTCTGCCTAGGAAAGTGTAAAAGCTCCTACTGTTGGAAATCCACTGTAGAAAATAAAGTATTTAAGGGAAGCAGTTCATAGAACTCAACCCGAGGATCCTCAGTGTTTCATGGCTAACACTTGTCAGTAGCATTCTGACTTGCCCCGGGCTCATTGCTTGTTCAATGGGCTGCTCTCTCGCTGTTGCTGGAAATGCCTAAGTCCCGACCCTGCATGGCAAATCCCCTCTTGTCATGGTTCTGTTCCTGAGATCTACCTGGGAACAGTGACATAGTAGGAAAGTAGTTTCCTTTGCGGTACACAGCACTGTGATTTTCTTATGTCTGTTTGTCTTCTTACAGACCTTTTAGTCGTTTTTCCATGTAGCTAACAGCCTCTAGGTCTGGGAGGGAGGGAGAAAAGGTACCTCTTCCCCAAATTCACCTTTAGGTACATTACCCTTAGGGTGGGCCACGTAGAGTTTAACACTGCCTAAGCCCCTGCTTAGGCATTCCTTGTGTTTAGATGTGGGATGAATGTGAGATACCAGGTGTGTGTTGGTGTCCTCAGGATACCCGTTCTGCTTGGAGGAGCTCTGCATCAGGTTTCTCTGTCAAGAGCTGTCTGTTCTTAAGATGCTGGGGAATTTCTGTCTTGGAGGGAAGCACTGTATTGATGTCCACTGGATCAGCAGTGGATCGTAGCTTTGCTTGGCTGAGTAAATATAGCTTTAAACACACTCTTAAGGATTTGGTGATTTATTTTTTTTGTATTTTACAACCTGTATTGGGGCCTGACTGAGCAAAATACCAAATGGTGCTATTCCGTTGTGATGGCAAAACCTTCCCATCTCTGTCCGACCAAGACGAGAGTCCTTGACCAGCTCCTGCTTCCCTTCCCTCCACTAGCCCTCTGCCAAACCATCTTGTGTCTAGCTGTGATATCCCCACACTTTACTCACGGGTTTTTCCTATATGCCCTGATTTCCAGGCTCCTCAGTCATCTGCTCAAGCACAAACAATTGCTCATGTGCCAAACTTTTATCATTTGAGAGCCTAACATAAGGCCGCACCCGGCTCTGGCCCATGTTGCAGGGCAGATATACCATATGGATTAGATTGCGCAGTGCTCAGTTGAAGATGTGTGGGTTGTGGAGGGAGCTGTGCTGCTGCAGAAGTTCCCATAGGATTTCTGACTCATGTTTTCTCCTAGAAATGTTGGGAAGTGCAGTTCCACGGACCGTCAGAGTAAAGCAGAGTAGATTCTTCCCTTTGCCTGCCCTCTTCAGATGCTGGAGTGGACTTGCCTTCACTCTTTCCCTTCCTGCCTTTTCTGGCTGGAGACTTTCTGCAGGAAAAGTCTATCAGCGTTGTCCTAGTATAGTGTCTAGCCATACTGGCAAGATCCTGGGCAGAGGATGACAGACTGTCACGCTCCATCTTTGCCTATGCAGAAATGCATCATTGCTATTTCTCTTACAAGAATGTGTATCAAATAAGTTGTGCAGCATGGTCTGGAAGTCTTGGGGCATTGTGTTGCGTTCCATGGGGGATCGGAGTCTTACTTGTCTAGTACTAGCTATTAACATTTCACCTGGGTGCAAGGACAGCAAAGAACATCTTGATGCTTTAGTCAGTGTGAACAGGCTGATGACCCTGCCTTACAACTTTCAAAGAGCAAGTTAATCTCTCCACCCTGGTGGTTCGTACCTGTTAAAATTAGGTAGAAAGTATAAAAATGGAAATCATTCTGCCCTTCCAGAAGTGCATTGCAACTCTTAGTTATAACTTCTGATTCTTAAGTGATTTCAACACAGGATCACAGAAAAGACAGTTTTAAAAGCTTCTCTCAAGAAGTTGCAATTGTAAGTTCCATATGCATACATGTGTGTATGTGTGTATATATTTGTATAGACATTTCCTATTGAAGCAAAAAACCATATAAATAAGGAGGTATAACTATCCTGAGGAGAACCAGGCAGCTGTGGTTGTGCTTGACAGGTGCTTTTGAAATGCGCATTCATCTTGGACAACAAAAAAAAAGGAAAGTAGCTGCCCATTTTGGATTCCTCCAGTGCTAGCTGCCCATCTTCCGCTATTTTGGAGCCAGTGTAGAGGTATGCCGGTGTCCTTGCATTTCCATGGTCAGTGGCCAACAACTCTGACAGCAGGTCCCAGTGCATTTGAAAGTGGGCCTTTTGGCAAGAGGATTTTCTCATTGAAGGATGATATCTTTAGGCCTAATTTTTAAACGGCAGCCAAAAGAAATGCTAGCAGCACGCTGAAAATGAGCATCAGCAGATATATTCAGAAGCACATGTAACCTGTCAAACAAACCAGAGGCCAAACACACTCGAGCTGGGAAGTGATGTTTGCACTAGAGAGCCGACTGCTCACAGTCTGCTTGTGAAGAAAGGCAATCTGCTCTCAAAGCCTGGCTGGAAGAGTACCAGTAAATTTTCCCCACCAAGATACCAAGTAACATTTCCGCCTGCATTGTTGAATGTGTGCATTGGCAGGGTATCTGCTCTTTAAGCTGTGTGATTTTAAGCCATAATTTGATGCTCCTTAGCTGGTCCCTGCATGCACCAAAGAATTGGCTCTGCAGTTGCAAAGCAAGAGGTAAAAATCAGACAGTTTAGTTTTACTTCAGTGAATGTGATACCCTACCCCTAGTTCTACAATGAGATTATTTCCCTTAGACATTCATTTTGGAAGGCTTGTCTAATATTTGTGAAGCCAAATGAAGTTTTTGGAGTTGGTGTGGTTAGTGCTGGGGTCAGAGTAGGCCATGTGTTGGGCAGAGGTGGTGGTAGGGCAGCCTTCACATCACATTTTGGACATGAGGAAGCACAAAGACCAGGTTCTGTCCTGTGCTTGGGTGAGGGTGCTGGGGCAGGAGCAGGCCTCCTCTGCTCTTCCCCATCTTTCTCTGCTCGCCTTCCCACCCTTCTTTTGTTCGTCCTGCACATGCCTGGGCCGCGTTCAGCCCAAACTGTTGAGATCAGCTTTGCCGAAAATTACACTTCAGATCAAAATGTGAGTTAGGTTCCTCTAGTGTGAAGTGACTGCTGGGTCTTTCTCTGCAGCTATAGATAAACCAGATATGAAGGTAATTACATCTCATTCCTATCTGACTCTCTTATTTGCCATAATCTCTTTTAATCCCTTTGATACTCATCATAATAATGTTAATCTTAATGAACTCATTTGGTATTAATGCGGATGTGATTTGTAAGTTCAGAGCAGGCTTGCCATCCTTGTTTAGCGTTCATTAATATCCACTTAACTGTGTTTATGCTCTCTTTCTCCTGCACACGGACTTGCGTATCTCTGTCTTCCACCTAGCTGATGTGGCAATTCCCATGGTGGAACTCTCTTTCCACACTCAGGTTTGTATTTTCTTTCTATTCCTCTTTCTACTGATATGATCCCAGAGAAAAGATCTGATTGGAAACACTGCATCCGTCTGCTAGGAGCTTTCTGTACCCCATCGCTTACTCATTTCTTCCACTTTGAACATCAAAATCGAAGGAACCCTTGTCCTCTTGATTTTCATTCATGTGGCATTCCTTTCTAGATTGCTTCAGAGATACCACCTTACTATAGCCCTCGTTTTATTGTCTCAGAGAGTGAACGAGTAGGAGACACAACCCCTAATCTTGGCAGAGACAAATGATTTGTTGCTTGCTCCTGTACCCTTCCCGAGTGCTCTGTTTATGGGTGGGGTACCTTGCCCAAACAGTTTCCGACATGACCAGCCAGTTCTAGTGAGGGAGGACTACGTCTGGATGTTGAACCTGATCCAAAGCTTATTGTAGTGAATGGGAGTGCTGCCTTGATGGATTCTGGATAAAATCCATAAAACTTTTCATTCCTTTGAGGACCTATGTATTTTTCAACATCTCTAGCTTTGGGATGTGTCCTCCTGAAAAACTTTTTCAGCCACAGTGATCCCAGAGACTGATGAACCTTGGATCCTTATTAATGGATGATTTCCTCTCTACGTGGGTGCTTGTGTTTGTTTTTAAACGTGGCATGGAATTTCTGTGTTGTGGTGCTTGCCATCTTCCCTCTCCACTTCCTCCAAACACATTTTTAAGGCCTTGATTGTCAAATAGAATGAGATATTTTTCAGCCCCAGTGACACACATTTTGCTTTTTAGGGCTTTTGGATCCTGACAGAGCCAGGAAAGTTCATTTACTTAACAGAACTCTATTTATTCCATCCCCACTTCCATTCTTGATTTTATGTCCTGATGTTTCCTTGTAGCATCAGCATCACATGTTAAAATGAATAACTGTACTGAAAAAATCTCACTTCTAATTTACTGAAAGATTTCTACATCGTCTAATAAAACTAGACACTGTTCAGTAAAAACTTCTAGTCAAGAGTGAGAATTGTAGTCTCTCAGATCAGCGCAGACTGTATATGTGTTGTGGTCTTTATTTCAACATATCTTTCATTCAAGAACATCATACAATGTTTTCCAAATTGCAGCCATTAGTCAAACATATTAAAGCTCTTTATTAGTATGAATACAAGAGGTATTCATATAAATATCAAGATGGAGGATTTTACTGCAGGTATCTACATCTCTTACGCTGCTCCATTACTGTAAAGAATATGGGCAATGTGGTTCAGATGAGTGCTATTTTCTGCAGATCAATAAATCTATGCCCATTAGCAGCAGCAAAATAATAGTAATAAAAGTTCATTACATTTTCTCTAAATGCCAACTAGTTATCACAAGCCCTGTCAAAAACAATACCAGTTGGATGTTTTACCACACTGGAAAAGCCCATCAACACCAGTAATTTTATATGTCAGTTTTAACATTAGCTACTTTTTTCCAAACTGAGTCTTAAAAACCAGAACAGAAAAATCTTACGAGACCAGATCCTCCCTTGACCTCACTTTAAGGGCTCTCAGTATCACATAAAAAAAAGTTCCAGTTCTGTGTTCTTTGTTGTCATTTGGTTTCCAGATCAAAGTAAACTTTTCTTTCACTGCAGCGAACGATATGAGCCATATTTCTCTTGTGTTGTCCCTCACAGTATTGCAGGAATTCTCATTGCTCTGAACAGTTTTTAGTTTTATCACATACTTTGAATAAGTGAGTTTCTTTTGTAAATCCCTGTAGAAATAGGATAGGCTGAAAAATCAAAATCTAAATTAAGGTTGAGTTTACAGGTTGTTTGAATGCACAGATTCCTTGACATTGGAATCCAGCGTTGACAAATATCTCCTGTGGCCATTCAAATGGAACAGAGAAGTGTTGCACCAAGTGCAGATTAGTACACAAATCTCTGTATGCATGGATCTGTATGTGTGTATAGTGTGTCCTGTGCACCAATATAGTTAAGACTGCAAGACAAAATTAACTTCTGTTATTCCTAAGCAATCCTATCCGAAATAATTGATTACATGAATAACATTCCAAGTTGCATGACTTAAGGCAGTGATGTGGGTATATACATTTGAGTGACAGTTTCTTTCTTTTCAGACTGAAACTGTATTAGCACCCCTCATCTCTCCTTTGTGTTTCAAGGTTTTTCAGAAGGAGAAATAAAATCTAGGGCAAAAATTTAAACAACGGTTATAGGGTGACATTGCTCTATATCAGTGTGTGGCTTTTCACCTGCTGCTCTTGAACAGTACAGAACTTTATCCATTCAGAGCAAAACCTGATGCAGCTACTGCAGTTCAGTAGATATTGTAATATATTGAGTGAAAAAACAGTATGTAGCAAATTCCCTTTTAGTAATGAATTTAGACTTTTTTCTGTTTAAACTATTTTGACAAGACTTCGTAGTGCCCTAGGAAAGAGCTGTAGCATATACAAAACCTTACCAGCAACATTTATAAAAATATAATGCAAAAATATTACAGAAAAAAAAGGTAGATAGTTGGAAAAATCATGGATTTATAAAGATCTACTTAGAAAAGTGAAATGTGCCTGACTGAAGTTTCCAGCAAGGCCCAATAACTGTTGAAATCTGAGCTTTTGACAAATAACAATGGTTTCAAGGGAAATTGGGAACTGTTTCAAGCAAAAATACTTTCCCTTCCAAATTGCTAGCTGCTTTTGCTGAGAATTTTTTTTTGTTATTTAAAAAAGTTCTCAGAAAAGAAAAACAGTTTCTCACTTGCTGTGCACTGAAAGGTCATTAAGCTTTATCTATTTCATTTTCTGTTTGATGGCTAGTGTCTCTTCTAAATAAATGGTTCTGTTACTTCCAATTTGTTTCTGTGGGAAAATGCCCAGAAAGTGTGAAGAGTAGCAAATGATAAACCAGGCAGTAATACTCTGGCAATCACACATATTATTACTCTTCAGAGTTTTAAATGCAGGTCTCACGTGGTGCCCGAGACAAGTTCTTGGCTGATAGCGCAGCCAGCAGAAACTTCGTCTAATTATCTCCTTTTTCTTATTCCTTAAAAGGTGTGTTTTTATCTTAGGGAGATATTGGAGCAATGCTCCAATAAGAAGACTTTTTGGAACGTACGTTGGATTGAGCTGGATGTAGGAAGGGTATGACTCTTCTGTTTCCCCATGTAGCATTGAAAGCAGGAGTGCTGGATTCCGGCAGTACCTCCACACTGGCACGTGTGTCTTGCAGAGAGTAATTATCAAATAGGACAAACGTTAGATATAATAACTAACTGATTGGCTCAGGGTCAGATATTTGGGTTTGCCCAAACAGTCCCCAGAGGACTTACTTAGAAAGATCTTCTCTATTGTGGGAAGAATAAAAAAGTCTCGGCACCCAGCCAAAGTCTTGGTCAGTTTAAGGTGAAATCTGTTTGGACTTCAGAATAACTCCAAGCAAATGATTACCTCAAAACTGAACCTATATTCCTGGGTGAGCCAGCAAAGACTTAAGGCACTTTAGCAGAGGAAGGTGGGTGAGTTGCACAGAGGACAGATGACATTACAGACATCTTCACTAGGTTGAAGAAAGACAGCAGAGAGCAGGTGAACTCTGTTTATTTAGCTTAGGAAAAGACAGCTTACAGAGGATCTAATTGTAACCTTAAGGTACTTAAAGGGTATTTAGAGAGGAGACAGTGTTTGCCCCACTCTGCAGCCTGAAGACAAAAGACAACAGCACAAGTTTCAGTGAAAGAAATTCCTGGGGGACCTAAAGAAAGAAAGGCTCCTGCAGGAGGAATGTGGTAAGGCACAGCAGCAGGCTGCAGAGGTGGTTGATAGAGACTCACACTTCGTGTAGAAAAGGCCCCCAGCAGCCTGCTCTAATACTGCAGTTAGCCTTGCTTAGAGCAAGAGGTTGGAGAAGGTGACCTTCAGAGAGGTGCCTTCTAACTGAAAGGGATCTCTGCTTCTGCACTGGGCCATGATGGCAGCCCTGGCTATCTGTACACGGGGGGAAGCAGGAAGAATTTTGATGAGGAAAAAAGCAATGAGAAAAGCAAATGGCAAGATAAGAACATAATGTCATCTAAAGCATATCCTGTGCCAGCTTGTGTCAACCTTGTTTTGAGAAGAATGTATGCACCTCATGTAGGAGGTGTAACTGTGGGCTCTGAATCGCTGCTACTGGGGAGAAAATGAATGATGCTTCAAGGTGCTTTGTTTCCTTGCTTTCCCACTGCACTGCAGGTCATGGTCACCTAAGTTTTAGGAGATGCCAGACAAAAATGCAAAGATAAAACAGGAATCCTGACAGCCAGCCATTTTTGGCTGAAATGTGAGCCAAAATGAAGCCAAATATCTTTTCAGTTTATAAACTGCTGAATGAAGCCTCGTTTCCTGCTGAACTAAGCATCTGTGGTTTATGCTTATAGTAAAAAATTACAAGAGGATTCTGAAATGCTCTGAGAAAATCTATCACTGAGATATTTCCAAACCAGTCAGCTGTTTAAAGTACCCCCCCTCCACTTTTTTTTTCTTTTTTACAAAAAATAGGGGAATTAGACCATAATAAAACTTCTGGGCCTTTGTGGTAATTTTCAGCATGCTTTGCAAAACCAGGAGACAATCTTTGTCCATCATGGTGCGGGGGATCCATTTGCTAACATCCCTGTAAGCTCAAAGTTATGTTTTACAGGAACTTAGCTAGCAAAAGCTGTTCCCACTATAAAAGTAATGGCACATTAATCCGTTTTTGCAATGAACTCCCTGTATACCTTATCCTGCGTTCGTATTTGTCCATTAACTAATGACTATCCAATATGCTGTCACTAATATCACATGTAAAGTCATGCTTTGCCCTCCTGCGTGCTCAGTTACTTTATTATTACAAAATTAATAATTTATCATAGAATATATCGTAAAGACTGATAAACAGTCACTGGACATCACTTTTCACTGGCAAAAGCTTGTGTTGTGACGCTGACTCAATATTATATTCATCTTGAGCTAAAAGGCTTAGAGAAAGATATTGTTCATATTTATGACCTTTCCAAAAGTGCAGTCCTAGAGCACACAGCCTGGCTCTCACTAATCCACTGGCATGTTCATTATTGCCTTGCATTCACCTTATTTACATCCTCGTTTCTTGTAATCAAGACAAGCTTTGTCCTTTTAAAATGCTCTTCCTGACGCTTTGGTAAATGTCAAAGATGATTTTGCAGTACTGTCAGACAGAGAGCAAATCACTGAATTGGAACGTGTGGTAAAAACTTCCTGGCTGGAAGAGCTAATCGCCTTGGAAAACAAAACAAAAAGTCCCATATTTTCCTGTAGAAAGTACTATTTTCTCTTTGCCTTGAAAACAGCATTCCTACCTGGTTAACTTATTAATGAACCTAATTAGTCTTTAAGTAAGATAGTTTTGAAAGTACCAGTGCTCTGTTTTTCATTAATACATAGATATTGATGTTCAGGTTTCTAATTAGCTGTTAAAATCATTTAGAAAAAGTCTAGGAGAGAAGACATAAGCGAGAGGAATGAGTTGGAATATTAGGCTGTTTTTAATAGAACAGGAAATTAAGGAAAAACTGACAGATTTAAGGTTTCTTTTGTGTCACTGGTGTGCTCATGGCAGGTGAGCTGTAACAGTAACTAGTTCTACGTGAATAACAAACTTGTTGACTTAGTGACTGAAATTAAAAATAGTAATTTAGGTTAACTTGATATGACAAAATTCTCAATTGTGCAAATAAATTTAAGAAAAGGAAAGACATTTTCAGGTTTACAAGAAAATGAACTCTTTAAAATGAGCTGGATAAATTTCCATATTAACATGGAATTTCAAGATGGAACATTTAGGAATGTTAAAGCCTCTGCTTTTCCAAATGTATAGTCTTATCCACTTACAAGACTTATTAAATATTATTTATTAGTGAATTTAATAATTTTTCTCAACCCGAAAGCTCTGTTTTTGGTAAATATTCTGTTTGACTGGGGGAAAAAAATGTTCAGCTCTAGCTTTTGAGCTTGGCTGCAGTTTTCTGCATAAATCATGTCAGTTACAATGCAAGTGAACTCACTGTGATAGAGTATATTTAATTTGCACACACTCTATAGATGTTTGAAGTCTCTAACCTTATATAACTTCAGAGTTTGAGCTGATACCAAGACAGTCTAGAAGAAACTTTTGGGCATTTCTTACATGAGCTCAGCACCATTCATGCTATAAAAACTAAGGGGCTTGGTGCAGAGAAGGCTTCTGCAAGTTCATTTTTTCCAATGTATCTTTGTCCTCACCCAGTGTGGGTTGCAGGACCAGCAGTGCACTGTGCTATACTTTCATGATCCTCGCCATCGGTAGTACTAGCTATGAGTTACAGTGGCTGAAGAAATCTTGCAAGCTTTGTAAAACTCAAGTGTATTAAAGGAGGGCATGTAAATTCATGCAGCTAGATGCTCGCAGGATTGGAGACTGGATGTCCATAGAAGATGATTGAAAAAACTTGTTTTCTTGCCAGTGACAGGTTAAAAATAACTCTCCCCTTCTAAGCTGCCTGTAACACCTTTTCCAGTCTTGCAAGACCTCTGGGAAAGAGCTTTTTGCTTCAGGGGGAACATTGTGCACAGTGACCTACAGAGTTAAATCTTCTGTTTGGTGCCTGTATTCCCTGGAGTTTCAGTGACTTATCATTTAGTCTGTCTGGGGTTTTGATGATTTGAAATACTAAAGGGACCTGGAAGGGTTTTTGTTGTCACATAGTCCAGAAGACTGGTGGTCACTAGGGCAGGTGTGACTGAATGCCCAAAATGATCATTGCATTTAAAAATTATGTTTCTGTTGTGATGGGAAATTCCTCAATTATTTTTTCTTCCATTTTGTTCAGGGAAGAGTCAGAAATTAATAAGGAAGCTGATAAAACTCCATTTTAAGGTTGCATTCTTGAAGTCATAAAATGAAGGTACTTTGGGTGAGACAAAATTCATTAAACACAGCATTCAGGATGGCTTCTTTTACACGGGCATCTTCCTCAAAAAAGGACACAAATGAAAAATATGTATTCCTAAAACAGAGAGTAAGTCTGTCAAAACCTGCCAGATTTGCAGGGTTTTTTGTGTTTGGTGAGTAGCAAGGTTCTGGCTGTGATACCCTTTCAGTTGGTATCATTTTTATTCAGTAATGTGGATTTCTCATTTGGTTATTTCTCTTTGCGTTGATCCTTGATGTGTTGCTTAAAGAAAAGAAGTCAGAGCAGTTGAACCATATGTTTATATCATAGCTCCTAATGTCAAGATTTTAATTGATTTTCCCATATTGGAGGTTAGGAGGGGGCTGTATCATGTTCCATGACATCATAAAAACAAAAATATTTAAAATATGTTTCAAATAAAATGAGGGGGGGAGAAGAAAAAATGCTTAACTTAGAAAAGATGTGGGATTCATTAACAAAGGAAAATACTGGCCATGGACCAACGGCAAGCCAAATGTTTTGCCAGCAGTTTGCAGTTCACAGTCATCGTTGCATGTCACTCTGCCTCCTGCACCAGCCCCTCCAACCATATATGCCTTCCTTTAAAAGAGAAACCTGTCTGGTTTGAGTTGAATAAATTAATTTGGGTTTACTTAGTTTAAAAACAAAAATACAGAGGGCCCAATTTTATTTCATTATGCCCGTGGGTAAAGCAGTCCAAGGTAATTACAACCGCAGTGCTGGTTGTTCTATCTTAATTAAAGAGGGGTTTTTTGCACATAGGGTTTTGCACAACATAATAAAATAGTTTGTGGTCTGGCTAGCTTCAGTGTCACAAGAGTGTACTCACTTGAGAAATTGTCCAGCTTTGCCAAAGGCTGAGGCCCTTCCATGTGAAGAGGAAGCATGAAGCTGCTGAGCAGAGCACAGGTAGTTTACAGTCCTTCCTATTTAGTGTAAGGGCACCATTGTAAATCATGCAGCAAACAACCTTTCATACAGTCTCATACACTAAGTGGCACACTTGTCAGCAGCAATGAATGTGGGCTTCAGTAAGTCTTTAAGCAATAATGTGCTTTAGAAATGTGTGACACTGGTTACATACCTGTGAACCAACCTCTTATTTTTCCAAAGTTACCTAATAAAGTTTTGGGTTGTTTGGGATATTTTTATTTTTTTTGTCTCCTTTGCATATAAATATGATTTATTGCTTCACAAATCCTTTTAAAGAAAAAGCATCAAAGGCATTTAAATAATTCTACTTGAGATGCTGATTGAAAAAAACCCCAAACTCAGATCCCAACAAGCATGGCTAAGATGGCCTGTTATTAGAAAAGTCAAAGGAGGCATGTTTGCTAGCTGAGTAAATCACAAAGCGTTGTAAAAACAGTCTCAGGGATGATTAAGGGTAAGTGATTTTCATTAATACATTAAGTTCTCCTTTCTGTTGTGGTGCTTTTTATATCACATCAAGCTTAGCTATTTACTTACACTGCTTTAAAAAGCCCCAGTACCTCAGTTACTTAAATCATGACCCCGTGCATTGATTCAGAAAGACAGCAACACAAGCTAGCTTTTACTTAATGTTCAGGAACCTGACACAGCTCCTTTCTTTGGGTGCTCTGTCTCAGGCAGGTGGTAAAACTGACTGAATTCAGATTTGCAAGTACCGGTGGACCAGATCCCTGCGTGACTCAAATCTGTAAAATTTCACAAGTTTTCCTCCTCACCTGGTGCTAGTGTTTTCCTTCAAGCTGCACAATTTTCCCTTTTAAAAGGTTTGGATTCTTAGGCATTTAAGGCCACCAGTTGTCCTTGAGCCAGATCATGGTGGTTCTACCTTGCTCATTTGCAAGGGCAAGGTTCTAAACCTTGCAAGTACGGTCCTGAGGAGCATCCAAAGGGATCTAGATGGTTTGCTCAGTTACCAGCAGTGGGTTTTGTTTCTTTCTGTCAGGGACATGGATTTTCCTGTGGAGGGGCAAAGAAGTTCAGCTTCACCTGCTTGATCTAACACAGTTTCACCTGAGCTTGCATTTACAGAGGAGAAAGTGCCAATAGGCTGTGTGTTGTACCCCAAGCCAGGACTTCAGCCAAGGGGAGGGCAGCCCTCCGCTGCACTGCTAGCAGTGGCTGCCTGCAGGATGAGGGGAGTTGGAACCTGTGGTGCTTGACAAAGCTGAAGTCTCTTCCAGCCTCCCAAGGCATGGCCCAAGTCCTCGGCAGTGCTGGCTGCATAAGGCTGGGAGTGTGGTTATAGACATCTGGGCTTCCTAGAGGTCCTCATGCCTAGAATTAGGCAGGTGTAAATGGGGAGAATTAGCCTTGAGGTGTAGCAAAGAGACTTCCACCCCCATCATGTGAGCTGAGAGCATGAAAATACTGATTTACTTCCCAGTCTGTGGCGATACTGAAGAAACAACATCTAAATATGCTTCTAGGATGCAGCTGCCAAAGAAACGTTTCACAATGAACACAGAGGGGCATCCCTGTGGCAGCCTCAGCTAAGGTGCTAATGATTTCATAACTTGTTCTTTTCTTATGCAAGCTATAAAACCTGCTGAGACTGTTTGGCATCGGGGTGCCTGCTACCAGGGCAGGAACGAGGGTGCACTGCTGGATTGATAATACCTTTGCATGTGGAGCAGATCTGTACTGTGTGTTTTACATACATGGCTTTGAAACGACAAGAAAACAGCCACTTTCTATTTCCACTTGCATTAGGGATTTCTTATGAATATCTGAAATAGACATTTATTGTGACCATAACCCTACCGCAAATTAAAATCAGATCCCAAGTCCCCTGTGAAAAAGGGTCTCATTATAATGTATGGAGATGTCAGAAATGATACTAAATGACACTTAACTTTAAACCCCAAACACTATGCTTATCCATGGCTTTAGGGATAAATTTGCAGTGGAAATAAGACCAGGAGCTAAGCAAGGTTTACATGGGAGGGGGTGTCCCAGTAGATGTACAGCCCACAAGCTAAAGAACAAACAGCTGGTTGCATGTGTCTGCCAAATACAAAGTTTCTTGCATATATACTGCTGCATCTTCTCCTCTTAAGCCAGACATTACCTTTGTTACATATCCTACATAGACTGGGCCAGATCTATATGAGGTGTGATGTTGTTGATTCAGATGGTTTGTTGCTATAGGGAAAGAGATAAAGGCAGATTTCCATGTTGATCTAAAAGGCATACATGTGAATCATTATTCCTAAACACTCAGTTTCTCATCAAATTTTATGTATGAGCCATTTTATGAACTTGTTATCTGGTAGGCTAATACCAGGGCTAAATCTGTGCTCCACAAAATAGAGAGACCAGGGGGAGAAATGCAGAACATGCTGACCTGCAATCTGATTTTGCCTCTATTCTTAATGTTCATCACATTTGCCTTTCCTATTAAAAAAAAAAAAAAAAAAAGAAACAGAACAACACCACAAAACACAGAGTGGAGTGAGTAAGCCATGGCTTCCGACCCCTGGAAATCGGCCATACTCACTGCTGTGCAAATTCCTGCTGCTCTCTGAGCTGAGATCATACTGTTGGAGATGGCAAATGTGTAGAACACAGATCTGTATCTTTCTTCCATTGCTAAATATTAACAGTAAAAAATAAATGCAGGTGATGCAACAGGCTTTGACCAGGCCTATTTATGTGATTGTTGAGACATTTTAACCAGATCAGTTAAATGTCTGGTTCCGTGTAGAGCAAATCAAACAGATCCAGTATTTGAGTGGAGCTCAGTTTGAAACGGAGTGGAGCTGCCACTTCATTGTTTAGGTAAAGTTAATTTTTTTTTTCACATGTTCACCTGCACTGTACCAGTGTGTCTCAGTCAAGTGCGCGACAAACACTTTATCTTGTAGGAGACGTGGAGAAAAGGGCACGTCTTCATTCTCCCTCTTCAGCCTCTTCCCCTTCCTAAGCTGACAGTCCTTTCCTCTGCCCTCCCAACAGCTCCAAGAAAACAGTTTAAAAAAGAAAAAAAGAAAGAAAAACAAAACAAACCCAACTAATGTTTCTTGAATGTCAGCATGCTCTGGCTTTGTCAGGCCAGTAGGAGAAACAAATTACACTGTCAGAGGCCTTCCACTGACAACTCCAGGGTAGCTGTTCCCACAGTTTAAATCTGGAAACTCTTAATACAAACGCTGCAGTTGATTCCAATGGCTGAAGTGGCACATCACTGAAAAGTGGTATTTTGCAGTTTAGTTTTGCATCATTGGGCAGTCAGTGCATGTTGAGATGACGTTCGTGTTCCTGGAAGGGTTGTTTTAAGACCTGTGTGTCTACAGGAGACTTGGGCCGCCTCCAGATGAGTGGCATTACTTCAGCGATGCAAATGCATCTAGAAAGATCTTTCTAGCCTGATTGGCCTGGGTGTTTTTTTGCAAAAATGACCCCTCCTTGATGAATTCTAATGCTGAAAACTGCGAGGTGCAAAATCTTAAAGCTATCCAATACTCTCACAGTTTCAAAATTCACCTAATTCAGTTTTTGACTCCATTGATCAAAATGCTGCTATATTTCTTCCCCTTGCATGACAGCTTTCTTGCTAAACCACTGTTTCAGTAGTGGTTCTCAAGGGGAAAGCGGAGGAAAAAAGAAACAATACAAACCAAAACTATTCATGGAGTATGCATGAACACTTACAGTTCATGCTGAAGACATGAAATAAATAATTAAAAAGAAATAAATTAACAGTGTGCTAGTTCATACTGCAGACTCTTGGAAGCTGACAGGGTGACCTGAGTTTTTATATGACTGCCTACTGACTAATAAGCCCTTTACTTTAAATGGGTGCAGTGGATGTTTTAATCTTCAACACAAAGATCTGGTCTGGGGGAATGTTTCCTCTTTAAGGAAACATGTCTCTCAAGACAAGAAAAAAAACCAACCCCAAACCAAAAAACCCCTAACAGCTGAGAAACACTAAACTAGAAACATCAGTACAAATTGGAAGGTAAAGATGTACAATTTTTTCCTTTTCTTTTTTCCCCTCAGTGCAATGTAGTGAATCATTAACATGCATCAATCAGCATTTCAGGACAAAATTTAGGAAAATATCTTAGGTGTCACACATTTTTATGGGTCTGATTCTGTGATTCTGTTCTCAGTGACTGCATTAACAGCAGTCATGTGAACTTCAATGGCAAGGACATCATGACCAGTAGGATCAACCTCTCGTGTTTCTCAGCTGTACTGTACGGTACGTGCTGCACAAGACAAATATGATGAATGCAAAGAATAATGGAAAGCTGGGTTGCAGATCAGCATACAACCTTCAGTGACAGTATCAAGGGCAGCAAGGGTAAAATCTGGCCAGTGCTTTCAGAAGAAATGCTGTAATACTATGGTGACCCTTCTGCTTCTCTTCATAAGCTAATCACCACCAGGGGTCAGGAGAAAATCCTCAGTAGTCATCCACAGATGGCAAGGTGTAAGGTGGGATTTTTGTTTTCTTTTGAAGCATAAGACATAGATCACTGTCAAAGCTTATTTTACAGCTAGATGTAATGCATGTTATATACTGTGTGTTTATGGAGTGTGCGTGCATGTGTGCATATGAGTGAGATTCCCAGTTGGTTTAAATCCATTGTCTTTGGCAAAGCTGTGTGCTCTATACCATTGAGAATTGGCCCTACTGCTGTTGATGTGTTCATGCTTTTTTTATTGTTTTCTCAAATTATTGTGTTAACTGAGTTACAGCTCACGAGCTCTCTTGATTTTTCAGTTTTATATTTCCTTAGTGATATTTTGCTCATAAACAAGCACATTTTGAAAGTCACCAGGTAGCCTAATGTGCAAGCTCTCTAGGAGAAAAGTTTTGAATATGCTTCTGATCCTCTCATTCCAAAGAATGATTCAAAAGAAAACAGCAAGTTCCCAGTAAAATCCCTTTTCCACTTGTTTCTATATAAAACATTTTATAATAGTAAGTATCCTTTCTGCTTTAAGCTGGAGAGTCTAAAAAAAATGTGCTTGGTATCTGACATTACTGACCACATAGGCTTCCTGCTTTTTGTTATTAGTATTGGCTGGTTTGTATGCATATTTTTAAAACTAAGATTTAAGATTTACATATTATCTGGGAATTTGATCTATAACTTGAAAGGCTACTGTAGCCACAATAAGAATGAAAATAACCCTGAACTGTTGAAAATTCAACTTGGAGCACCAAAGTGGTAATGACTGCAATAGTAGTTTTCTCGATATTTATAAATCAATGCAAACCAGAAACTGGATGTTTTAATTTACTACAGTTTCAGTGTAACTGATACCCTCAAGTTTAGAGCTTTAAGCTTTGTGAAGTGCAATGTTATTGCAGGGCATGCATCCAATTTTTAAAACATTATATAGATTGGAGACAGATGAGCTTTTCAGAATTATTTTAGGCCTATTTTGACTGAATGCCTGAGATGCATTTTCCAGTGGAAATTAATTGCATTGATGTGAAAACAAATGAAGTCCAACCTCAAAATTAGCTGCAGGTTCATGCTCAAACCAGTACTTAAAAAGGAAGGAGTGGGCATGGATAGTGACTGGAAATTGCGATGACAATATACACTTTGTTGGAAGAATAAAATAACCCTTTCTCAATGCCTGCTCTTTTCTGTTGTTTCTCTTAGTGGGCATGCCTGTGTATGGAAAGACATTTTCCCATGTATCTGTGTTTGCACATGAGTGGACAGTGGCTTTTACTAGCTACCACTTCTTCCCTTTGCAAACTGCTGGAAACCTTTGCTGGCCTGTGTTAGCATCTAAGTGTCAATGAAATCTCTAGCAGCCGCTACCTGTAGTACTTCTGTCATTGTGGGGCATTTCTGGTGCACACTGTTTGTGGGGACTGTTCTGGGGGACTTTATTCGCAAATAGCAGCTAACATGATTTCCACGCTTCAGTGAAATTTGCCTTAGCTATGTAAAAAATGCTGTAGATGAGTTTGGGATTACCGTTTGCTTGACTGATGCTCTCAGTCAGTGGTGACTCCCATTGAGATGTAGGCAGTGAAGGCAACATGAGCTCTTTAAATAATGAGAGCAGACAACGCTGGCTTGGAGGTAATCTCTGTTGAAGTACATCTGCAGCAGTTCTCCATGACTTTGTTCTTTCTGCCTTGAGATTCACCCCTTCCCTGTGCTTCTCATCATTTGTACTAATACAGCTGTCAGTTGGGATTTTTAGCATGTTTAAGAGATGAAGTGTGTACAAAGGTTCCTTCCAGGAAATGGCAAATATTCATTTTGATCTTTATGAAAGTTTGACAGGAATCAGTGAAGTGGGTTGAGGGTGGGAAAAGGTCACTAAAGATATATAGCTACTTTGCAGCTCTAAGATACTTTTATACCTGGAGGTGACCTGCTAAACAGATAATTGAGAGTATACGCTCATGTATGTACTCTTCTCCTTCCTCCCCACTGCCACCCACTGAAAAAAACATAAGCTTTGAGACACTGAGCACGTTTGGGGCTGACTGTGGTGAGCCATGCACAAGTGCTAACTTTTCCCTGGGTTGTAGAGAGAGCCTGGCAAAGCAGAGCCATGTGCTGATGGCACAAGTACTAGGGAAGCAATGAGCATTAAAGAGTACAGAGTATCTTTTGTGGTAGTTTTAAGGGTTTTGTTAAAGGGCTGAATTTTGGTCTGCTGCTGATACTTTTCGTAATACCCTGTCATCTGATACACTTCCAAACTTCTATGTTTCTATTTTACTCATTTGGTATTTTGTTTAAGAAATCATGTTTGTGTTTTCTTATATAATTTATTTCTTAAAAGTTTTTACGTTATGTGTTACTTTTATAGTATTTTTGGTGTTGAGGGTAGAATTGACATCCCAGTAACTAAATTATGTCACATGTATATACCTATTAGTTTTCCTCACAAGTGACTATGGGCAGACTCTGCTTTACATAGTATATAGAGCACAGTTGTGTTGTCAGCATTAGAGAGACTGAATCTTCCAGTGGCAGATGCTGGAGTGTTTTTCTCTCACTGAGACTGTTTTCACTAGTCAGTCTTTTTGTAGTAAAACCATGACCAGATTGATGCTCTAGGTTCAGCCATAGCGTTATGGCTGTGTGCTATGAGTTGTATTGAAACATGGTCTGGAGGCCCAGCAACCTTTGTAGCCACTGTCTTTGGCTTTGTACAAAGCTGTAGACTGATGAAAATTTATTACAAGGCTATTAATTTTAATGGAGCTGAAAAAAATATAAAGATTCAGATTAATTCCTTAAAAAAAAAAAAAAGAATAAAAATGCTGGAAGTACCTTTTGGGGTGCATTATGTCTTTCTGTCACAACTGCATTTCCATGGGGACCCGAGTTAGGTGCCTGAAGTGAATTGGCCATGAACAAAAACCAGCCTGGGATTTAAGGCCTGTCACTTAAGCAGTAAGCCAGTGTTTTAATTCAGGACCCTTTTCCCAACCCCTTTGGGCGCACCAACCTTCTCGCTTTAACTTTTACGGCATCGGATGTGGGGGCACATTGGGGGGACGTTGAGGAAGAAAAAGTCAAGATGTTAAGCTATCCAAAGCATGAAGTCTCCATAGCAGCCCTGTCCGCCTGCAGGCGCAGGAGATCAGCAAGTACATCTTTCTTAGACACCCAGGCAGGCAAACTTCCCTGAAACACAGGGGCATGAAACTGCTGCCGCGGCATCCATCATCCTGTGGAGGACAGTGAAAACATGTGCTGTCATCTTTGACATTTTAATTGAAAAGAAAGCTTACACAGATTTCGACCTTAAGCAGTGTGTTTATACAAGTGTATACAGAGAAATAATCTGTCAGTTCAGAGCAGGCTCATTGCTATAGGAGTTGGTTTAGTAACTGAACAATCCAACATTAGCTCACACACCTTGCCTTGTTCCATGCCTCAATAATTTTTAGTAGAAATACTTTGCCTAGAGGCATGCAGTTATTAAAAAAGAGGCTCAGCTTGCTTAAAGTCTGGAATTATTAGCTCATGGTAACAAGCCTGCACTGGAGAAACTGTTGGTTCTTTGTTTTCATGACTTTGCTGTAATTCACCATCTTATTTTCAGAGACAAACTTCTGCTTTGTTTGGGAAGTTAAAAAAAAAAAAAGAACAAAAAAAAGGAAAAATAAATCACTTCAAAAAGAGTCTTTTTTTTTTTTTTTTTCATTTTTACTATAAAGCCAGGTTTACAAAGCCCTTTTATCTTACTATTTCTATTAAATTGCACTGGCACAAATATAAGGATAAATAGAGAGTTCTGAGATATTTGCTTTACCACGTTTCCAGTACAGGGATCTGTTGGTCATGAGTGCTCACAGAGAGCTCTCCAAATATCCTCCTAGCCCTTTAAGAGTAAAAACGGATTTTTCTCCACCCTTTTTGCAACCTGCCATTCTCTTCAGATGCAAAGTTATGAAGGTCAAATAAAAGCCATTTGCAATGCAGTAGTGTTTGCTTGTCAATGGAGTCACTTGAGCCAATGAGTACCTTTAGATAGCACAAACCTCGCAGAAGTTACTTGGTGCTCACTTGTCACTTTTATCTGAATGCCGGGGTTAGGTTTCTTTCCAGCTGTTTAATCTGTTGACATTTTTCTTCAGTGAGCCTTAAGTTTTCAAGGTTTTTCTGAATTTGCTTGCTAGCTGAAGTCTCAAGCCTGGCCCTTAAAAAGAATGAGCATATTAGAAAGCATGTGTGTAAGTTTTATTGCTGTTATTATTCCTGGTTTTAAGTCAGCTGCCATTGGTATGTTGTGTATCATTGGTAGCTTTTTCTCTTCAATGAAAACTGATACGCCTTCATTTGCAGTGATGAAAAATCATTTATTTTCCTGAAGAATTAAGATGGGTCCTGTCTGAGCTGAGACCATGTTGACAGTGGAATCAGCTTGACATCATTGCTTGCTTTTATGATCAAATCATGTTTATCCTGAATTTTTTTTATTTTTATCCCACTTTTAAAATTTCATTAGAAGAATGTGTTTTTACATGAGCTAGTTCTTTATATTCCCTTGAACCTGATTTTCGCAGTGTTTCCTTGTTTTGCTTTAACTACGCCATTATCCTCCACGTATCATTTGTGAGTTCCAGCTGTGTGCATAACACTGTGCTGAATGTAAACTTCTCTGAGGAGGTTATAGTCTAAGAAACCATTCTAGCATTTCTTATTTTTCTTGCAATGGGTCATGCAATAAGACCCAGTGAAATATTTAGAGGGAGGGGAAGATTGAAACCAGCGGTTTCTAAGACCTGTAAGAGCCAAAAGACAAATGTTAATGGGTTCTGTGAGGCTTCCAAGGACCTGCTGGTCCTTGTACTTATGCTGAATTTGCAGAGGTTCCTCAAACATGTGTTCAGGAAATATAGGTGGCATTAGCACAACTGGAGTTTCTAAAGGCAAGATTCATCATTGACTAAAATACAGTTTGTTCCACTAAATATATTACTGCACTGGCACTGCTGATTTGCAGGGCTTTTCTCCTACAAACTTGGGTGAAAAGTACAAAATTCTTAACAAAATCTGGAGGCATTTTTCCACAGGTTTTTAGTGTTTTACTGTACATGCTACAATCCCCTGTCCTTTTTCTTTCTTTTCTCCTTATTCTTTTCCTTCAGTTACATGTTCTGTCCCTGTGACTTTATGCAAGTGAGCAAGAATGCATCTCTGTGGAGTTGCTTTTTTTTCCTCAGTGAACAGCTTCTCATTTGACATCAAGGGTATGTGAATTGAGAAGTAACATCTCTTTGCATGCTTTTGACTTTGTCTGCATCATTTCGTATCTGTATGCTGCATCTTGCTCCTTTTGTGATGCTTGTTGCTGAATTCTTTCTACCTCTGTGCCAGTGAATAGCTTGTTATTTTAATTGTGCCAGGTCTCCCCAAACACTTACATGAGCTTTCCCTTCACTTCTGAATCAAGCTTCTTGTCTTTAAGACTTTTCACAGCTTAGCCTTATCTTATCTCAGTCCTTCAGTTTCTCATTACAATGTCAAACATCACTTTCACTTTGCCGGTGTCTTTACCATCAGCTACTTTCTCTTTCCCAGCCTGAAATCTCTTCTTGTCCAGCACTGGGAAAATACCTTAAGGAAACACATATGTGAAAATACATGTACACTCTGTTTAAAAACCTCTACAGAAACCATAGCTTTGTCTGGATGCTCCCCAAATCCTCTGAGTTATGAGCCACAATTTTCCCTCTCTAGAGTATTGCCCTTCCTGTGTCTCAATCTTAGTTACTCCCTTCCTCTTGCAAACTTCCTCGATCCTGTCATTTTGAGCATACAAGTTAAATGAAAAACATACAAAGAAAAAAAGCAACCAGAGGAGCACCACTAAATTGTCTCCAATTCTTTAGCATGTTTATTTGCTCCTATGTTCTATCTCTGTCTTCTACTTTTCATCTGTTTTGTGTCTCTACATTGTAAACACACTGTGTAAGAATTGCCTCTTATCTGTGTTTGTACAGTGCCATGCTCAATGGGGTCCCGGTCCCGACTGGGACCTTTGGGCACCACCACAGTATAAATGTCTGCTACTGATAATCATAATCTACCCACATCATGCAGATGTCTGAATTGTCTGAGAAATACAAACAAGGATCTTTACTGGGTTGGCAGAGAGCCATTAATTTTAGGTGCCAGTTTTCTTTTTCCCTGAATATGGTTTGGCTCCCTGAAAAACCTGGCGACACAAACCTCCCACTTCTTGGAAAGCTTGGCTCTTTGGTGATGCAGTGATTAAAACGTTGTTAAACATGGGATACACGGGTCAGGTGAGGTCCCTGCAACTATGTGAGGTATTCCAAGTACTTGCCCGGTGCTTTGTTGTTGCTTTCCTTTGTGTTTGTTTTTTTCTTTCCTCCTCTGAATGACAAATGAGTGAATTGAAACTAGACAGAACTGCCCTACTTTTGTGGGGTAGAGGGAACACCTAAAATAACGGGCCACAAATGAAGAAAGCTATAGTTGGATTGATAGGCTTAAATAATGGCACTGAAGGTTAAGCAACAGCAGGCCAGCAGTAAGCGAGGCAACCCCTGCAGTCAGTGCACTTTTCTCAGGTTAAAACATCCCCTCCACATCTTTGCCCTCTGAATTTTCCAAATACTGAAGGCCAAGGACAGCACTTGGGTCCGGTACCCTGGCCTCAGCAGCTGCTATGGAAGAGGTTTGCAGTTGGTCTGTAGCACTATGTGCTCCAGTGAGCTCCCTTTTTAGCAGTTAAAAGTTTAATTGCAAAAATACCTGGTTGTCCACGAGACATTCAGAGGCTCATTTTCAGCGTGGTAGGCTCCTTGGTTACTTCAGCGTGACAGCCACCCAAACCACATGCACATGCTGACATACCTTTAAAAGATCCATGCTGCTGGTACGCAGTAGTTGCTCCTCACTGCATTGATCATAATGGTGTCATTGCTGCCTTAGTTACCCGTGTCTCCCTATTGCTTCCACTCACTCTTCCTCATTTTATCCTTGGTCTATAAGCTTTTGGGGGCAGGACCTCACCCAGCTTTTAAACCAAGACTTCTGGGCACTGTTATAATAAATAGATATACATGTATATATGTGTGTATACATACATACATATAAAAAGGATGAAAGCCTGGGCAAGTCTGAATTGCGTAACTGAAGTGTGGTGCAGAAATCCCTGAGCCAGTGCTGACCCAACATGGCGAATTGCCATAGCACAACCAGCCACCTGTGAGCTGCTCCCGTGTGCGCTGGCTGGGTCTGGAGGCCAGAGAAAGTCAAGAGATGAGTCCCTTTGCTCCAGTGCAGCTCCATATACTTATGGATTTACTTTTCCCACACCAGAGCTAACTGAAGTAGAATTAACTGGGTTATGGTGTAGATATTCCTGCTGACCTTGCATGAATGCTACATGCAGGAGAGAAAGGAGGAGGAGAGAGGTCATGGTAAGACCCACTGACCCTGAGTGCTTTACCATAATAGAAAACATACTGCAGCGATACTTTAAATAGCTTCAGTTCTTCTTACACATAGCCCTGGATGGTCTAGGCCAATATGATCCTAATCTCCTGAGACCTCAGCAACAATGTGCAGAAATTGTCCTTGAAGACTACAAGTTAAGGGAAGGCTGCTCTTTTAATAGGTGAATGCAGTGTTTAGTCATCAATCTAGAAAACTAGGTCAGATAGGTGTTGCATCATAGCAGACAGAATATTTGGTATTAATCAAGAAGGCACATAGCGAAGTATGTATCATAGATATTTGATTACATTAGTGGAGTTATCTTTAATCATTGGGTAGAGTCATATGATGGAACATGATCGAGTCACCATGGCTTAGTGGGGTACCGCCCATCTGTTTAAATGTTAGTAAGGATGACTCACAGTGTTAGCATGACCATGCAGAGGGAGGGAGAGGAGCCAGCGTGGTCAGTTACAGCAGCTTGTCTAATGTGGTGTTTTACTAAGCTACCATAATGCTATTCATCCAGGCCACATAGGACCAAAGAGGTAGTGTGCAAATGCTGACTGTGACCCCATCATGTGCAACAGCAACATCCTGCTGGAACACAATGAAAATTCTAATATTTGGGGAAAACCATGGATGGTCAGATTTTCAGTGAGGTTGAGCACTTGCCAATTCTCTATCTTATCTGTCCTTTATCTGTGGGCTGTTTGCCCAACAAACCTATTTATTTAGCAACACAGGTGCCAAGAAATGAAAATCCCTCAGTCAGCAATATTGACTGACAGGCTGCAGGCAGCACCTCCTCAGCATTTACAAAGAGAGGAGCAGAGTTGACGTTTCCAACATTAAAAATAACAATTACATACTCTCACTGACTTTCTTTGCTGCAGGATAGAAAGCAACAACAAAAGAGATTGTGTTGTCCTTGGAAGAAGAAGAAACGTCTTAGACAAATTGAGTATCTCAGCCGTTTTGGTTCTGTGCTATACACATTCCCTGAGCTCTGTGCAAGTGAGTGTACACGAGCACATGCTAATCGATGACCTGTATTCAATGTGGAAGCAATAGAAGTATCCATGAGTACTGGCCAATATCAGTTTCCCCATGGGGAGTGGAATCTGGTGTGCATTATATAGCACTTTTATTGGTGGCAGGAGTGGCGCAGACTTTTCACAAAGAAGGTCAACCTGGAAGCACAAGGTTTCTCTGACTGCTCTGCATCTCCCTGCAAAAAACACACTTGGGAACAGGTTAGCAGGAGTGTTGCGAGAAAAAATACCTGAAGTACTGAGGCTTTTTTTCCTCTAGCTAAGTGTAAAGCACATGCAGACCCCTAAAGCGAAGCACAGTATTAAAGGTGAAACTGGGGACAGCAAAGAAGCTTCTTTACCATTTTAATAAATACCAATAATTCCCTTTTGCCCAAGTCCCATATTCCCAAACTCATTAAAGCAATTTTGGAAATTTTTTTGGCTCTGGAACATATAAGCAAAACTCAAACCGTGCAGTCCCTTGAGAATCACTTGCACAAATTGCATAGGTCAGGCCAAAATAAGTTTCTGTCAAACAGCCTAACACCTAAGCTTATTATGAAACTGGTGACTTGTACAAAGGGTCTGTACGTGGGACAGTCTCAGAATGAATTTAGGGGGTGGGGGTGTGTCACAGCACTTGTTTTGCTTTGGTCCCACTGAAAACTCAGGTGATATTTTTACTGAATGCATTGCCTCTGTTAGCCAGTACAGTTCCTATAGGCTGTGGCTAAGCTGATGGACCCAGAGGGCTCCAGAGCTCCACTGTGCAGGAGGGTGCACACCTCACTCTGGTGCCTGGACAGCCAGGAGAGTGCACCAGACCTTTCTCTGTTCCTCTCCGCTCCTCACTGCCTGTTCTCCTGGGAGGAAACCCAGGGATACAGCACACTCTGTTCTGCTCTGCAGCCACCCCACTGTTCTGGTCTCAACCCTTCATTTGGCAGCTGTTGCGTGGACTTCAAAGTACAAGATAGAGAAGACCTGTTTGAGCTTGTCTGGTGCTCTGCCAGGCTGTGGTTGTAGTGAGGATGGGCTGGTGGGAGGTGAACCCTGATTGTGGGGGTCACCACAGCCTCTGGAAACCAAACTGAGATCATTCTTCTCACATTCAGCCTGGTATCTTCTCACATTTTTCTTGTCAAAGGATCACTGAATTGGCTTTTTGTGCTATTTTGACCCTGTCCTAATGATGCGTCAGTTGTCTTGTGTGAATGAGTGCTGGTACATGCAGCAGCTGTGTTTTATGTGGAGAGTAGGATGGGTCAGGGGCTCTGTACTTTAAGCAGATTTTCTGAGCCCATTTTTCCTGCACTACAGCTCCCCAGGCTTAGCCTTGTGCTGAGCTGACCGTAGAGTCCCCTTTCCCAGAAGCTGATTCATGCTCCCTCACAGTGCTTCTTGCACCCGCTCACAGGGTTACACCCTGTATTTGGGAGTAATTTCTTGAGTTTCTTTGGGGAGGTATGAAAATGTAAAGCACATCATATTCCTCCATCAACGGTTAACCAGGGAAGCATGGGAAGAGCTTCTTGTCTGTATCTGAGATACATTTGTTGTTGTTTTGGGTTTTTTTCCCCCTCTTCTGAATAAGTACTGTATGTGTCTGGGAGGATTTTTAAAGCATCCTTCAAGACACAAGGGTGCTTCTCTCCATGCAGAGCCAAGACAAAAGGATGGGTTCAGTAATGCACAGCTGCTAAAGAGAGGGCAGCTGAGGGCAGCTGGGTGGGAGGAGCAGAGGTGTCTGCGTACAAGCGAGTAGGCAGAGCAAGGGCTTCAAGGTGGCAGAAATGTTTTTCAGGGGAGAACGGGCCTAAAGAGAGGAGGGTTGGAAAACTGGCAGTCTAATGATGAAAAACACTGGGAAGTTTTATTGAAGAGATAATTAGATGGTTTGAGCAATGGGCAGAAGATCATGAGATTTGTAGGTCAGAAAAAGCTGGTGCTGCCATAAGACAGGCACCTCTGCTTTGGGAGCCTGGGTGTGATGTTCTCCATAAGGGATCTCTGTGAATTACATTGTTCAAGGCCTTCAGCCTTTTTTGCTTGTTGTTAGATAAATGAAAGTGACACCTAAAGTTAGAGGAGGTGTTTATGTACTCGTGATTGCCAGAATCATTTAAAGTTGGAGGGGCAAGAAATAAAGCCCTATCAATAAAGCCATCCAGAGGGACCTGGACACACTTGTGAGGTGGGCTGATGCCAACCTCATGAAGCTTAACCATGCCAAGTGCAAGGTCCTACACCTGGGTCGGAGCAATCCCAGGCACAGCTACAGGCTGGGCAGAGAAGAGATTCAGAGCAGCCCTGTGGAGGACTTGGGGGTGCTGATCGATGAGAAAATGAACATGAGCTGGCTTCAGTGTGCGCTTGCAGCCCAGAAAGCCAACCGTATCCTGGGCTGCATCAAAAGGAGTGTGACCAGCAGGTCGAAGGAGGTGATCCTGCTCTTCTGCTCTCATGAGACCTCACTTGGAGTATTGTGTGCAGTTCTGGTGTCCTTGACATAAAAAGGACATGGAACTGTTGGAACAAGTCCAGAGGAGGGCCACGAGAATGATCAGGGGACTGGAGCACCTCTCGTATGAAGATCGGCTGAGAAAGTTGGGGCTGTTCAGCTTGGAGAAGAGAAAGCTGCATGGAGACCTCATAGCAGCCTTCCAGTATCTGAAGGGGGCCTATAGGGATGCTGGGGAGGGACTCTGTTAGGGACTGTAGTGATAGGACAAGGGGTAATGGGTTAAAACTTAAGCAGGGGAAGTTTAGATTGGATATAAGGAAGAAGTTCTTTACTGTGAGGGTGATGAGGCACTGGAATGGGTTGCCCAGGGAAGCTGTGAATGCTCCATCCCTGGCAGTGTTCAAGGCCAGGTTGGACGGAGCCTTGGGTGACATGGTTTGGTGTGAGGTGTCCCTGCCCATGGCAGGGGAATTGGAACTAGACAATCTTAAGGTCCTTTCCAATCCTAACTATTCTAAGATTCTTTGACTGGGTGTGATATGGCTTAGAAGTGGGAGAAGTGACTGTCTTTTCCCTCAGAGCTCTGAGGTTATGACTCTGCTTCGCTGACCAGCCCAGCCTGATTTTGAAGCTTTATGGCAAGATATAGATTCATCACTGAATCAAAGGATGCTTCTGCCAAGGCTGATAATCAGCTCTGATGTTTAGAGGCTCCAAACATCTTAAACTCTTTCTATGCTCCCTGCTGCAGAGGCTCTTCAAGCTCGTGGACTATACATCCTCTCTCCCATCCTTCTCATACCTCTCCTGCCTAATAAACAGTGTAAACCATGTGCTGTACTGCAGAGCAACCTGCTCTGTGAGAATTTAATGTACTAACTTATACTAGCAGTGTTTGTTGAGGTACTATATGTGAAAGCTTTCTTATTTTTGTGCTGTTTGAAAAGGTAGCAAGTTACATTTATCACAAATTTCAAGCAACTCATACCTTCTCCAAAACTGATTAACTACTCCCAAGACCACATTCTTAAAGGCTATTTTCAAAAAGCAGTCCCAGCTTTGTTTAATCCATTAATTTTATGATGATTCTTCTGTGTGAGTGGGCCTGCTTTCTCACATGCACTCTTTTCCCTATGCTGTACTTAGAAAAATCCTTCTAAATCTTTTGAACTCCTTTTGCCAAAATAACTCCCTCTGCCTTTTAATAGTCTGCACTTTTTGCCTTTACAAGCTACTTAATCTGAATGTAATTTTGCTAAATCTCTTTCTTTTTTTCCCGTTTTCTGTGCCCTCATAACTGCTAACTTACTTTGGAACAAAGGCTTGGTAGAGCAGCGCAGGAGAGAATATCAAGAGCAAGATGAAATTCTAATTTTAGAGTAGTTTATTTACAGGTGATAAAACTTCAAAATTAATTAATTAATTAATTTTCTGTCATAGTTTGCAGTCCATCGTCCAGATACGTTTGTTCCTGAGGGCTGAATTTACAGCAGTGCACTGCTGTGGAATGCCAGGAAATTTTCCTGCTTTGTCTGTAGAACTCTTTTGCCAGCCACTGTAAGATGCAGAGGTGTGTAGACTGAGACTGGTTGTTACCTTTACATTCATGTTCAGTTGGATGAGCTATACTGGTGCTTTAACCAATAAATAGCAGAGGGAAGGTGATTCATCTGCTTCCTGAAAACTTTCTGTTCTACTGATTTATGCAGGAGAGGACAAATGCTGGATTGGATTATCTGTGCCTGCTTGTCTAGAGTTGCCTGTGCCTAGCAATGGCTGGCACGGTAGGGCTTGTTTGGTCTCCGCAGCCTATGACAGCTTTCTTTCCTTTTCTTCTAGGCCTGTCCCAGGTTCTCTGTCTTCACTACTGCACCTACACAACCGACAAAGACAGCCTATGCCTGCCTCTATGCCTGGCACCCTGCCCAACCCTACCATGCCTGGATCTTCTGCTGTACTCATGCCTGTAAGTATTTTGGTTTGGGTTTTCTAGGGGGGAAAGCAGGGGGAGTTGGGTTTTTTTGCACAATTCAACCTATGCAGATGTGAAAGTCTGCAGGATTTTCTAAAGAAATCAAAGTGCGATGAGTAGAGGAAGCTGGACCTATTTCGCTGCTTCGTCTTACACAAGAGTATTTCTGGTGCAGTTAATGGCATGTTAATTAGTGTGAGAGTGATTAGAAACAGTTTACATGAGATTACAGTTTCTGGTTCTCACACTTGGTCATGTAGGTGAGATCAGTATGTCTGTGCTGGAACAAAAAGATTTTTCTCAAGTCAGACAAAACTGGAAAAGCCATGTACAGGAATTATGCCAATGAACTCTAAGTAGTCCTCTTGTTTGTGAAGATAACCAGCTAGCAAGAAAGAAATGTGATTTACTTTTCTGGCCTGGTAATTGCACTTAATTAGAATTGGGTCGTGATCACTGCTCACCTTCCACTCATCTCTACAGAGATGGGAATATTTCCCATCTTCTGGGAGACAAAGGGGTGCTTTGCAATTGTAGCTTCAGATTCTTAAATGAGTTTAATAAAAATATAATACATTTGGGCAGGTTGGGGGTGGAGATGAGTAAGGATGGCACAGGGAAGAGGAGACTGGGGCAGGAGAAGTTTCTGTTTTCATTCCATGATGATCAGTCTGGAAGACAAACCTGAGTGTGATTGACTATGGGAGGGAGGAAAGCACTGCTTGTTCTGGCTTTGCTGGAGCAAGGGAAACACTCCAGAGGGCTTCATAGATTCAGGTTTGGCTGCTATTTGAGCAGTCATTAGTAAGTCAAGTAATTAGTAACTTGTCAATAAGGCTTTCCTGGAATATCGACCAGGAAGTTCAACAGAAAAAAATACAAGACATGTCTCTGTGGGAGTTTTTTTCTGGCATGATTCCTAAGGAACCTGAAATGGAGCAAACATCCTGTTGCAGTGTAAGCTCAGGGGCTTCGGGTTGCTGCTGGAGAGACCTTTGGGCAGGTCTGAGTGCAGACAAGCAGGTGTGCTCCAGCTGAGAGCCCCTGAGACATGAGCACAGAAGCAAGACAGACCCTATCAGCGCTGGCTGCCCCAGCTGCATCTCCTGCCCCAAAGCCCTCCTGAAAGGGCTGCAGAGATGGCAGTGGGAGCTGCTCCTGCCCCATGAAGAGGGTGAGGGGCCCTGGCAGAGGCAGCTTCTCCCCATCAGCAGGCAGTGGGATATTGTCCTCTCTCCCAGGCCCAGCACCCATCGCCTCTTCTTGCTGGGATCATGGAGGGTGGAAGCCAAGACCTCATTAAAGGGCACAAAAAATAGTTTCCCTGCTTGGAAGGGCTCAAGAAGATTCAAAACCTTCTTTTTCTGTGAGCCAAAGATGCAGGCGACTGGTCCAAAGCAAGGCAGGATGCTCAGCTCTGCTTGAAAATAGCACCATAACCTTACTTACCAACCCTACCAATGACTAGCAGTGTAACAGGGCTTGCCTCTTCAGGGAATATACACCAGGAAATTATTTTATCCAGGCCTGACTACCATTAGGTTTTGTTTGAAAACTGTATCCCTCCCTCCCAGCCTAGTGAAACTGCAGAAAGGGCTTGCAGAAAGGGATCTGAATAGCCAAGAGGAGCTCTGCTTTGGTTTTTGCTATCTCAGCAGTATGTGAAAGCTTCCCTTACAAGACACATGGAAACCTCTTCTCAGCTCAGCAGTCCGAGTGAGTTAAAAAAAAAAAAGCCAACTCGTTTTTCATATTCCTGAGACTGTAGATTTTTATTTATGTTTTTAACAAGCTAAGTTGAGCTGCACTGACAGGGGAAGCTACAACTTTATACAAGTGGTGCTTTTAAAACCACTTAACTCTGACTGTTGTTATACTGAAAGGGAGAAAATCATTACAAAAAAGTGCAAACCTGGGTGGCTGCTACATTTGTTTAGTAAAGAACCTTTTTCTTTATAATTGGCTGTGAGTTTTCAGGGTTGATTCTGATGAAACACACTCCTGCGTGCATACACACATGCAATTCACGACACAGATTGTTATTTTTCCAGTCATGACTTGAAGAAATAAAGCTGAGTCCATTTAAATAGAAACTAAGCATAAATTCTTGCAAATGTCTCCAGATGTTTTTAAAACTTCCTTTTTTTTCTTTCTTTTTCTCTTAAAAGATGGAGCGACAAATGTCAATGAACTCCAACATCATGGGGATGCAGGGGCCGAACCTCAATAATCCGTGTGCTTCACCTCAAGTCCCCCCAATGCATTCAGAAGCCAAAATGGTAAAAAGAGAAAATAATAATAATAAAATGCTTTTCTTGTATTGCTCTTGCGTACTGGTTACCCAGACAGTGGGGGATGTAGCCAGACACTGCTTACTTCATTCTTAGTCATATGTTACACTCTTTTTTTAATACGGTGCAGTAAATTGAACTATGTCTATGAACTTGCAAGATGTTCCTAGTCCTAGTACTCTCAGTGAGAGGGAACTGACGTGCAGGTTGGGCTATCTGATCTGTACTGTGTTAAATAGGATTTTGGTGCAGATTAGTGGAATTTAAGTAAATGGTCTGGCTGGTTCTCTGATGATGCCCGTGCTCCATAACTTGGCTTAAAGAAAATGGTCAGTTAATGAAGAGTGAAGTAAAGTGTCTGATGTGGAGAGAGTACACACAGTATTGTTTTTTCCAGATAGGTGCTGGTGTGTCAGAGTAATGACAGTGCTAGAAAAGCAGACCAACAGTGTGTATAAAACTGGGATATTTTCTTTTGCTTGAGTGCAACAAAAGTGTCACCATCAAAAAAAAGAGTCAGAATTTGGGCAAAAGTAATTTATTTGTATGATTCAAATGTCATAGTATTTTTTAAAGTTCTTGTATATCTTACTAGGTCAAGACTTCTCAGGCATATGTACTGGTATAGTATTAATGCAGGTAAACTAAGCTACAGGTTGGCATTTATAAATTTTCCCCAGTTTTAGATGCATTCTGATGAAGGTATTCTGCACTAATATCCCTGGAACTGAGTTCATCAATGTCAAAGCACTTAGGCTTTTTCATTTTCAGAACTGCCATTTCCTAGCTAGTGGAAACACAAGGACAGAAGTTTGCAGTTTAACTCTGTAGGCTTTTTATCCTCTCAAGATATCATAGTGGAAAACGGGAGTAACTTCACTGAACTTCTTTTCGTGGCATTTTGCCAAGGTAAAATTGTCATGAGTGAGAGAATGAAATCAAGCCGACAAAGATTAAGCAACCACATGTTTTTATATATTTCTACTTTGCATGACTGGTACAGCTTTTAAAGTTGTTGTCATCTATCCTGAGGCAAAGAAAAACATCTTATTGTCTATAGGTAGAGTGCATGCAGGAGACTCTGAGTTGAGAGCAACGACATACACAAGCTTATTCTGTCTGTTTTCTTAGTTTGGATAGGTCATGCCTTTGCCTCACTGTTGGTACGGGTTAGGTTGTTAACCCAACCTCTGTTAACACCCCGTCTAAAACCACACTCCATAAACATGCAGCCAGTTGACCAGAAGAAGAGCAATAGCCAAAAACACTGTATCCCCCTGCCAAGGAAAACCTGTGGTCAAGAGTTCTCTCTCTGCCGTACCACACAGTGACGGTGACATGCCAAATGGCAACAGCATCTGCAGCAGAGCTTGTTAAAAACTTTTTGGAATAGGCAAGTGTTTTTTCAACGTAAGCATAGCTGAGCCAAGCTAAATACTCCTTGGCTGAATAAATCTAAAACTGGCATCTGTTTTGGGGACTAAAGGTTCTGTAGTTTGCTCTCCCCCCCACACTCCCTGCTTTTTTTTTACTGTAAGTGTGAGGCTACTTAAGAACAAGATTAAATTATTGATGCATATGGTGAGAATTCCGTGCTTTAATAGCTGAAACTGTACATTAATACAAATTACTTTTTAATCTGGATAAGCAGGGTTTGTCCCTAAACCTAACGTATGAAGGCACAGTCCTTTCCAACAGAAATTGCAATCAGTTCCAGAACACAGTATGGTGAACAAACAGCACCTTTGCTTCTCAGGGGCTTTCTGCCGCTCTTCCAGAAAAATTCTACATACATTAACTCTTTAAGAGTAAGAGGCATTATTCAGAGCTCCAGGACCTTTCCTCCTTTTCAAATGCAGGGTGTTTTTTAGCATTCTATATGCTAGTTTTGTTCTTTGTTTTTGTTTAAGCATGCATGTGATGTAAAAAGCCTCTCTGTTTAGCTACCTCTCTGAGGAATACAAATCTATTAACAATACTCAGCCTGAACACAAAATGGAAAAAAATGTAGGAAACATTCAGAGCGAAATTATTTCTTACACATAAATTCATGAACTTTAAATCTGAATAATCTCTATTATAGGCAGGTTTGTTCTTATTATTAACTATATCGCTTTGCTTCATGCATAATCTGGCAGTGTTTTTTATGAAGTCGAAAACAAGGGTGCCTAGTAACTTACCAGATTGCGTCCTGCATTAGGAAGGAATTTCAGATTTCCCCAGATTCTGCTAATGCTATTACTGCTGGTGCATCCGGCACTGCTTAGGTTCTGTTTGACTGTCCCTACTTCCCAAAGAATATACGCATTAGGCAATAGACAAAGTCATCTAAGCTTCCTTCAGCTAATGACTGCAGTAACTAGAGAAGTTTGAGGGACTTTGGGCCTGTTTCCTCAGCTGCCCAAATCCATGGCAGATGGATCAGCATTTTCTTTGTGCCTACATGAAGGAATGCAGAACAGTCTCCTCTAGATGTGAGACCCAGACGTGAGACCAAATCCTTGTGGCCTCATGGAAGTATGTACCTGAGCAATGCAAGCATGATTTGGCACACAGCAGTCATAATGCTGTTTGGTGACATGTGTGACTTCATTTGGTTCTATAAAATAAATAGGAATAAAAGATACCAGTATCATTTTTAGGGTTTTTAGAGAAAGTATATAGAAGCCAAAAGATTTCGCACCCTTGACTGGTTCATAATCACTTTGTAGCAGGAAATGAAAGCCACTCTGATAAATACATACATTGTCTGATATATAAGCACATCTACAGACACAAACAGGATATGTGTTACGTTTCTATAAAAAGCAATTTATTTATCTATGTGTACTTTAATCAGTTCGTATTACCGGGCATTTATAGAAAGCCAAGGTGCTGGTTTCCTGGTTTAGTTTTTTCAGGAGGATGTTCCTTCAAATATTAAAGTATTGAAGATGACATTCCAGAACTGATTTAATTTATCACAACAGTCTCAGTTTCCCTCACATTGTGCCTCCCAGTCAGGTTATCACTTAATGCTTTAAAACTGTCCTAGTAAATGAATGAGTGAACATCTAAATCAATACTGCTTTCTGCTTAGATTCAGAACTGAGTGGATAAAACCTTTATGCTGCCCACCAAAAACACACATCGATTTTGTATTAAAATATATTGCATTAGAAAGTGGAGGAAACATATAGCTCCAAGTGTACATGGTAAAATATGCAGAATAGCACGTGTTGCATATTAACATGAGTTTCAGTAGGCTGAGACTATTATGAACTTGGAATTGGTGGTGCTGCCTTTGCCTTAATATACTGCTTACTTACAGTTTGGTTTTGAAGTTTTAGAGTAGCCGAGGTTTTATAACTTGGAAGTGCAATACCATGTGGATTACCAGAATGAAAGATAAATAGTGTGCACTGAACCACTGGAAGGCTGTGTCACAGCAGTTCTTTTCAGTGGAGCTGATGCCTCTTTATCTCAATTTTGCAGGGCATTGATCTTTACCTTTAGAGATTTACGAGCTCTGAAAGGAGGTATAAAAGGCAGGCAGGTGATGAAAATAATTGAGCTTAAAAATACAGTTTTCAATTTGACCTGTTATTTTTTTCTTCTACCCTCTCCATTCACTCCTTGCTGGGTATGTAATTTTATGAAATTTAACAAAAATGTAATATGTGTGGCTTGGCTGTGCCTGTCTTCCTGACAGAATCTGTACAGCTCTTAAAAAAAAGAAATAAATTATTTCCATATCAGAACTATGTAGGGTTGTGGGATATTGGTTTTGCCTAGTATACATTACTATGTTGAACAGTCATAATAAGCAAATTAATCTGAAAGTGTCTATCAGATGTAACAGTGAAAACATAGCCAGAAAAGAAAACAGACCAGCAATGACCATGTTGCTATTTATAATGGTAAAACATCCATATTAACTGAACCTTGTAATTTACCTAATAAAGATGGACAGCTTTGGGGGAGGAGGAGAGATGTGGTAGAAATTGCAGTTAGCCAGTTGTCATCAGCACTAATTTTTATTTGACTTAATGGGACTTAAGGGTGCAGAACCTACTGGTGGCTGTGAAAATCCCAGTCCAGGCATTGCCCAGCTCTCCATCACAGAGGAAAAGCAGGACTGGCTTCAGGGACCTGGGTGCATTTTGTATGTCTGTCACATGCTGCTTGCTTTGTCCAGAAACACAGCATGTCAGCCCAGTGGGAAAGCCTTGGCTGCAAAGGTGGATGGCTTTCCTCAGATACAGGTTGGGGTCTGTGTTTGGAGGGAGTCTTCTGTTCCTTCTTGTTTTACAAATAACGTGTGTTGCCCTCCATCCCGGTACTTTGGTACTTGGCTCAGCTGTTGCAGTAACTCTTGGACGCAGATGCAAGAGCACTGTCCTAAGAGCAGTGTTATCCTGGGACAGCTGGTGGACTTCAGAAGGGCATCCCTCTTTGGGCCCAGGTCTGTGAGATTTCCGTACTGATTTCGGGCAGGAGGCTAGCATAGGCAGTCAAGTTGGGGTCAGAGCCACTGAAGCTCTAGATTTAGCTGTTTAACACTTCATGACTGAAGATATTTTGTTTACTATAGTAAAACATTTGAAGTCCATGTCTTCCTATCAAGCTGGCTGGGAAATGAGTTGCTTTAGCAGAACAACATGCATTGCTTCAGGGCCAGAAGGTTTTTCTTTGCATGGTTCTGGACTACTGAGCAGAAGGAAAAATGTTGCATTTCTTCAGAGCTTTCAGCAGCAATTGCTCATCTTGCCTTTCACAATAATACAATTAAAGCAGCATAAGAAAAAAGATGTCCAAAGCAAAGTTTTCCAATATATTTAATAAAAAAAAAAAAGTGTGACAAGATTTCCTGCATTGGTAACTGAGAAACGTTTTCAGTGAGGGGACTGTGAAATAGTTAAAAAAATACAGTGCTTCTGCAACTGCTGACAAAACTCACTGTTCTGAAATTGTATCTCCTGTTACATTTGCGCTTATGTTCTAAAGTGCTCAAAGCCAACCTTTCAGTGTGCTCCTGATCTATGCTTTAAAATCCTCCCCAGGCAGCAGCTTTGCCTGCAGACAGTGTGCCTTGCTGTGGATTAAGGTATTACCATGATGGGTGAAGCTAATCATATTTTGTTTTGTGTACTGAAACAGGACCTTGTACCCGTCATGCCTAAATTCTGGATTATGAACTAGACTGGGTAGGAACTAATTCTTCTTAAGCTGTCGGTGGCTCAGTAAGTGCAATAGAGAAGGACAGCGGCTCAGTTACTCATAGCTGCTGTGAATACGTGCTGAATATTTGATCTTGCTTCTTCCAAGTGCATACGAATTGCGTTGCTTGTTGCAGACACAAGTTGTAACAATTCCTCGCATTTTTCTTTCTTTGTGTCACTTTATCCTGCGGTGATCTTATCAATGCTATTTCCCTGGAAGAATTTGGATTTTTAGTATTTTGTTTGCCTTGATTCCGTTGGGTGTTAAAATGACCTCGCTTTATCCCCCACCCAGCAGCCCTCATCCTTTCTCTTTCCCTCTGTTTCTCCACCACCCTCTCTTTCCTCTGAGGATTTATCATCTTTGTAGATCTGTTTCTCTTTCTCCTCTTCCCTCCAGTGTCCACCCTGATTTTGTAACCATAGCAGTAATTGAAATACAATCCTAATATTTGCTTGCTGTAGCTATCATGTAGCCCAACACATGAACTGCTGGCTTTTGTGTGTTGTAAGGTTTTGAAACTTAAGTCACATGCATCCGTATACATGAGAGCGAGTGTTTGGTGCAGAGCTGTCCCTTCCAGAAAAGGTTTTGTTTGTGTAAAGTTGTGTGTCAGTGGGAGCTGGTGCAAGTAAAAGTAAGTCCTTATGATAGTGAAGCCAGGGTTAAAGGAAATGATAAAAATAAACCCAAGGTTGCGTTACAGGGAAGTTCTGCTTCGCATAGATATGTTTCAGTCTTTTGCTTGGAATATGTACAGCTTTCACTTTCCAAGATTTTTGCAAGAGCCATGAATGATGGAAGTTGTTTCATACTTCAGGCCGTTGCACATTAAGCCTGGCATTTGCTTGGAATGTATGAGTGCAGCTCATGACAAGAGATGGACTTTGGGGCGGAGGGGATGGTGTTACACACTTTACCAGCTCCGTATTTTAACCACTAAGGACACAAGAGCTGGAAGAAAAATTCTCATGGCAATAAATCTTTTCTTTATGGACAGACTTAAAAAGCATTTTCTAAAAACTATACAGTAGCTAATGAAGCAGTTTATTAATTATGATAGTGTTCCTGTGAGATAAATAATTTTAGACTGTGAACCGAGAGAGGAAAGTGAAGTGACTCACTAGAGGCCACACAATTTGTCAGTGGAAGAGCTGAAACAAGCACAGAAGAATTTCTGGCTGCCGCTTCCAGAAAACACAACTTCTGTCTGAGTACAATTTATGTATATGTATTTTTTGAAGTTAATTATTAATATTGGTAATGTCAATATAATGGTTGAAATATAGTGGTTTTTCAGGGCTAGTGGGAGACTGGGGAGACTCTGAACTCCTCAAGCTTAAAGTGGGTGCAGGCTCAAATTTAGGATTTGAATCCAAATGAAGGAGACAGTTTGTGTTTGGATTTAATGCCCCTGAAATTTCCTGAACTTTACTTATGAGATTTTGGCTCAGAATGACAGAAATTAACTGATCTTCTGAGGCTTCTGTCATCTGAGATGATGGAAGCCTTGTGAGATCAGCTTCCCTGGCATCGTGGCTTTCACTGAAATCTCAGGAGAGCACTTACTTTCACATAATGTCAACCATATCCAAACCAGGACTAATGAATACCCCTGTAGAGTTCCTTCTAAGATCACAGGCATATTTGAAATACTGCTACAAGCTGTGTTCGTCTGAGGAAATGCTCACAGCATTCGCTGTTTCTTCTGTCAGATATGGCCAGTGACACTTTTCAGCACTGGGAGGGTTATATACTGTCTTCCAGATGTTCATTAGTGCAACTTCTCTTATTTATGTTTGGGGAGGTAAGTTAAAAACTGGGACAGGCTGGGTCTCCCACCCTGGAAACACTTACACAACAAACTTTGCTCCGCTTGTGGTTTTTACTAGCAAATTGCTGGCCAGTAATGTTTATCTGAGATTTGAGTGTATGAAATACTATGAATAATCTTCCCATCTGTGCTCTCTAGTTGGACTGCATGGGATGTAGTATAGTTAGTTGGTTGTGTCCTCTGCCCTCTGTATTCTTCTTATACCATGATTACTGTGTAGCCCACCTTACCGGACCCCGCAAAGGACCTGAGTAGTCTTTACTCACAGCTTGTTGCTCATGTTCTGAGGACTGATTGCAATTTCTCTCGCAATGTAGGCACCTCCAAGTTACTCTGCTTTAGATAGTTCACCCCATTTTAAGTGACTTATGTTACAAAGAATACAGCAAAATACTTGATGTAACGGGAATCATTTCCAGTTAGTATTGCAGAGAGAACATGAACTTTGACCAGCTAAAGATGAACTTTAAAGATCTGATTTAAAGACTGTCAGTCTTTTAGATATAGAATTTAATTTATGCAAAACCTCCCTCTTCAATTCATGGATGCACTAGTTTTCCCCATATTTTGTATATTAAAGTCACAATTAAACCAAGTCATTACTGTATTAAAAATATTCTAAAAATCTTATTTTAAGATAGTATCAAATTCTTCATTTAGTTACAATATCAGTGTGTAAGTACTTTGCTTTAGAATTGTTGCCTTTGTTATATTAAGTGTGCATTCAGAAAGCTTGGTGTTAAAAGTATGTTGTAAAAAAAAAAAAAAAGCAAGCGCTTTGTAAAACACAAAAATAGCAGCCAGGATTTCTGTAGCTTTGTTTTTCAGTCTAGTGGAGATGAGTTAAAACAAAATAGCCATTTCTCTCCCCTTTCTCCTCTCCTCTCTCCTCTCCTCTCCTCTCCTCTCCTCTCCTCTCCTCTCCTCTCCTCTCCTCTCCTCTCCTCTCCTCTCCTCTCCTCTCCTCTCCTCTCCTCTCCTCTCCTCTCCTCTCCTCTCCTCTCCTCCTTTTTCCAAAATAAGTATTCAGAAATGAAACAAGCCCCATAAGAAGCCTAAAATAGAATTTCAAAATCCTCTAGGTTTAAAAAATAAGAGGCAACATTTTTGATGTAGTCAAAGGTTGCTTTTAAAATTTAGCTGCTGTAAATCTGTATAAATTCATTGACTTCAAAGAAACTGTGTGGGTTTTACATAAACTGAGAACCTAGTTTATACTTCTGAACCTCAAAATTTTCCTTTAGGCAAGCTCTGGCCCTTCCACAGTTTGATACTGCCAGGCAGGCATTTTGTTGGTTTTGGCTTTTGCTTTTAATGTTATCCTTTTATTTATAATACAGTACATCTTTGCCTCTTCTTTTTGCACACTGGTGTTTTGCCAACTCTTCCAGCATCTTATATGAACTTTTTCTGACTTAATTTTTCCTTTCTGCTTTGTATAAGTGTTCATTACATAATATTTAAAGCTAAATCATTTTTGCTAATCCCCAAAATAATATCAGGAGATTTTTATAATAGATTCATCATACCAACCAGTCACCAGGAGTTTTTGACTCTCCTATATCAGCCAGTGGCAAGTATTGGTACCTGTCCCTAATGATTCATAATGAAAAATTGCCAGATATTTCTTTGAAACTGATGGATGATTCATGTTGTTATATTTAGGCCACATTATTCTGGAATGTTTAAATTAGACTAAAAGCCACCTCTAAGTATACATGTACAAACACAGAGTACATTTTTAGTTTCCCATCTGGAAATACACATAAAGTCCAGGGCTGTTTTCAAGTCGCAAGAAATATTGTTGTATTTTTATTATGGTATTTCAGTTCACGCTCATACTAATATGAAAAGTTTAGTAATGGCATATCCTCAAAACTGCCCTCAAATACCAAGGTTACACATGAAGCCCAATGGGATCTAGCAAACGTTTAAACTTTTATTAAAGCCCAAAGCCCAAAATAGACTTTACTAGACCTGTACAAATTATTTTAAATTATGTAAATATTTTTAATATGTCTGGCTTCTGACAGAACACCACTATACACCAAAGTATGACATTTGCCTTACTGTGCCAACTTTCTGCTTTTTTTTTTTTCTTCCCAAAATACCTAGCATCATTACTGGATTTGACTAGAGTCTGCTTTATGTGCTGCTGTGGTTCAGGAGAAATATATGCAAAGAGGATAGACTGTGTTCCCCAACTGTTAACAGAGACTCTTTAGCATGAGGTTAAGCGTGAACTCTGTTTTGGCTGCCAACAGAGCAGTCAGGAGATACCCAGGATAAGGGTGGGTGAAGTCCTGATCTGCTTTCAATCTGATGGATGTGTGCAGCTGCTCTGAAGGCTGGTGTTAGTGTGCAGTGTGTGTGTGTGTCAGAGAGAAAACTATGTATTTGGGTTTTTGTAACAGATATTGCTCTAACTTCATCTTCTAGGAATCCTCTTAAATTAAAAAATTCTGCCAAAACATTAGTATCTGGATGTGTACAAAGTCTGGGCTTTCCGAGCACTTCATTTAAACAAGAGGCAGTGGTAGGCGATACTAACAGCTAACAATCTGAAGAGCTCCAGCTTTGTTGGAAGTCTGCAGGTGTGCATGTTTTTGCACATATGTATATGTGTGAGTTTTTTTTCTTTTCTGTGGTTTTGGTGTTTTCTTTCCCCTTCTTCATCCCATGCACTTTTACTGTGCAAGCATAATCTTATCTATGCCTGTTTGGCTAACTTTGCCTATTTATTTATGCATTACCTTATCTTTTGTTAAGAAATTACTTTTCCTGAAATACTTCAGAATGTTGAAGAACAATAAATATCTGGAAATCCATGTGTGTTATCTAAAAAACACTTGCAAACATTTAGGATGAATACCATTTGCACAAAGAAAGGGAAATTTGTTCTGCTACATCTAATTGCAGAGTTGTCAGTCATCTAAATGATGTTAGAAGTGGATTAGTTTGATTGGAAATTTGATCCAAGCAATGTTTGAGTTAGTTGCATAAAAACTTCCCAGAGGTAATCTAGGGTTTATCTGAAAACTAGTATATAGCGGTGTCATGGCTGAGAATTAAAGTAGGAATTAATTGCCCTTAGTGAAATTTGTGGTTATTTGGTTTGTCCAATGATACCCAAATGCTTCATTTCAGAAAACAGGGTAGCATGATTCAATTTTAAATATTTTAGAAAGTAAAACTTCCTTTTCTACTACACTTAAAATTCCAGATGTGTTTATGCTAGTCTTAGTAAAGCTGGTATATATGATGCTAGTTTAATACTGCCCACAAAAATCCAAATAACATAGCTGAGACTTGTAGTACCCATCTGGCATGTGCATTGCTCCTGGATGAGGAGTTAGGCTACCCTAGGGTTCCTGATCACCACAACCTGGGCAATGAGCAGCTGGATGAAGTAGTTCTGAAGTTCCTTATTTTCATAGTTCTCATCTTTGGCTTGCCCCCTTCATAGTGAAAACAACTATGAACACAGGTTTCTCTGGAGCATATAAGATATTTCTGCTGAGATTTTTGAGGTCTCACGCAAAAGTGAAGCTCTCTTGATTTGCATGTATGAAGGCGATGATAAGCAACCATGATTAAGTCTGATTAAGTCCTGGATGTACCAGAGACGCTGTAAATTGTGCTGAGGGCTACATTTCCTAAAGTGTACATCTTTCAGAAACACATGGCCAAACTCCTGGCTGTTACTGGACAGGAGGAATCATGAAGTGCATGTGGCTGGGAAATGGCATTTGCCTGGAGTCATGGGCTGCCTGCAGGTTAATCTCCATCCTTTTGTTTCTCAGTGAGATGTTAGCAACATGAGCAATGGACCAGGCAAGGCTAATGGTGACAGCACATGTGCCAGGAGCCTCCCCGCAGGAGCCTAGGCAAAAGGCTGGGAGAGGAGCCCAGCAGGCTCTGTTTAGGCACCAGGTTCTTCACATGTTGATACTGCGCTGCTGTGTCCAGACAGGAGAGAATGTCCACAGTCCTGATGCTCCTGAAGTGAAGGAGTGTATGTGCTGTCCCTGTGGGGTCTAAAGCAGGACCCCTTCCACTATGGTGTTTGTAAAGCACCACAGAGCCCAGTTCTCACTGGCAGACATCTCCTGCCCCTTCCTGAACCTTGGACAGAGGTGCTGGTGTTGGGCTTTGCTTTCTGTGTGAGCACTTGCCAGAAAGCTGGCAGTGCATCTGTGTGTCTGTGGCTGCTTCTCTTCTTTGAGGGAGAAAACCACCCAAGACACACCCCCAAGCCCCTCTCCTCTTTGTTTATACACTCAGTAGGTAATGTTAGCATGGTATCAGTGAACACTGTACCTGTCTGCTTGAATCTCCACGTAGCATTTGATGTATCTCCCATAATAAATTATGTAATTTAAGGAGCAATAACAATAGCTGAGATTCTTGGATCGAGAAGAGTCACGTTACCAGAAGTACCAAAAAGGCTGATTAAAATTAAATCGTAGCAGACAACAGTTGTGTTACAAAGGAAGGCTCAATTACAGCCAAGTCACTTTCTTTGCTAACCTCTGACTTATTTATTTCTCCTGCATGCTGCAGTCTGCATACTCTTTCTGGCTGTAATGAGCATTAATTGATTAGCTGGATCTATGAAGAGCTTGAGCACTCGTAAGTACTATCCCAGTGGGTACACAACTAAATAGTTTATGAGGTAATTAGTATTTTAATGCCTTTTCTAATGAGCCTTTTCAGTAATGAAATCTCATGAGAACATTATTGGTTCATATATATTTCTTCAGACACAACAGAAGGTAAGCTAATGCTATTAAGAGATTTTAAAGCTAGTTTATAAAATGGTTTTTAGTAACTTATTTTTGAATACTTGCCTTGGTTCATTCTGCTTTATTAAAAAAAAATAAAGCCATCTTAATTTTTCCCACTGCTCTGCCTCTTGCATGTCTCTGCTGACAGAATTCTTACACTATACTGCAATTTCAAATAATTGGGATAATTTCTGAGGCTGCTACCCGATCCCCTAAGCTCAGCTGTAAGTAAATAATACCATACTGTCTGAGCGTGTTGTTTCAGATGTGTTCTCATCCTTGGAAAAAAACCCAACTCTGTGCCTGGTTACACAGTGTCTTGGATTTATGGCTGTGTCAAGTTTGAGAGAATGACCAACCTCTACAAAGCTTTTCAATGTCAAGATGAGCTCTATTCTGGAGGCTTGCAACCATACAGGAAGTTTTACTAAACCTCCTCCTTCAGGTTCATTGGATATACCCCATTTCACCTAGGTTTAACCCCTAGCAGGAATGACAAGTGCTGTGTCTTGCATTTTATTTCACTGGTACCTAAAAGAATAGCTTTTGATATTTTGCTAGAATAGCTTTGCGGGGAAGAGTTTTTCCATGTGTGAATGTCTAATTCTATTGTTGGACATGGGGACCATGCTTGCTTTTTGTTCTCTGGAGGTCTCTAGGTTTCAGTAGCTTTTGTGGTCTCATCTCTTAGGGCTTACTTCTTCCATCTGGGAAGTACAGTTTTGTCTTGAGTGAGACTTTGGCTGCAATTTGACAGCAGATAGCAATGCTGTGAAACAGCCCAGGTCAAAGACTGAAGCATGTATGTTTTGGAAACTTGTTTCATAATTTAGTTTTATGTAGTCTAGGTGATGTTTGCCTTAAAATAATTTGGAAACTTTAAGTTAGGGATATACAAACCCTATTTAATGTTAGAAGCTATAACAGTAAAACTGTAAGAAATTCCCCTATACAGATCTCATTATGTAATGTAAGATGTAATGAGTCTAATTCATCCTTGGAGTGTCTCTAATGGTGTCAGCACAGTTTTGTGAAGGATAGATTTGGCCTAGGGACACCACCACCATAAAACCTGACTGTCTTCCACTGGTATTTCTGTCTCCAAAGCTTTACTGAGACATGTCAATGTGATATATTAATAGCCTAGTCTTTTTTTGATGACTCTGAAGTTGTTAGTAGTATACGTGTTGTTTTCTTCAAACGAATATGAAAAGCTACATTTTCAGTTATGGTAACTGTAAAAGCCCCCTCCAGAACACATTGAAATGACTTTGACTTTATGTATTTGACCTTGTTTTCAATACCATGCGTTAGCGACGCTTAGGAGATGAACACCCAACGCTGACCACTGCTTTCCACATTGGTTGCCATCTCCACACCCTTTTGCAACGTGAGACCCAACAGCACAGTCGAAGCTAATGCCTCCTGTGTCAGCTCCTAACAGCACCCACAGAGGCTCAGGTTTTCAACACTCCCCCATGCAGCATGGTGGAGCCTTTTTGTTAAGGTACAGTCAGACACACTCTTGGGATGGCAGCTGAATTGAACATTCCGACAGCTGAGATACGGTACTTTCTTGTGTCTGTCTTGTGTTCATGGTCTGTTCTCCATCAGATTTGCCTGCATTGCTTTCAGCCAGCCACTTTGGCTGCTTTGAGACCCTCCACATGGTCAGCAACCCAACAGGCTGTGCCTATGCCAGTGCCCAAAGAAGAAAGTTCAAGTGAGAAGGTGCACATCAGGTTACCAGCTCAAGAGTAGAGGAAAAATAGCCTCAGAGAAATATTTTGGTTTCCATTCTGGAAATTTCGTAAAGGGTGTTTCTGCTCTATATTCAAAAGCTTCCTTAGGGGAGAAATGATCCGTGTGCTGTCTGAGGATAGGAGCTCCAAACTGTCTGTCTTTGATGGCCTTTGGACTTAGCTAAAGCCATCTCTGAGCAGTGATGGAGAACAGTCAGAATTCAGTTGGGGTGGTGGGGAGACCAGTTTCCAGATGTTGCTTCTGATTTTGGTAATATTTCTTTTAAACTTGAAACAGCCTGGAATTGTTTGCTTACTTTTTCAGGGACTTTCTCTATTTGTTTGTGCTTCCTGAGTCATCACCTGTCTTTGCCAAGACTTTATTACATCTAACAAAAGGTGCATTATTGATGCACTGTGGCATGCACAAAGCCTTTCTATGAACTTCACTGGACGTATGGTCCTCCCAGTTTAATTTTGCTCCCTGTTCCACTTCTGAGCAAGTCCATGCTCTGAGCTCTGCTATGACAGTGTAAATGTTGAGCAGGCTTTGACACCTCATTGGCTTAAAAGCTCAGCTTTCTTGACTTCTGATGCTTTTAGATCAATCCTCTTACCTTTCATTTTGTAATAATGTGTAGATATGTACATATATGTAGCCTCTTTGGCGACTGCTAAAAAAACAGGGGTGGAGAACTAGGCACTGTCTTGCCTCTATTAGAAATGCTTGGAAAGAGCAAAAGGCACTTAAAAGATAAGTTTGGCACTTTCTATTTCTTTCTCCTACTTTTTTGTACCATGAGGTCATGATTAATTGCTTTGGTCATGTTTGGGGGGCAGAAATCACTTGTATGTTCAATTCAGGAAGACCTCTGAATTGGCGAGGCCCAGGGGAACCGGCAGCTCTGGGTCTAGAAGGACCCGTGATGTCATTTTGTGTGGCCACAGGGGATGCAGCTATTACTTCTTTGGGCATTATTCTTGGATAGCACTAAGGTGTGGGGGTTTTTTGGCCTCCCAAACACATAAATTCTGCCCTGAGCAATGGAAAGATTCCTCACCCTTGGAGGAGGCTGTTTAGGATGGTGGGAGTCTTATGTGCAGGGGCAAGGGACTGATGGGGGTGTGCATGCAGAGGGACAATAAGGGAAGACTCTAGACTTCACAGATACACTTCAGGTGATGCAAACTGAGTTCAAATAGGAACCTGTATATGAAGTTTGCTTGAAATAAAGCTACTATGAGATAGAGAAACATACATGGTAAAGAAATAGGATATTTTGACATTTATTCATGGCTTTCCTGGGGTGTCTTGGACTGTATAAACTCACTTCTATTGTGTTAGTGAAATCCTAGATTCCCTGAAGGTATAACTGTGACTGGAATTTAATTTCTTTTGCTTTGAAGAAAGAAGAGAAAAAGCAAATTTATTGCAGTGGTGTAACTCCTATCAATTCCACACATAAAGAAATTATGAACAAACACATAATTTAAGAAATTGTGGACAAGCTCATAATTTGCTGACAATTTCTTTCCAAATTATATGCATTTTGAGAATATTTATTTTCTATGTTGAAGGAGGAATGGAGTTGAATGCCTTCTTTTTCTTCAGTCCTTTTGTTTCAGGAAAATAAGATGCTGTTGAAGACGTTGGGTAGTCTGTCTGGTGTCATTGATGAGCTCTGAAAGAGATACACTATCTCTGTATTGCTTTTAAGCTAAACAAACACATTCAAAGGGATAGTTTAAGCATCGTATTCTTGGGATATCTCATTTTCTTGCCATCTACTAAATTTTAATTCAGAATAATAGTGTGTTGTATTTGCAGTTCAATTTAGATAATGTTTATTTTGTTTACATATTCTGCCTGGCTAATAGATGGCAGATATAGGGTGAAATTAAAGCATAAAGAATCCAGACAATAAGCATCCCAGTTCACAGTTAGACTATGAGTCTTTGTGTTTCCTTGTAGTGCAATTTCAGAATCTAATTAAGCAGATGCTCAAGTATTTTGGAGAATCAAGCTTTAAACTGCCCAGTTAAATTACTTTTCCCTAACAGCATGAGCTTCAGTGTCAAAAGATAAATTTACAGTAAGGAGCAAATGTTTAAGATGAAAAGTATGTCATAAATTAAACCACCTCAAAAAGGCAGAAGTAAATTCTTAGCTAACAGCACAAAGTACAAACTGGAAATGTAGGGAAGTACAGTACAGGGTTTCCTATTCTGAAGAAGACAAAGCGAAGGACATGCTTGAACTTCATCAGTTGTGATTTGTTTGCTGGAAATACGCTACTATTTCACATTTAGGTGTTATTCTCATCACTATGTTGCAACATTTCCTTTCCCACTCCTGTCAGTCACATTCCAATCAAAAATATGTCCCAGTGCGTTTTGAGGGGTGGAGAACAGCTAGTAGCATATAATTTAAACTAAACAGGATAAATATCCTAATATATATGTATGTGATATAAAAATCAGGGATGTCTTACATGGTTAAGTTTCTTTATAAATATCACTGCTTTAACTCACTAATAGTGTTACTCCTGAGCAAAAAAACCCCCAAAATACTATTCTGGATTTGTAGATGAAGCTGAAACCATGGGGTTTGCAGTACGAGGCCCACCCCAAGTACAATGTCTGCATTAATCTTTGCTCCTTGCACAGAAGGCTGGAGCTGGCTGCCAGAGCTAATGAATGGATTCTGACTGCCATGTTAGGCTCTTACCAAATACAAAGGCTGGTCACAAATTATAGTTTGTCAGATGGCTTCAGATATAAGCATTAGAAAAACATTTGCTTAACAGTAATAATTAGTCAGCGACAGAGGCAAGTTTTACAGATTGCTTTAGAGCACTGAGGCAAATGTGAGTTTCTGTGGGAAAAAGCCTATTGCCTGTCTAGTGATTCATAAAAAGTGAAAAAAGGCGTTTTAGTTACATCTCTTCTAAAGGTGAGACCAAACCGCAGCATTTCTACAAAACCCAAATAACCTCAATCTTTACTGCAAACACTGTAGTGTTTTAGGAGTGCCACTTTTCCTCAATTAAACAAGAAAAAATTATTCTTGAGAGTTTTTCCTAGCTTGGATCAGGATCATGCTTGCACAGATACAGAGCTTCACTGAGTGGATTCTTTTTAGCTTAAACCTTAACAGTTAAATTAGAAGAAAACTCACAACTGGCGCAGAGGAGCTCAGCAAATCACCAGGCAGCCTGGGCTGCTGAGATGCCTTCGTTCTTTAGCAGTGAACTCATACCTTGGGCTTTTGTATTCTCGGGAAGAAGAATCCATAGTTCAGAGAGCTGCTAGAAAAAGGATGGTTAAATGAAGCCCAACAGTAAGCAATTTGTGTTACTGAAGCATGTCATTGAAACTTGGCACAAGTGCTAGCTCTGAGCTTGTGCTGTGGAATGGTTTTAAGTGCTTGTCATCTCATAGATACCGCTGCAAATGTTCTGTACTGTCTCTCCTTTCCTGTGCTGTCTGGGAGAGTGAGTACAAGAATAACTCTATGCATTTTCATTTGTTTGACTTTGGGTTTTCTGTGCTTTGGTTTCAGTAGCACAGCTATCAGATGAATGAGGTTGTATCCATGCCAGGAGAGATGCAAACCAGCCCATTACTTCATTGTGTGGTTGATTTGCTTGTTTGTTTTAAAAGTTTGCATGTACTAGTGAATGCAGGAGGATGATAGCATCTAATAATTGTAGTGCTGGCAGGAGCGATGCAAGCTCACCCACACAGCCTGCCAAGGTACCTCTAGTCTGGTTTGCAACACCTTTTTTTTTTCCAGTGGTTGTCCTGCTGCCATAGCACAGAACCAGAGAGCAGCTTTAGAGTGCTCACAACTGACGTGTGCAGTGAGACCACCAAATGAATTTTCCTTTTCGATGTGATTAGTTTTCTACTGCTATGCTGGCATCTCTAGTGCCAGGGTATTTAACAGGGAGTTCCTGCTGTGAAAGTCCTTGTTTCCACTTTTGTGCTGATGCAGCTAAAAGCGTATTATTCCCTTCCCAAGCTGATCGTTCTGTGAGAGATTTTGTGAGGGATCTGCAAAGAGCAGAAAGTCTGAATAGATTAACAAAAGCTGGTAGGTAATTCCTGCACTGCAGAAAGATGGACTTGACAGCTTTATATTTGTAGGCCTGTGTCAATAGTGCAGAGAAATGTTAAAATATCCTAAAAAGCTGATAATAGTTTCAGTGCATATAGTTTGCTTCAGTAACTGTTGTTCTACAATTCCAAGTATTAATTAAGAGTATCAGGATGAGGGCTTCCTCCAGTGCCTGTATCCTCTTGGCATGAACTCAGGCATGGTAAGGACTTAAGTGGGGCTTAAGCTGGTTACTGTGACTTCTGTGATCTGGAGCAACAAAGAATAGTTGGTCATTAAACAATCAATTTCTTTTAAAGCTGTCTTTACCATTGCTAATTAAAATACCTGTAATTATTAAATCTTGTCATTAGTTAAAATAATCCTCCAGATTATTTTCTGTTTACTGGGTTGCTAGGGGTACCTAATACATCAATATGTGTAGAAGTGTTCAATGAGACTGCCAGATTTTTTGAAAGATAAATAGTTTTACATGCTTCAGAAGTAGACTCCAATTGGCTAAGGAATTGGCCAAAGACTGAAAATGTGACCTCATTCTTGGCAAGCGGTAAAGATATATTTTTGTTAACAGACACTATGTAAAAAGTGCACTACACTACTTCTAAGCAAAAATCTGTGTCTAAGAACAGTGAAAAGTCTTTCACTTAAGAATAATTTTTGAAAGAAATGCAATTCAATGTCCTGTCCTGTATATGAGTCTGCTAATATATATGTGACTAATATAATATAGTTGTTCTATATCCTTTTTTCATTTAAATTCTTAAATTCAATTAATACATATGTCACGGTCATACTTTTAAATCAATACAATTATTTAGCAGATAAATGTAATTATTGCCTATTAATTCTTCCATCAAATCCATGTTTGTGTAATAGACATACTGTAATTGTCTTCTTGAGTCCAATCACATACCTCAACTTTCAGCAATTATGTTTTAACTTAATTCCAATGACTGATTAAAACCATGTGTATTCAGGTTTGGGTAGACGTGCATACTACAGGATTGTTAAACCTGCAGAAAATATGTTTTTAATAATCCATTACTATTTAATTAGCATGCAATAACTGTCTTATTAAATCTAAATTAAAACCTTATTTGAGGCATGTAATTGAAAGTGCCACTGGGTAAAATCTAATCTGTCAGGGATGAATTTACATGAAATAACAACGCCAGATTTTTCGGTTTTGCACTTTTCAGGGTCTTCCCAAACATTCTCTTAGTCATCAGAGTGGAATCTTGCAACAATCAGGGTTCTGCAAAGTGCAGCATTTGAAATACTTTTTGGGTCAGAGTTGTCATCTTCTGAGAGTTCATCTCGATTTGAAAGATGATTCTCTGGGTGGAAGATGAGGAATTCTTAAACCTTTACCAGATGCCAAAATGTGCGTAGGGAGCCAGTGAATGTTTCCCACTAGCCAGGAAAGAAGGGGAGCTGATTTGCAACGGACACCACATGGTTAGGTGTCCCTCAGTGCCTCAGCATATGCTGACAAACATGAAAGGAAAAGGGGGTTTTGTGACTCTATCTCTTTATAATAGAAAAGTTATTATCACATGTTGCTGTGTACAAGCAGTCACACAACACAGCCAGTGAAAGCAAATTACAGCAAAATGAGACTATTTACAGAAATTGTGACACTGTCACTGTTCTGGGGTAAAAGCAATGCAGAATTCATCCAGAAACATGAATTCATAAGTGCTACTGGTGGATGTGCTTCAGCAAGACAGCTGAAGGAGTCTATGTAAATTATAAAACTAAATCGCTTGTAAAATTCTAAGCATCCTTGGTTTGAGATTAATAGCCACTCGGATCCCTGTAAAGATGTGTTTAATTAACTGGCTAGCAAATTTATAGCAAAAATCTCCTCTCAGATCTGCTTTGCAGAGTCCAAGTCTGCTATTCTCCTTTCTCATCATAACTCCGTCTCTCCTTGACAGTAAGTGGGAAAACTGCAAACAGGAAGCAAAAAATGTAAGAGCCGTGATTTAGCAGGTGAATCTGTCCTGGGTTCAGCAGTAGCAGTCATTTTTCTCCTTCTTAGTAGCTGGTGCAGTGCTGTGGTTTTGACTTTCAGCCTGGGAACAGCTCTGATAACACCGATGTTTTTAGTTGTTGCTCAGTAATGTTTACTCTGACCAAGGACTTTGTGAGTCTCATGCTCTGCCAGGGAGGGGGGGAAGCCGGGAGGAAGCAGAGACAGGACACCTGACCCAAACTAGCCAAAGAGGTATTCCATACCACAGCACATCATGCCCAGTATATAAACTGGGGGCAGTTACCCAGAAGGGCAAGACCACTGTTCAGGTCAGGTTGGGTATCAGTCAGCTGGTGGTGAGCGGTTGTATTCTCTTCACTTGCTATTTCCCATATCATTATTATTATTGGTGGTAGCAGCAGTGATTTGTGTTATCCCTTAGTTACTGGGCTGTTCTTATCTCAACCCATGGGTGTTACATTCTTTCAATTCTCCTCCCCATCCCTCCGGGAGCAGGGGTAGGTAGAAGGGGGGGAGTGAGCAAGTGGCTGTATGGTTCTGAGTTACTGGCTGGGCTTAAACTGTGACAGAATCACAGCAGGTAATTTTCTTGGGATATTTCATATTGGCACTTACCCATTGTCAGCCTCAGTCTGCTTTGGGCGCTAGCCTCCATGGACATCAAGGTCCCATTTGGGAGCTAACTATTATTGTTATCTTGATAGGGGCAATATTTTCATGACCCTGAGACACTTCAGCAGATTGGGATTTGGCTGCAAAGGAAATGGTGGATTCCAGATGTTGATGGGGCTGTCTAAGGATGCAAGACTGTAAATAGGAAGGGAGCAAAAGATTACCATGGATGGAGATCAGGGAGGAGAGGCAAAATATTTTGATGATTCCCTAGCCAGTGTTGGCCAGCAACGCCTAAAGTGTTGACAGACCACAGTTCCTGAGTCGTGGTGAACATTTCTGTCCCTGAACTGCTCACCGGACAGAAATTCACCTAACTTCTCTGTTTTTATTAACAAGCTGGGGAGGATGAAGGTTAAAGTCATTCAATGAAGGATGTAAACCAAGGAAATCTTCAAAAGGGAAGGCAGAAATGTGGGAAAAATCTCAGCTATGGGGGGAAATGTGGCCTTTGAAGGAGGATGGGAATTTGCTAAGACATGTTACAGTGCAACATGGTGAGGTGAACACAGAAAGGCATCAGGGTTCACTTGAAGGAGGCAAAGAAAATCATGTATCAGTGATGGGAACAACCCCTGGGACTACCAAAGTCAAATTAAATAGTTCCTTTTACTTTTAATATGTTTATAATTAGGCCACACATGAATAGCTGTCATGGTGAATGCACTATGAGTGTAAACTATGATCTGTTTATTTGAACTTCAGCTCTAAGTGTTACTGGACATCCCTGCAAAACCGGATGGAGTGCTCTTACTCTGGAGCAGTGACAAGTGTCATGATTACTGTAAATAGTCCTGTTTTCCTGTGATTTGCTCCCACGAGCTGTGTTGTGTGATTGCTTATACAGGACAGCATGTGATAGAAACTCTTTTATTATAAAGAGATACAGAAAAGACCATGAGCAGTGCAATTCAGTAAGAACACCTAAGCTCTGCAGTAGTAACCACCCAAGTACATGAGGTATAGACAACACAAATGATTATTCCCCATGGAGTTTTTCAGAATCAACACTGAGATAGTGACAGGCAGGGAGGGAACTAAGGTTGAGAACTGCTGAGCAGAGGAAATAGGGTGCAAAATTATTTAATTGCTCATCTTCTTCATTTGAAATTGGTGGAGTGTCAGGTCTAGCTATGGAAACTATCTGGGGTTTGCTTATATAGCCCAATTTCAGACACCTGTCTAAATCAGGAGCCAAAGCTCCTAATGGAGTTAATGGAGCAATTAATTTAACAGCTAATTACAGCCTGGGGTTAGGTTCTCTGAATAGCTCTTTGGTGGCACCACAGGACCGGGGGCAGTTGAGACTTCCCAACCAGGTGACTGATTCAAGTCATATGAGTAAGCACCCCCCAAGATTCACAAAGTTCAACAGTAGGACATTAAAATCCACCTCCTGTCTTCTCTTGGTGCATGCTTGCATCTGCTATCTTTCCCTCTCTTGCTAATATTTTTAAGCAAAAGAAGCTTCAGTGAGATTGCTGGGAACAAGGATAGTAATATGATTATCAAAGGAATTATTACATGCGGTTCATTATATTGTTTTTCAATGCTGGCCTGTAAAATCAGGATTACTAAGAAAAAAAAAAGTCTCTTGCAGATTGCGAGAAGTAGAAGTATTTGGCTTTCATTTCTAATCAAACAGGCTAAATATTCATGTTTATGTGCCTAAATGAAACTTTTGTATGCAGTCTTCTACCCCATCTGCATGAATAGTGGCATTGTAACAGGATGAGGTCACTGCAGAAGGGAAAGTGAGGTAAGAACACAGCTGAATCTACAGCTTCTCTGCTAATGGTGCACCAGTTTGTGCTTAAAGGAATACAGTGCTTTTGCCCAGGCCAGAGCCACTGTGGGCACTGCCTGCAGAGCTGAATGCCTCTTGCAGGGCTCTAGATGCATTCCTGGCTCTACTGTATGGTCCGATGCACAGTATACAGTTTCCTCTGCTTTTACAAACTACTCTTCAGAGACCTCTTTACACATTTAATAAAAGTGAAAATCCATATGGTTTATTTTAAAGCCTTCATTAAAAAAAAAAAAAACAGTTATCAGGCCTCATTCTGCTCTGACTTATGTGGCATGAATCCTGAGCAGCCCCTTTGTAATACTCACTGATGTTCAGGATTTATGCCAGCACTGGGGAGCAGCATTTGGCCCATCAAAGGGCTTTTCCCCCATCATTCATTTGAAAAGAAGTGACTCAACTTTATAAAGACTGATGGCTTCCTATTAGCATCACCTCTGTACCTAGTGGGAACTCTTACAAATGTACAGTATGGCAAATCCTGGTGGGTGCATTGAAGAGCTCAGCAGTGGAAGGGTGACATAGCAAAGGGGTGTTTGAAGAAGTGCGAGATTTGCTAAATCCGTATGTCAGTTTATATTTTACCTATTCCTTGTATTAACTTTAAAGGCCATATAAACAGGCTGCCAAGGGTACACTGGCAAATCGCCTCTCCTCACCCACCATCATTATTAGAGCTCTGAGAACTTGGAAAAACCTGATTAGTGAGCAAGCCCTTCTCGCCCTTTTTCCACAAGGCTCTCCAAGCTCACAAACCTGGGTAGACTTGGAGCAGCTGCTATTTCAAACAAGACTATCCATCCCAGCCTCACCACCCAGTGTGGGAGCCAAAGGGGCTCTGTTTTCATCCCACGCTGCCTCTAACTGCTTTGGCTTCCCAGTGCTCCATGAGTTCTCATGTGTTTGTCCCAGATAGAAGTACCTTCTTGTCGCCTTTTCCACATCATGTAGCAGTGAAACCACCACTCCCCTTGACCCACACTGTTAAGAGTAGCCTCTTCCTATCTTAACTATCAAACTCTTCCGCTGAGGCAGCCACTGACAACCTTGAGGTCAGACAGTATGCCATCTGATGTTTCTAGAAGCAGGACAATCAGTGGTATGTTCTGCTGCAGAAAGCTTCTGATCAGGCCAGCACCAGGATTTATTCACGCATTGGGATTCTTTTTTCCTTTGATTTTTTTCCTCACCACACAGGCAGTGGATTGAACCACAAGTGTTATCAAAGTAAAGTTGTGACAATTTTAGAATGACTTTCTGGCTCATTCAGTGCCCTCGTCCTTGCCCACCACAGAAATATTAGGTAGGAGCTCATGAGGCAGGTGAAGAAGTTTGGAGAGCCTTTTCTCTTTTTTACTTACCCGATCCAAGACCTTGTTCATCCTGAGTTGCCAGGCAGGATAGTGTGTGTGTGTGTGTGTGTGTGTGTGTGTGTGCGCCATGTAGAAATAGGAGCTCATGGGCTCTTTTATCTGTGCTCTGTACTTTCCCCAAACATCGTTAATTTCTGTTCTTCTGTCCCCACAACATCTGACTTACTTCAAGTGTTGGAGCCACAAATGGCAGGCTGGGAGCTCTGAACGTACTAACATCTGCACTTTTCAGCCTCTCTGCCCCAGCTGGGAGTTTGGGATTGTGGCAGCATGAGAGGAGAGGGAGGGAGAGATATGAGACTGGGTGATAGAGTGATAGTGGGATGAGAAATTGCATAGAAGTAGGGGAATAAATAAAGCAGAAATGAGAAAAGAAAAAAAAGCCACAGAATTGTATAAAGACCCTGCAAAAGGAAAGGGTGTCTGGAGAGCTGTGGGTAAAAATCAAGTATCCAGATCATGCTTCAGATAGCCACATTCAGTCTCTGGAAGCTGGACCTGCAGTACAAGTTGCCTTTACTGGGAGAACACAGTAAAGTGACACAAAAGAGTAAATGTTTGTGCTTCTTTCCAATTCTGTGCTTTAATGTAACTTGCATCTGACTCTATTCTAGGAGAGGAAATGTTATGGGACAGAAGCAAGAGGAAGCTTGCAGGGCTGCCGGAAGGAGCGGGTGCTCTGCTTCCCCTCCCTCTCCTTCCTCCTCCTTCTGCCCTTGGCCACCTGTCAGCATCCCCTCACCTCCCCCATCATCCTCACTCCCGCCAAAACCTCCCTTTGTCCTAATGTGCATCTTAAAGCATGGTCTTGTTCTACTTTAATTATATTTTCTGGTGGCCGTTGCTTCTTTCCCAAAAGTCTGTGTCCTGGTTTTGTCTGACTTTGGAAAGGCTGAGTCGGAAAGTGGAGAGGGAGGCATTTCGGCTGTTGCAGCCCAAGGATAAATGAGCCTTTTGCTTCCAGGTCAGTAGTTCAAATCCAGCCCATAGAAGTTGAGCTGGAAAGTGATAGCTGCTTTGAAGCCAGCGTGTAAAGCATTAGTTGGTGGTCTCATTCGGACAGGTGTCCGAATTGCTGCTGGCTCTAATTGGCATCTTAGCTGGCAGCTTTAGAAGCAGGGCCAAAGACTTCATGGGCACCAAGCCCACGATACCCTCGCCTGGGTGGTCCTCCTAAGTTGTCGTTAAAACAAGCTGGCAAGGTGTCCAGGGAGGTCTCAGACTGCTGTTGTCTGTCTTGTACCTGCTTTGTAAATAAACAGGGATATTCAGCTTTGAGAGCTGTTCCTGCAGCTTTGATTTCACTTTGAAAAAGGTTCTTTTTCTCCTCTTTGCACTGATTTTAAGTTTGGGTTTTTTTACCCTTGAAATAATTAAACTTTGAAGAAACTAATGGATTAGGAATCTAGAACTAAATTTAGAAAGAGGCAGTTCACGGAGATGCCCCAAGTTGGGAGGAATGGTGGAAATGGATAACTGGTGTTACTGGGAACAGCCTTTGGCCAGGACAATTTAAATTACTTTTGTCTACCAAACAGATCCAGCCAACCTACCTCAGTGTGATCCCTTGCACTAGTACAGGATCAGTGAATGTAATTTCTAGCAGGATATGCCTTGGTCTGTGATGTTCCTGCACCATCTATCTGTTTCTGCTTGCATTATAGCAGCTTCTAAAAAATGAAGCTCTGTAGAATTATTAAATGCATCTTTGGAAGCCTCGAGGAATCTTATTTTCAGTATGTGTACTTGCATCCTTTGTCTTCCCCAGTTTTATTTGCTTTTGTATTTATGTAGACTTCTCAAATCCCTGTAAGTTGGGTGCATGAGGCTGTGTTATGTTGCTCTGTAATGAGATCAGGCATGCAGGTGCAGAATTGTGTACTGGAGTCCTCCAAGCTCACTGATCGTGCAGTAGGAGAGGGTATTAGACTGTTGCTGAGGAATACAGTGTCATTTAGTGGTGCCTGGTTGCTGCATAACCCTCGTGTCCCTCTTCTGACCAACACACTGCATGGTCAACAGGTCAGATAGTTGCTGCAGGTGGGATTCCAGAGTGTGAAGGATGCAGCAGTGCTCAGATGAAATTCCCTGGCCTAGATGAAATTCCCCGAGACTTCGGTGCCCCCAGGCAGTGGAGCAGGGTGTAAGGTTGAAAGGTTTGTAGCACATGAGAGCTGCCCAGTCTCTGTTCTCACAGAGAGAACAGTGGGGTAAGTCCCCGAGCCCTGATGCACAGGTCTCTGTTGCCTAGCCCACCTCAAGGCAATCAGGATGAGCTGTAAATGAATCCTAGTGAGCTCATAGTCCCCTGCTCATCTTGGGAGTGCTTGAAGAACTTTCACGGTGTTCTGCCCATGTGCCATGCAGATCAGAGCTCTGCTAGGGACATCGTGGAGCAGCCTGTTATCTGGGAAGAGCCGTATATGAGCATTACAGTAATGGAGAGTGCTCAGAAATATTGCATGTGATACACTTAAACATCTTTTGCTGCTCTCACAAATCATATGCGGTTTTATATTCCCAAGTCAAATGTAAATTGTCACTGTTTGGTTGACTTCAGTGTGTTCTCGTCCACTCCAGGTGCAGTTCTGTCCCATAATCTTTAAAACAGCAGAAACAAACTCAGAAAATGTTCCCCATTTTTGCTCTGCTTTTCTGAAGCTGTTCATCCAGATTCTGCCTGGGCCTCACTGGTTACGGCTGCTGCGTTTATATTTATTTAACCCTTGCTGTAGTGCTGTCATTGCAGGATACTGTAAAATTTGCTTTTTGCTTTAGACCAAAAAAAAAGGTTATTGTTGCTATTTGTACATTTTCATCTGTAGATGCCAAGTGCCTGCTTTAAAAAAACAAAAACATCAGCCCCCAACCATATGCTAAATTCCTAGCTGCATAGTAAAGATTGATTACATGTGTTTATGTGTAATTTAAAAATGGTTCGTTCAGGAAGTGTATGGTCTCTTAAAGGCAAGTTTAAGAACCTTCAATTTTACATATGTTTATTTATATTAGGGAAAAGGGCCTGGAGTACTAAGAAAACCTCATGATATATAGGGTTCAGCCTGAGAATTCTCAGAACAGTTTTATATATTTTTATTCTATCAATATGCTCTTTCACAGCTGTTAATTAGTTTTGTTAGTTGACTTACAGAAAAGCACATATAAAATGAGGACTAAGTAATTCCATAGCACTAATAGTATTAATGAAAAGCACGAAGTCTGGAGGCAATTGTAAAAACACTAGTTCAACCAAAAAGTAATTCTCATTTGAATTAGCATGATTAATTACATAGCTTTTCCTTGTCACAGCACACTGAAATCGAAGCAGTCAGGATGGTTTAAAGGTTTCAGTGTATAATTCTAGTAGATGTTAAAAAGCGGTACATAGTCACTGTGTACGTATGCATAAAATAAAGCTATAAAGAAACAAGAAACTCAGTAAACTTCAATTCTGTCATTAACTGATTTTTTAAACTTAAAAGACTGATTCATTTAATTGCACAGGAAAGCAAATGTGACTGTAAATCAGCGTTGGTTACTCCTATGTCATGCAGAGGGGTATTTGGATACCACAGCTTTTGCACTACGTGCCTAATTGGTTTACAGGCTGTACGCATTCATGTGGCTTGAGCTATTTTGCCTGGAGGGGTGAAAGAGGAATCACCCTGTTTGTTTCTTTTCCATACTAACTATGGTATTTGCTTACTAAATATGTTGACTCTATAGATGTCATAAAGTTTGCTGTTGCTGAATGTGGGCTGAAGCAGTGCTTACCTGTGCATATGGAAGATGGCAGCGGGTGTCATCGCTCCCTGCCTGTGCATGTGCAGCCCTGGAGCATGAATTGTTCTCCTGTCCAATAGCTTGCGTCCTTGCAGTGTTCCTGACATGCCCAGGTTGCCGTAGGCCTGCGGTATGCCATGGGTGTTTATTATGTGGAAAAAAAGGAAATCCTGCCAATCCACATCACTAGTGCAAGTTTGTCAAATGACATCAGCAGCAGAGGAGAATTTAGTTCCTAACCACATGCAAATAGGTCCCAGACTGTTGGTTATGCCATGATGTCAGCTCTGATTCCTCATCCATTATTTGATGGGCTTCAATGTGTAAATGCCAGATATGGCCCCCCTCCCTTTTCCTATCCTCCCACGCAGAACTTCTGGGTTTGTTTTGATTTTATTTGCGGAAAATGTGTTTTGAACAACAAGCATACCTCCTCAGGAGAAGTTTATTTCAAGGGTGATTTCCTATGCAAGCTTCCCTTGTCTTTGTTATCGTTTTGCATTATGGTGAGCCATTAATTACTAAACCAGTTCAGATATTTTCCCAAGGGATTCAAGTACGGGTAATAGTTCCAACGTTCTTTGTCATGAATTGACATTAACTTTGTTAATAAAAGCTACTGTATCATTTTGGCCACGTGAAGCATTAAATATGTCAGCCTGCAGGTACACTAAGGCACAGCAGCAAATCAGGTCATGTGCAGGCTAATGTCAGGTTAGATTTTATGGCTCATATGTCTGCTTAAAACAGCACAGACCTCTAGATGGTGTAATCTGGGGTACTGGGACATGGACTGTGTCACTGACGAGTCTAAGGGTCAAAGCCAGCTGAGCTATGAAAGGTGTGCCTCTTGTCACCTAGCATTAGCTGTCTCGTTCAATCTGGACAAAACTTCTACAAGCTGTAATCACTTTCAAGGGGTAGCTCATCCTTAAGACCTGGGATGGTTTGCCTTGTGCAGAAATAATCTAGATATGTATTTTAGATACTGAGCCTAATTTTAGATTAATTCTGACCTCTGTGAGCAGCAGATATTACTCCCTAACTGGTGTTCACTGCCATTTACATTTCATTCTAGTTTCCTTTTTATTGGTATCTTTCCCAGAGGCACAAGGAGGGCATTGGTACTTTCTAAGCATGGGCTGCGTCCCCTGCTTGCCTCCCTGCGAGCCTCTGCCCTAAGAGGACACTATACTAGTTGCTCTTTCAGTGAAGAGACCGAGACTGGGACTTGGGAATTGTTCATGACTTTTGGATTTAGCCCAGACCAGTTTTTTTCAGAGGAGTCCTTAGACAAGGTGGGAAATGGGGAAACTTATGCAGATGTTGTCAGCAGTTTAATTTGGTTTTCAACCAGAGGTCTCTGGTTTTCTTAACTTCACACAGTTTTGCAAACATCTGTTCAAATTGTTCCCTTATAGGGCATTCTGTAAATAATATTTCCAACACAAGGGAGCTTAAGTCTATTTGCAAAGCTACTGAATAAATATACAATACCAGCACAGAAATCAAATTACAGGGGCTGATGTCTTTCTAACGATGTTTAGTTCAAGTAACAGAGGTATTACAAGCAAGTGAGAGATCCCCCCTGAATCACACAGATGTAATTAATTAATGTCTACATTGCCAAAAAAAGGAAAGTATTTTGACAACAGTTATTTGGAACAATCATGAATTGTTCTTTCTTACAGCCCCAAAAGGCAAAAGCAGGAATGTAACTACAATACGTCGCCCTATTTTTCCCTATTTTTTCTTTCTGATCAAGTTGTAGAGCTCACATATTGAGTAACTGGGAGAGAAGCCAAAAACATTCCCTTTATAAGTGAGTTTAAACTATGCATGAGGTGTGTTTTTTCCTTTTGTTTCATGGAAACATCTCTGTTGTTGGCAAAAGGTTTAAGTTAGGAAAGTTGGCCTAAAATGCTGCATTGCCAAGGTTTCAAGACCAGGCCTAGATGGTCCATAAAATGATTTCCTCTTAAGCAACAGTTCTGCCTTATGAAAAACAGAGACCGTGGTCATCCCGTGCCTTTTCCTGATTGCTGACTGTCCCTTCGGGGGATGCACAGATGGTGGGAGGTTTGAGAGCCCCATGTCTGCCCTTTCCCCTCACTGGAGCTCCAAGACCAATGTGAGGTTAGTGCTGGGTGCTGGCTTTGTGAGCAGTGGTGAGGTGGTGTGGAGGTAGAAAGGGGAATTCCTGTTCTTGGGACCATGTTGGTGTTTTGGGGGCTACTTAGTCTTGAAGCAGTGGGTGTCTCTTGTATCTGCTGTTGTGCAGTTGTGATTGGGCCCATGCAAAGGGCAGTGTGCTAAAAGAGTCAACGGAGGATAAATCTGACTTGGTCCTTCCCTTCAAATCCGCTCAGGCAGGAGCATTTGTACCTAAGGTTCCCCCTGGGGAAGGAGAATTAAGGGAAAACCAAACAAGGGAGGCAAAAGTCTGCAAGTAATGGGGCATCAACTGAGTGGGACTTGGCCCCTGGTTCCAATTGGCAGGTCCCTGAAATCATATTCTGAGAACTGACTGCAAGCCCTGGCTGAAGCATCGCTAGCCTGACAGACGGTAGTTGCCCTGACTCACAGCCAGCTCACAGGCAGGCAGCACCCACCTCGCTACCTCTGTGTAGCTCGATGGAGGTGCAGGTTAATGCAGTCATGGTAAAGCTGCTCAGGTTGAGCTGTCCTTTATCAGAGCAATTGGTGCTGTACAGTTGAAGTCCCTTCTGGGGGCTGGATCTTCTCTTCTTTGCAATCCCAAATTTCTCTTGTAATTGACAGCAAAGCCCTGTTTACATACCCAACCCCTCTTCCTTTTTCCCAAACTTCTTTGCAAATTGATAAGTGGTTGCCAGAGCTGAATAAACCTCTGCAGATTATTGGCTTGGCTAAATCAGCCTAAACAATCTGTGTGATTAAGTGAAGAAGGCTTGTTTATATAAGAGCCAGAATGGTAAATGGGGAGTTTGGATGTTTATTTCACAAACTTTGTATGGTACAGATATAGATAGCCAGAGGCTAATCCAGCAGAATGCAGTTAACCCAGGAAGGGAATTCTATTTAAGAATTACTCTTGTGTCTGTTTCGAAACTACCTGGAAGAGCTTGTTGTGCACTTTAATTGAAAGCAACCTTCTCATGGGTATTTATCCTGATCTTGACAGATTGACTCAGTGGCACATGAGATATAGGTTGAGGCTGCTGAGTGCATCTGTGAGACAGCTGTGTCTTGTATTCAAACTTCTCAAGGTAGATAGAAGTTGATTACACCCTTGCTTGAATACCGAGAGACAAAATTTGGTCTCATCCTGGTTTTACATACTTGTAACCTTCCTGCAATTCTTTGGGATTTGTTCTACTGCACCTAAAATTCAGATCATATTTGTGATATGAACTGAGACAAAAATACCACTGCTGGCTTTATTTTGAGGGACAGGAGAGGCTGATGCTTATCGGCCTCAATACAGACAGTGATTTTGTTCCTCTCTAATTTATGTGAAAGAAGTGCAAAAAACCCATGTCTGTTATAATCTTCTCATAAAAAGAGATGTTTCTTTTTTATTTTAATTTGTTGGCTTCAGGAGAAATTTTGATACTTACAAGACTAGGCAAAATTATTCAAGCTAGACAACAATGCAGAAGGTCTGTACAAACGTGTGCTTGTGCACACAGGCAAATTATAACTGACCAAAGTAGCTGCCAGATCCTCCTCCTTAGTCGTCCCTCTGCTCTGTAGCTGGGCACACCTTCTGACTTGCTGCATTCCATGTGTGGATGTCCCAGGCATGATGGGATGAAAGAAATGTCAGAAATGAAGTGGGATTAATCACTATCTGGAAAAGCCCATCCCTTGCATATGGTATAAAGGGTGCTTAGGTGACAAGGTTAGACAAATTTTCTTGTTGTGGAAATGAAGTAAGATAAGTGCTATTTTCATGGGGCTGCTGCTGAATAAAATGAACCAAACTGGTATATTTTACATCTGTGCAACCTAACTGTTAACATGGAGGATGTCTATGCAGGTGATGATTCTTGCTGGAGTCTCCTTTAGGGGTATAGTGTGATCGTGCATTCATTTTCACTGAAGTTCTAGGTGTTTCATCTGTCTCCCGAGTTTAGAGAGAGTGAATTCTGTGCATTTATATTAAAATCTGTACCTGCTTTTTGTTTGTTTATGTATGCACATGCATGCAGGAGAGTGTATATCCTGAATAGTCACTGTCACTGTTAAGAGTCTCAGCAGTAATTCTGCTATCACTTCTCAGCACCTCAGACAGCCTGTGTTAAAAAAATATGGTAAATACATATTTAGTGTAATTTGTTTCATGTGTTATTTCACTTAGTCCATTCCCATGAAGGTTGGAAGCAAGACTGGAGCTGATGTCAGTGGGAACAAAGTCAAGTTTATTATGTGGAGTTCAGACCCAGATTTCACTTCCTGTTAATATGAAAAGTTCAAAGCAGTAGATTATAAAGTCTTTACCTACCGTATTACTCGCTATTTTCTCTGATGCTCTTGTCATTTAATAAAAAAACCTTTCATACTTTACCTAGAGTAATTGGAGACTGGAGATCTATAATGTTCCTGCTATTTCCACATTTCAGTTGTCACCTAGGAATTTATATCTGTACTTAGGATAATGAGATTTAGTGGGGTCATTTACACTTAGTGAGCTTTATATAAATCACCATTATCCATTTGTGTATCATGTGGCTTTTACCTTTTCTGTCACAGATAAATATTTTATACAGTCTGTTACTATTCATATTTTCTTTATAAAATTCATTATATACTATTTATTTAGACAATGGCAATAACATGAGATAATGTCAGGTTTTGGCTATTCCAGTATTACTATTGGAGTGCTGCTTGGGGTTGTTAAATCAAAAAGAGCTGAAAGCATAGATTGCCTTGCAGTGCTCTGTTTATTGTTTTCAGATGTTAAAACAGCCCTTGCTGTAATACAAGCGATGGCTATAAGCACCTGCTGTCACTAGAGTTGGTTAAAGCGGTGCATCAAAAATGCATTTTAAAAATCAAAACAGTATAAGGTGCAGAATATGTGGTCATTCCTTGAATGTCTTTGTTAAATATCCATTGCAGTGCACTTGATTATGCTCTTCCTTTTCGATTTATCTTTTTCTTTCAAATGTAAGCAATGAAAATCTCTCTTTTCTTACTCTTTTCCTACCTGAGTGAATTCAGAAAGTCCCTTTTAAGATCTTTACCATCTCTTTTATAACTCTGATCCTAGCAAAGCAAATGGGTAAACAGATCGATTCTCACACCAATTCCATTTTACATATTTTTACTCGGCCTGGGATCTGGTGTCTAGCTGAGCTGTGTTTTACTACCATTTGCCCAGACACTATGGCACAAATTTTTTAGGGGCAGTGTAGACACACACAAGCAAACAGATTTGCTAGCGGGAGAGATGGGAAAGCACTGCCTCTCCAGCCCAGTTCTGCAGTCTTCCCTGATTTGAGCAAACTTTATCATTATTTTCATGTTCCCAACACTAGACTAAAGGATTGACTTTAAGATTGACTAAAGAATGCACCAGGGGCAGTGCAGAACGGTGTATGTGCAAAGTCTTGACCAGAGCATCTGATCACAATGCTGAGGTTTGGCCTTGCATCTTTGGCCCTGTTCAACACCTTTGCATTCTCTTTATCCCCTGCCAGGATCTGCAAAACATAGCTTATGCTAAGGAAGGAGCATCATCCTTAGCTCTGTGTTTGGTCATTTGTTGGTGATCTGCGGTAGCTGGAGCCAGCTCTTACCTCGCCATCTAATTTTCAGCAAGAAGTAGAGAGGGAGAATCAGGCAAAAAAATGTGCACTGACAGACATTCAAGGGATCTGAAACTCCTGCTTCCATTGTATTTTGACAATAGTCCTATTAAATGTGAATCATCCTGTGTATTATTCTTATTACTCATTCACCTCATATAACAGGCTTGGTCCAAACACTGAAGTCTTTCCACTGACTTTACTGGGAGTGGGATCATGTCCTGAAGGCCACATTAGCTGTGTGGTTTCATGGCCAGTTGTAAAGCCATCGTTCCATGCAGCTTAGAGCAAAAACACTGAAATCTCATGTCTTTGTATTAGCTAGGTTCTTTTTACCTTCTTTAGCTTGGCTCTTTTGACCAATGGAGATAGATTAATACTACTAATAATGAAGAAATTTATCTTCCGGATGATCTAACTGTTTAAGTATTATAAAATACAAAAATACTCTAATGACATTCAGAAGGGAAATGGGTACTTTGGGCCTTTACCATGTCCTGCTTTGACCTCTTTAGCCGAAAATCAAAAAGTCCCTAGGTGAACTCTCTCAGAGTTTGAAAATGCCACACTGGAATAATTCTATTGGAATTATCTATTAGGAAATATTAAATAAAATAGTTGTTAAGTTAAAATGGTGCAAGTCTCTACACAATATAGTTATCACATCCAAGAATTAAGCCATATAAATAAAAATTGATGTACACTTTAGCAATATCTGCCTGAGACATCTCTGCATGTAATATCCTTCCCTGAATATGTGTCTTTCTTTTTATAAAATAGGGCCAACAAATTGTGCCCATTAAATACTAAATTTACTAGCTGGTGTTTGCTGAATCTGGCCCTTATTAAATGTCCAGACGAGCTTGTTGTAGTTTATTTTGTAGGACGTCTGGTTAGAACATTAAATACAAGTAAAAATAAACTTAAAAGTAAAATGGTTCAACCCTTGCCCTACTGGGAATTTTTGTCCTTGATTGGATGGAAGCAAAAACAGGTCACTCTTTCCAAATGAATTGGTCCAAATTTTGAAATTGGATCAAATGATTTTTGTGAGGGTAAATCTTAAATGCTACTTTTTCTATTTCTTTTGTGGTTCTGGTTCATGTGATTAGTTAATATATTAGCTCCAATTTTATTCTTCACTTCCACAAAAGGGAAGATTTTCCTATAACCAGCAACATTTGCCGGTAAAATGATTTTTAAAATAAGCTTGCAGTATCACTAAGTCAAAGTTCTGTTTCCATTAAGCTTCGCATGTTACGATCAGTGCTTTTCCCCCAGCTGGGATTTTAGCTAAAGTTCCTTTTAAAAGATCAAGTGAAAATTGTAGCTTCTAAAAGACAATATTGCGTATGAGAGTGTGCCAGCCCATGGCAGGCTGTGCATGTGCCACTTTTTCTCATGGTCTGATATCCTCGGCAAATTTTTAACTTATCAGAGTCAGCAGAGTTAGCAAGGAGCTTCTCCATTTCTTAAGCAGTCTAGCAGAAATTTCCACATTAATTTTAATTACTCAAAGATTTTAACAATCTGAGATCAGTGAAAGTCAGTGTTTTTCCTCATTACTACACAGCAACAGTGATAATATCATTGTAATTCCCAGGCTTAGCATTGCTCTGTATTAGACAGAAAGGGATTGAGTTGTTTTAGGTGCCCTTGCATTATAAATAGGTAGTTTATTAATAATAGGTCTGTAATGCAAGTTCTGTAGTAAAATTACTAATAAGAACTCCTCAGGAATGTGGAGTTACTATAAACCTCATATGTATTGGGGCTCTCAACATGCTGCGATGTTTTCAATAATGAGGCTCTGGTACATTGTGTGCTAAGATTCACTATATGCTAAAGCAAAAGCTGTCAAAGCAGTCACAGGGAGGGGTTGCCTTCTCTGTCACCCCCTCCCCTTCCCAGCTTGGATTCAGATCCTCAGAACATGTTTGGTTTTGGTTGTTTTGAAGTGGCAGGTTTTGTTAACTTACTGCTCCATCCAGTCCTAATAAACATCAGCTGTCAGCCACCATCCTGCCAGGCTGTTCCCATCTTCCCCTTGCTAATCTTCATGATACTTTTAATGCTTTGTTTACAGTTGCAAACACTTTCACATGGTGTTGAGCAAATTGGGTGAAATGTAGCTGTTTCCTGGTTTTGATTAGACAAAACCAAAATGAAAGTGTCACTTCTATCAAGAAGTGGGCTTCTGAGTCATGCTGTGCTGAAAATGCAATGTTTCTCACTTTGATGGAAATGAAAATGTATCCAGTAAGAACAGTGCTGGGCTTTTCTGTACACATATCACCTGCTGCCACCAGGACCAAAGTAGCATCTTCAGTTGGTCACAGTGAGACTTTTGGTAAAGCTCAGATTGTTGCTGCCCCAGCTCAGGAGCTGCTGGAGAAGGCAGGATATGCAAATATATATTAATGTAATTATTATGCATCAGTAGTGTCTAAGTGCCTGAAGAGCCCAATATATTTTTCAGAGAACCTGTGGGTGGATGCTGAAGTAATAGGAAATTGCAGTAACTGTGGGTGGTAGAACAGAAACCAGAGGTGTGAATCCCATAAAATGGGAGACGTTCATATTGGCAGGATGAGCCAGGAACAAAAACCTTTCCTAAAGCATCCCCCAAATATTTCTTTAGAACAATGATTCTTCATGTTTTTAAGCTGGAAGGGCATCTTACTGTTATGAAGTCCATAGATCCTTCATCCACTGTTGTTTACTTAGCTGTTGAGCAGGTAAGGCAGTGGTGGCAGTGGTGTGATAGATACGCAGCACTTATTGTAAACTAAATATTATTCTGTTAAATTATGGTTTTGCTGCTCTGATTACAAATATGTTAATTAGACACTAATGCAAATAGGGCACCAACTCCCAGATAGAGCCCTGCCTATAGATACTGACCTCCCAGATGCACAGGAACATGTGTACGTGTTTCTACGCATTTCAAGGACCACCTTCTGAAGTCTTGTAGACAGTTGAGTAATACTGCTCCAGGTACACTGGGTCTCACTCTATGGGCATCTGGCACTGACTTTTGACACTTAAACAAAATGCAATCTTCATTGCACACATGGTGGGATGTTGCATTTTACATGGGTCCAAATGCCTACACAAGATGCAAAGAGGGTTAGAAGTGTTGTATTTCATGGCAAAACCTTTAGTCAGACTGTATGACTTTTTATACTAAAACTCTCTGAGGTGAAATGTTGTAGTTTCTTTGAGAATCAAATCCATTCAATATCTTAAAGTGGGAACGGGCTTTTAGATTTTACATTTGCAGGCATAATTTTAAGAAGGCAGGATACCAATCAGGTTAGATTTTCATTTAACCTGGATAGTTCTTTTCACCCAAGTGTTCCAGGTAAATTCTTATGGTCCATCAGTGGTTATAAGTGACCCAAGCTCTGGTTTGACAGAAGAAAGGAAAAGATGATTTCCACCACTGAATTCCTGCCCCTTCACCCACCACAGAATGATGGGTGACTGTTTTTTGCTAAAAACGAAAGCAGCATGCCAGCTGGATATCTTCCTGCGGTAGCTAGGTTTTCCTTGGAGGTTTCCCATCTCTATACTAACTAGGCTTGACTATGCTTGGCTTATGAGCTTTTGCAAAAATCCTTGCCAAGGTGGGATGACTGTGGGCAAAATGAGTGCAGTAGAGAGACAGAGGCAAATAAGTAGGAGTGATCAAAGTCTAGAGATTTGCTGGCAGACGCACCTCCTTCCTACGCTCTACAGCCAGTAGATCCAGTGCTTTCCCCTTCTCCTACATATGAATCAACACATCCAAGCAAGCAGTGCCAAAGCAGGGGGTGGGTAGGAGACAGCTTTAGCACTGTACAGCAGCTGTTGTTTTGCCAATATATTCGGTAGGAAATTTGGAACAAAACTCGCTTTTTGGACCACGAATCTCATTAAAGTTCACCAATGGCACTGGAAAAGAGAGAGCTTGAAAGGTTTGTTGTTTTCTCTGAGTTTTGGTGTGTTTTCTGTAAATACTGTTAGAATAGAAGACACTATGTAGATGCTATAAAAGACTGGCTTTAAGGTTTGGTGAAGTTGTCTGCCGCCAGTCCTAGTGAGACGCTAGAGGTAGTAAAAAAGTGAATTTGCCAGCGAGAAACATTTATTACTGCGTGGCAGAAAGTGCTTCCTGTTTAAATGATACATTGGCAAAGATGCTGAACCCAATTCCCTTTAGTCTTTTCACCAGGGTTTTACAGGAAAGTGACAGTGGGAGATAATAGGTGACAGGGTAGCGTTGCTGCTCTCTTAGAGTTTCTTTATTCTTGTTCTTCTCTCTTAAATTCAGCTGCATGTACATATATTTTTAAGGCTTTTATTTTATGGCAAAGACCTTAAAAAACAAAATTAAGCTGAAACATATAAGGAAGACTTTAGCTGGCGCTGGATGTAGGGTTATATTGCCAGCTGCCAATTTGCCGGGCAGTTAGTGTTTGATTTATAGTTTCACATATGTGTTTGAGTGGGTGGGTCACAGCTTTTTGGTTCCATATTTTCCTATTTTGTAACTTTGATTAATCATTTCAGTCGCTGCAGTCAGTGCATCCCACAGCAGTCCTGTCCTTGATGGGCAGCATGTTTGTAACAGTTCAAGCACTGAGCTCCTCCACAGTGGTAGATCCCTGCCTTCTCCCCCCCCCCGCCCCCCCCCCATTCCTGTAATGTCTTTTCCTTGCTAGGCTGGAGGAGGAGGAGATCCTGTGCCAACTCTTTGAGCTCTCACTCAGCTGCTGCCTTCACAACAACTATAAACATTACCAAGCGCCCCCGTTGTTTTCATACTCTATCCGTATACTCTATACTTGCTTGGAAGTGAACCTTATGGAAATTTTGGGCTTGTGAAGAACCTCACAGATATTTCCATTTGAACTGCCATGGTAGCAATAACACACAGCCTGCTGTCCACCTAGTGACCTTGAACTGCTTTGCAGTGTCTACAGAGTGAGATGCTGAGATGGCAGGAGCCCTGTCCAAGGGACCTGCGGGGGGCTGAAGAGGGGCACACAGGAGGGGTTTATAGGTGGGCAGGTCAGGGGGAATACATTAATAAGGCACACACATGTAGGTGTGTGTATAAATGTACAATCTTGAGTCCAGTCAAAAAAAGCATGAAGGGAAAGATGTAGGGGCTCAGCTCAACTGCTGCTAAACCTGTGTGCAGCAATTCACCTCCATAATCTCTATGTAGAATCAGACAACACAAATCAGCCACCCATTCTCCTTCACTGTCCTAAATGCCACAGTCATCATTTGCAGTCTGATATTGTATCTCACTGTCCTTCCAATGCTAATGTAAAACCACATCAGAGCAATGTGCAAGGTGACCTGCAAAATGCATGTGAACTCTGTGTCACATCTTTAGTATGAACAGTGAATTTCTGGGATGCTTGCTGGTATGTCAGGCTGATCTTGGGCTTGCATGGAACATCTGTATTGGAGAACCATAACATAGCCCAGAAAATTGGTTTTGGTGGGAATGATACATGCGGAGGCATACATAATCCTGCTCAGTTTGTTGCACCTCTTGCATATATTCTATACAATTCAGAATGTAATGTAGCTTTTGTGAAATAAGCACAATCATGCTCAAATTCTGTGGACTATGTAAAGCCTATTACCCAGATTGCTCATGTTATCTACTTCATTCCTGTTTTTTGGTCCAGGATGCTGCTTTAGCACAGTATTTTGAGGAAGAAATTGAAATAGGGGAAGATAAAAGGTGTTCTGTGGTTTCTTTTTAATTGAAGACTGGAGGCAAAGTGCCTCCAGATAATTTCTCAAAGAAAAGTCATTGTCTTCTCCCACTCTTGTCATTAATCTCTAAAATTATTGCACAATTTCTGTTTAATGTGTTAAGATTTCTTAATATGTTAAGACAATGTGAAAAGACAAATTTGAACAGGAGGGAGCATGTTTCTTTGAATGCATAATTTTTAAATCTTTGTCTGAAGTCTTCATTTGTCTTGCCAAGCCTTTTGCAGTTAAAAACTTAATCAAACTCAGTACAATTAAAAATATGTATTTTTATAAGGGCAATTTATCAAAAGAACTGGAAATTGCTGCAAATATTGAGAGTGATGATCATTTGTATTTTGGTGAAGCATAGATTGCTTATGCTGTAGCTGTATTAACCAATGCTGAAATCAGGGATTCTCAACATATGGCTGGCTTGGTATCTGCAGTTCCCCAATTGTTTACATGTTACAAAGGACTTGATACATTCACAATAATGAATTTCAATGTATTGTATCAGAACATGTGCTTAATATGTAATACCATGCCTAAATGTATTGCAGTGCATGTATGTTTTGCTGCAGTACACAGTAGCCATCATATTGTTTCCACAAGAACAAATATGAGTTTCCTTGACCTAAATTTCTGATTCTATAATTTAGTGTGATGTTGCATTAGTGAAGCCTTTTTTCATCCAGCACAGTCAACTAACCTAAGTTTGAAGTATTATGTGAATCTGTGGAGTCCTCATACAAGAATTTTTTTCTTAGTTTAGTTTTGAAGCTTTAAAGGGAGAATAGAAATTGAACTGAAATATGAAAAACCTACAAAGCCATCACTTTAATTTGGAAAATTACTGAAGCCACTTTTTGATAATTTCCAGGCATTTATTTTGTATTTACCCCTACTCCAGATAATTTCCATTGGCAGATTGATGTGTGTAACCAAGTTTCCTTCTTTTTTAGTGAACACTTTGGTAGGCTCTTTCTGTGCATTACAGTCACAAAGCAGCGCTGCCGATACTGATTTCTGGCCACATTTTGACCCTAATGTTAGTGTGGAATAACTCACTCAGGTAGACTCTCAAATTTCCAGTAAGAGGGTCACCAGCAAACTGTTACTTTCCATTCCAGTTCTGGTATCACAGTCAAAGCAGCCTTCTGTTTTTTGTCAGCGCATCACCTTAAGGTTCAGTAGGGCTGTGCAGGTATCTGTGTTGACAAACTGGTGTTGAGCACCACATCAGAAACACCACCTATTTGAACACAACAATGGTGTTATTTGCAGAAACAGTTACTATGGACTTTCCTCCCCCCCGATCACTCTCTCAGTCCCCAGATTGTCCTATATCCAGCTCAGAGGGACATATTTATAAGACTTGTTATTCTGACTCACTATGTTGAACAGTATTACACAACTATTTTTCTGTCAGTCATGGGGTAATATTGCCAAAACGTCTCTGTATCTTTCCCAATGCATTTGCCGGTTTTGGTGGATATTCTACTAATCAGCAAGGTGGGAAGTATTGAATGGGTATCAAAACATAGCCCCTGCTGCTGCAGAGGGTTACTCAAGCAACACTATAATTTAGATGCTCAGTAATCAGTTTGGGGCATTGCGACAGTTTGAGTTGTTTTTGTTAATAGAGATGAAATTATGGGCGTAACTAGCTGGCAGCCTTCAAACAGACTTTTGCAAGCTGTTTACTCAGCTGTCCCAGGGCAGCAACTGCATACGTGAAGTGAATTCTTCCAGTATCTCTGCTGTGGTATATTTCATTTATCCGATTTTGCCACAGTGTGGGAGAAACACATTTTGGAGAAAGTAGGATTCCTGTCAGGTGCTACTCTGCAGATAGGCTGTGACTTTAGATGTGTAGTTTGACGTCATGAGTGAAGATTTTGTTACTTCAAAGTATATCCTTATTTGTTTTCCAGTAATTTAAACCTTCTGACTCAAAAGGAGGAAAACACCAAAGAAAAATAAATCATAGTAGGTGTAGTGTATAATGACAAAGATGAGTTTCATTTTAAAATAAAAATGGCTAATAATAATACCCTCTGGAAGCACCTACTGAGATTTGTCTAATTCTAGTTTAAACTGGTATATGCCTAGCTAGATATGATTTCATCTACCCAAGCATGTACCAGTTTATGAAACACTGCTAACATAAATCATTAATATTCCTTTTGTGGGCAAATCCTGTCAGATACATGTTGCTCATGATAACATTACTTCTTACTTGAAATACAGAGATTTTAAGGTCAAAAAGACACATTCATCTGTGCCTTCGTGGTTTTCAATCAGAAAAAGATAATGGAAAAAAACAGCCTTTTGGAAATACGGACTTTGAAGACTGGTGAAGTTATATTGCACCCTCCTTTAGAAAAATAAAGATGTTAAATGAGTGAAATCGTCACTGAATCTTACTAAAATATTTCAGAATACTGCTATAGTGGGAAAAGGATGCTGATAAAATTTACAGGAAAGAATTAGGGAAAATTTTAAACAACTTTCAGGGAGTTCTAGCTGTCACCGGATCCCACTGCATTTTCCCCTCCACCTCAAACATAATGTGAAATAAAACAGAGCTTGAGATAGGAAATCTTATTATGGTCTGGTTCAGAGCTGCACAAGGCAAAACTGGCTGTAATACTTAAATGCGGCGCAAACACAAAGCTCAGCTTGCTCTCCTGTGAAGAACTCTTTGCTAAACTTGTGTATGTGACTTGATGGATGTTGTAGTCTGGGCTGTTTCTGTGGTAGGGAGGGAGCAGGGAGGAGGGAGAAAGGAGGCGAGGCGGTTGTGAGGAGTGAGCCTAATCGATCACTGCTATCAGCTGCACAGAAAATTAACTACTTTACAATTCACTGGTGTATATAATGTGTCATATTCCTCAGCTCCAGAATAAAAAGGTGTAACACTGCTGCAGTTAGACTAGCTTACTGTCTCTTTGGCTCATGATCAAGTTCATTTGAACATGTGGAGCTGTTTTTGAATTTAAAAAAATTTAATTCAGAAAAGTCTTAGTGGGCTGCTTTCAACAGTGTTTTTTAAAAGTTGGTAATGTCTAGACTGATTTCGTACATTGCAAAACACATGGAGTGTCCTTCTCTCTGCAAAACCTTCCATGTGATTCATAGATCCTGGACACCCCCCTTAAGAACTGGAGCACTTCAGCTATAGATTTTCACTGTCATAAAGGTGATAAAATGTATTAACCTAAACAAAAATGTCTCTGGCTGGCTTCTGAGAACTCAAACACAACCAGATGCAGTGCTAACCAGCGGCGCTGGCATGGAGTCAGATGGACGGGTCCAGGTTCTCAGCTGACATATATCAGCGTAGCTCCCCTGCAGCCACCCAGCCAGCCATCATCCAGCTGGGAGGGAAGGGCAGGGGAGGGGACTGCCTGCTGCCTGCCTGCCGTGCTTCATCTGCTAGCACTGGCTCTAGAGAAAAAAACAAATAAGCAGCAAAAGGTATGGGCTCCTTGCTTAGCTTTTCTGTTCCCTGAACAATTTATGAACTGCTTTTTGACCACTCAGCAGTTGTTTATGAACCAGGGAGAGATGAGAGACAAACAGCATAAGAAGGGAAAAAAAAAGTGCAATCTAATAGCCAGCCACTCAAATTCAGAATAACCTGTCCTGCGAGGTGACGACAGAGTTGCTTCAGACTTTCTCTTGAAGGTACATAGCTTGCAGTACTGGCCAGGGAAAGAGTGAATTTATTAGCAGCTGAGAGAGCAGGGATACCTCATTTAGAAGAGAGAACCTGGAAATCAGAGGGAAAAGTTGTGAGATTTTTTCTCTCCCAGAAAATGAAGCTCCTTATCAAGTCCGTCTTTGGAGAAGCAGTGCTGACCTAAGAAGGACAGCAGGGCAAAGTACTTCCCTACATACACCCCCAAGCTCCATCTGCAGTCCTACGTACATGTTCTACTTACGTGAATAATTTGCTTAGGTCTGTGGCATATTATGTGAGAATTATATATTCACTGATTTGTTAGATGAGTTATCATTAGAGTTTTGCTTGTGTGACATTAACTGCCCAAAGCAGCCATATAGTTAAAAGCTAAAATATGTATGTAGTTTTTTCATGCTGTCTGTTCATAGGCGTAAGTAGAGTTATTGCCTCTAATGTAGCTCAAGAAAGTAGCCCCTTACTGCATCCTGAAGACTCACAATACCATCAGCAGAAACGAATTAATGGGAGCAGGACTGTTCCCTGTTTGTAAGCAAGGCAGCCCTTGGACAATGTTTTTGGTTCTGCCACTAAGGGTTTCTATGATATTGGGGCAGAGTTTTACCTCACCGATCTGTAAACTGGGTTTCCCATCACATTTAGTGACATTGAGTTCATCTTTTAAAGCAGTGTGAGGTGCAGCAGCACAGATCCATGAAAAGATTCTGGACAACTTCCACAGTTGGGTCCAGTGTTTGCAGATGCTTTGGGATTCCTGGAAAGCGTGACGACTTGTTGTTCGCTCACAGCAGATTGTGTCACCATTTCCCAGGCCAGTTGCCTCATAGACCTGAATTAACCAAGCAAGTGCTTGGAATATGAAATATTTTAAGTAGCATGAAATTGTGCCTGCTATTGGGGAAAACTGATGAACCTTCCAGCAGAGCCAGATTGTGACTGGTGGCAGGTTCCCTTCTGCCTGCTCCTATCTGAAAATTGCCACCACCACCTTTCTCACCTAAGTCAGGTCTTTGCTAGATGGGTCTTTATTCTTCTATGGTGTCTGTCTGACATTTGAGTGAGCAGTATGATTACACATGAGTTTATTGAAAACCCAGGCTGCTGTTGTACTACATTAAATCAACACAGGCCTGGAATTATGTAGGACATCTTTGCATTTAATAGTTTAATTTCACGTTATGCTGCCACACATAACAGATTTGCCTCAATGTACATGCTTGTTTCTCTTTCTACTCTTGGCAGTGCAGTACCTGCAAACTTACGGTTTCTTCTTTGGGATGGTTGCTTATGATGACAAGGAGTAAAACATATTGAAACAGTCATGGTTACAATATTTATAGATTCTGAATGCATGCTAAATTAGAAGCAAAGGAGAAGCAAAATTACATTTGTTTTGTAATACTGTACAGTTAGGGCCAGAATTGTAGCTGCCAGCGCATCTGTAAATGTTTTAGCTCATAGCTGAGAATCGGAGCAACATTGCTAAACATGGGTGGATGGTACAGTACAGCCCAAGTGTCACCCATTGAACAAAGAACCCCACAGAGAATCAGGCTAGAGTAATTAATGAATCCATTTTGAAAAGTCAGTGCCCTTCAATTAGCCTGAATATAGCAAAGCAGATGGGATCCCATCCTCCAGGGAGAAAATTGAGAAAGATCCTAAGAAATACTGCATTGGACTGATTTATCTGGGTAATTATAAGCCTCATTTGCACAGAACTGTTCAATATGGCTGCAGTGAGAAAATTAAGAATTTATAAAATGTTGATATGTGGCCTAAACTATCAGTGGTAGTGGAATCATCTGTCAAGCAGGATCTTGGTTCAGAGTATTAAACTAATCATCAGCCAGAAGAGGCTGAAAGGCAAACTTGGCTGTGGAGCTGTTGGGCGGAGGGGGTGTATTTCTAGCGATCCTTTTTTGTTAAAGGCTCCTGTGAGCTCATCTGTCTGCAGGGAGACATTCACTGCCATCCTAATTTGATATGTTGTCCTGCCTACATCCTACAAGATTTCAGAAAGTGAATGAATGCCTCTAAAGAAACTTAAAGAAAAGAAAATGAAAATTTAAACATGCACATTTTTTCAAACATCGGGGGCTGGAGGAGCAAAATTAGAAGAGTAATGATAGCAGCTTTTGAGAGCGTGTACATCCTAGCCTTAGCCCACAGAGACCCCTCTATCCTTGTCAGCAGTCTCATTTTTAAGTCAAAGCATCACAGGATTTATTTGTATGAAAGGGAAGCCGCACAGTGTCTTCTAAGGACTAAATTGGAAGCCAGTACATCTATATTGTAACTGTGTTTATGTATGGTGGAAAAGGAAGCCGGCTTGTTTATAGAAGCAGCGAGAGAAAAATAAACACAGTTTATGACAGCATTGAAATCATGTAGAAATTATGGTGTGTAGGTTCTAGGGCTGGGGAGGGGGGTTGTCTAAAGGGAAATTGCACTCTAACATCATGGACTTCCCACGTATTTTGTGTTTTTAGAAACACCACAGCTCAGATAGCTCCAAGCAGCATTTTGCACAGTTTTCAAAATTCATGGATCTTCAACAACCAGAAGCCTTGGACTTTTCAAGAAATAGGAAAGAAATCTAGTAGTCTTAGATAGACAGAGCAAAGCAATAGGTATCACCATTCTTCCAGTCCTGTGAAATGCTTTCTTGATTAAGGTAATTTCTCTGCTGTTCCAAGGCCAGTCTTTTCCCCCTTGTTTTCCTCCTCCCTCATAAACACCCCCATTTCTAAGATGACAAATGTTGGTGGGTATCTGGGCAGCATCCTCCTTGCCCTGTCCTTCCCCCTCCAGCATCTCAGTGCTGTGTTAATGTGTTGGCTTCAACAGTATCCCCATTGAACTAGGAATTCAAAGTGCATTCATCCATTTTAATGAATTAAAAAAATCAGTTCTGGGCAGAATGTCAGACATTAGCGAATACTTTTAGGGCAGCAATCTGATGGCAGCAAAGCCGTGCAGCTCCAGTTGTAAGGCTGCCTTGCACGTTCACTGGTGTGCATAATGTATGTTGCTGTATTTTGTATTTTATATATCCTTTCTTACCTCAGAAGGCCTGAGATAATACGGTGATGAGTGCACTGGCCGGAGCAGCCAGGGCAGGATGTACCCGCTCCCAGTTGTCCTCTCAGCCCACCAGCAGGCAGTCTGAGGTTGGCACAGTTTGGCCTGTGACTGCACCTTCTCACCCTCCACTGATAAATAAGCAGACTAATTGAATTAATAAACAGATAGCTCTTTTCCCTGCCAGCTGGAGCGCCATCAAAATGTGTGATACATTATCTGTCAATACTTTAACCGCAGGGAAGAAGTGAAAATATTAGCTGCCTCAACCTTCCCTCTCTAACTCTTCCTTTTCCCCTTCCCCCATCCACCCAAGCTCCCTGATTTGGTTTGCTTCTACCCTCCTTGCCCCTTTTCTCCTCTCCTTTGGCAGGTCTCCAAAGAGCAGTAGCTCTGAGAGAGTAACTCATTTGGCCAGGCCACTAATGGGTTATTAAGGCTGTGGGCAGCAGTGGGAGATACTGACATTCCTGTGGCTCACTTGGAAAGAGGGTCAGAGGTTGCAGGAGCGTGGGGCACATCTTTGGGGTGAGACTGCTCATGCCTCAGCTGCCAGTGCATAGCGATCTCTTGATTGCCCTTAAATTGAACTCCTGTGGCTGCGACAGAAGCCACACATGCAGGGCAACAAGGAGCGCGACCAAACAGGAGGAGACGCTGTTTAATATCTTTATCAGTGACAGTAAATGTCTTTATCAGTGGGATCGAAGGCACCCTCAGCAAGTTTGCAGACAACACCAGGCTGAGTGGTGTGTTTGACACACATGAGGAACAGGATGGCATCCAGAGGAACCTGGACAAGCTCGAGAAGTGGTCCCTTGTGAACCTCATGAGGTTCAACAAGGGCAAGTAAAAGGTCCTTCTCCTGGATCAGGGTAACCCCCAGTATCAGTACAAGCTGGGGCATGAAGGGACTGAGAGTACCGCTGAGGTTCAACAAGGGCAAGTAAAAGGTCCTTCTCCTGGATCAGGGTAACCCCCAGTATCAGTACAAGCTGGGGCATGAAGGGACTGAGAGTACCGCTGAGGAGAAGGACTTGGGGCTACTGGTGGATGAAAAACTGGCATGAGCTGACATTGTGTACTTGCATCCCAGAAAGCCAACTGTATCCTGGGCTGCATCCAAAGAAGCATGACCAGCAGGCTGAAGGAGGTGATCCTGCCCCTCTGCTCTCGTGAGATCCCACTTGCAGTACTGCATCCAGCTCTCAGGCCACCAACACAAGAGGGACGTAGACCTGCTGGAGTGAGTTCAGAGGGAGGGCACAAAAATGATCAGAGGGATGGAACACCTCTCCTATAAGGAAAGGCTGAGAGAGTTGGGGTTGTTCAGCCTGGAGGAGAAGACGTTGCGTTGGACATGGCTCTGAGCAACCTGGTCTAGTTGAGGATGTCCCTGCTCATTGCAGAGGGGTTGGGCTAGATGACCTTTAAAGATCTCTTCCAATCCAAACTATTCTGTGGTTCTATGATTTTATGTGGCAAGGCATCAGGAAGCTTTACACTGACTTGCTGGCGTGCCAGTTAAAAGGGGGAACTTCATCATAACCCTTAGTCCTGAATGTCACAGAGGTGGATAGTGCATGAGGCTTTTTTGTTTCAAAAGAGAGGAAACTGATGAGTCAGAAGGGCTCAGCGATTTCCATAATACAGTCAGGATGTCCCTGCCATCACCTCTCAAAGTGCTATTCCCTTTTGGAAATAATGTACTAATTTACCTATGTAAAGTCCCTCAACAGCCCTGAGTAGCAGGAGACAAGAAAGATTTTGTTGCTTCTCTCCCTAGGTAGGTAAATAACTGTAGTTTCTATGGCATTACCTTGATTTCCAGCATACTTGTGTAAGTACTTGTGTGCTTTTGCTGCTCTGGTTTCCCTGACCACATCTCTTATAAGCTTCCTAGTGAGCAATCTGGTAAAGCTTCACAGTCCCTCTTTTTCTAAGAAGAAATGGGAGGTGCTTTGGAGTCACTGAAGAGTCTGAGCTGGGAATGAGATCACAGCATTAGGTTCTTGTTCAGAACATGACTTTTTTTTCTGGTGCATATGTCAAATGAATCAGACAACGGTGGTGTCAGGAAGATGGATAATGCTGTCAGCAAGGCTGGGAGAGGAGACAGGAAGATGTGTTAAGCACCAAAACAAGACGGTATTTATGCCTTTCTCCTGCACTCAACAGAAGTACACAGGAAATATTAAAAAGGAAGGCGGGGCAATAGCAGGAGCAGCTGGGTCCCTGACGTGCTCTTCAGAAGACAAGTCCCTGCTGTAAAGGATGGTGAGCATGGCTGGGTAACTGGTATGCAGGAATTGCTTGTTCCTGCGATCCTGGCAACTGCTTCTCGTACGTGGGAAGGTGTTTGGGTCCAGCATCACCCTGTCCTTGTGGGGAATACTCACCCAACACGACTCATTCTGCCTCCCTCAGGGTGCTGTGGGGACCCTCTGCCCTCCTGTTCCCCAGTCAGGGCACTTACGCTGGAATTTGCCCATAAGTGGTTTTTTTTTCTGTCCTCTTTCCCTTGGGCAGGAGGGACAGGGAAGAGTCCACAGTCAAGTGAGGCAGGATACTCTTTACCTGTCACTCCAAGCTGGAAAGGAAATCCTGATTGTGTGACAGCCACTGCAACTGCTGGTCTAGCCAGGCCCCTGACCTGTGCAAATCTGTTCTGTATCCTGTGGTACATGGCATAGGAAAGCCAAATCCAGCTGTCCAGAAACGGCAGGATGAGTCAATGGCTTACCAAGCAGGCAGCATCCTTCCCTTGTTTTTTTTTTGTTTGCTCTGACATGTTGCTTTGAAAAGCAGTTTTGCCAAAAAATAAGCCTACCATGTGCAAGAGAGTGAGCAGCTGATACATTGCATTTTAATAAGTTATTGCTTGTCAGCCGAGCCATGGGAGGTGTTTGGGGATACATTCCTAGCCCCATCAAACACAAAGTAAAAGCTATTAATGTAAATCACGAATTCCAATGAAAAATAATAGCTGGGGTTTGATTCTTTTTATCTTTTGTTTCACACTTAGCTATCCTAAAGAGTATTAAAAAATCTTGTGGCACTGATAGAGTAGCTTGCTGGGTATCTGGTAGAAGGATGAGATGTTGCTGTTCCTGGAGCCTCAGGTGGCTTTGAAATTCAATGCGTCTGACCCAAGATACTGCTGTTTAAAAGCAGCTGATACATGTGAGGTGGTGAAAAACAGGGTAGCAACTTGAGCTGTGTACTGATGCAGGGGGATGGCTTTGCAGGTGAAAAACAAAGGGGGCACAGTGGAGGGCAGCAGGAAGGTGGGAGAGCGTAAGACACGAGGGTGTAAAAGAGGAGTACATATCAACACTGGTTTAATGAATATTCATTATACTCATGCAGATAACTCTCAGTGTAGAATATATTTATTTTATAACAGTGAAAATTTACGCTAAACAAACCTCTGTTCACTCTCTTTATGGTTTGTACCTATGCACTACATACCATACCTGAGTGCATGTATTTAAAAAATTACTAGTCACTAGGTTTTTCATAGGCAGATAATTGAAGGCTGTTTGTTGAGTTAAAATATTATTTTCTTTTCTTTCAATTCCAATGCTGGAATTCGGCTTTTAAAAAATGTGAAATAACCCATAAGAACATTCTTATTTTATATGTCCCAGTACTGCACTTTAAGTTCTAGTCATTTCTTCAGAAAAAAAAAAATAATAATCCATATTATGGAATATTTGGAATATATATGGAATATATATATGGAATGTTTCAGGAATCACTCAGCTTTGGAAACAAAGGAGGAAAATAACTTCACCTGAAACTACGTGTAACGAGACTACATCTAATTACCTGCACTGAATTCTCCAGTCAGGCCAATAGGCTAATGAACATCAATACTCTTTCACAGAGAGCCCTGGGATCCCTAATGGCTGTAAGTGGTCAGGGCTTTGGTTTTACGTTTCAGAGTCAGGTTGGTATAATCTTGAAACAAAATATACAAATGAGATCCTATCCTCTAGGCAGCCAGTGTGTGTATGAGTGTGTGTGCATGTGTGCACTCGTGTGTGTGTGTGTGTGTACGCCCTTGAGCACTGCACATCTGGGATAAAATCAAAGCACTTTTAAGTCCACATGTATTCCATTTCTGGCTTGCTGGTAGCCCTTTAAATGTGCTGGGCTTAATCCAGGAAAAAAGAGTATTCAAAAATCACACCAGAGAAGGGGAAAAAAAAGCTGCCCAAGTTTTATATACTTGGATGGCATTTTTCTTTGAATATGAATGACTTAATCATAATCAGCCTTAGTGAGAGTGGGCGATGAAAGTTCAGAAATCTTCTGACAGAAAAAGACTTTGAACCTACCTTTCTCATGTCCTTAGTGTGTATATTATGCTTGTGAGAGAGAAAGCAAGCAACTTGCATTCTCAGCAGGAAACCGAAGTCACTCTTTTGAGAGGCTTCAGAGCAGTATTCTGCAGAGAGAGACTTTTGCAGTGCTAATCCCATCTGATCTCTGAGTACAGATTAAAATACCCAAACCCACAGTGTTTCTTCCAGTGTTGGAGCGCTCTGATTTGAGGATTTGCTCCATGTCTGGCTTGTATAGGAAATGCCCAGACTTCTTCTGAAATAGGTTCCCTCTTTTCTCATTTAATACATTAAAAAATGTTCATTGTGTGCTCAGACAAAGGCGTGTGTTTAGCAAGCACTGTACAAGCACTTCCCACTTGCAGTGTACTAGAAGATGGGAACGTGATTTTAGGAACCTAGTTACAGTGTTTGCTTGCAGGAGTGAGGAAGACCTGAGTTCCAGCCCCTTTGCCAGGGGCTTTGCCAAAGTGTTTTATGTTCATTGTGAAGAAAGAGTCCATGGTCTCTCTGCTTGGGAATGAGCTGTAATATGGCCATTAAAAGAATAGATATGGAAGAACAGGCAGTACTGACTCAGGTCCCTCAAGCCCAAGTTTTCCCACTGCCTTGCAGGGTGCTGTTAACACCAAGCAATTTTATTGCCACCTCCTTTTTCTGCATTTTCCATGGGTGACAACCTAACATGCAGGGCACTATCCAAGAGATGAATCTGGCAGAGTAACTAAGCAAAAGACTATTTGGAGAATTAAGATGGTGATAGCAGGCAATTAATCCCCAAAGTTTCAGGCATTTTGCTGTCAGAAACCTGCCTCTCCAGGGGTAGGTAGCAGCTAAGTAGCAGCTTTCCTTTTGGACTCCATCACACAGAGGGGAAATCAGGCAGAAGTTGGTTGTATTTTTTGGATCCTTCCATTGGTATTGTATGTTGAAATTATATGACACCATTTGCCAGTAATAAATCACTTTGCTGTCTGTTGTGTGATTACATAATTAAATATCCCTTGTCTTGGATACACATGTAGGGATTGACTTAGACTTGGTGGGAATTAGGGGTTTGATTTTTTGAACTTTACATTTCCTGACTCCTGGGCAAATCAAATCCAATTGCTTAACACTTCACTGAGAAATGATTCATGCAAGAAATAGTATATAGTAAAAAGCACAAACCATATTTTCACTGTATTTTCTGTCTTGATTATAATTTACTTGTTCGTTAAAAAAGGGGAATTCAGTATTTTTGTATTTCTAATCCTTAAAAGGTGGCGCATTGCACAAGGATAATGGTGTTCATCTCCTTTGCAAGGTGCTTTGAGATGAAGAGAAGGGAATTGCTAGGTGGAGATGGGATGTAAACTCACTTGTGTTTTCTGCTGTCCCTGAAGCCATGGCTGTTCTCAATGAAATGTCATCACCAGAAGATGGCAATTCTGGCAGAGTACCCTTGGGCCACCTGGGCTGCAACCTGCATTGGATTACTCAAAATGCAGTCATCAGGAGAGGTCTTGCTGGGACTGAGGTCAGCAGCCAGCGTGGCTGCTTGGAGCTGTTTCGTGCCCTGGGTTCAGGGACACTGAAGCAGCCCTTGCATCTGACCCATCCTTGAGCAGCATGATGTCTATTAGCTTTATTGCTGCTGTGTTGTTTGCAGTTGATTCTTGCTGCTTTCTGCTGAAGTTTAATTCAGTTTGTGTTTGGAAGGACAAGGGAGCAAATTTGTTGTTTTTATTAGAGGCTAAGCTGCACTGAAAGCTAGATAGCAATCCATTGTTCATGTTGTTACAAAATCCAACTAAGTAGCGAAGAAAGCACAAAGGAAGGGAAAAGTATAATTCAGATTTGCCAAACAGCCTGAGAATAATTAGAAGATTAGCAGTTTGGCACTGTTTACTGGCCAGTTGTGAATTAAATGCATCCCCCTTTTCTCTTTACATTAGTGTAATGTGTCACTCTGGCTCTGGATTTAACGTCCTTTGCACACCCCTTAACATGTCATTCAGTCAATATGCAGCACTGTATTTTACTGCACCAGAAATGTAGGAGTCAGTATTTAATGTGGCATCAGAGACTTCCTAATCACCAGTCTCTGAAATGTGCTCATAAGTATCTGCAGTTATTGCGTGGAGATGAATCGCCTCCAGTTTGCTTTTATAAATGTGAGTGGAACATTTGCAAAGAGTGGTTTCTGTTATTTACACTGTGAAATGCTTGTAAGTAGCCAACTATAAAAGACCTGAGTGACATTCATGCTTAAGCTCTCTCACTGCAGTCATAGTTGGATGAAAGGATAAAAATCAGTGTGATACTCTGAAATACACTGGATGAAGTTTTGTTCGCAGCTATAGCTGCCACTGGCCTAACTCCTTCTATTCATAGAATCATATCATAGGATCATAGAATGGTTTAGGTTGGAAAGGACCTTAAGACCATCTACTTCCAGGCCCCTGCCACTCTCACAGTAGAGAATGTCTTCCTTATATCTAATCCAACTCTACCCCCTTTTAATTTAAAGGCATTGTCCTGTCACTACACGTCCTTGTAAAACTCCCTCTCCAGCTTTCTTGTTGGCCCCCTTTAGGTACTGGAAGGCTGCTATTGGGTATAATGCTTAGAGAAGCATAAGCAAAAAAGAAAACTTGACCATTGCAAATGAGAAAACAATGTTAGTGCCACTAGTGAGTGCTGTGTTTGCCCTGAAGTTTGGCTAGTCAGGATTTTTACCCTGATGTTACTATCTAATTGCATATGTGTGGGGATGCTTGACGTCTGGGGCTTTTCTCTGACTTCTCACTCCTCTCTAGTGTCTTCTTTCCCCCGTGGGAGAACTTATTACACCCCTATATAATAGGGACTAGAATCACAGTGCAAGAAAATATCTTTGAGATCATATTTCATCTGCCTACAGGGTTCTGATAAAATCTCCTGATAAGAATATGCCAGACATTAAGCTGATACTACACTGGTCTTGTCTCTTCTCTAATTTAGTAGGATTTGGACATGCAGACCAGAAAGGGGATAGATTTTTTTCTGAGTGCAGCAACATGTACTTATTCAGAACAATTCAGTCCTATTAAAAACCAGCAATCCATGTCTGTCCCAACCTAAAATTCAAATGGATGAAATAATAGCTTACTGTTTGATGGAAACACAGGTAATATCGTCTGTAAAATTGGGAGACATTTTTGTCATTTCTTCACTGAAGAATAAGTGGGAAAAGGTCGTAGTTTATTGTCATATACAGATTATGGTATATAATATAATACTGTACTTATAGCCTGTTTCACTATAAATTTAATACACTATAGATATTATAAATATTTACATACATATGAAAACCCAAAAATTATTTGGGTTTTTTGTTGTGGGGAAAGCATCAGCAACCTCCCAATTTGCAGTTACAGGTTTTTTTCTTCTGACAAACCAAAGAATATGCTGTCTTGTTTTCACTAGCAATACAGGAGAAAGAAAGGTGGAGCAAAAGACATGGCAACCTTGAAATGCATATCATGATAGAGAAAACTCAGAAAGCAGCAAGATCTTGATCTGCATAGGTGTTAGGGAAGCTGATGCAGTTTTACATCATTATCTGAAATGCTTGTAGCCCATTTTTGGCAGACTTAGGGTTTTCCCAAAGATGTTCAGAGACTGAATTGTGATGTATGATGATAAAAAGAAACATCAAGCAGTTCACTGCACCATGTCAGGCTTTAGATGGAGAAGGCACTGTGAACACTGTTTCCAAAAACCCTGATGTTCCGGGTACAATGATAAGTTCTTTGAGGTGTTAACTTAGAGTATGTGTGTCAGTTAGGGGGACTGCAGGGAGCTCAACACTCCTACCTGTGGAGTGCTAATATCCACTGTTTCTATTTCCTCCTAAACATCAAAGGTGAGAATTTATGTGTTCCTGGCTTACTGTAGTGTAGGATCCAAAGGGAATTTTCTTTATTCACTTGATGAAAGGCAAAGCAGGCCGTTCTCTATGAAAAATCTCTCATGTCTGTGTCACTGACAACCATTAATAGAAATGTCATGATCAAGTTGGCTGTAACTGATGTTGGTCACTTTGATGAAATAATAATCAATAAGGGCCAAACGCCAGGTAAGACAAGCACCTGCATTCCCTCTTGGCTTGAGGTTGGTGGGGAATGTTTTGAAAACTGCAGTATAAAAGGGAGAGAAGAGGAACTGTGCCCTAAGAAACACAGCAGTGAGGTTGGCAAGGATTTGGGGTTTGATGAGAGCAGACCTGGGTATTGAGCTCTCCATTTCAGCTCCGGTCTGCGAACTGCCGGGTACCTGGTGAAGTCAGTCACACATTTCCTGAAAAAACGAATGGCTGCAGGATCAGGTCCCAAGTTACCGCATCATTCTAGAAGGGATTTGCTAATGTAGTGAGTCCAGTAAGCTCAATTTTGATGCCATGCCATTTCATTTGACACTAAACTAAAGCAGCTGTTTGCAATTAGACCGCATAAAAAGAACAATAACAAAAATGCAGCCTGCCCTTCCAGCTCCACACATACTCAATGCAAAGAGTTCACCAAGTTCTGGTGCTTTTCCCTCCTTGTGCTCTAACTAAAACATCCCAAACAATTGATCTCGTTGAAGACCAAACAGAAAGAAAATGTTTATCATTCCCCCAGTGTTTCTGATGGGCAGGAGCGACTGGTTAATGGAAGATAAACGCTGCTCCGGGTGTGTGTGGGCAGGCACGGCTGTCGCTGCTACAAAGCTGTTCTAAGCACAACGTTAAAGGGAGGTGAGGGCCGGGTGATGGCTGTTACTGTGCTGGGATGGGATGAGGTAGAGAGCTGGTTTCTTACCAGGACTAGGATCCAGGGCAGCTGGCCCACCCTCCCATTGGGAACAGTGAACAAGGAGCTTGTAAAATACACAGTCCAAATGGAAATGACCCCTATTGACTGAAACCAGCTGCATGTCAGACCTCTCACTGTCTCTCTTGATTTGCTATCTCAAATAAGTGGATGTGGTAGAAGGGGCTATGGAAAGAAAACAAAATAATTTATTCTCCTTGAAGTTGTGCCACACTAATAAGCCACAGTTTTTACAGCTGAAAAAAAAATGTTTATTCACAGATTAAGTTTTTCCCTCCTTTTTTTTTTGCTTTGAAAATCTGCAGTTTAGAATAAGACATGCTGTAGTTCAGCTTCAGAGGTCTCTGACAAATATAGCATGGGTAGATTTTGTTAGGTATTCATCACATAAAACTGATGGCTAATGAGAGCTTGGTTATTTTGCATTTTGATTCAGAAACCAAAGTTAGACCAGCTTTTGGTGGTGCTTTGGCTTAGATCTGTGTGGTGTCTCAACTCCATAAAAAAGGTCTTCGTTTTGAAGAAGAACCATATGCAGAATTACTTGACTTATTTATATGTTGTTTTCCGTATTTTTCCTAGCACACTCCTGAGTAACACCAGTTATTCTGAGCATTGTGAATTGCTGCTTGCTACCAGGGTAGCACTTCAATTTGGAAACATTAAGGGCAACAACTGCTAAAGTCTTCCATGTTACACCCAGGATCAGTTACTGCTACTGATATTAGATTGAGCTCTGTTCTGACTTTAGAGTGTAGGGAAAGGCGTATTTAACTCCACTGCCATAGTTGCCTCCATCTTGCTTAGAGAAGATCATCTGGTTTTGATGGTCATGGTTTGATAGGCTTTCTTAAGGAAACTTCTTAGAAGTCATCAATCTAGCTTTTCTTCACACAAACCAAGGCACTGATGCTTTACAAATGTATCTTTTCTTTTTCTTTCTTTTTTTTTTTTTTTTTAAGTCTTGTTCAGCCAGTCGATTGTTAGTGAAATAAACCACCAGCTTTGGATTAATGGATCTATTACAGTGTCTCAGTGGAATGATCTTCATGAAGTCTGCAAAGACATGTGGGATACAAAAATTTGAATATGACACTTTAAATTGACCCTGTTATTTCTTTTTGCCTCCCACAACCTTCTTCTTTTGTTTGGGTTTGTTTGTTTGTTGGGGGCTTTTTCTAATGTTTTTCTTTTTTATTTCTTTGTAATGAGCTTTTCTAATGTTTTTCTTTTTATTTCTTTGTAAGAATTTGTTTCTTCCTCACTGCCAGATACACAAACACAATAAGGCACCAGCCTTTACCTTTCCCTCTGGCCTTGCAGTGGAGTTGCACAGGCAATAACAGATGATACATTTCAATATAACGCAGATTGACATTCCCATCTGTGGGATCCGAGTGTGCTGGCATTCATTCTCTTTACTTTAAAGACAAAACCAAAATGCAATTCAATCTGGTCATTGTTTCTCCACTGGCAGATTTTAGCCATGTTGGCTTGTAGGATCTTCTGACTGTCATCTGCAACTCACAGATACAGGGGACACCAGTGAGGTGTCTCTGTACCAGGGCAGCTCACAGCTTTGGGATGACCCTGTAACGGCACTGAAAGGAAACTTCTTTTTTTTCCTCTCTGTATTCCAGCTCCAGCTTTAGTATACAAGGGCCCTATCCTGCAGTCCAAAATGTGGCAGCCCTTCCCATTGCCCTCTGGTGGTGTTCAGGGAAAAGTGAACAAATCCCATTGATAATAAGGAGAGTTTTGTCTTCATCAAGTCTCCGGGGCCCAAACCAGTGACAGCACAAATGTGAAGTGTACAAAACAGAAGGAGGGATTAGCATGCAATAACGACACAGGAGGTTTTTAGCTTTCCAGCACAGAAAGAGGATGAGGTTGAGGCCACCCTCGTTATTTTCCTGTCTTTGTGATGTAAGAACAGGTTGGGTGCTAGAAGACTTTTGAGCCTGAATTTGAAAAATGCATTAATGCAGTATATTTATCAATGAGTCTCTTAAATAATATCTGTAGTAAAAACAAGATGAGAACTTTGTCTCACTTATATTTTAATCAGAATTTCCTTTTTAAAAGTTACAAGAATACAAGCTTGATGAAGCTAACACTAGTGAGCTGGCTAAAGAAAAGGATAAGAGCCAGTTATTTTTCCTCAGCAGCACAGTAGGAAATGTGTAACTGTTACATTTCAGTTGAGATGTTTATATCTTCACATATTTGCAGTGGAAAACTAGATTAAAGCTCCTGAATATGTTCTTTCTCAAACTGAAATAAGATGCCTTTTATCAAGGGAACAGCAAGGAAAAAACTAAATAAATCTCAGAACACAGGACAAGCACCGCTTCTACAGCAGCAGAAATCCTGTTCTGGTTGCTCAGCTCATTGTGTATGAATGCTGAATTTTCTGCCTTGTTCTGTTCCAGAGACTGAAGGCAGCGCTGACTCATCATCCTGCCGCCATGTCAAATGGGAATATGAACACCATGGGCCACATGATGGAAATGATGAGCTCACGGCAGGACCAGACGCCGCACCATCATATGCACTCACATCCTCATCAGCACCAGACACTGCCACCTCATCACTCATACCCGCATCAGCACCAGCACCCGACGCACCATCCTCATCCTCAGCCTCATCACCAGCAGAATCATCCCCACCACCACTCTCACTCGCACCTTCACGCACACCCGGCACATCACCAGACCTCGCCGCACCCCCCACTGCACTCCAGTGGACAAGCACAGGTAGACCTTCCTGCCATGCTGCATCGCTGAGTTTTGCTGTTATGTAGAGTTAAAGTCTGATCCCTGTGTTGTTTCTACATGCACATGTCTTGTTAGATACAACCCCCTCAGGCTATTCATAAATGTCTGCTACTAGTGGTGGAGAAGCCCAAACTTTATTCAGAAAATGGAGTGAAGCAACAACTTGTTTTGCTGCTTAATTTGCTAGACATTTGTAATATCTTACTTTATAAGGAGCTCCAAGGTTTTTCAGTGCTGTGAGCTCTGCGAATTGCCACATATCCTTTTATGGATGAGATTTATTGTGGAGATTAGCATATTATGTATGTTGCTTAATGTGCTTGAACCTGAACTTCCCAGGCCAAGATTTGAAGAGCTGTATGTGTTCTACCTGCAGAAACACATAGCACCATCTCTGAAATGGCACTGGTATGAGTGGGTGTATGTGTTCATGACTGGAGATAGGAGGGGAAGTTCTAAGGTAAGATACACTGGCTTTGAGGAAAAGAAGAAATGATCCAGACCCTGTGAAGGGGAGAGAAGCCCTCATCTGCAAAGTATGAGAGAAAGACAAGATTGGCTGAGAGTGCAGGCAATAGCTGGTAGGTGTTGTGATAGGAGAAAATGGTGAAACCAGTTCAAGGAGAGAGATTTAAACCAGGAAGGCAATTCTGAATTGGATTCAGATGGTAACTCAGTGAAGGTCTCCATTGAATGAAATGAAGATCTCAATTTTTGGACAAATATTTTGGCTTCAGCAATTTGGACAATTCAATATCTGAACTGAATGTTTCTTGAACTAATGAACTAGTAAGCACAGACTTCAGCAGAGTCATTTTTTAAGAGGAATTCTATTAATGTCTCAAGATGATAGGCTTCTGTATCAGGATCCCATAAGAAAAGTAAAGCCCTGGGGCAGTGACTGTAACATGCGAGGTCTAGGGAGCAAATTTAAGGAAGACAAGTGGGCAGTGCATAGAATGAGGACAAAAAGGAGTGCCAGCCACAAGAAGTTCAATCTGTGAAGTATTGTGTTGCTTGAAAATACCTTTCAGCCAAGCTCTTAGAAAACATTAAAGAAAATGAGAGGATTTGGCTGACATCCCAGTGTCCCACAACATTAACTATTTACTAACATCTAGCTTTATTATTGCAGAGGCTGCAAGCACATGGGATTTCCCTGAAGCATTTGCTAATGTAAAATGAATTGTCAGCTTTAGAGAAACAGTCTAAATAAGAAAGCAGCAGACTCCCGTGAGAAGATGTCCAGCGCTTTCCTAAGTTTAGTTCAGTTTTCACTTTGTGAATTAAATTATTTTCTCATCTGTTAATGAGTTATCTTCCTTGGAGTTGTTTAAAAACTTCAATAAAAAGTATCTCATAACAGAGAAACCAAAAGTAACCTGATGACCATCTTCGAGATCCATGACAGAGTAAGGATACAGTTGTGCTTAGCAGACTAAGAACTTCATGGATTAGATTAAGGAAGTCACTTAACCTCTCTGACGCTTTTAAAACAAGGGTGATAGTACTGACACCTCACTGAGGTGAGGGAGGATAAACATGGTAATGCAGGTGAGGGAGTCAGGTACCATGGTATGGAGCATTGCTGTAAAACATCCACATTACCAATTTTACCAGGTGAGGAGAAAGCAGTTACCAGACAACTAAAAATCTTCCAGTTTTAGGGATAAGGTCAATGAGTGAGTGGGCCCTCCTCTGGACCTGCTGGGGCAAGTCCATGTCTTTTTTATACTCCTTCCTGTTACGACAGCCTAGACTTCTGTGCTTTGTGTTCCCTATTAGGTAGGCAGCCCAAAAGGCTCACAGCTATTCAAGAAGTCATACAGACACCAGAATAGGTGCACTGAGTGGCAGCCACACTGCTATGTCAGATTTACCCTTGTGTCCCAGCACCAAACAGTCTCTGGAGCTGGGCCTGTGCAGTCAGATGATCTTTGCCACCTACAGCATGTCCCTGGAGGCAACAGGCCCCATTGGGGATCAGGAAGGTCTTCACCTTTTCATACATGTGTCATTCCTCCGCTCCTTCACCTGGGAATGGAGGGTGATGGAGCAGGAATCCTAGGATCAGCAGTTTCCCCAGGCAGCAGAGCTCTTGATGCGTGTCTGCTCCCATGGAGTGAAAGCAATAGCAATCTCTGAACAGATGTGCTAGTGGGGAGAAAAGAAGAGTTTGCTGAGTAATAATCACATGGTTATTACTTTCTAAGCTCATCCATAGTCCCCATGGCAACGGCCTCTTTGGGGGTCAGATTGCTCCAGCAGACTTTAATTTTATGGTGTGATTTACTAATTATTAACCTCCTTATTCTTCTGAGCCAGATTCTTTCATTCCAAACCACCAGCCAAATGACAGCATGGTCCACGCTACTGTAAGCCATGTGCTCCCATGCTGAGACTGCCATTATTCTACACCACACCCTTCTGTAATGTTGGAATTCATTTCATGCTTTTCAGCTATCATTTTGATACACAGGAGCCCAATGAATTATGCTTTCATAGAATGAATTAATGGGTATTAGTTTTATGGTAAGTAGCAAAGAACAGAGAGAAATTGGATCAAACATAAAAGTAGAAACCACTTTCTGAGGAAGTGAAGTATTTTATCAAGTTGTAGCTATGTTGCCTCAGCTACTACAGAAATGATTCCTCTGTTGGTCCCATGAAGGTTTCTTTATATCAAACTTGCCAGAGCGATAGCTTAAGCAGAGTTTGGATGTTGTTTCATTCCCTTAGCTGTCCTATGCTTGTCTTCATTATGGATTTGATTAGCATCCTCTAAGAAAAACATTAACTTCAATTTCAGTACATGTTCATTTTCTCTCTTTTGTCTCTGGGCAGGGCAGTGAAGTGAAATCCAGCTAGAGAAAGATGCTAGGACAGATACTAAGATCTAGCCTAACAGATTTCAGGGTTAAGAGCTATCTAATAAGAGTCAGTTAATTATCCCACGTGACATTATTAGTGATGTAATGGCAACTTTATAATTACTATCTGCCAGAGATAGAGAGGAGGTTTTGTTGTTCTGAAAATGCGCTCCGACTGCCGAAAGACTGTTACATTCTAAAACCAAAATGACTCACTAGTTATTCAGGAGAAAATGACTGTATAAGGAAAAAAACCCAAAGAATCGTATAGTTACCTTTTTCTGCCTGTGTAGCAGTCCCCACTGAGAGAGTTAAGAAACAGGAATTTTTAAAGCTGAATTGAAAAGGAGAGAAATGGGATAAGAAAAGCTTTTGGTGTCCGGAAACATAAATAACAGATCTCTGAAGTCTGGAAAGGTGTGTGTGTGTGAGATAGAGAAAGTGAGGGGCCTTTGATGACATGTTGACATTAAGGGATCTGTGTGGCCTCTTTGCTTAGGCATATTGCTAAAGAGGCATTGTGCTCAGCCCCAGCTGGCATCCCTTGCCAGTGATCTCCAGGTGGCAGCCCTGGGATGCTGGTGGTGATGGGAGATATGGCCGGTGGTCGTGCATGGTGCTGGTGGCTGCAGCCACTACAGCTGCCATAGTCCTGAGATGCCAGCCCCTGGTGTGGACAGAGGGCTGGAGATTTTACCAGCAAACATACAAAGTTAATACAGGATGAAACTTTAAAAATCAGCCAGAAAGTGCAGGGTGGCTTATTTATTTTTAGATGGTTATTTTTTTTAAATATTTTTCTGCTTCTGTGAGAGAGATTCCCTGACTGTGCAACATATGCAACATAAAGCTGGGAATACGTTTGGCTTCATGCAAAAAGAGTTATCAGATGCACAGAGTAATTACACATAAAATTGCCACTTTAATTGGCACAAGTGAGCTGGGGGAGGAAGCGAAGTCTTCTTCACAGTTTGTGGCTAGATTCTAGACAGAAAAGCGACCTCGCAAGACGATAGTATCATTTTAATTGAGACAGACAGAAGTGTTAAGCAAACACATGTTAATTGCTGCAATTGAAATTCAGGGCTCAGTCTGACAAAGCGCTGAGTACGTCCACTCCCTGGAGTCAAAGGAAGCACCTTGGAGGTTTGGGCCTTTGCCAGGACAAGAGGGTTAATTTTAAGTCAACAATTCAGGTTTCCAGACTATTCCAGACTGTGCTGGCGTGGCAGCAGCAATGTGAGCTGCAGCAGCAGCTCAAATTGGGTGTGAGCAATGGGACCCATGCGCTGGGGTCCCAAGCCCCAAGAGCAGTCCAGACCCCATGGCCTGGGCACCTTGGGAAGGCAGGAAAGCAGTCCAAAAGCTGGTTATTCCAAGGTAGCTGAATGTTAAGTCTGATGCTTCTTCCTGACAGGGACATGGGTATGTGTTTCATCCACCCAGGAGTGGAGTACAGACTATGTGAGACTGTCCCTACCACACACCTTTTCTGTAACGCACCAGTTACTCTGTGGAGCAGGACTGATACTCTCCTGCACTTGAAAAAGCACCAGTACATACTTTTTTCCTAGTTTCATAGCAGCAGGAATAGATGTAGTGTGCCTCTATTGTCAAAGCCAGGCTGCTGAATAAAAGGGAGCATAGCATCCACAGAGGTCAAATGAAAATGCTTGGTAAGGGGAATAACCCTTCTCCATCCAGTGCAGGGATACCCAAAGATGGGTTCAAGTTCAGATACCTAAAATCCTTTCTTTTATCCCCGGTGAGGGGCACTGAGGTCGGCTGGTCTTGCATGATCCCAGCCTGAGGCTTCCCAGCTCCACTCTGGTGGAAAGAGTGTTGCAGGTACCATCTCCAGAGGTGGTAAAGCATGAGATGGAGATGGGGAAGTCTGGGAAATAGAAATGCCCTAAAGCTGTGGAGGCAACTGGGGAAAAAAGAGAGACAGAAATAAAGATACTACAGTCCCCTGCTTTGATTGAAACAGTTGCTGAGGGAAACTTAAATGTTTCAGGTTTGAAATAGGTGGTGGCAGAGAAAGTACCTATGTGAACATTTTCAATGACTAACTGTAAGGTGAAAAATATTTTCCCTACTAATATTCAGAGGATCATTTCCAGAAAATGCCCCCTTTGACTATGGCAGAGATTTGCCAGCAGCTAATTTCAATGGCAACTGCTGCAGCCTTTCAACTTGTGCCTGTTGCAGACCTCGCCGGGCAGCAGGATGGGCATGTGAGACTTCCCTTCCCACTTCAGCATCCCCCTCGGTAACTTTTCCCCCTCACCACCCTGTGCCAAACCTCTTCTTCTCCCCAGGTTTCGCCGGCAGCGCAGCAGATGCAGCCCACACAGACGATACAGCCACCGCAGCCGACTGGAGGCCGCAGGAGGAGGGTGGTAGACGAGGACCCGGATGAGAGGAGGCGGAAATTTCTGGAAAGGAACCGAGCCGCCGCCACGCGCTGCAGACAGAAGAGGAAGGTCTGGGTGATGTCACTGGAAAAGAAAGCAGAAGAGCTCACCCAGACAAACATGCAGCTTCAGGTGCGAGACACTGTCTGCACCCCCGAGGACACAGAGGGGCTCTTTGTGCATGGAGGGGCTGGTGGTGCCTTTGGGGCTGCCCCCATACAGCCGGCTCCTAGCAAGAGCAGGGGCATAATCAAAGTCCGTTAATCAAGATGTGTGTGCTTCAATTAAAAAAATAATTACATTTTAGTGGGATAAGCCAGGAAAAAGCTGTCTTGGAATTTAGAAGCCTTCACTAGATGTAGTTGTGTTTATTTTCTTTTCTTGTCATTGCTTTTCAGGGGGATTTTTTTGGAAGTGCCATTAACTCAGCTGTAAAAGACTATTTTAGAGAAGGGCGTGTAGCTAAACCTTCAGTCAAAGCAAGCAAGATAGGAGTGTAAATAGGTCAGTCTAACAGTAAGAAAACTCATATGAATAGACAAAAATACCCTGAGTATGATGATAAAAGCCTTTCTTACAGTGCTGCCCTTCTTATGGTGGGCACAGTAGTTCTGCCCCATTCATAGGTGTTCCTGTGTGCTTCCAGGAAGCCAAGTTGCCTTCAGAACAAGTTATAAAATAACATCATGGACAAATGTTATCATAAATCCAGCACACGAGCACCGTGTGCCAGTTTTGCTCAGTTCTCCTGAAGTTGTGCAATTTCTGTGTTCTTGGGTTAAAACGTTGCAGAAGAGCCTGGTTTAAGCTTTGTGGCAAACCAAACCCTCTCTTTCTTTTCTAGAACGAAGTTTCCATGCTGAAAAATGAGGTAGCACAGCTGAAACAGTTATTGTTAACACATAAAGACTGTCCAATAACAGCTATGCAGAAAGAATCACAAGGATATCTAAGTAAGTAGCTGGTATGTTTGCACTGTCTCCACACTCCTCACAGGAAAGCAAAGTTTCCAGTTCTTCCCTCCAGAACCCCTTGTTGGTCATATTATCTCTTGAACCTGTCTTCTCAAACATCATCCGAGCCATCCAATCTCTTGCCCTTACTTATCCAGCCCCGCACCAAACCAAAAAAGCCCTGGTTTGCATCCCACACAGCAGAGCTAGCCTTCCCCACCCCTCCCTTCGGCAAGGAGATGCACATGGATGGACGCTCGCTCCCCTGTGGAGGATCCTGCTTGAACTCACAGCTCCAAACCTGCAAGAGTCCTCCTGGGCACAGCACTGCCAGAACCTTAAAATAACTCTCAAAAGGAAAGTTATAAAGGAAAATATTACAGTTCCCTCCAGTGAAAATGGTCCTGTGCTCTGACAGTGGCACAGACCAGGCGTGGCACAGGTTTTCAAGGTTTGTTAACTCTTTCTTAACTCTTAATCTTTCTTTTATCCACAAAGTTATCATTTAATGGAGACGCTGAATTGATTCTAATTGATGCATTTTATGAGTGTGGTAATTTAGGGACAAACTCTTTGCTTGGCTCTAGAGCAGCTCAAAAGAGACTTAGGGTTAATATCTGCTAGATTGCGGTGTCCCCTTAAAATAGAGCCCATTTCTGTCTCCTCTGCATCACTATGCATCTGTCTTTTTTTAACAATACTCAAAGACAAAAAATATATAATTACATTACATGCCTGTCAACTGTTGCTTGAATTAGATTTTCTGTGCTGCAGTGCACTGCACTCTCATTTTGATTCTTGCTGGAGCAAATAAGGCTTTTAAGTGTCCCAACTGATTTTATAGACCTTAGGATATCAGATTTTTATCCCAACATTGGTTTTGTAGTCGTTCAGGTCTTGGACTTACTTCAAGGTCCCAACTCCTGAGGTCAGGTTGATATCAGAGAAGCTGTCTTAAAAAAAAAAAAAATAAAACAAAAGCTGGAAAAGATCAGAAGATGGAGAGTGTTGGATAACTGTGTATTTTGAAATCCTGGGACTTGTGCATGCCTCAGGTTGTTAGTAGTGCTGCATAGTGGTACATCCCTTTTCCAGGAGTGTCACCGAGCCTGGGCGTGTTACTCGGATGGAAATATGAATGTGCGTTGTTTCTGTGCCCTCACCCCCTTCCCAGGTCCTGAGAGCAGTCCTCCTGCGAGCCCGGTCCCAGCTTGCTCCCAGCAGCAAGTCATCCAACACAACACCATCACAACCTCCTCCTCTGTCAGCGACGTCGTGGGAAGCTCCACTCTAACCCAGCTCGCCAGCCACAGAACAGACATCAACCCCATCCTTTAAAGGTGGTTGGTCAGAAACTGCTAGGGGAGTGTGGTAGCATATCAAAGCGTCCTCTGTGCTAAGGACATTTGCAACCGTAACTCAAGCCTGGAAGATTCCTCAGTTCTTGAAAGACTCTGGCTTTCATTTTTATAGTTATTAAAATGTCTTTTATACTTAGTTACATGAAAGGGAGTTATGCAATTAATATGCTATCAGCTTGAGAAATGCTTTGGTGCTTTCTCCAGTTTTTTTGGTACCAGTTACTTGTTTATAAACCTAACTGTTTCTGTACATAGTCATGTTTCCTTCTCACCAGTCTAGCCTGATGCCTCAGAAATGCCGAGTTGTGTTAAACTGCAGCTTGTTAGCCAGCGTGAGGCATGAAAAGTATTAAACAGAGTCATATGTATGTAACTAGGAGTAATTAGGCTATAAATACAGAGAGAAGGGATCTGCTGATAGCATAGTAAAGAAAGAGTTAGCGTTGTGCTATCATCAGACCCCGTCTTGCATTCAGAGCCTCTTTCAAAGCAGTTATATAGGATGTGGCTATCAGGACAAAATCGAGCCCAAATAACGTGCTCTTTTGACTAGACCTCCCCCTTCTCCTCTCTCCCCTACCCTGGCCTTTCCCTCCCCCGCGCCCAGTTATTCTCACACCTTCCTTTTCCCTTCCCAAAACCTTTTCATCCCCAGCTTTTTCTCTTTTTCTACCCTGCTTTTTTTTTTTTTCATTCCAAGGCTTTCTCACTTCCCTCTCTTTTTCTGAAAGAATGGTGATGAACAAGCAAAAACTTCAAGCCCAGCTAAAAACTGTTGGCGCGGCTGCTGCTTTCACTAGCTCTTCACCCGCAGCTGGGCTGTGCTGAGCATTTGGCTTTAAAAAAAAAGAAATGCTCCTGATTTAGTGTTTTTAATAAACAGTGAAAGGCAAAAGCAGTGCAGCCCCAGGTGAAGCAGGACTGAGAGCCAGCTGTGTTGATGCTAGCAGCTCTGTGAGCTTCTGCAGTGAGGTACAGGCATAGCAAATGACACCTGAGAATCACAGGAATTCTTTTGCACTGCCAGTCATTAACATAGAAAAATCCATGTAGTATATACTAATTCAGAAAAGTTCTGTTCCCTAACCCAATTGCGTTGTTCTAGCAACAAAAGCTAACAGCCTCAGGTTTCACAGGCTATAAATGAGAAATAAATCAGTGTAATGGTTCTGACCAGCTGGAAAAATGCCAGTTTTAATTCACAGGGAAAGACCTGCTCTTTGCAGGCATTCGTTTAAGCATCCATGGACTGATCCTGACCTGGCAGACAGCAGTGTAGCTTCACTGACTTTAATGGCACTTAACACCCCTTTACCGCGGGTAAGGAATTGTCTCATTAGGACGCTAAATAATTTTTAGAAGGCATGCAGCCGCTAAAAAGCACTGCAGGAATGGCAAATCCCACTGCACTCTGGATAAAATTCAGTCCTGCAAAGAGGGTCTGGAAAAGAGCCTTATGCCACAATTAAGGTTTTTGTTTGGACTCTGGGCCTGCCCCTCAGTGTGACTGATTTGCATCCCAAGTGGTACCAGTGATTGATGGGAAAATCAGACGGAGATGATGCCAGTTAATTATGCTGCCTTGCTTTATACTGGGACCTGATTTTGCTCTCAAATCTGTCAACGGCAAAACCTCCCGCTGCTTACTCAGGGAGCAGGCTCTGAGCTGGTGATAAATGTTGAAACATTTTGAGCTACGTCTTTAATAGCAAAACCTAATTCACATTATTCCTGGCAAATCCTCTAACCATGAACATGCTTTGTTCCGAAGCAAAGTTCTCCTCCTCTAAGACTGTGTCTTTGGGTTTTAGAGGAGTCTTGGGTTTGAGGAGGGCGGCTCATCTCCATGCAGGAGGGAGAGTGAAAAAACTGAAATGTGAGGCACCGTAAGGAGCAGGGCCAGCCTGGAAGGGAAGGCAAAATTCTGAGGGTCATTCATTTCTGAATTAGTTCTTATCTCTCTAACTAACTTCTTATCAGTATTCTTTTCTTTAACAACTCACTTTCCATTTATGCAAGTACATTCAAAGGAAGATTTTTAATGTACAGTGTAAATCTTGACTTGATTATATAGTCTAAGAACCAAAAAGTTACGAAAAAATACAAATGTAAAGGATTTTCTATTATATTTTAGACAAACAAATACTTTTAAAGTGTTTTAAATACCGAATCTATAATTTTTTGTTAACCTCCTGTTGTAATAGCTAAATGGTTTTGCTTCATCATGGCTCCCAAGGGAACTTTTTTCAAATATGCAGTCGAGCAAAATATTCCAGCTGAGTATCCGCTATGTAAGAAAAAAACCAAATAAGCCATTTCCCCTGTGTCTGAATTTCATCATTCACCATGAAAAAGTAAATGTCATCGCAGGGTTAATTTAAGAACTTTCCCTTTATATGGGTAGCACTTAAATACATTAAAAAATAAAAATCAAAGTTGTTGGAAATATTAGAATACCCAGTTGAGCTACACTGCACTAGAATTACAGTTTAGCTTCATTTTATTCAGTCTCCTCAATTAAAATATTTAGCTGGTAAACTGAAAGCCTCTACATTAAAAAGAAGAAAAAAAAAAAGAAGAAAAAAATACAAAAACCTTGCCTATGTTTTGTTAAATTCAGCTACTTGAGAGTTTGACTGATGTGTATTATATATAGCTCAATTATTTCTTTTTTTAATGCTAACTAGGCAAGCCAACTACACATGTTGGCCTAAATGTGTAATTACAATGAAATGTCTCCTCTCTATACTATTGGCCTTTAGGTATAATCCTTGCTAGTGATGTGGAAATAAGTAAAGGATGAAAAACTATTTGCTATTGCTTCTTGTAACTCTGTCGCAGGTTCACAGGCCAAGACAACACGCAGCATATTTATATCGGCTATAACATCAGTAAAAGGACCAACTGTACCAGGCACCTTATATTATTCATCAGATTTGCTTCCACATTAAAATGCTCTTATTTTCCACGGGAATGATCCCGCAGCCTTTCCTCAAGCTGCCGGTCCAGCTGGGCACTGGAGGCTGCCTGAGCGAGGGCTGCAGGAGAAGCCCCTGCCCCTCTGTCCCCAGGATTGTCTCTCTGCTGCAGTTAGTGGCAGTGGCCTCTTCCTAAGCATGTCACTCTAAATGCACTTCCCAGTCTCTTCCATCAAGAAGAAATCCTGTTTTTCCATGAGCTACTACTGGAGATTGCTCCGCTGTCCTCCTGCCCCACCAGTCCAGCCTGTCTCCGGGTTAGCCAGGCTCCGTGCCCCATCCCACTACCAGAGAATGACTCGGACCGCTTCCCTTGCCTGCTCTCCCAGGCACTAGCAGGGCAGCGAGCCCCATCCGGCACCTTGCTCAGGAGGAAGTATTTCTGTGGACAGTATCTCTCATCGCACAACATTGGAAGCACGTTGGAAATCTCAGCCACGGACAACTGCAATACTCCAATTGGAAAGAAACGATGTTGTGATGCGGTTCCTTCATCCCTGCCCCCCCCTTCCCCTGAATATATGCAAGCCATATTCCTAATGCTGCCTGTGGGAGACAAGTAGTTTGTGTGCTATCATGGTGTGTTTTATAAGGACCACGATGATGATGATTTATGGAGAATTTCATGCTGTTGGGAGTTAATTCCTGCTATGAAGCTAAATGTCTGCTGCCCATCTTCTGAATAGTGGAAAGTCAATGGTTCAGTGCCTCAGTGCGTGTGGATTTAGTGTGTTAACTGACTCTGTCCTGTTAACTAACAAGCCAGCTATAACTGTTGTTAAATGCCCAACTTTTGAGGATTCATATTTTTTTAAGCAACAATATCTAGTGTTGAAAACTAGCCTTTTAGTTTAGGTAAAATGTGCTTTTTAGCAGCTAATACCTTTTTTAAGAAAAAAAGCATATAGAGTGAATTTATGAAAATTCATGAGGACCAAAGCAATTTTAAAACAGGAATCTATTAATTTAGTATTCACATAGAATTTTATAAAGTATTTATTAATAAATGTTATTTTAACACATTCCATTTGAACAGTATTCTTGTACAGAATCTGTTTGGTTTTTTTAAGTTACAATATTAGTTTTGCAATAAACTACTCTAGGTGTGTGTGCATCTTAGTTTTTCAGGGTCTCAAGCAGAAGTCATCCATCTAAGATGGAAAAGTCTGCTGAGGTCAGTTGTACAGAAATTCCTAGAATTAAATGTTTTCCTTAAAGCAGCATCTGCTTTTTCTTTTTGCCTTTTTTTTTTCCCCTTCTTTTTTTGGTAACAACAAAACAAATTATAAACCTTCAGTTGTTTCCTTTATATTGGAAAACATGCTCTCTCATTAGAGAAAGCATGGATCAACATATAACTGGAAAGCTTGTCTATTTTCCTTCTTTTTTTTATTAAGGCTGATTTTATACATCACCGTGGAAGATCTAACCCCATCCTTGTTTCTTTTCTAATATCACATAGTGAGTTGCACTATACTGCCTTATCATTGCCTCTTCTGTCCTCTTACTAAGCAGTGTTCCTTAGATTTACACCATTGAAACTCCATTATACATCAGAGAAAATTAGTGGAGGGGGAAGAAGAGAAAAAGATTGATCTGTAGACATAAAAACTAAACTGTGCCTATAAAACAAAACCAGTTACAACTAATTAGTATCTTATTTCTACGTTTCAATTATTTATATTATTTTAAAATTGCACTTTAGCTCTCACTCTCACTCTTGCTCTCCCTTGTTGAATCATTTATAAATACTCTTGTAAAACGTTTGCACCAGGTACATTTATATGCTTTCACTGGTGGCATATCTACAACTTGTCTCTCACACCTGCTCGAACAGAGAAGCTGAGAACAGCCAGTCTGCAGTGTGACTTAGACTTTACACCCTCTTCATGACAGCATATAAATGTTTTATTATGCAAAGTGTGTGAGGCAGCATCTAAGCTACATTTATAATCTCTCATCCCGAGAACCAAAGTGTCCTGTATATTGTAAGGTCAGGAGACTGGCTCTGTTGTGCATTGTCATGCACTTTGACTGTTGTCCAACTCACAGTAGCTGCGAAGCTGCAGTGATAACAGTGGCCATACTATGTATTAAGAGTTCTGAATCAATAAAATATGTTGCCTTATAACTTGACTAGGGACAGCACCTTTAAAAAAAAAAAAAGAGTAAGAAAAGAGGCTAAAAACTTTTAAGGACAAACAAAAGCAATAAAATCTCAAGTGATTTAAACACACACACACTAATTTGTTCAGTTTTTCAACATCTGAAATAATAATCTTACTGCAAAGACAAAAGACACTGTTTACATCCATAACCTCCATTTTTTTTTTCCCTGGAGCTTACAGTATCTCAGTTTTATCAGTGGTTTTACACTTAACAGCTAAATTGCTTACCATTATTGGTTTTCCATATCTTTTAAAATTACTTTATAGCAAATCCTAAACTGCATGAGGCCAAAAATGTCGGTGTTCACACACACTCACAGACAAGATTGATTTTCTAAGTGGAAATCTGATCCTTTCCCAGGCTCTCCTTGGACTTGAATCAATAATTACAACTCACTATATTTAGACCAATGTGTAATACCTGGGATTCAGGATCTGTGGTTCCACATTTATGCAGATTAAATGTTAGTGATGTTGAGTTTCACCTGGTGGAACTGTTCCCAAAGCCCATGGTATGACCATGCCATCTGATGCCATGACACTCTTGGACCCAAACCTCTTGCTTGACTAAAAATCTGTGCAACAGCCTTCTAAATGAACACTGAAAGCTCCTTCTGGCTTTGCAGAGACTGCAGCACTGTCAGGAAGCAAGAGAGGTGGGGGGGCTGATAGGGCATTTCAAGGGAAATGTTTTCCTTGTTGGAATTTAGGAAATTCCAGAGACATTTTTTCCCCACCCCTTGGGGCTGAGATTGCAAAGAGATGCCTGTCAGAAACAACCTTTACCAGGCTTCCACAAGACAACTTATTTTGCACAAAAGGTGTAGTTGCTCTTCTGAATAGTAGTAATTGCCACTGAGAGCTTTGCCAAGGACTTTATCATTGGGACCCAAGTGTTTCTCATCCCATGGCCGTGAACTCTGTACTCCTCTCTGTCACAGCTCCATTCAAACACTGGGTAGTACTCATTGGTGAACGTTGCTTCTTCGGACTATTGCCATTGTTGTCCTACTTTTAGCACTGCTTGGAGTAAGCCTAAACTATCGAAGTCTATATATAAATATATATATATTATATTAAAAAAAAAGGTGCTGTCACAGTAAGTTTTGGGCTTGAGGTTGTTTGTATTGTATGCAAAGGTTTTGTGTTTGTTTGTCTGTTTTATTCTGTAAAGCAACCACCTTCCTTACCGGAGGGAGATAATTTTGTTTTCTTTGGTTTGTTGTTTTGGTTGGTTTTTTTTTTTTTTTTTTTGGTACATAAGTGTAAATACTTGCTGCAGCATTTAATATGTTTAATTTTATGTTAAGCTTTTTGTCGCATTGTGAACCCATTATTGTTACAAATGGACAATGAGTTCATTGAGACTGTTCAACTAGGTCAGATTTTTACATCTCTTTCTAGCTAGAAGAGACAGGAATTTTGTGCATTTGTACAAATGTTAATAATATCACCGCAATTCCAATATAATAAAGCACTCAAATACAAATAATTCCAGTAGTTTGGTGATGTCTGTAACCTTTGGCATATTACAGTATGGATAACTCCTGCAATTAAACCAAGCTACTCTTGACTGATTTCTGGTCTAAACTCTATCCCCTTATCTGCCCTGAAATCAGAGGAGGACTGCAGTGCTGGGCATCCTCCTGCCTGGCCCTGGGAGTGAAGGCCTGTGCAGACCTTACAGCCCACCGCTGCCCTCCAGCAGCCGAGGTGACTTTGCAAGAACAAGTTCACTGAACCTTTTCCAAGCAGGGAGGCTGTAAAGCCTTAAACAAAAAGGCTTACGTAGTGGAGCCTGACGTGAGGCCTCTGCATAAGGATGAGACAAGCTGCTATTTTACTTTTCCTTGCAGCTGGAGTGTGCTTATATCAAAATACACTCTATGCTTGTTATTCCGCCAACCTCGCCTCTTGCCAAAAGCTGCCTGGAAATGGATTTCCTGCTGGGCTAATTAGCTCTAATTGTGATGCCCCTGTTATCTTGCCAACCTCATTTCTCACTGTAAATTGGTCCAATACAGACCCTGGCACAATAAGAAATAAACTGTAATCTGAAGTTAGTGAGGATGAGCCCATCCCTCCAGAAGGGAAGCCAGCTTTAGATTCATGCAACTTGATGATCTTGCTGTAAGTCCTGGAGCAATGGCCTGATCACATGGGGTCCAAGACCTGAGAGCAGCCTCAGCTACGAGGAACCGGTCTGCCCACAAGCGCTTGGTACTGGTGTCATGCTGCAGACCAACCCTGTGCAGCATGGCCATGCTGCTCCCTTGGAGGCCTTGGCACAGGCACAGCTCCTGCTGCTCTCCCCCTGATTTTCAAAAGGCTAAATCTAGGCAAGAGCATTCACCCTCCTAAAATGGGTAGGAAAAAGGCAGAGCCATACCTCTGTTCCCATTCTCCCTTTGGAAAAACGGGAAGATGGGGTAGTGGGCACACATGGCTCCCTCTTTAAGGGGGTACAACAGATGTTTTCCCCAAACCTCAAGGCATGGCATTACCTGGAGCCAGTTCTGAGGCCCTATACTCCTGCATTGTCTTTAAAGCAGGGCTGTCATGCCACAGCTTAACCTGTATTTATACAGCTCAGCTCTTGCCTTGGGACCAAATACTGAAAGAGGATCATCATATCTGTAAAAATAGATACCTCTCATGAAGGCTATCACAGGACTATTTTATTGTCCACAGTTATATTTACACCTGACAGTATGAGCTAAGCAAGATGCATTCAGGCTGAGGTAACGCTGCCCTTTACAGCTGATTCATGGTTTCCCAAACCTGATTGCAGTATTTGTTTCTCTTCCAAGCAGTCCACTGTTACTATTGCTCTCTCCGGGCTGCTCTGGACACCATAACAAAGTTATTATTAGAGAAAAAATGAATCAGTCCGAGCGCATGCTCTTTCCCCTCTCCTTTGCAGCCAGAACTAGACGAGTGGAGCACACTTTGCGTCAAGTGAGAGGGTTGCCCTAGCTTACATCAATGGGAGCAGTGATGCAGAAAGACTCCTTTTTCCTGCCCCACCAGCCCCTTCTGCTTCGGCTGGACACACTTTGTGTCTCAATCTGCCCCTAGCTTCTCCCAAACCCAGGCTGCAGTCTCAGCTACTTACTGTAACAGCACTCAAACTAATGGCTATGTAGCACAGAGTTTGGGTAGGGATAGTAAGCTAGCACTGAGGGTACTGTGTGTACCCAAAGGCATTGGAACAAAGCAGACAGTATAACAGGTTATCAACAGCAATTCAGAAAGCAGACACCTTCCTGAAAAGGGGTGTGGACAGAACAAGATTTAAAGGGCTGAGAAATGAGAAGTGGACTGGTGCTAAAGAAACCTTTTTGTGGGGGGATGGAGAAGTGAGCAGGGATGAGTCCTTTTTTGTTAGGTTTCTTGGAAAAAATCCTGGAGTAGAGGGAACAGTGAATGTGCAAAGATGCAAAGCTCTCTGGTGTTACCCTGCCTCAGCATAAAAGAGCCAAAGAGAGTCTGATCCCCTCCTGGGGAATCTCCCCACACGCAGCACCTGAGGAGGGCCTGAGAAATGGGGTGGTTGGATATGCTCCCCCTGACAATGGGCCAGTTTAGAGGGAAGAAGACCAGTTTTCCTCTCCACAATAGCTACTGGCTGCTGAGGCCCCACCACAGGATTCTCCAGCTCTGGGACTACCCCCAGAATTACCCTGCTGCGCCCACTTTCTTTACAGAAAGGTTTTGCAGTCATGTGCAGCTCAGCCACAGGGAATAAGCACAAGACTAAACACAAAACCTCCTGAGAACCCAGTTTCAAGATAGTCGAGGATTTAATCAAGAGTCAGAAAGAAGGGATCAAAGTTCAACCAGGACCACCATCACCCATCAGATCACAGCCAGCAACTGAGGGTTTGGGGCCATTTGCTCCATTATTTTGGTCTGCTTTATGAGTGCAACTGCCCTAACTTCTTTTTTGCCTCTGATCTGCCCTGCTGCAGTGGGGATGTTCAGTTTAGTGGGTCTAAGCAGGGTGTTAGTGCTTGCCATTTGCTTAAAACTCTCTTTCTGTAGCACTTTTAGCACCATTTTTCCTCCAGTCTGCTCTATTTTTCAGTGCAACACAATGCCACGGTATGAGAGTGACCCCACAAAGCTGATAAAATATTTAAGACCCATGTTCTGATTGTGTTAGGTAAGCAAATACCATGAAAGCCTGACCATTAGTGAACCTGATCAGCCCATTCCCCTAGGACTTGCCAGCAGAGCAAGCCAGAACAGCCTAAACTAGAAGCTATGGGGCAGCTGTCTTTCCCAAAAGAGAGGGGAGCTTGAAGGTATATTTTGCAGAGCCTTGAGGAATTTGCAACCTGTGTGCCACACTCTAAAAGCAGATGACATAGATACAGACTTAGATTTAGATTTAGATATATAGATAAGCAGACACAGATTATATACCTACATACAGATGATATAGACATATAGATGCAGATGGCAGAGAAGAGTACATGTGTGCATGGGTATTTGTATATACAGCGGGTCAGCAGGTGTTTTCACAGGGCACTGCATTCAGCTGACACCAACTCAAGTTAAAAGAAAGAAAAATACTTGACATAACTGGCCAGTTCATGTAGGAAATTTGAGTCAAGTAAAAATAAATAAAGGCAGAAACAGATTAGTTTAAATCTGGGGCCCTTTGGATTATAATGGATCACATAGGAAGATAGGAGGCTTTGTATGGAAGGACTCTATATCCTCCTTGCACTTTCTCTTTTGTTTCGCTAATCATTTTCATTTTGTTTTATAAGGAGGCTGAGCCAATTCCAGCTTAGCAAAAGTTTTTCTTAGTTTCAGGAAGCTGTGCTACAAGGACAATATGTAGCCATGGATGAGAAAAAGGAATCATCCGCAGTGGGACACAGCTGCAGACTTTGGTTATGCAGGATTGTGTTCGGTACCACAACACCGGACGCTGGTTTGGCTTGGGTTTTTTTGTTGCTGGCATTTTGCTGTAGCTATTGCCTGCTAAGTTAAATTGTCAGAATTAAAGTTAAAACCAAGCAGTTTTCACCAGCTGAATAGGGAGGATGGGGGAGCAGTAGCTTTGCCTTTGCCCTGCTGCAATAGTGGCTTCCCTTTAGGGACAGTTGTTATCATTCAGCTGGAGTAGGTGCAAGCTGCACTGACTCACACCCCCTTTGTGCCTAGTTCCCACAATCCTGAACTCATCCCCTATTATGGCTGAGGGACTATTTGCCCTTTGCCAAGGTGTTCCTGCTACCTCTTTGTGGTAGTACTCCATGGGATGAGAGGGAGGGCCTGCAGGAACACCCACAGCCCCACATTTCCACACCAATACAACGTGGTAGCATCCGGGCCATGCTGGCCAGGTTTGCAGGGGTCCCACTGTGCTGACCCACTTGCTCTGGTGATTCCTGCCACCACACTGTAGGAGCTGAGCTAAACCGAGGTCCTGCGGCTCACCTGGCTGTTCCTCAAGCCAACCTGACTGACCCAAACCAGGGGGAAAAAAACAGCAAGAAAGGTAATTTTTGCATTGACTGTGGAGCAAACCATGGAGACCTGTGAGGGCGGGGGGTGGACAGGGAGTGAGCCGAGAGCAAGGAAGATGGTGGAGTTGCTGCCTCATTGTCCCTGTGAAGTTTATCCACCTGAGTGCACTTCTAGTGTTGACCCACATGCAAGGCTTCACCCAGAGTTCTCCTTCCCCTCCAAAGCCCACAAAGCCCAAAGTAGCTTTAAAACATAACCTGCTCTCTGCCTTCCGAGTCAGCACACCTTACTTTGCAGATAGATAGTGGAAAACCCAAGCTGCTGATTAAAACAATGCTTTTTTCTCCTTGCAGAACCCCCATTTTTAAACGCTTGGGAAGAGTTTCTGGTGTACCTTCATGAGGGCACTTTCCTCTGCTGTGTTCTCTCACATGTCACTCAAGGAGAATTGCACCAAGTCCTTTATACAGTATCAAAACTTGGTACCATTTTGATAATTCTCACAAAAACAATTCCTTTCCCTTGCAAGCCCTGGCTGAGCCCTGCAGAGGGATGGTGCCACAGGAGGAAGCACAACACCCATGGAGCCCTGGCACTCACAGCTTTTTTCTGTGATGGGATGAGAAAAGCCCATTTTTCCCAATAGGAAACTAAGCCCACTTGGCTTGCTGAAGCCATGGAAGACATCAAGTGCAAGGCAGTCCTTTTTCCAGGAAAGCTCTGTTTCTAACGTGGTATGAGAGCAGTAGGATCCCATCGGTGCTGCAAAGCAGAGCTCCATCAGCTGCTGCTGGGCTGATTGGAGCCAGCAGCACAGGAGGGGAAGCCAAGGACAGCTTTTAAATGCACGCGGTGGAGGGAGGAATGAAAAATATTAATTTTAAATGGATCGACGCTGGCGTTGGAGCTCGGCAGGCAAACATCCAAGCCTGTCAGGAGGAGTAATGAGGGCTTTTAAATTAGATGGGATCACCTATTTGTGGCTGTACAGTGTTTGCTGTGTATCCCCTGTACCTCAGGGAGAACCCCAGACATGTAAGGTTGCAAGCACACCATCCAGGTACAGGCTTTTTCATCAGAGGGTTTTGAGTGCTTCCCAGGCTTTAATTTGGTGCCTTCCTTACCTAGGGATTGAGGTAAATATAATTGTCTTAATTTTTCCCAGCAGCACGCAGAGAGGAATAGACTGACAGAAACCAGGAAATGTGAGTGCGCCCCTCACTTTCCTACCTCCCTTTCCTGCTCCTGCCAACAGCCTGTTCATCAGTGTCTTGCCAGGAGACTCCAGGCAGGCAAAGCTCTACCTGCCGAAGGCATATCCTTACAGTCCTCTCTAGAAGTTGTAATCCTTACCCTCAAAGAGAAACTGAGCTGGGTTTTTTTTTCCATTTGTCTTCTTCAAAGCTCTGTCCAAGCTCATCCTCATTAGGAGGCCATTAAAACAGTGATGGTCTTCACATTACGATTTCCGTTTGGATCAGATGTGAAGATTTTTATATGCTGTGAAAGGATTCCCCAGTTCTGACATCTCTTTTTTTATATATTTGCCCAGACCAAGAGCTTGTGAAGAACAGGAATGGGAAAGCATATCGGCATTCAAATAAAATGTCACAATCATCCACAGAGGCGAAGGGAAAGCCCTGCAGTCTCATTAGCCAAACTTGCACATGGTTCTAATCAAACGGGTGGGAGGGAAACATTCCCTTGGCCACGGATACCACCGATTTTTTCCTTAGGTTCCAATTCTGTAACTCTTATTCATCCAAAGATAAACGGGCTTTTCAGGCAGGGAAAGAGGGCTTTGGGACTGGGCTCTAAGGCTTTTCATGTATTCAGTTGTCACTTGCCTTTTACATTCAAATTCTGATGGGTCAGACTTCCTAGACGGTGTCTTTCAACACCTAATAACTCACCCGGCAAGCTCCAGTGCTAATACAGACGTCTTCTTATCAAGCTTGAAACACAGGGCTTGGGGGATTATTTTAAAGACACTTTTTTTGGTGCTTTCTTTCTCTACATTTGTACCAAGTCCTTCACAAGGATTATTTATGTGGCATTTCTTTCCCACTACACAGTTGAAAATATCACCTGTTTTAGCAGGAGATTTCTGGGGTCAGTGCAGGAATATTTTGAGGAATTTGGTCATTGCCATTTGCTAATGGAAAATCCAGTAAGCAAAGTGGTTTGTTGGCTTTGGTTTTTTTTTTTTTAAACCACAATAAATTTTTTGTTTGTTACTGCTGGATTCCCATTAAATGCATTAATTACAGGAATGTTTAATGAAGCAAATAAAAAAAAATTATGTATAGAGCACTGTGAAAAACAAGGTATTCAGCAGCATGTGCTCTTATATATGCTTAATAAAAGACCTTACCTTCAGGTAAAAACCCAATAAAATATGCCATAACGTGCTATGGGACCCACTGTTGATTTACAATGCATTACTCCTCCAGCAGTAAGCAACTTTTGCACAATGCACAGCAAGCTTTTATATATTTATATATAAGACCTTTTTTTTTCTTCTAACAAAGATTTATTGAATTTCCCCTGAGCATATTCATTTTCTAAAAAGTTCTTTGTTTTACTCCACTGTAGTTGTTGCAATAAAGGGAACAATCTCCTTCCCGATTGGCACGTGCGATATTAAAATTACAAAAACGTGGGAATGAATATCACAATGCTTTATACACAAATATTCCTCTGTACGCTCCATGAGACCAAATACAACGTGTGTTGCTAATATCTAGCATTTTGAAAACCCATAGCACGTTGGGCGAGGTCTAGAAATACATGGTGAAATTATCGTAAAGCCCCAGTTTCTAATTCCTCCAAGGAACTATAAATGAGTAACTTTTAAAAGAAGTTCATACACCTTCTGTTCCCCAAATTTAAATGACGAGCATGTAAACCCCATACCAGCAAGTTCCATGTAACCGCTGAGAAACTTAAATTACGCAGAACATGATGAACATCGGTTGAAATCCTTGAAGAAATAAAGGAGGATTCCCTGAAATGCACTTGCCAATCCTTCGCATGCCATCAAAGGCTGTTTTTTCAAGCACGATGTAATGTCTCATGATATAATGGAACAGTTCTCGGTGTTCCCTATTAGTCACACTGATTATTATAGTTGGCACAGGGTCCTCTCCACGTTCGCTCCTCAGACGTATGTTTGCTCTCCCATTCCCACTCACTCCACCATAAAATCCCTCAGTTTTAAAAGGGCCCCTTCTGCCTCGGCTTCACCTGTAATAACGGAACAGGAACATGAAGACCCTCAGTCTGCAAATGCATGCACACATAGAATCACAGAATCATAGAATGGTTTGGATTGGAAGAGACCTTCAAAGATCATCTAGTCCAATCCCCCTACAATGAGCAGAGACATCTTCAACTAGATCAGGTTGCCCAGAACCACATCCAGTCTGGCCTTGAATGTCACCAGGGATGAGGCATCTACCACCTCTCTGAGTAACCTGTGACACTGTTTTACCACCCTCATTGTAAAGAATTTTGTCCTCATGTCCAGCCTTTTAGTTTAAAACCATTTAAGTTTAAAACCATTATCCCTCATCCAACCGTAACAGGTGCCACCAAAAAGCTTCTCCCCATCTTTCTTATAGGCCCCTTTAGGCACTGGAAGCTGCTCTAAGGTCTTTGTAGAACCTTCTCTTCTCCAGGATGAACAACCCCAGCTCTCTCCGCCATTCCTTATAGGAAAGGTGCTCCTTTTTGTGGCTCTCCTCTGGTTCCTCTCCAACAGCTCCATGTCTTTCCTGTGCTGAGGACTCCAGAGCTGAACACAGTACTGCAGGCAGGGTCTCACCATAGCAGATGGGCAGAATCACCTCCCTTGACCGGCGGGCTACATGCTGAAGCCCTCAGTTTTTCACCCGTATATGTAAATACAGACACGCAGGACTGAGGCCCACAAATAGAGCAAGTACATGAGATTTTGAGGGGGAAAAAAAACACTTTTGTGCTTGTCTTGGCCACCTGAGAAGGGTCTGCTTTGCAGACAGCATCTCCTGTGTCTGCAAGTTTGGGGCAGCAGAGCGGGGAGAAGTTTCTCTGCCTTCCTCCAGCTTCCCCATGGGCACTGCAAAGGGCTTTGCCACTTCTGCCCAAGCCCTCAGGCTGACAGCGAGTGTGAGCACCCCAAGACGCTGGTGGACCTCCCTGCCAGGGCAAGCAGGCGGGTGCCCGAGGGCAAAGCCGGGGAGCCCCGGGCTTGGCAGGATCTGCGGCAGATGCATTAGCTCGGACAGGCAGCCCAGCACCGCCACACGGCCAGAGAGAACCTGGTGTGGTCGTCACAGACTGGGCTTGTCTCCGGGCCGGGGCGGCGGCACCGGTGCTCGATGACCGTGCTGAGCCCATGCTAACCGGGACTTGCCGGGGGCAGCTCCGGCACGGCGGGATGTGGTGGTAGAGGTCGGATCGGATCGGCTTGTCATAGCATAGCATGGCATGGCACGGCACGGCTTGGCGGCTTGTCTCTCGCGGCTCGGCATCGCACGGTTCGGCTCGGCTCGGTGCGCTTGGCTCGGCTCGGCTCTGAGCGGTGCGTTCCTAGTCCAGCCGTGCCCCCCTGTGGCGCACCCGGGAAGCTCAGGCGGCCGCGGGCAGCCCTGGCGAGGCGCTGGCTCTGGTGCACGGGTCGCTATGGGAGCGGTGGTGCTGTTTTTCCGTCCTGCCCGCACACAGGTGGCTACAGAACAGCTGTCCCGTGAGCTGATCCGGTTGAAAACTCATCCGGCCCCAGCAAAGTCATAACTACACCAATTCCTGACATGGCATGGACTGGTTTCCTATCCGTGTCAGGTAACACCATTGCCACACAGTCACTAGGCTTCACACAAGGACAGAACAGTGCAAGAGTTTGTTTCATGAACAGGAATCAGTGTTCACCAGTTCAGTGGGCAGTGATGATTCACGATGCGAGTAATGGCCATCTTTTTTCAGGGCAAATCTGTCCTCTGGCAGACAGCACGGAAAACCACTATAGGCTCAGTAGGCTGGCATCTTGCTCTTCCCAAAGTGCTATGGGAAGGGAAGGGGGAAAAGAACAGAACGGAATGGAATTGCACTGGTGTTTTTCCCCCTTTCCTGTTTGATAGCTGACAATTTTCACTGTCCTCTCAAGAAAATTCTCAGCTGGATTAAAGCTCCGGGGCATACACAGAGCAATCACACCCATGTGCTGGGTATAATGCATCCCTCTCTTCTGTAAAGGGCAAGGGCGGTCTTCAGCTTCCTGAAGCTTTTCCTGTTAAAATCCTAATACTGAAAGAAATTAAAGGAGCACTGTGGAGGTCTCTCCAGGGGGAACACCCCAGCCTGCTGAGGGACCTGGTACCTTGGGCATAAATGGCAGGGGTTTAGTAGCAGGGGGTGGCCAGTGTGGAAGGAAACCATGAAGAGTTCAGGCACATCCATCTCCGAAACACATGAAAACAGCTTGTTACCTGCCAGCACTTCTGCCCATCTGAGGAGCACATGGTGTCCTGGCGCAGGCATATTTAAGAAAGCAAGTAGCAGCCTTCAGGGATGAGTGATGCTCTTGGAGATGTGGGGCTGGAGGTTCTGTGGAGAAGGCCACTGGAGAGACGGGCTTTTGGCTGGAGGCACTCTCTTCCACAGAAACGTACATGTCTGAGGACCCCACACTGGGCCAGGATGAATCCTGAGGGACTATGGCCAAGGGTGACCTAAATAAGAGACAATGAACAGCAGAGGGAAACCAGCAAAAAGCATGCAGAAGCCAAAAGCAACCAATACACCCAGCATGGTAGAAAACAGTGGCCTCACTAAAGAGAGTGGGACAGACCTAGGGTAACCTATTTGGGAAATCAGAGAAGCTGCAATGGGGCAGGGCTAGGGGAGCTGAGCATTGGGAAGGGGGAATAAAGCTAAATACTTTGGGATGGAATTGTTGTTGGTGCTTTGGTTTCTTTCAGCCTAATTACTGATTACCCTAATCAGAAATTCATATTAATTGGCAATAAATAATAAAGTAAAATTTCCACAAACTCAGACTATATTGCCCATGATACCCTCAGCACATTATGCTGGCTGACATGAATAAGGAGTCCATAACCCCTTATTACCCATTCACACCGTAAATCTGCCTTAGTACAACATACTCTGCACTCACCATCTTGAAAACTACATTATTCATCACAAAAGTTACTCATGCATTTCCAATGGTATAATTCATCTTTGGACCTATATCTTGTGGGAATCTGGCAAATTATCATCTAGGTAATTGATGCTTGAGGCTTCAATGGGAACAGCAGGAACTGAGAAGAAATCCAAATCTTTTGGTCCAGTGGGACTTCTCAAGGAAGCCAGGTAGGTTTTGTATAAAAATATTTAAAATTCATGCCACGAGCAAAGATTTTAGTCCAATGGGGTGCTCATGCATTTTGGGTAAAACCAATAAATCAAGGGGTTTAGAAGCAGATAAATCTTGACTATCTGAATAAAAATTCTGAGTTGCACACATCTTGTGGTTAAAACATTGTAATTAAACAGGAGAGAAAATCATTGGTATTCACTGCAAAATCTGCTTTCTCCCTTTTTCTGTGTGTTCCAGCAACTCCCTTTTATCAAGGGGATCCTTCACAACGTAGCACTGCTCTCCTTCTTAATGCTGCTGTTTAGAATGACCATCTGAAGTGAACAACACAAACAAATAAAACATCCCTTTGAATCATGCTACCGAAAGTGGGGTTTGCTGGAAACTGCTTCTATAAAACAGTCGTTAGATTAAAACCTAAACTGAAACCCTTGTTCTTCATGCTGATACTCAGATAGAGTACAAAAGCTACCTGTGCAAGTGCCTATTTTTATGCCTGTGACTAACTTTTAGTACCCTGGGACTCTTTGTGGTAGTGCAGATAAGCACAAGCATGAGTGTTTGCAGAAACTGAGCTTATCTCCAGCCTGTATTAGCAGGATTCAGGGTACTCAAGCAGACACACACTGCTTTCTCTCAGGAGCCACAGTGTGAATAGCCTCCAAGTTTCAGATCTCCTTTTACACTCTGACTTTAAAGTTAAAGCTTCAGAAGTCTGCAGTAAGAACCTTCAGGGATTAATGTAATTCATTCTTTCCTGTCCAAGTTTTACATTGTGGGGTTATTATGCTGCTCACCACAACTGCAAGGTCTTGGCCAGAGACAACTGTTTCAGTTTATTTTAACAGGCTGTTTACCTTATTAAAGTAATAACAAAGAAAGATGATTACATTAATTACTACATCAAGCCAGCTGCCATGGCACTCCCCCGCCAGCCCTCAAATCAATTAGTTGCATCTGTAAGCTGAGTGATTGAAGGGTTTTTTATTATTATTCCTTTTCCCTCTTTTTATTTTTTTTTTTACCATTTTGCCATTAATGGTGTCTCTTTGAACGAAAGCTATTGTTCTTCACTGAGAGGATGGGAAGATTTAGGTGGTCTCTTAACATACGGTAAGAGGTTCGAGGCTTGATTCATGGTTACTCAGAACCTTCTCAAGTGATACATACCCCATGAAGTGATTTTAAAATGCTACTATTTTCAACTGATAGCAGTTTAAACTTGCCTGGCCCTGGTGTAAGTGGTTTAAGGGGTGCCAAAAAAAAAAAGCCTTTGGAGTTGTCATATCTCTATGAACAAGTGGCATCACTGGTGTCACACTAGTGTAAATCCATCATTAAGAATATGACCGAAAATAGCTACATTTCTTGGTTCGATGTTAGATCTAGTTTCCTAGGGAAACAATGCAAATGTACTGTATGCAAAGGAGTGAGTGTACATCTTCTTCTCCCCTCTAATAACTTTTGAAACTGCCAAGAATTTAAAAAAGTTAGATGGGCAGCAGTCACAAATCTCCAAACAGTTTCACGAAAGGAAAGGACTGGATAAAGAAGGGTGAGAACACTTGCCCCTGCCCTATAGAATCATAGAACGATTAGGATTGAAAAGGACCTCAAGATCATCTAGTTTCCCCCCTCTGCCATGGGCAGAAACACCTTTCACTACCAGACCAGGTCGCTCAAAGCCCTGTCCAACCTGCCAGGGATGGGGCAGCCACAGCTTCTCTGGGCACCCTGTGCCAGTGTCTCACAACCCCCACAGTAAAGAATTTCTTTCTTATAGCTAACCTAAATCTCCCCTGTTTAAATTTGAGCCCATTAACTTTTGTTCTATGTCATGCAGGACAGCGTTGAATGCTTTGCACAAGTCCAGGTAGATGACAACAACTGCTCTGCCCCTATCCTTCAGTTCTGTAGCTCCATCATAGAAGGCCACCAAATAGATCAGGCAGGATTTACTCTTAGTGAAGCTATGTTCCTGTCACCAACCACCTAGTTGTGGCAAGTCCCTCAGCATTTTTAGCAGTACCCTACAACTGCCAGTTGCAGCTACAAGGTAGAAGGATTACAACGGAGCTGGCTGCTGCTTCCCAGTTCTAATTTCATTTAAACCAGATCATGAGCAGTTGGAAAAAAAATAACCCTTGGAGCTGCTCTAAGCTAAACCAGCTGTTTATCAAGAGCCTGCAAGGGCAGGGAACAGCAATACTATTCCTGTCATCTCCTGTCTTCAGCATTCTGCCTGCTGCCAGCTGCAGAAGCCACTGGGGCTAAAGATTTCCCAACAACAGAATAAATTGCATGGTGGGAAGATCCATCTCATTTTGGTCCCATTGTTCTAACAGTACAAAATGTCTCAGTGCAGCAGAGAATCTGGCTGTTTGCATCTCTCCCAGATTCTAATAGGTTTCAGCAAAAAAAATGTGCTGCATGTCCCATTTATTGAGCATTCATAATCACAGTCAGAGACATTGAAACAGATTTTTCAGGGAGAAAAATTGAGCATCAGACATGTCAACTTTGGTTGCTTGAGGTGGGATGAGGGGGAAATGGAGAAGAGGTTTCTTCACAGCAAAATTACCAAGGACAGGGGTGGCATCACTTTTTGATGTAAATAATGACCTCAGTGTCACCACTGCAGTCAATTAACAGGACTAGGAACTTCCCTGGTATCTCTGGGACAATTTCTGCTAGTGGATGCTCCATTTGGCTTCCATTTCCTACAGCTGGGCCTCACATATGCATCTAAGAGTAGCATTTGGCCCAGAAAGAGGAATCAGCACTTCTGTTATAAGCAGAAGCATTTGGTATGCCTCACGTGGGATTTCATTCCTGGTCGGAAAAGTCTGGGGAGATCAACAGGGTTCCTTTGTTGCTCAATGATTTAAGGTGTGTTGATTTGCATGACTTCATCTTCCACCTTCCAACACCCATGAGGCTTTACTGAATTAACTGAAAGGAAAGAGAGGCAGCAGAGGAGTGGGAGAAAGGGACCGTCCCACACAGATCATTCGTGTGCGCTGGTACTTACAACATTAGAGAATTCCTGTGTTTAGTAAGAAAAAGTAAAGAGCCCACCCACCAATGCTGCACCCTGGTGCTTACGGTATTACGCCATGCAAAGTAATAGAGGGCATGTTTGTATTTAAAAGTGTTTTAAATCCAAGTGTGGTAAAGAAAATACCTAGAGTGATAATAAATCACTTAAGATGTTTGCAGTCTTACAAAACAGGGATTGTTGAGAATCTTAATGTTTTACTCCACGTTTTCTTTCAAAGGGATGGGAGGAGAGAAAGTTTTCAATTTGTCTTGCAGACATGCAATTTTCGTGTTCATGTTATGTCTTTAATTATGTCATTGAGAAGCACTCAGGAGAATTTGCTTCCATGGCAATACCTTCTGATATGAAGAATTAAATTGCGTGCTAGTTGTAATGATAGGAGAATTTTCATCTTCATTAAAAAAAACATGTTCACAGCCAAGGCATTTAACTGGGACTAAGGGCACATAAAGAACAAGTGCCAAAGCACTTGCACTTAATGCAATAGTTACGAAGCAGCCTCTGACACCCTACGGTTCCAAGAACTCTGCATGAGGCTGGCAAATGTGACATAAGACTCTGCAGCACATCTGCAACCTCTGGAAAGGCAGATGAAGGGCAAGCAGGGTGTCTAAAAGGGCACTGGTTACCTTTGCTTAGGCACTGATATTGTTACGCATATTCCTGCATAGGAAATTCCTCTGATTCTGAATTCAATGGAAAACACAAGACAGCATGTGTTTCCATCTTACCTATTATAATATCCTACTCTCTCTCTCACTATGAAGTAAGTTCTGGTATAGACTGGGGTCTCCTCTGTAATACCATACTAAAAAGTGTCTATTATAGCAAAGTTACTCTCAGTAACTCATCACAAATCCAAAGATTACATCTTTTAATGCAGGCAAGTAATCTTACACTACATCAGATAATATTCACTTACTCTAATGTTTTTTCCCAGCACAGCATGGTACATAACACTTGGTGATTAAGTGACCAACAGGTGCCTATTTAAAAGCTACAGGAGCATAAGCCTTTGAAAGTGCAAGTGAACTGCAGATTGACCAAAGCAAAGGATGAAATTGAGCTGGGATGTCATTAAGTTGCACTCTGAGAAAATGAAGATACTAAAAAACTTATGAAAGAATATGGAGAGAGAGGCAACAGAAGCTGCTGACAGGACAGGTGTTAAAGTTATGTTGGTTGGACAGAATACAGGTTGATGTGAAATAGGAGGGGAAATAGCATCTCTATCAAGAAGAGAACAGCAAGTAGATTGGACAGAGTATGTTTACACTATAGTGACTCTAGAGTAGACATGAGCAAAAGATGCATAGAAATGATGCCATAGTGTTTACTAGATTTCTCCTTCAATCTTACTGACGAGAACCACCAGGGGTTAACTGCAGGTGGGAAATACAGAGCAAAGCCAGGGAAGTAAAGTATGCTAAATGGCATAAAGATAAATTCACGAGCATTGGCTTCATCTGAGTTACCTCATGAAACAAGTACGTTACAAATGACAACAGTCTATCACCTTCATTGTGATCTGAGGGGGAATAAAATGTTTCTGCGTTTCCCTGTAGTTGAGCATTTAGTGAAATACTGACTCCAGAGTAAGTGTCCTTAGCAGGAATTACTCAAAGTGAACTGAGTTGAAATCAGAATTGTATAGAACTAGACTATCTATGCATGGACTTACAGCAAAATAACAATTGTGAAATAGTTACCTTGGAGAAACTCAAGATTAATTAAACCTATGTGCTTGAAAAGAGAAGTAACTTTAAACAAAATCTATTGGAGTAGTACTTAAAAAATGACCCTCAGCTTCTTTTTGTCCTAGGAATCACATTTTTGAGTAGAAAACGTTTTTTTGCTTTTGAAAACTTCTTTTTGCTTTTGCAAAGAAGAGTACTCAATTGTACAAAATCATGGAAATTAGAGCTCCTTTGGCAGCCCAGTGTGGTACTGTTCCCCGTGATCTCATTTGGAGGAGAACTGCCCAGAGGCCAAACTGTGCCTGTGACTGGGAGCACACAAGTTCCTAACTAGTGTCAATAGAAATTCCATGCACAGACCTATGTAGTAAATCACTCTGCATATTTACTGTAAAAAATGGTGATAAGGAGAAACATAGCAGATTTTCAGGAGCTTGTGCTTTGTGAGAATGATTGCTATCATCATGCATAAAGTACTGAATATTTAAATGGGCTGGGGAATCTCATCTGCTGATTACTTGATGTTAAACTATGTCATTTCAGAACTCAGAATACCTTTTCAAAGAATTTTCTAACTTTCTCACTCTCTCTGGAGTCATTAATTATACAGTTTTGAGAATCAGTCAAGGGACATACTCAGTTTTTTTTCTCCGATAGGCAGAGAAATCAGTTTGAAGTAGTCTACTTAGTCTCTCAGCAAATTAATAGACTGGCATATGTGCTTCCTTGGCTAACACTTTTCACCTGTGACAACTGTAGGTTATTATTTTGCCCAAGAGAAAGCTATTCTGGGCATTCTCAATGAGCAAACCTTTCTTTCCAGTTTCAGTAAAATTTGGTATGCGTTTCACCCTTGGAACTTAGATCTTTCATTAAAAAGTTGTATGGCAGTTAGAACTGACTTTTTGCATTTGAATGTTGGTCTCCAAAGAGACAGCGATAGTGGGAGCAAGAGTGCCAGTGTTGTTCTTTAAAGATGAGGTAAGTTACATCCTGCCCAAACTTAAGAGAGAAATGAGTTTGTGACAGTTATTTTTATTATGACAGGGCTGATTGCAATGGTTGCAGAAAAGCAGATGCACAAAGATATTTTTTTAGGATAAAGGTTGGTACAAAGCTGAGTAATTCTCATATTTCAGGTAGAAGTGGCTTTAAATTTACCCTGAAGTCTAAAGGCCAACAGAGATTTGGCAAAACCCACTATTTTAAAACTACTAATTGTTGCCCAGCTGTTTACAGAAATCCCATTAGAGCAACACCTAATGAAATACCATGCTTTCCAGGTAGGCCTTTGTAAAAGTGTTCTCCTTTGCAAGCATCATTTAGACAAAGAGAAAGCCACAGGTTGAAAACTGGAACTAAAGCAGGGGTTCTCTGGCCATTATGGTCACCCAGCACAATACATTCATAATGCCTCCCTCCCTGTGTCACTCTTTACACACTGACACCACCGTGTGTGTTGCTGTACCTGATGCTGATGCCAGACCTCATGTCCCAGTGAGTTGTAAGCAAGTTCACTCAAAGAAATGTAAGGGCTAGTGTAAAGAAGGAAGGAAATGGCTCCACTGTACTTTTTCCATGTCTTAAGCCATTAACCTTGCCTGTTCATTTGAATGATCTGAGAAGAAATAAACAGTACACTAAGGAGACAGCAGAGAAAAACTAGGGCAGTCGTGGTGTTCTGAGACTTGTTTGTAAAGCACTTGCAAATATTTAAAGATGGTGGAGGCTGGGTTATTGCTAGTAAAATCCGAGTAATTTACTGAAGTGTTCATGAGGTGAACACAAGAGTTACATCATTAGTCTTCTTGAATCTTTTCACAATTGAATTCTACAAATCAGCAAACAATGGAATTACTCCATTGGTTATTGGGTGCAATAATATTTACTTCACCACTACAAGTTGCTTTTATTAGGCATTGTTATATCAGCTAATCGTTAGCAGGTCTGCCTTTAGGAAATTTTGTTTAGCAAACTGAAAATATATTTCTTTTTAATGTGAAACAGTTGACATGAAGGATTATGGATATTAGATGAGGGTTTGGATTTCGAAAGGGAGAAATGGAATGTGAGAGGCCCCAAAGCACATATATTCCTGAGCCATCTGTTGTGCCAGCTACACAAAAGTGAAAGAGGGCAAGGAACTGCTAAGCTTGGGAGTGCTGCCATGAACACCAAGGGAAGAGAGACCCACAGACAGGACCCTAACAGCCACAGACTTTAGGGCAGGGGAGAAAGAGGAGCACCTCAAGCAAACTGAGGATTCAAACTGAATCCACTTTGCTTTTCAGACTCCAGTACTCTCACCACCCACATGCGAGAAACAATTCCAGTCTTTAGAGTGATGAGTACTCCAGAAACTTTTCAGGGCAGTGCTGGTGTTTGGAGCTGGGGAGTGCTCAATAAATCTCATGTTGAGATTCTCTGCTATTTTTATTTTTCTCTTGAACAACCAGCCCCTGTCCCCTGAAAAAATTCTAATATTGATGAAAACTGAGTGGCATTTTACAAATCTAGAAATAGAGGAGAGCTTCAGTCCTTCATCTCAGGTAGGGAGGAAATTAACTCACTTTTTAACTGTCTTTGAAACACCAGAGCTGTTTCTTTTCTTTTTGTTGTAACCACTGGACTTTTTGCTCAGGTATTTTACAATTCTTTAAAAGCTGGATTCTATCATAAGCTTTGAAAAGCAAGTATTAACTTCTTGAAAGGCCAAAAGGTACTACAGGATTGATGGAGCTTTAAAACGTAGCAAAACAGATATGCAAAATAAGTTGCAAAGCATAGAAGCCCTTGAAGAAAACTTCTGCTACAGCAGAAATACACAGTACTCACCACCCAGATATTGGAAACATATAGGAAGTGTTTTCTTCAAAACCTACCTACTTCAAAACTTCCCCCACAAGTCTCAAACACTTCCACTACACACTACATTCATTTCACATGATGTAGAAGACTAAGTATGATACGGGGTAAATGTAAATCCCTTGGTCCAGGAAGCAAAAAGAATTGTTCAATCTGGCCACCACATGACACCTCTCATCCAGGGAAAGATAACTGTTGAGGTGGTGGTCTTCTGGAACGTAAACATCACATCATTTGTAACAGGAGAGAGATCATTGAGCTGTTTGAAAGATCACATGCAAGAGGTGACAATTTTCAGTCAATGTGTAGCTGAGATTTAGTCTTGAGTCCTGTTTGTGGGAAAAACATATACCTAACTTCAGTGACTAACTTGTAGCTCCTAGATCTCCAGGCTGGCAGGTATAGCTTTGAAGGGGAAATTTTCACTGCCCTTGTCACCTTTAACTGACCTCAAAGCCAAAATTAAATGTATAATGCTGGGGAGCGACCAGTTATCAACCTCAAAGACTCTCCTCTTATCCACATACTCTTCATGTGGTACAAAGAAGCATAAAGACAGAGTTCTCCCATTCAAATTTGGGTCATGAAGAGTTTATTTCTCACTTGAGAGGAGAGTCACTTCAATAAATTATTTATTAAAAAAAAAAAAGCACCACTAGTTTGATCTGGTGTCGTTGTCATGATCATGTCATAAATACCTCCCCTCCTTACACGCACATGACACTGTAGCTTCCTCTGTTCCCGGTACCACAACACAATTTTCTCCCCAAAACTGCACATGATTGCAGCTCTCCAGGATTGTTGTCATGCTACAGATGGCTTATAGCAGCCATCACCTTGCAGAGCCAGCAGTGTGTGCTTGCAGCCCAGAAAGCCAACCGTATGCTGGGCTGCATCAAAAGGAGCGTGACCAGCAGGTCGAAGGAGGTGATCCTGACCCTTTATTCTGCTCTCGTGAGACCTCACTTGGAGTATTGTGTACAGTTCTGGTGTCCTCAACATAAAAAGGGCATGGATCTGTTGGGAGGGCCACAAGAATGATCAGGGGACTGGAGCACCTTCCATATGAAGACAGGCTGAGAAAGTTGGGGCTGTTCAGCCTGGAGAAGAGAAGGCTGCGTGGAGACCTCATAGCAGCCTTCCAGTATCTGAAGGGGGCCTATAGGGATGCTGGGGATGGACTCGTCATTAGGGACTGTAGTGACAGGACAAGGGGTAATGGGTTAAAACTTAAACAGGCGAAGTTTAGATTGGATATAAGGAGGAAATTCTTTCCTGTTAGGGTGGTGAGGCACTGGAATAGGTTGTCCAGGGAGGCTGTGAATGCTCCATCCCTGGCAGTGTTCAAGGCCAGGTTGGACAAGGACTTAGGTAACATGGTTTAGAGTGAGGTGTCCCTGCCCATGGCAGGGGGGTTGGAACTCGGTGATCTTAAGGTCCTTTCCAACCCTAACTATTCTATGATTCTATGATTTTGAATCTACAAAGTGGATTCAAAAGACAGGATTTTCCCCTTTCCTGTACAGTTAAGGAGGCAGCAGTTGCCTGCTGCTGCCAGCTGGGATATAGTTCATGTACCCACATGGAAATCAGTAGATGAAACCACAAAAGAGAGACAGCTTGGCTTTCATGGTGTCCACTACAGCACTGCCATTGACTTCAGGGTGGTTGTGAGGTCACTTCGTACCGTTCACGTGAGCCAAGTACATTGCATAATACCTCTGCTTCCTATGGACAATTTGTTGTGTATGTTTCAAACTTGAAAAAGGACTAAATTTTCTTTAATTTGGCAAACATATAACCAAAGTCAAAACAAGGAAAGAAAAAACTACAATATACTTTTGCTATGAGAGTAAAAAGAGTAAGATCTAATGTGTTTCCACAATTTTATTTATAGTTAACTCAGTGTTTAGAGAAGTTAGATAACGTGCCTGGATAAGATAATGCTCCATATGGCATCACAAAGATTGCAATAGAAAAGTTTTCAGTTCTACTGAACCACACTTTATTTAACCTCATTTGTATAAATAACACAAATGATTTAATTGCCTTCCGTCAAGCAAAAGTTAGATAAATATTACTGAAACACAACCTGACTTTTTGAGCTTTTATTTACACTGCCTTGACAGCAATGCTCTCTTATAAATCAATGTTCTTCAACACAGAGGTTTGACGTCTGGAGAAGTGTTTGATCATGAAGCTTCAAAGACAACACAGAGAACAGAAATTCAGAAACATGTTTCATGTTTAAAGAAACCACCGACTACTCACTAATAATCCAGATTATTTTCAAACCTTGACCAGATGCTCACCAGATCTCACCTGTGGTTCAAGATTAAGAGACTGGATGCAATTTCACTGCAAGAAATGCCAAAGAAATCCCAAAACAAAACACCTATTATCCCAGTGGTACAGTTATAAAACAACATAGAACCATTGTAACAATTTAGTGCCACAAGGGTTTCATGTATCTGAAGAGGTCTTGAATATATCAAATATATACAGGGTGTATGGATATGAAGTATTCCACTGAGCTTTTCACAAGTGTATAAACCATGATGAAGTTAGTGTCCTGCCAATTTACAATTGCAGCAATTATTTACTATTTACTCAGAAAGTAACAGTGAGATTCAACCAAAATAAACAGCAAATGAGAACACACATACACCCAGGGTCCATCCAAACTATCTCACAGTTCCTGCCTATGACTGCTATCATAGAATTCATGAAGCTTTCTACATTACAAAGAGCAGACCCCAAAAAACCCTCAGTTTCAGAATTACCTAAAACCTGGTGAACTCCATTTGTGAAATTCACATGTTGTGAAATCAGATTTCCCAAACTGAAATACTGTCATACTTGGAGAAAGTTAAACTGCAAAGCTTTATTTCGTGGCCTAAGCTTTGGTGCGATTCCTTTGAAAAGGAACAGTAGCTTCACAAACATATGCATCATGTTCAACTGACATTTTGGAGACTCTGCTAAAGAATGTAAATTTGTTCATCAGAAAGGGCAAAATTACATTTTATGATACTTTAGTAGATACTTATATTATTCCTCACCTCTCTGTCCCTCAGTAGGGTTCCAGCTTGTAAGAATCTTCTATTGGCCTCACTGAGCTCTTAAGGAAAGCCCAAGGATAAATTTATTGAGAAACCATGATTAAAATAAGACCTTTGTTTAGTAAACAGAAACAGGCATTTCAAAGAGGTTTCTGATTCTGGGTGCACCATGCTGGCCTACTTTGAAAAATGCTCAGCACCTGCAGTTCCCCTTGCAAAGGAGGCTGGAGAATGAGACATTCCACACCTCAATTAGTGTTCTGAAGGCACAAAAGCTTTAATTAACATAAAGTCCAATGCAGTGATTTATGCAGATTAACCTTATTTACAAAGTTGAGCTTTAACAGGTGTTTTGCTGTCCTCCCTCCAAAATATAAGTTTTAATTTTTCACTTAAGCAATCAAGCTCAAGGAGAAACTAAGATAAACAAATACATGACTCTGCTTTCGCCATTCTCACCTCACAAGGTTCATTAAATCACAGAAGACTGGACATCATCATAACAAGAAAGAATGTCTTATAACAAAGGAGAAAGAAGTTATTAACAATCCTTCCAAGAGAGACTTTATACTTAGTGAAGCCTTGCAGCAAAACTTCATGTACTGTACCTTCACTCTTGGATTGTCAGCGTTATGCCTTGCCAATTCATAATTAACATCTGCTGCAACTAAAGAACCCAATGCCATATGCTAACTGCTAAGATCCTTTTAAATTGTTGCACCACAAGTGCAAAAACTGGTTTTCCACTGAGGGAAAGAGAGGTTCAGGACATGTTCTACACAATGACACTTAGAAGTCATGTACAGCATCATTTAGCTAGGTTCTTTCTGTAGTTATCTGAAAAGCAGTGATACCAAGTCAGTTGGTGAGAAGGTGCCAGACCCTCATGCTGTGTCACTATCACCTCAGTGGCCTGCCTTTGGGACTTTGTCTTCACCTTGCACTTTAAATCAGAGAGGTTGTTTTGCCTATGTCTTACCCAAAGGAAAGGCTTTAACTCCCTTTTGGCTGTTCAGGAAAGATTTTGTTAGGGTCACCTGCAAACTTTTGTAGATGGTTACACTTAAACCCAAGAAACAGATGTGAGAAAATAACTAAACCCAAGGGACATGTAAGAAAATAACCTGGAGATCTCCAGTCAAAAACATCCTCATATCCAGTAAAAGGGGAGGTGAATTTAAGGGTGACAAGAACCAGAGCCTCCTCCCAAATTAAAATTCACTGTGGTATCAGCAAGCAAAGCTCTGTGTGTGCATACAAAATTAACACGGTCTGTGAAAATAAATAGCCTTGGCAGCAGCACGCCAGAGCTAGAGCATAATTGGCCTGCATTTTACTCCCTTCTTTTTCGTTGTAATTTCTTTGTGCTGTATTTCTTCGTGTAAAGAAACCCTCATTCAAGGGATTTATAGCCTTTCAGGGAGGAAATTAAAGATTCAGTGTCTCTGAATCACTCAGAAAGAGAGAGATTTCATTTTTTTAAATAAATTATTATTTGTGAACATAGCTTATCTGCATATCTCCAGACAACTCTAGCTGTTTGTCCATAAGCATTTGAAGTACAGCAACTAGTGAGTGTAACAGAATGGAGGTTAAAATAGGAAGTCTTTTTCTTTTCCATGCAAAGCATATGCAAAGCATGGGGTTCATCTGAATAATGAAGAGAGCCCATATTTGTACCTTCCCCCTCACACTTGTGTGGATTAGCTCAGTGAAGAGACCAGACTTAGGTTCATAGCATTCCTTCCCCCAGTCCTCCTAACACTTGATAAAAATAATAGGCAACTGATAGTGGATATTCCCCTCCCCAGCCCCTCCAGACACTACACTGAAACTTCAGAAACAACATAGTCTAAAGGGGGCCTTAAAGAGCAGGATGAGAGGTTACTCATTACCTCCTGCAAATGCGACTGCATTAAGTGCCTGGTCCTCAAATAGATCTGATCCTGCAAGAGGGGGAAGGCCTGGCTCCCACAATGGGCTCAGTGTGGCAGCCCCCCTTGCCCGCACAGAATCCCATTGACAGCACTCAAACAATCTCGCCTGATGATGGACGTTTAGAGGTCTACATTGGCCATGCCACAAGGTTTTTTCCAAGAATAGCTACAGTTATTCATCCTAAATGGCCCAGAAAGTCTGGAGACAGCTCACATATTTTTGTTGAACATTTTGCGCGCAAACATGAACTCACAAGGGTTAGCTGCAGGCTTGAGGAGGGAAAGACACTAAATGCCTGGGTTTGTTCTACCCAGTTAGATCCTTTTTCTCAGAAAAGTGTGAGAATTAATCTGGTGATATATAACTGTAGTCTCTCTGAAGATTGAAGCAAATGGAAACAATGAGAAGTGCTAAAGCTAAATCCGACCCCTGGGTAAATTACATAATCTTCCCCAATGCCAAAATGTTGTCTGAGGAATTCCTGGGTTTTACACTAACCTGCTGTAATTCTTTTAGATGTCCCTTAGCTCTCATACCCCTCCCACAATCATATGAAACATGGCCATTTTATGGGGCTCAAGTGTTGGGACTGTGCAGACAGCAAAAAAGAATTTCATAGAGAAAAGGGGCAGCTAAGTTATGAAACCAAACCAAGACAATTTTTCAGTATAAATAGCTTAAAGGATGCCACAGCCTCTTTGTTGTACAAGCCTCATGCAGCATGAAAATAGCTGCTCCCCTGACCTTGTTGGCCATGGCCAATTTTCACTCATAATTCATTTTGCCTCATTGTTCTGGGACACCCTTCCAGATTTCACCAACATGACTTCAACTGTTCATTCAAAAAAAGTCTAATTAGCAGAAGAAAGCTCTCTTTGGTTTAAACTCAACTATAGACTGTTCTGCTTGGTAATGCCTTCTACTTTCAAACTAATATGCCTCTGTGGGTATATATATCTGCTTCATACAGCAACATCCATAATACTGTGGGAATTCCAGTAATAGGACTCTTATGAGTTGAATTCAAAGGCAGTTTTCCAGAATACTCTGAAGAAGACTTAACAAGACTCTGAAGTAGAGAATAAAGTAGGAGGGGAACTCATCTCTTGTCCTAAAGAAGAGGGAGAAACCTGACTCTCCCAGTCAACAGCCATACAGAATGCATCCACAGAGTATTCTATAAGGTGTCAATTCTGTGGCTTGAGGAAGTATGCAGAAAGCTTCAGTGGTAGATGCAATAAAGTAATGTTAAGGAAAATTCTGATCAGCTGAATAATTCCATAGGGAATAGGAAAGAAAAGTTTCTGATACCTCTGAAATATGGTAGAGCTCATAGGACAAGGGGTAATGGGTTAAAACTTAAACAGGGGAAGTTTAGATTGGATATAAGGAGGAAATTCTTTCCTCTTAGGGTGGTGAGGCACTGGAATAGGTTGCCCAGGGAGGTTGTGAATGCTCCATCCCTGACAGTGTTCAAGGCCAGGTTGGACGAGGCCTTGGGTGATATGGTTTAGTGCGAGGTGTCCCTGTCCATGGCAGGGGGGTTGGAACTTGATGATCTTAAGGTCCTTTCCAACCCTAACTATTCTATGATTCTATGATTAAGGAAACCAGCCAACCCATGGTCAAGGCAGCTACAATTGATTGCTTCCCTGAATTTTTGAAAGACATTAGGTAAGGTCTCTCACCAAAAACTTGAGAAAAAGCTAAACTGCCACTGAGCAAGAGGGAAGATTTCTCCAGAGAGCAGGAAAACCAGATATCACTTATATATTATGTACATGGTGCAGGCTTCTGAACAATTCATGAGTACCCAGGAGACATAATTTGAAGTTTAAATAGCTGTATGAAAGTGTATCAGTTAAGAAAGGCAGATCATATTACATAATATAGTAGCAAATGGGGAAAGAATAAAATGGAGAACATGCCAGAACACCTACAAAATGCATGTAACTGTGCAGTTCTGACTCTGCCCTGCCTGAGAAATTACAAAATACCTAGAAAAGGTGTGGAAAAGGCAACTGGTGGTCAATACTAAGGTATATCTGTCATAAAGGGATGAATAGGGAGGCAGATTCTCTAGACCTGACTGCAGGGTGTTATGCTGCAGGCTAATTGAATTATTAGTGACATGAATAAGGTAAATAGGGAAAGATTGTTCATTGTCTTCTAATCCAAGAACTAAAAGCCATATAAAGATACAAGCAAGCAGCAAGTTCAGATAAGCAAAAGAAAATACTTTCTCATTCAATATATTCTTAAGCCATAGGACTGTGTTATGTCCAGAGTTACCTATGTCATTTTGGAGTTTAAATTTATAGAGAAAGATCTACACCATCTCGTGTCCAGGCAATTCCCAAGCAAGAACAACTGCAGGCTAGGAGAGTCTGTCAGAGAAGCATCACTTCACATTTTCTTTGCCCCAAACTCTCCCCCAGGCATCTACTGTTGATCAGTGTCAGTGAGTAATAGACTTGGCTCCTATATGTGAATTAAACCAAAAAAGCCTCATGTACTAGTATCGCAGGAGAATCGGGACTTAGTGCTGAGGGAGCATCGTAGAAGAAAAGTAAAAAGGAGACATTGGGAAGGTAAATAAAAGAATGCATTATTCACAGAAGAGAAGCTAAAGAAAAGTTCCTAATCTCTTGCATAATATGAATTGAAGGAGGCATTCAGTCAAAGTTAAGTGTTGACAAAACTCTGAGCAGGCTGAAGAAAACACCTTTCCGCATGATGTGCAAACAGGCTTCAGCATTCACCGCAATGGGAAGCTGTCAAGGCCATGAACTTAGCAAGAGTCAAAAATGAACCAAATATTCATGTGGATAAATCACCGTTAATGATGATAACTTTGGATGGTATATTAGAATTCACACTTCTGAGGTTAAGCCTATCCTTAGAGGCTAACTCTAATGACGGAGGCGAGTCATCCAAAGCTTGCTGATGCAGGGTTCTCACACCTTCCCTTCTCGTCAAGCAGGACACAGGCGACTAAATCGTAAGCTCTACAATGGGAACAGGTTTGTATCTTTCACTATTTTTGCACTATTTGTCATTTAAAAACTGATTTATTATGTGCTTCTTCCTGGTTTTAATATTTAAGTATTAGTAAGGATATTTATGATGTCTTTATGCCCTTTCTGTTCTTTGGGGAAACTAAGAGTGGGAGAGGCATGGGGGCTCCAAATGTGTTGTTTCTGACCATTTGCCTCAGCCAGGAATTTGATTTATTGGCCATGTCAACACATCCTTGGTAATAATCATAATAACCAACCTGTGAGAAAGGGATAGAAATGCCCAGCCATGTCAAAAAGAAAAAACGCAGAAAAAAACATCAGAGAGGGAAAGCATAGAATTATTACCCAGAGTCTACAAAGCAAGTACAGTTATGGTACTCATAACAAGGACTGTAATGGTAATAGAAAACAGCACCAAATTAATCCATCCAATTAACAAAGATCACACTAAACAAAAAACTAAGACAGCATAATTAGCCTAATGAGTCTGTCACATATGAGCACAAGCCTGGATTATGATTCTGGGACAACAAATAAAACCCCTCAAGAAAGTTTCACCAGACTGGGAATGGTGAGAAATATTTTAAAGAAAAACTAACCAGTTACATTTACCCACAAAACATTTATTTTCATAAAATTGAAGCCAGTCTAAACCCATACTCCACAGAAATGTTTCCAAGTTAGAAATTAAACAAAATCGATCTCTCCAGAAAGCAGTGCATGAAAAGACTTTTATGTCCCAGCAACACTGTATCATTCTGTGAGATGACCTGAAAAAGGAGTTAAAATAAATCCAAGTAATATATTTGCAAGTGTAAACAATGGAAAAACAGAATACAGTAAACTTAAGCAATGAAAAATGTTTTCACGATTTAAGGTGTTTCAACTACCGCTGTTACTTGTAACAACAGGCATCGTTCACCCCCCCAATAAACATTTGCAACTACTAATTCAGTCAATGGCATGGCCTGTTGACCCAAAGCTATCACATTTCATTATCCTTAAATTGGAGACAGTTTGACTCTGTGGCAGGAGACACCTGCATCATCCACACTGCCACCATCCAGCCACCACCAAGGGCAGGGATGGGAGAACGAGCAGGCAGATGTGGGAGGTGAACAGAGAAGGGCATGGGTCACTCAGACAGGACACAGCAAAAGCAGGGAGGTGGCTTCTTAGGAAGGACACTTCTGCAATAATAAACTTCAGTCCTGGTCCTTGTTCCCCACCCTTTCCCAAGTTATCACACCCATTAACTCCATAAAGGTGGTAGGAGGCTTCACTAATGTCTGTGAAGTGCCTTAAAATTATGTCATGTTATTAAATGTGCATTGTACATGCCAAAAAGACAAATCCTGCAGCTCTAGCTTGCCCAAATGGTTCAGCTAAAGCCAATGAGAATAATAATATCTGTGTGAGTAGGAAAAAATTCTCTTACAGAATAACAGGAATCAAGCCCCAGGGCTTTTATTGTGAGAAGAAGGGAATATTCATTTTATGATAACTGTTGCACAAAGCTGCCCTCACTTGCTCACCCGCAAGGGGTTATCCCTTTCCCGGGATAGCGGTCCTTGCCATCAGCATCACCCATTTTAGTCCCAGGCTCTGTTCTCATCAAAGTTAAAAGAAATTTCACAGGGGCCTCCCACGGCAGCCTCCCTAGCCTGGCTGTCGTTGTTGACATTTAGTGCAATCAATCTTATTTCCATCACTGAAGTGAGGAACTGGGTAATCTTCTGTGCACATAGTTACCAAAATAAGCATTTATAAATGAATATACAAAGGACTTATTTAAAAGCAACACAAAGAGGACTTGAGAGGGTACTGGACTTTATGACCCCAGTACACAGTTAAAACAGATGGACAAAGGGGTGATGGGAGACATGAAAGATATAAAGAGTTGTAAGGATGAAGTTTGAATAAGGTTTTTTGGCATGGAAATTAACAAGAAAGTGACTCAAAAGATTTCTTTTTTGGATGAAAACCCATCCTGTATATATAAGGCAGAGTGTGACTCAGTACCTGCCTTAGTCCATCCTACTGCAGACAGATGTTTCCCTCCCTCATGCCTCTATGTGCCACTTGCCTTCACCATCTCCCTCATGCGAAGGTGGCTCTCTGGAACAGACCCAGCTGAAAGTCACACATTTTTTCATGTTTTACTCATCAACCAGCTCAGTTTCCAGGCCTCTCTCCTCCACAGATATTGATGGCACAAGGTGGTGCAGATGAGGAAGGAGCTAAACCACAAATAAACAATGAAGGGACAGAAAGGAGGAAAGATTGATCTACAGTAACAGATGAAATATTAACTGGGAATTGCAAGAGAGATCCTTTCCCACTTGGAAAAAAAAAACCCAATAAAATAATCCAGCTGTGGATTATTGTGAGCTAGCGATCTCAAAGGGAAAAATATACCCAAACAATAAAGTTAGGAAATTTCAATGTAACTTGCCAGCCTTTATAGCAATTTGTTACACAGCTTGCAAATGGACATATAGCTCCAAAAAGAGCAGAATAAAAACAAGTAGAGACTCCCATGTTTCAACATTCTTAGTTCCCAGCTGTTTAAAGGCTGAACAGGATAACTCCACCTGGATTTATAATACTGTAGTACGACCAAAAAACCTACAAGAGTAACAAGAAAGTAGGTTTTAAGGAAATTTCTTATCAATTGTCTGGTTAGACTAGTCCTAGTGGGAATATGCTGCATGAAGTTTCCATGAAGCATTCTTCAGCACTCTTCTAAGTCCCCTGTAAAGCTTCAAGCTCCCCTGTGGTCAGCTTCTGAAATATCAGTCCAAGCTCTAAAATGAGCATCTATCAACTATAGCACAAAAGCAGGAACACATCAGCAAAACCAGAGATTATTGCCATTCTTAGGGGAATCAATAGACTTTGGAACATTGAAAGGAACAGGTTAATGCTAATTGCATGCTTAAACATAAGCTATTATATTCAGCATATAACAATTTCAGATCAACAGTCCTATATTTAAGAGATGTGGTTCACAGGTATCTTCTGTTCTGATGTAGTAGATGAACTCTCCTTTTCCTTAGCTTGCTTTCGGTTGGTTGTTTGGCTGAGTTTTGTTTTTAAATTGCCAAAGTAGAAAGTTAAACTATAACACCATGGCTCATGTTAAAATGTTTCAGGACCTGGTCTGCTAAAAGCCTGGAATAAAAGCCTAATGAAGAGCACTGTGCCTTCCAGAACCCTACCTGCCTGCACACATCCCTAGTGACACATTTCGGGCATCAGTAAGTTCTCATATTTAAAAAAAAAATTAAATCATAAACCTGCTGGAAGTTAGAGAAGGAAAAACCTCATTAGATCATCTAAGGCACCACCCCCCTGCCGCACAAAGGTGGGTTCTCTGGCACCCTCCAGACTCTGCATCTTTAGTTTAAGTCTGAAATGGTTTACACTGCAATGAAGGTCTTGCTGAAATAAAATAAAGTGGCTGGTTTTGTATGGGACTAGGAAGACCTCAAACACGAGCAATTCATTTGAATCCAAAGAAGGTAACACCCCATACTTTTGTGACCCTTTACTGCTTTATTGCTTCCAGCCCCGGGAAAGACATTTCACAGCAGTGAGCTCAGACCAGTTCTTAATAGGTATTATGGCCTCGTTCCTCGCCGCCTCTTCCACTACAAGAAAACCATGGCATTTTTACTAGCTATAAACCAGATCCTTTGACAACCTGTAATAATCCCCAGGACCACTGGGTGGTACTAGTTGTCTGCGGTGGGAAGCAGAGCTGAGCCGGAGGCCGGTCGCGTTTCGTAGACCATACAAGCCACACGGGTTTTCTGGAATCCATAATTTACTACAGCCGCAGCTGTGTGTTTAAAGGGCTGTATGTTTAAAGAGCTGAAGCACCTCTCCTATGAAGACAGGCTGAGAAAGATGGGGTTGTTTAGGCTGGAGCAGAGAGAGCTCCAGGGAGGCCGGAGAGTAGCCTTCCAGTAGCTAAAAGTAGCCTGCAAGAAATCTGGCAAGGGGCTTTTCAAGCACATGGAGTGACAGGAAAAGGGAAGTGGCTTTAAACTCAAAGAGGGAAGATTTAGATTAGATATTAAGAAAAAAGAATTTCCCTGTGAGGGTGCTGAGGAACTGGCACAAGTTGCCCAGAGAAGCTGTGGCTGCCCCATCCTTGGCAGTGTTCAAGGCCAGGTTGGACAGGGCTTTCAGCAACCTGGTCTAGTGGAAGGTGTCCCTGCCCATGGCAGAGGGCTGGAACTGGATGAGCTTTAAAGTCCCTTCTAACCCAAATCATTCTACGATTCTATGATACCCTGCAGATGCTCAATTGCAGCCTGTGTAAGCTCTAGTTCCTCTTCAGAGGGCAGAGCATGGCAGTGTACAGGTACTGCTGCTTCCATGCACGTTTGGTGGTCCCAGCACAGCTGAGTCATTCTTTTTCCAAGTTAAAAAAGAGATTTTTTTCTAGAGACAAATATCATCTGGAATCCCATGTACAAAGATGTTCTCATATGGTAGTCCCAGTGAAATACACAGAAATGTAGACACATATGCTTTCATTCACATTTTTGCAACCTCAGTATCTTAACATACATAATTGGCACTGTTCTAAAATCTTCCTAGTCACATACAAAATCCCAAAGAAACTTCTTTAGAAAGTACGTACACCTCTCACCAAGCCAAACAGCACTACTTTCAGTTATTTTGTCCACTGCTGAGTCTGGACACACAGCTCACTACCACTTGTAAGCAGATGGTGTCAGTGTCAAATTCACAAGCAGAAATACTGAGTAAGCTATGCTTGACCCAGTAGGGTCAATAGGGCTCCACAGGTATTTTTCAGTTTGCAGAAATTTTACTTCTAGTGATAGATGAGCTGGAAAGACACAAGTTTATCTCGAACACAGCTGGAGCTTGGGACCAGCAGTTACCAAAGGCATCTTTCTACTTGTAAACTAAATTAAAAAATGTTCGAGAATGACTGGAGAAAGCTAAGCATACAAGTCATGTACCTCCTTTCAAGCCCTCTAAAAGAGCCCAATGAGTCTTAACTACAGCTTGTAACGATGTGTCGTTGGCTCTTACCAAAGTCACTTCAAAAATTTAACAGGCTGAGGACATTTGTCTCAAAATCCCATGTAATTCTTCCACACTGCTGGAGCAATAGGCCATTTCTATGAGCTTGACCACACTGTAGCTCAGGTGAGGGGTGGTTTTTTTCTGAAAGAAGCAACACACTTGGGAAAAAAAAAAAAACAGAGGAAAACAAATCCTAAAACATGAACTATATAAGGAGTGGTTTGTTTAGCAACAGGGAGATGCTGGATTAGCAGCCAGAGAACTGTTGTAATGATCTGTCACAGCAGCTCTGTGACCTTGCTATCTTGATCCATTAACTACACCAAAGTTTCAGCATCTTCTTTAGCACAGGTCAGTTAGCTGATGCTTAAAGCACCAACTGCTCATGCTGTGCATGCTTAAGCTTCAGGGCTGATATTCAGCATTACAGCTGAAGATAAGTCATATGTGCTTTTGTTCTACTGCAGAATGCATTTGTTTGTCCACTGCTGAGTCACTGCTGTGCTGCTTCTGGTAAACTAAGCCAGAAGAAGCACAGAAACCCTGCGACCAACTCACTGATCTTGGGTTCCCCTTCATCTCTGGACAGTGAGATTGTGAGCTGCATTTAAGGGAAGCTGGCTATCTGAAAGCCAAGTTGTCTCATACAGTCCCTGCCTGCAATTTAAGCTTGGTCCAAAGACTTTTTTCAGTTGCTCCCCCCGAAGTGCCCAGGGTCAGCAGCAGGACTTTTTCAGCTGCTATTAGAGCAGGAGTTGGTGGAGTTCCAGTACATGTACTTAAAACTCATTTATGTGATTTGGCTTCTGTGTGATTCCCTCCCTACACATGCACTCTCTGCAAAAAGGGCTGTAATTAATGCTACTCATTGCACTGTGGATATCTTTATTTAATTAGCATTGTTAAATTACACGTCAAAAAGCAATTCTTCTTCTCTTTTCATGTGCATGAAGGATCCCACAGGCAGCAGAACCAGTATCTTCCTGGGAAGCAAACTTTTATGACATCAGACAGGAATTGCACATTGCTTAATACACCACAGACGATCTCTGCAGACCCTGTGTGTGACTGGAGACAGAAGCAAGAGTCTGAAGAGCATTAAATTGCAGTTCCTCTTAGAGCAAGGTCTCATAAGCTGTTGATTTCTTTCAGGCTTGGTGCTGGATCACTACTGTCTTGAGCAAGGATTACTTTTTGCCCTATTTCTTTCCTCATTGAAGTTATTTTAAAATAGTAAGTTTGGACAACGTACAGAGGAGTCACTGTACAGTGTCCAATTAACGTAATAACAGGAGACCTAGCCTTCAAAATGATGAGTAGGAAATAACTTTGGGGCACGTTTTAAGATTCCATGATCTTAAAACACGGTCTCACTAATGCATCTCACTCCCCACTACATCAACGTTATCAGTTTGCTTGGTACCCAAATAAAATAACTTTCCTGCAAGCATTTAACTACTGAAGCTGGATTTTTTATTACCTTTGTTTCCTTTACATTAAAATGACCTTCTCTAAGAGCTATACATCTTTCCCTGGTTTAAAAGTACTGGTTCTGCTCCAGCACATCGAGTCATTTTATTCTGTAACACAATTGTATAGTACAAGGAAATGAGAGGGGGGCTTCTCCATCTGGCAGATGATCCTCAGAAGTGGAAAAGAAGATGTGCAGGCTTATGCTATTAAACTTTTTTGAGTTCAAATGGGATCCAGCTGTTTGGGATCCACAACATTCTTGCAATTTAAATGCTCACAGTATGTATATTTTCAATCCCTTTATTTTTGTTTTCTTTAATTGTTGGGGCCTGAGATCATAAACGCCTCAGTCTTTCAGACGTGAAGTGCAGCTCTTGGTAATTTGTTCTAATCAACTGCAGTAAGAAATGCCTGCTCCATAACCTTCAATGCTTTTTCTCTCCCCTGACAACAGAATAGACTTCTTGCAAAAAAATAAACATCTGGTTTGAATTGAACATCAAATTGCAGTTACTTAAGTGCCAACTATTAAATTACCTCAAATGTTTTATGTTTGAACATGATTTTTCAAGACAGCTAGATTTTTTAACTGTAGCACAAATGCACATGTAAAAATACTTTAGAAGCTTAATTCCCTTGAACACACTTTTTTTTTTTTTTACCATGTGTAGCTTGATCACTGGTTTTGCTCTCCATTTACAGAACTTGTTATTCACAAACATTTTTATACAACCAAATATGACTCATCAGATGGTTAACAGGAAGAAAAGCTCTATCTACAACACAGGGACTTGATTCTGAAGTCTACAACATACAGAGGGACTGTCAAGACTATCCAAAACCCTTTATACCAAGCCAGAAAATCACATACACTAAGATTATAGTCCACATTTCTGATTAGCAAGTTAAACACTAGAATTTGCATCTAAGACCTGCCTCCTCTGAAAACCCAAGCCGCTTCCTTTCTCTAACACTATATCTGGGGGTGAGTCTTACAGTCTGATTTTCATGACAGCATTTCAGATTTACAGCTTTACATAAGTGTTGATCACCACATTTTTGCAACAGATATTTCATTTTTGGTCTCTCTTTTTAAGTTTTTAAGTATGTTTCCAGCCCCCTCAGCTACAGAGAATTTTTGAAGATGGAAACCAGTACAATTTGAACTAGTGAAAGCAAATGGGAATGAACACCAAATCCACTGTTTTGCAAATGCTTGCAATTTCTGTATGACTGGAATTGACAGTGTTGCTGAGGCTTCTTTATGGTGCTCCAGGCTCCAGGGAGGACAAAATAAAAAGTGAGTATTTTATTCATTGTGAGGGGGTTCTAAAGGGGCATGGGGGAAGTGTAAATAAAAACCATTTTTGTATCTCTGTATTTCTGCAAACCCCTCCTCCAGAACAAAGTGTAACTGCAAGTGCAGACCAGTGCTATCACTGTTTACTTCTTCTTTCCAGACACTGATCAAAGTGAAACTACAGGGGGAATTTATGCCAAAAAAAAATAAATTGAAAGCACAGATGACTGCAGCTGGGTAAATTGCTGGCAATTACTCTGGTGACTTCTAAATTGGATGTGACTGAGTGTCAGTCATTGTCTATGCACTTGTGTTTTCACCAAAGATGATTGTAATTGTTGTGATAAGATTACTCCAAGGAGGAAGTAGTAATTACAAAGGTGGGGCCACCTGATCAGACACTTCCATGTTAGTTAGGTGACTATTTATAATACTGACCATGTGTTTAGCTATAATATTTGAATAACAAAATGAAGGTCAATCCTCAAATTCACTGACAAAGAAGATGAAAGATGACCACAACAAAAATCTACAGAATTGTTTCAGGTGGTGTATGGACAAAACAGTGACTGTTTACGGACAGTAGATAGACAGGAAGAATGATTTCATTTGCTGAAAGCGATCTGAACAAGTTTAAAAGTCACAACGCTAAAATCCATCAAAGGCTATGACGAGGGCATTTTCATTCTGTGGAATATAACCAAGCTAACAAACAACAAGCAACTCACCAACCCCATTATTGCTAGACATTCAGAACGTCTAGACAATGGATGTATCTGATTTTCACTTAATGAACTTCCGCAGCACATATACTCACTCCAGTGTATGTGATTAGGGGAGAAAACTGTATGTCTTCAGCTAGCAGTCCTTGTAGCTTGGGAGAAAATAACTTCAGTTACTACTTAAATAATTCAAATGGATATGGCTGAAAGTCTCAGAATCACATAAGGTGAAGAGGCGAGGTTGGAGTAGATCTCTGAGGTCCTCTGGTCCAACCCCCATGCTCAAGCAGGGCCATAGAGAGCCGGTTGCCCAGGACCATGTCTAGACCATTTCTGACTGTGTCTAGATGGTTTTGAAGTCAACTACTCACTAATTTAATTTCTTTATTTTGACAAAGTCAGTCAGATGTTACTTCTTAGCAAAACTTTGCTGATAAAAAACATGGTGAAAACTATTAGGTTTCTCTAAGTACTTCGAAAGAGGTGATGATGCTATTTAGGTGCTAGCAAAAAAACTGGATCATGAAGTAACACAAAAATTATTGTCACAGAAACAACCTAATTAAGTGGGGAAATAAGTCCTGAAGGCAGTGTCCCTTCTCATCAGAGGGGCCATAATGCTTTCGGCCTGAGCTGACAGCTGAAGAAGGGAGCTGAAGGGATCTGATGTGATGACTGGTATGTGGGTACACAAATATGCAGTCAATACTGTTTACACCTACATATCCTAAAAAGTAGATACATTCCCAAATATATATTCAACTACCAAAGCCAGTTTAAAATCAGTATTAATTACTTTCCTTCCACTTTTTCCCCACAATTCATCTGCCTGGTTAACATTAACAGTGAAAACCCAGAAGAACCAACAATCTTAAACTAGTTTTCAGCTGAGCTGTGTTACAATTCATTGAAAGCAGCTTCCTTTCAACATAACCCATGAGGGTAGGCAGGCCCTAAGAATCTCAGGCATGTTAACATGTTAAAATGTTTTCCTGTTGAAATAACTTGTAGAAATCTATTCTAGTTGAGGTTATGACTTAATTATGGAATAGCATTCAATATCTGAGCAGGATTATTTCATGACTTTGCCACACAGGAGTCTACATTCAGTCTTTAAACCAAATATCATCTACTGAACTGGATATGCCTCAAGCAACAGGGAGCTTGAAACCTAATAAAGGAACTTCTCTTCTATGTCCATGAAAGTGGTTGGAGACTGAAAATTACTAATTTCAGAATAAATATACTTCCAAATTTTATGAAGGAGACATACAAACTCATTCACCAAATCAAATAAGGATATTTGGACAAGGGAAAGAAAGAGATAAGTGTGCTTTCATATTGGGAAAAGGGATCAAAGTAAAACAGGGAGGAAAGGGTCAAAGAAAAAGTAGCTGCCATAGAAATGCTCCACAGTTTTTAGAAGAAACCATGCAGAGTGGGAAAATGCCTGGAGGCATGGACATTACAGGATGCTTTGGCAGCTCAGGCAGAGAGTAAGTACATCAAGATTTTTTGTATCATTCATTTTTTTACATACATTATCAAATTAGTGACTAGCTTGTTTATAATCCTACTATATCAACTCAGTAATTATGTGTGACAACATCAAAATTCTGAGGAGGTAAATTGTGCATCCCCAAGGATGAGCTTGTGTGGAAGCATGCTTGAAATGAGACTTTTCAAGGGGCTTAAAGGAGTTGATTTATAAGCCTCACATTTTCTGTGGAGGAAGAAGAGAGAAGCTGTGCTCAGGAAACAGGTCAAAGTTACCATGAGAAAATCTGTCAGCAGAGATGCTGGGTATCTTCAAAATATAATTAATCTGGGTATTTTTCTGCAATACAACATAAAAGGGTAATGAACACTCAGCCAGAAGGAACACTGTGAGAGCTCTACCAGATGTGTGGGAACAATATCAGTAGCAGGGAGTTAAAAGTAGAAGGAAAATACACAAAAATGGGCAAATATAAGAAATGAAGGAAAGAGAGAGAATCAAAGAATAAGTAGATAAATAAATAAAGATACAAAGACAAAATTCTTCAGGATTACATTTTAAGAAATGCATGTTTGTGTCGCCTTCTCTCCCTCATTTTGGGAGCTATTTTGGGCATCCGTTACAGCCGTCTCTTTCAGTCAGCTTCTCTGGCCCTATAAAGTCTACAGGGGTTTTTGTCTCTGACTGACCTCTGTCTCTGAGTAGAAAAGATGGTAAATTCTAGGCAGACAGGTAGATGCAGGAGGTCTGCATAGTGCCTTCAGCAAGTATCCCAACTGTATAAATGGATGCATAAATAACTGTGTGCCTTGAACTCTTCCCACAGCTGAGCCCTCCAGGTTCCCCAGGAATACACGCCATCACCATTTGCACTCTTAGTCTAGCAAATTCCTTGTCCAGAGGGCAAATCATCCCCCAGGAGCTTTTCTACCAGGCTGGGCAGGTCAGCCATGGTGGGGAACTGCTTCATACCCCTGAACACTCTGCATGGGGCCTTGTCCAAGTGGGAGCAGAGGGAGTAGATCCTGTTCACTCTGGAAAACCACCTACAGGACTCAATTACCTTCCTGTTTTGTGGCTAAGTGAACTTAATACTATGTACCTGCCCACATATCACCAGCTCTCTTATAAGAGCATCTGCATGCAAAGTCCACCTACATTTGCTAAAAATTATACAGCATCCAGCCAACACCACAGGTTGACCTGATGGGATCTCACACATACAACTCATTCAGCAATGCAAGTTTCCCATGACTTTCAGAAGCTTTTAAAGAAATTACTTTTATTTCCAAGAAATGTGGTATTTGCTATTACTTCTGATTTAACAGCATCAACCCACAGCTGTAAGCCTCATGCCAGGCAGAGTGAGTGTGATGTACTGCAACACATGCAGGGAGAATTGGAGCAGCAGCAATGCTGTTCAGCAAAGGTGGAGCTTGGCTGTGGTGCCTCCCTTCCAGCTTCCCCAGAGCCAGAAAGAGTCTGTGATCCTATTTCAGCTGCTTTTAGACTCTGCTGATAGAGGTAGCAGCCTACACCCTACAGCAGACTACAGATGGGCCATTTTTTTTCCAGGGATACTTCTGTCACCAGTGATCTCTGACTACTCAGTGTGCAGATGGGGAAGGGGGCTGTGGGCGGGAGAGTGTTGGAACACTCATATTCCGTTCTTCTGAAAGAAACTGAAGCCCAGAGCTCTATCTCTTGGCCGTTAGACAGGGATGAAAGAGTGGAACGACCCAGCAGGCCAAAAGAACACAGAGACCACTTCTGGCCTTGAATTTTTATAACCCGGTCAAAGGTTCTGCACACTGCAACCTTTTTTCCTCACCAAGCCCTTGTCTGGCCATCATGCATGTCATCACTGCAGTTTTGTCCCCAGGCAAAATCTCCCTCTCTGTTTCTTTCCCACCCCTGCCTACTGGCTACACAACTGGTCTTGAAGCTGCAGTTTGTCTTCTGGGCTTCTTGCCCACACATGGCTCTGGTGGAAACTTCTATGTCCTCATGCCTTCCCACTCTCCTTGCAGCTGCTCCCCTCTGGAAGGCTGAGGAAGGATGTTCTTTGTGTCCCATCCAGTTAGGAGAAGCCTGCAGGGGTTGAGTGCTTGCACACAGGGAAGGACTCTAAGCTCAGAGCACAAGAACTGCTGTGGATGGAAAGCGGCAGCAGCAGCAAGGAGCAAGGCACACTGGAGGCAGGCTGCAACAGTTAGAGAATCACCTGTGATATTGAACAATGACTTTGAGCAAACCAAACCAAACTACCCCCTGGTGCACTGAAGGTCTAAAAGTGACTACCCTTAGGTAGCTCCTTGGCATATAGACATACTGCATAATCCTAATCATGACAACAGTTAAACATTTGCATTTATCCTCCCTTCCCTGATGACAGCTTTATCTGTTCACTTTTCAGAGTGGGATGTCCTTGAATCATAGATCTACCATTTGCTTAGTACAGTTGACTATTCCTATTACTCATGCATTGCCATTCAAAGATGCAAATAAACAATCCAGTGATCTTACAGCAAGGAGCAGCAATATATACTACCTATATACTACCTATTACACATATACTATGCTATTACCCAGCCTGTGATGCATGGACAGATGGAAGGGATGAGCATTCACCACCAACCAGGACCGTTATTTTAACAGCATTCTGGTTTGCGCTAGCTTAACCTCACTGGGAAACTAGTTTGTTTTCCTCACCCCAGCTTTGCTCAGCACACCAACAAACAAGGGAGCTACAAATTTACACAAGCACAGGGAACCCTAGAATCCACACAGTTTTGAAAACATATGTGGAAAAAATACTCAAAACCAGTGTGCGTTTACACGCAACAGGAACACTGATACCAAAACTGCAGTCCACTGGGGATATTTTCTTCCTAAGAAGTAGCTTTTGAAAGAAAACCCTTTCTCACATAATGTTTTCTAGTCCTTTGTTTTTCTTCATCTCCTCCTGTTTTATTGCAGTTTAGGACAGCCGTTGTCAGGAGAATCTAGACAGACTTCAAGGGGTGCCAAATTACAGAGACCTCAGGTTTTTCACAGTTAGTTGTTCTTTTCACTGCTGGATTCTTCTAAAGAAAATGAGATTGAATTAATATGTTTTTACTGTATCTGTTCCTCTGCTCTGCTGTTTCCCATGGCCTAGCAGAGGAAGTCTGATTGCCAAGTGTTTTCTCATTTTGTTTAATCTGATACAAAAGGTCACCTCAAGTATCCTTTTGGTATTTGCTCTAGAGCTGAGTATAATAGGTGGCAGCCCCAAAAAGAATGCATGTTGCTAAACTTCAGAAATGTTTGGGTCTTCAGATACAAACAGATGTTTCCTTTTGGTAGCTTCATTTTCCGAGTGATATTCCAAGAAGTATAATGGGCGTAGCCAAATCACAGATGACCATTTTCCAGAAATTAATTGGTTTCACACACTATGTCATAAATGATAATATGGTTTCTTAAAAGAGATCAATAATTTATTTGTTTAATCAGATTCTTGTTTAAATAGACCTCCTGTTGTTAATATCTATGGCTAATTTCTGCAGCAGAAGCAGGAAAACAGAAAGATTGGCTCACGTTCAGGTCTGATGCAGATCCACTGGAATTAGCAAAAACTCGGCTGCCTTGGGATCCATTGTGCTACACCAACTTGGAACAATGTATTTACACTGATAAAACAAGCAGTTCTAGGAATAACAATTTAATCTGGAGAACTAGTAAACAACTTTGGCTTTATGCTATAATCCTGTGGTCTAAATTTGTTAATGATATGTAACAAACATAGTTTTAGAATCATAGAATGGTTTGTGTTGGAAGGGACCTTAAAGATCATCCAGTTCCAGCCCCCTGCCATGGGCAGGGGCACCTTCCACTAGACCAGGCTGCTCACGCCCCCTCCAACCTGGCCTTCAACACTGCCAGGGATGGGGCATCTATAATTTATTTGGGCCACCTCTTCCAATGTCTCACCACCCTCATAGTAAAGAATTATAGCTACATGCTTGCTCCAAAATGATCTTTTTTGCAAAGTAATAATTAACTTTATGTAATTTTAAACGGATGGCTAACAAAGTCTTCCTGGATATGCTGAGAGGGCTTCTGTCCCCTCAGGAAAATATATGCCATTCTGACCTTTCCAGATGCAAAGTATTTACTTCTTGGAAGTTTATATTTATGGGTCAGTCATAATGACTTTACACGGAAAAGATGAGTCAGAAAAACACTTTTTTAGAAGACTAAACTGAGAATTTGAGGACACAAAAAGGGCAGAGGAATTATGAAACAAAGATTGTTTAAAATGTTTCAGTGTTAGAATTAAGCATGTAAACACTGATTCTAACTCCTGACTTCAAAACACACAGAGGCCATAGTATCAATTTCAGCAGCTCTGCTGCAATGACTCAGTTTCCATATTCCTGGTGTTTAAAAAAACTAATAAGGCAAAGAAAGATGGAGCATGGATGTGGCCTTCTATACAGCAGGAAACAAGGAAAACAAGAAGCAAACCAAAACACTCAGAAGGATTTTGCAAAATAGAGGCTAATCCTAGCAGTGCACAGAGGGATGGTATAGGAGAGAGGGACGGCTCTGCAGGGCAGTTTCTTGGGGATCAGAAAGACAAGGTTGCCTAAAACAAGATTAGTGCCTTTGAGAAGAATTATGCCAGATTTGGAATTCGTCTGTATAAAGTATTAATTACTCTTGGTTTGAATATTCAGATTAATGAATAAAAATTTGGTTTCTGGCTGTTCTTATTAGATTCTAACTGCTTTAGTCCAAAGGGTACTAAACAACAGGCAGCTACGCAAACTCTTTGATGTGAAAATATACACAAGTGATAAAAGCTCTACTGCTGGCCCATATGTCAGGATTTTACCTCCTTCTGTAAAGAAACTAAGGAAGCCAATTTCAAGCAAACTGGAAAGATCATGAATACAGAACGGGAGAAGTCTGACAGCTTGTCCCCTCTCAGGAGAGGGGCAGCAGTCTTTCTGAAGAATCAAACCAAATTATAGATCACTGGGGCTGTCTGCCTGGATTATTGTAAATTGAATGCTAAAGCTTTAGGCAAGAAACACATTTTCTAAATCCATAATCCTTCTTCTCTTGTACTTCACTGATACTACATAATTAATGCACAATACATGTACTAGCTGCTCTAGAAACACAATCTGAGTCACTACAGTGACCAGGTAACAACACAATCTAAGAGGTACAAAACTTGACACTTAATCACAGACCACAAAGAGAAACAAAAGGCAGATAACCATGGTAAGAGAATAAACAGGGATGATAACACATGAATTTGGACAGCTATCCCTGTAATCCCACAATGTTGAACTTGAATGCCTCTCGAAGTCTGTATTTTGTATGTTTTCTAAGGCATCATATTTTCTAAGCACTTGCAGCTCTTCAGACACTTTGGATGCTCAACATTATTAAACACATATTGCAGTCACTTTTGCTGTATTAATCTAAAATCCTCTACCCAGACGGAAAAGGAAAACAGAACAGAAGTCAAAGAACACTTTACAAAAAAAAAACAACCCCAACACAATAAATTAACTGGCAAACCCTAAAGGTATAAAATCAATTCTAGCAATGTTTTGCACCTGTTCAAATTTTGTGGAGTTCCCAATCTGAACAGCCAAATGATTATTCTAGTGCATACACATTTGGGTCCTGCTGCTACTTTCACTACTGATTGACTTTGGTGGCTACAGTACATTTGCAAAGGTCTAATCCACCATTATTTACTACAGCAGAAAAAAAAAGAAACCAACAACCAGAACCAACTAACCTGTTATAGTTGTTAGACTCTGTCTGTGTTTGGAAGGCTGGGAAAACTGTTGTTTCTCTTATTTCATAAACAACCGCATCTCTCAAGGCCTAGGAGCTTCTAGATTAAGATGATTTTTCTACCATAGTATAAATAAAGAGGCTAAAAGTAAAAAGCTGTAAGTGAGAATGGCAGCAGGTCTCCAGGTACAGTTGTGCTAATTGGAATGGTAGGTGAGTTTAGCAGGCTGAATAAAAACATGCAATCAGACTGAAGTTCAGGAATGCCTCAGGTGTACTCGCAAGTGCAAATATAAACAACAAATGAATCCAAAATCTAAGTAGGTCAGTATCATGACAAGCTAACAGTTTGCAATTCAGTAGTATTTTTTGCCTGGGACATACTCTAAATCAGATAAACGAGGTACTATTTTAACAGAATAAAGTGTGCCCAGTCGCATATTACAGACACCTCAACCTTCAGCAAACTGCCAGTTACTTCAGTCTGGGCTGACTTCAGTTTTACAGAGGAAAAGGAGGTTTTGTCTCCAAAAACATCAGGTTTCTGATGCTGCCTTTAGGGTGACACCTATTTGTAACTCTCCAGTTAAAATATCAGCTTAGAATAATACATGTGTTATAGAATAAATAAAGTTCTTAGCCATTCCAGTGAAAAATATGATGACCCTGAATCTCTTTTCCATTTGAGCCATGGAAATGGAAGTGAGTGATGTCTTCAGTTCCCACTGGACTTCTGCAGTCTCAGGTTCTTAGGGATACATCCTGGCAGGAAAACCAGAAGTCTCTGCACTTTCCTTGTTGCCAGCAGAATAGTATCAGTGGGATCCCAGTGAATCATTCCAATCACAAATTGTTCCGGAATAAAATAACTTTTGTTTAAACAGGATTTATTTAACATTCATGTACTCCTTCCTTCTCTTTCTAAGAACAGACTATTTTAAACAGCTGTTATCTCTTATTTCAAACCTGATAAACCAAACCCTAACAAAGTCCCCTTATACAGAATTTAAAAAATGAGATAAGAATCAGAAAAACTGAAGGTATTGACAAAATATTTTAAATAGCAAGTAGAACTTTTTAAGCAACAAGAGGAAGCAGAGAAGTCTGGTTTGGAGGAAAATGAGTTAATTGGGTCCTTATGGTAATGTCATCAACAATGAAACAGTTGGTGTTTGGTTTGGCATCTTTAAGTTTCAGAGTTAACAACTTACTACAGTGATCACGAAGGATTCCCCCTCCTCAGTAATTATTAGATGACAGACATTTCCATGCCATTTAACACTCTGGCTCATGTCTGCAAGCTGACCAGATCTGAGAACTAAATAGTTTGTGTCGCTTTTTTTTTAAGACGAACACTGAATCTTAGAGCACAGTTCTGCAATACAATTAATTCCATTGACACAGATCTATTATCAATGGGTAATTACAGTAAGAGTCTTGAAATCTTTTCACTCTCACAGAGTTAAAACAGAAGAAGGATCAAGCTGTTGCTGCATGCTAAAACATCTGCTGAATGTACTCAACAACACTACAAATTGTCTTGTAAGTCTAACATATGATCCTTGTCTTGCAGCATATTTGTTTAAGAGTTGGATCACAACATAGTAATGACAAATAAACCATGTCATCCTTCAGTTCTAAACAAAACAAATAATTACTGGGGTTTTCTTTCTGAAAGCATGCTTTTCCTGAGTGTGTTCCTCTAGAGTAAGATCATTTCTGACCTTTCATCTGATAGGTATCACCACTGAGTATTTGCCCTTATTTCAAATTGGCTTACAGTAGCCAGATAGGGGCTGCTACAGTGCTAAGTAATATCAGTATTTAAACTGAATTTTAACTTCAACATTTAAATATGAAGCAAGATAGGAGGGAAATTAATATCAATGGTACAATGATAGATATGGCATTGGTACAATGACAGAGGAAGTTAAAGGTTGAACTAAAACATGGATTTGGACATATTAAAAGAGATCTTTCTCACCATCAGGGTGAACTACAGCGATGTAACAGTGAATCCATTTCTTTAAAAGTGACAGCACAGACATCATTTCAGTGGACTTTTGTGACAGGATACATGCATATCCCCATGTAGAACAATTCGTTAACATAATGCCAATCTTTGCTCCTACTGGCAAGGAATTCAATTAAAGAGTCATGTAATTAGTCACAACCTTCCTATCTTCACGTTCTAAGGAAAAATAATTCATTTACTGACTTAAAATTGGCATTCAGGTTTATTTTCAAGAGAACATCCCTGAAGTATTTGCCACTTATGAGATAAATCAGTCTCTCAATAAGAAAATTTGTCTCATTATCTTTCTGTGTATGATTTTTACCTATTACATGTATCCAGGCTTTCTTCAAATACTGAAATGACTTCTAAATATTTACTACAACTGAACAAACATACACCAGATGAATGATAACGAAATAAACTGCACACATGAGAAGTGAGGGAAACCCTGGCTACCAGGTTTTTTGCCAAGGACTTCACAAAAACCTTATCCTTGAAATTCAGGTCTCATAATCAAGTCCTTTCTGTCAGCTCACATGGCAAAATAAAATGAACTAGACCAGACCAGACTGATGCATAAGGTACTATATTACAGTAATACATTTGCCACCGCTAGAAGGTACAGCTGTGGCCTTGCGTGAATGTTCTGTTGGTCATTCCTTCTGATAAAATGGTAAGAAGATCCTCCTCACTTCACATCCTCTGAGCACTCACTACATTACAAAGTGGTACGTGTATGTTGACAGACACATTGCTCCAATGTTTGTTCAGATTCTCTTTTGGTACACCCTCCACATAGGTGGATCTCCAAAGACCAGTAAAGCATTTTGAAATTCTGAATGTACAAAAAAAAAAAAAAAAAAAATGAAATTATTTCTGGAAAAAAAAAAGGAAGGCATGTGATTTGAGAATATGTTTGTCTGAACATTAAAACATTAAAATCTTTGGTAAAGTAAGGAATAGGATTATACTTATCTATCTGGAGTCAACAGACACCATGCAATGTGTTAGATGCTCTACCTGGCACCAACTTCAAATGAGCTTTGCAATGAAAAAACAGGTAATAGTTTAGTAAGAATTAAGAGTTTTAACTGTACCCTAATTTTCTTTGTGGCACTTTACAGCTTTTAAGATATATGTATGTGGGGACCTCCCCATCCCTGGACAAACAGCTTATTTCGACAACCTAAAACTATTACACATAGTTTACTGAACTCAGAATAAATGTACCTTCAAAAATCCAACAACAAACAAGATCTACATTACACTATGAGTCATAAAATCATAGAACCATAGAATGGCTATGGTTGCAAGGGACCTTAAAAATCGTCTAGTTCCAGCCCCCCCTGCCATGGACAGGGACACCTTCCACTAGACCAGGTTACTCAAAGCCCTGTCCAGCCTGGCCTTGAACACTTCCAGGGAGGGGGCAGCCACAGCCTCTCTGGGCAGAGATAAATAGTCATAAATTATCCTTAAAGTGTGAGATTCTTCATTGTTAGTAAACATCTCTATTATGTTTTTAGGCTGTTTTCTTCCAGCCATTTATTAACACGGTATTATTCATTTTAGTGCTCAGGGCCTTGTTTGAAAAAAAACAAATTAGACACAGATTTATTTAAAAAGAACATATCAAGGAGCATCTATATAAATAAATTCATATATAACGATTTAAAATAAATGCTTTTTTAAAGATAATTGACCTTTTCTACGGGAATTTAATTTCTATGGGAATTAAAGCATGCTCTTGAGAAAACTCAACTTTTTATGGAGTAAACAACAGCAGTATTTGGACAGACTGCCAAAACTACGCTATATTTAGCATGGAGCAAAAAGAACAAGCCCAGCACACACATGGTTTCCTTACATTTATTTCCCATTTCTACTTAACAAATATGTGATTATAGATCAATATTTATATAGCAACTTGTCTCAAAGGAGCTGCACAGACGAAATATCAAGTGCATCAGTGTGTACACATAATCTGGCTGATCTGACTCTAAAAATCAATTTTTAAACCAAAGCTTCACTGTGTGGACCTCACGCAACACATGAACGCTCTTGGTGGCCAGAGAAACATGAATGAGTGTGAGCAGCCAGGTTTCTGGAAATGAAGTAGTATTTCTCTTGCTCACTGAAGGCGTTTTCTGCAAACACTGTCATGGAAACAAATGAGTTTTTGTGGACTCAACCACTACAATCTAAATCTAAGTTTATAGCTAAATAGATATCCTGATGGAACAGTGGTAGACTCTTTTTTTCCTCCCAATTCCTCATTTTTCAAATCTCTCCCAGGAAAGAGCAGAAAGGAAAAGGCATGAGAGCCGTATGTAATCGACCAGGTCCCTTCTTGTGAGGGTAGTAACATGATGACTGTATTTTAAAATGTGGTGCTTGTTTGCAGTGCATTGTGAAAACTAAAGACATCACTGCATAAAGAAACCAGTATTTTTATAAATCCAACTGTGTTAACACAGGCTCTGATAGTCAAGCGGTGCTTGTCAACAAGGGTTTTTCATGCACATGTACACCTTTACTGGCACCATTATAGCACTGTTCTCTTCAGATTATTTCTCTTTAGCCCTATACTGTAACATCAATATTTCTAGGACCTGACAGGTAAGTTTTAAGCATTTTCACTTTTGCAGATCATTAACAGTTTTCTGGTAAAGGTACATCCTCTACTTAGGTTTTTTTGTCTAATGTGAATTGTCGAGATTTTCTTAGGCTGCAGACAAACTGGGTGTCAAGACCACTTGAGCCTGTTCAAGCAGCTTCCAACCTTTGGCTGTTTTCCCCTGCCTCTGCTCTGCACCCCCACATTTTGCCACTTGCAATACTTCTGCGAGTTGAACAGAATCGAAGAATCGGAGCTGGTTGGAAAATAGGGGAGAGGGGAGGTACTAGGGAAGGTCATTTTCCAGGAGCATCGATTCTGCAGTTCACCCTCCAGCTGCACAACCAACCATGCCAGCTGACTGCAGTGAAGGGTCAGGGATTGCAGGAGAGAGGAGGTGCACAGAGGCTGTCAAATAAAGCAGCACTGCCACCAGGGAAGTCCCTGTACCTTCTGCAGACCTCCCAGCAATAGTCCACTTAATGTGATGGGACAGTATTTTGGTATCTGTGATAGATAACATGCTTGGTGCTTACTTTGCAGAAGAGCACTCAACTCTTCCCCAAGCTGCATGGATTCCAGGAAACGACAGGGCAGTAAAACTCTGTTCCTGCTAGAAGGACAAATATTTTGAGCACAAATTGATGTCAGATTTAGCCATTTGGAAAGGCCTGGTTTTACAGCCATTCTTTAGAAAGGAGCTTGCTTCAAAGATGGCACAAACATATATAAATACTTTATTACTGGTAAAAATAGAGCCATGCAGTATTCACATTATTCAGCCACTGAATGTCACATTTCTTTCCTCAACCACCTGCTAGTACAGCTCAACCAAAAAAAAAAAAAGCTGCAAGTAACACCTGCACACAAAGCTTAAATACATTAACAGAACTTTTGACTTTTAGGAAGGCACCAACATCACTCTGTTAACCATGTTTTTGTTGTTGTGTATCTGCTTCTCATAGGTTGGAACAAAGAGCCATTTCCATTTCATTCTAGCAGTTCTCCAGATGTTTGCATAAGTGCAGAAAGAAGCAGTGAATTCTTAATTAGAACAAAACATATACACTCAACAGGACATGCTGAAATCATTAGCCTGCTAATACTGAAAAGCCCTAAGAAGTGTAACTTCCAGTGAGCATAAAATATTGATACTACCCCCAAAAAATCATTACTTCTTACTTTGCTTATGAAGGATTGTTAGTTCACTGACATAATAGCACCTTATCAGTCTATCTTGCAACAGTGGTCTACCTGCTTCAGAACAGACCATTTTAAGTATTTTACTGTTTGCACTATCCAAACATGTTACAACCGAAACAGGAAATGGAATGTATGGTGAAAAGACCTGAGAGAATGAATGATGAGGCACTCTCCACAGTCCTAAGAAACAGCAGTGCTAATAATACGAAGAAGTTACAGCCAGGCTATAAATGAAGAGTGATGTGTTGTAAGATATAATCTAAGACACACATTTTTTTCAGCAAATGGATTTATTGACATAATTGATTATAACCATGTACAGCATCTATGCATCTCCCATTGGAAGAATATCCAGTGATAGAGCTAATGTTAGTGTGATACACAGCTTTATTCAATAACCCCCACTGCATTTTTAACAGCAAACAGTGGTGTATTCCACAGTCAGTCATAAATGGACAGAAAGCACCCATGTGTTCAGAACAGAAATTTAACATTAACAAAAAATAAAACCTGATCCTAGATTCATTCGGCTTTAATTCTTCAGCATTACAAGGGTTACGAATTTTAACCTATACACTGACAAAGGAGTTTGGCCTCTGATATTCATGAAAACTACCCCCTGTCAAAATGAAATCCCAAGGACTTTTTGCTACTGACTTAAGCATCAATACTTTTTTTTCCTCCATTGAAAACAAAAAGATTAAGGCAAACAATCTCTACACTCTCTTCTTTCATCCCATTTAAATTTAAAGACTGAGCAAAACTATGTCAGAAACGCCAAGTCTTGTCTCTCCATTCAGTCACTAAACTCCAATTGAAGGTACCAGTTACTATGGTGTTTTTTGTAAACACTTGTTCATCTGAAAAAGAAAGGGGGGGGAGGGAATAAAGAAAGAACAAAACTCTAAAGCAAAACACAAAAAACCTCCCAGACCAACCAAATTTCTTGCAATTATGGTAATAAACAACTTGTAGTCACGAACACCCCGAGTCAGCAATGAATGCATGATACTGAGACAAGCATCTCCATAACCCGCTAACTTCCTTCAAGCCATTCAGTTCCACAAGAGTTCATCTGAAGTTGTACATTAAATTCAAAGGAGCAGAAGTACTATCACTGCTCTCAACAATTTACCAGACTCCATCTAAAACGTTTGCATTTAAAGTGTAGCCCCAGTTTGGACCTCTTTAGTTAGCTCGTTTCTAGACCACATTGAAAGAATTATTAATGTAAACTAAACCACCATATCTTGTAGTATCAGAACCACATTCTGGAAGTAATATTTAGGGAAGTAAAAGTCCCAAGAACGTATAGAGCAACTGACCATAAAATGATTAGCATTGCTCTAAAAACAAAAGCAAAATTCAAATTAAAAATAAACCCAACTCAAGCATCATATACTACTGCATAAGGGTTTAACTTTAGCATTGCTCACTCAGCTACACAAAACACAGGACCTAGATTAATATACAAAACATGTTATTTCACAGTGTGGTACATAAAGCTTCTAACTTTAGTAGGCTAAGGCTAGGAGAGAATTGCCTGTTAGGATAAAGACTGTTTCACATTCCTGAAATATTCTCACCTATTATTGTTTCTGAAGGAAGGCAATGATATTATTTATCCATCAACGGTTCACCTCTCCACCCATTTAGAAATGAAGATGGATTATATGAGTCAGTGATGTATTTACTGACCATCATGGACCCAGACAACTACAGCACACGTTAACTGTGTACAAGTACCAAGCAGTATTTATTCAAAACCAATTCAAAAATAGCCCATTTGTAAACATATTATAAAACTCTTGTTAGTTTTTCCTAGTGGTGTCAGCAATATATTCCTGTAAAACTAACCAGTTGCATTATTGTTTCTCGTTTACAAAAAGGTATGAAAACACTCGCGCACATTAAATGGCCTCACATTCATGTGGAGTTAAAACAGCACAGCCTTCAAACAGTCCAGAGTAAATCGTACATTTCCAGCCCTCCAGATAACTCACTGGTCACACACAGTTCAACAGTAACATTCAAAGATGACCCCGAGTCCAATTTGTGATTGAGAAGGGCCGGTGCCTTTGACAGGTCTGTTCAAAGCATCCTCACACAGGACCAGGCTGCTCCCTCCAACTCGCTGCAACTGCAGCCTGCGAAAATCCACTTGTAGAAAAGCACACTTAAAATTACGGCTCTGAGACCACATAAGCAGGAATCACCTGCTGCCTGCAGTGGCTCCCGCTGTTTTTCTCTCCTCATGACAAAAAATGGCTACCGTAAATCGAGGCTTTTGCCCGGGTCAGCGTCGATTTCTGAGAAAACGGTGCCATCCCCGCAGAGGTGACCCAGCAAGCCCGCCTCACCACAGCAGCAGCCCCAGCCTGCAGTGAGGGCGGCTGAACGCACCCACTGCGCTACAGCTCTCTACCTCGAGGCTGCGACCCAGCGGGGCCCAGGCCAGACCCTCACCGACCGTGAGCCACTTCTTGTCGCCGGCTCCTGGTGCGCCTGGCCGCCCGCCGCCGCCCGGGGCCCGCCGGGAGCGGTAGTTGGGCGGGCTCAGTCGGCGAACCGCTGCAGCAGGTGGTCGTCGCCGTGGCGTCCGCCGCCACCGCCGCTGCTGTCCATGAAGCGCTCGCAGGGGAACTCGATGAGGTCGGCCTCGCTGAGGGCGCAGGCGGCGCCGCGGGGCGACCGGTGCGACTGGAAGCCCGAGAAGTCGTTGGAGACGCCGGTGCCCATCGAGCGGAGGGGCCGGCGGGTGGAGTAGAGGTGCCGCACGTGGACGGGGGCCGCTTTCCGCCGCCGCCGCCCGAGCACCTTCTTCCTCAGCAGGCGGGAGGCCCAGGCGGCGAGCGCCGCGAAGAGTAGCAGCGCGTTCACCGCCAGCAGCACCAGGGTGAGGAGCTGCTGGTCGGGGCCCCGGGACCCGCCCGCCGCCGCCGCCCCGCTCTCGGGCAGGGTGACCAGCCCGGCGCAGTGGTCCCGCGGCGCCACCGGGCACACGCGGCCGCCGAGGATGCCCTCGACGCAGACGAGGTAGGGGGTGTCCGGGCGGAGCTCCCGCAGAGTGGCGGCGGGTTCCCCGCGCTCCGGCAGGTAGACGAAGCGCTGGAACTTGACGGCGGCGCCGAAGCGGTCGAACAGAAGGCGGAACCGCGCCGGTCCCAGCAGGCGGGGGCTGCGGTGCGGCCGCACGGCCCAGCGCACCGTCACCGAGGTGGAGCCCACCGTCTCCACCGACAGGTTGCAAAGGAACAGCTTGTTGAAGTCGCACGGGTCCGACACTAGCGGTGGGACCCCAGCAGCCGGCGCCGAGCGGAGCTTCCCTCCCCGCCGGGGCCACGCCGCGCTGGGCGGTGCCGGCCCGGACGCCGAGGGGCGGGCGGCCAGCGGCGGCGTAGGGCTGGCGGCCTCCGCCGCGGCCCTCGGCGGCGCCGCCGGGCCCTCGGGCGCCCCCAGCAGGCGAGCGGTGGAGGCGGACGGCGGCGGCCCCGGGGGCCCGCGGGGCAGTCCCTCGCCGCTGCTATTGCTGCCGAGCCCTTCGACAGACGGCGGCGGGGACGCGGCGGAGGGAGAGGCACCGTCGAGGCAGGAGCCGCCGTCCTGCGGCGGTGCGAGCTGAGCATCCTGCAGGTAGTCGAGGTACTTGCCGGCCAGGGCGGGCGGCAGGCGGCACTGCACGAAGACCGTCAGCAGGCGGCCCTGGGAGTGCCAAGCCCCCAGCCAGTGCTTGAGGCCGCGGAGGCGGCAGTCGCAGCTCCAGGCGTTTCCTTCCAGCTCCAGGCGGTAGAGAGCCGGGTTGGAGGCAAAGAGGTCGCCGGGGAGGGTGGTCAGCGCGTTGTCTCGCAGGCTGAGCTCCCGCAGGCGGCCGAGGTGGCCGAAGGTGGCAGGATGCAGGGAGGTCAACGCGTTGCGGCTCAGATCCAGCGCCTCCAGGCTGCTCAGCGGCTCCAGCAGGGCAGCGGGCAGGTGGCTCAGCAGGTTTCCCTCCAGGCGCAGCTCCTTCAGTGAGCCCAGGCCAGTGAAGGCATCGGGGGCCAGTGAAGCCAGGCGGTTGCCACTGAGCGAGAGCTTTGCCAAGCCGGGCAGGTGCTGGAAGAGCCCCCCTGTGAGCTGCTGCAGGCTGTTGCTGGCCAGCAGCAGAGTGTGGAGGGAGCGGAGCGGCCCGAAAATGTCTGGGTGGCGAAGGGAGCTCTGCTGGTTCCCCGAGAGGTCAAGGAAGCGCAGCTTAGCCAGGCCAGTGAAGGCACCGCGGCTCAGCCAGCGGATGCGGTTGGACTCCAGGTGCAAGTAGAGTAAGTTCGGCAGCCCTGAGAAAGTGGAGTCGCCCAGCGAGCCCAGCTCATTGCCATCCAGCCGCAGCTTGACAAGGCTGCTGAGGCCGGAGAAGGAGGCAGCGCTGAGGCGGCCGATCTCATTTGCGTTCACGTAGAGGATGCGCAGCTTAGCCAGGGTGCTGAGGGTTCCAGGGGCCAGAGCCGGCAGCAGGTTGTTGCCCAGGTAGAGTTCCTCCAGTCGATCCAGGCGCTCAAAGGCCTTGGGATGCAGCGAGCGGATCCGGTTGTACTGCAGGTCCAGGCGCTGGAGCCCTGCCAGGCGGTGGAAGTCGAAGGCAGAGATGTTGGCGATGAAGTTGCCCCCGAGGCTGTAGGTGAGGACATCCTGGGGCTCGGCAGCCTTGGGCACGGAGCGCAGGCCCCGGTTGGTGCAGAGGAGGTGCTGGTGCTGCTGGCAGTCGCATGGCTCGGGGCAGATGGACTCGGCCGCGGGCAGCAGCAGGAAGAACAAGGGGACGGAGCCCCAGAGCACCCGCGGCAGCAGCATCAGGCGGACCCAGCGCGGCGCCCCCATCCCGGGACGAGCCGTGGGCTGCTTCCCCAGCTGGCTTTGTGTTTCTCCGGCATCCCCCCCTCCTCCTCCGCGGCTGCTAATCGGCCCCTCCTCTGCTCCGCGCCGGGCTGAGCTCCGTGCCGGGCAGGCAGGCGCGGTGGCGGCAGGTCGCGGTGCCCGGCACCATGGGCTCGCCGGGGGCACGGAGCAGTGGGAGCACTGCAGCTGCCGCCGCCCCGTGCGGGCTGCGGTTCGGCGGTCGCGGGGCCGGTGGTACCGCGGGGGGCGGGCTGCGGAGCGGAGCGGCTGCCCGCTGCTCCGCCGGCTCTCCCAGGGGCGGAGGGGGCGGGCGGAGCGGGCAGGCGGAACGGTGGTGGGGAGGGAGCGGGCGGAGCGGGGAACAGGAGAAAGACGAGCTCCGAATCTTGCCGGGAAAACTCAGCGGAAATTCGTACTTCCCACACTGTGCCCTGGGGGACCGGAGGATCGGATGGAGCGGGGGAGAGGGAGGACGGCTCGGCGGGGGGGCGGGAGGGAGGAAGCCCGCGGCCGGTCCTGGCTCGATTTAGCCCCGGCAGCGAGCAGGGGCGCAAAGTGGGAAAGTAGGAATTGGAACCGGCTGTGACTGCCTCCCAGCCACATGGGCTGTAGACAGAGCTGCGCATCGGGAGGGGGAAGGGAGCACAAGTAGTTGTGCGTGTCCCGTCCACCCCCCCCCCCACCCCACCCCCCCCCCCCGTGTTTTGCTTGTGTTTAGAAACCTGTCAAAAGCAATAGTTACGGTTTACCATGGATGAAGGACTTGGTTTGGTTTTAATCAAACAGCAATCAGAGGACTAAGCCACCTCTAGCACATCAAAGACTGAACTTTCATTCTTTCTCCACACCATCCTGCCCAGTAGGTTACTGACAAAGCTGCCAGTGAAGATGCAGTAGGACATAGCTCCAGCTCCACGAGGGACTCACCAGGGTGATTTAGATGCTCTTTAGAAATAAATCCCATCTTAAAGATTATTTTTTCTCTCAACAGCACACAAATTCAGAATGAAAGGAAGGTGTTGGGAAGCATAATGTAAACAAAGTAGGCCTCATACCCATCCATTCAATGACTTGCCTTTCCTGTTAGCATTTGTCATTTTCCTAAGATGTCGCCGATGGGGTTAATAAGTGTCTAAGGGCAGGAGGAAATGCCTAGATAGGAAGTGTATATAAGGCTGTCACTGATGGTGAGAGAAAGAAGATAATGCCCAAAATGTCATGTTGCAAGTGTAATAAATACATTGGAAAGTGTGATATCACATGAAGTTGAATCCAGCTGCACACACTTTGCATGCATTGGCTGGACGAAAGCAGTGTACAAGCCATGCTCTTTTCTTTCATCAGAAGACAGAATTTAGATAGCTTTCATGGATGTTTTGTTTTTTAGTGGCAGTGTCAACATGAGCAGATAGCATGCCATGGTACTTTGTGCTGGGTCCCTGTTGTCTGATTTCATGAAAAGCTGTTAATTTGATCTAACTCTGATTTGGTCCTTTTTTTAGCAGTGGGGAGAATATGAAGTGTGCTCTGAGTCTGCTCTGGAGCATGAAGCACAGTGTTGTGCATGGAAGTGATTTGCCTGGAAAGCACACTGGCAGTCTGAAGAAATATTGAAGAGAAGGGATAAAGCTTGGCTCAGTCAAAGGCACATCACTGTGAGCCTCTTAATTCCTAGCTCTTGTAGTTAGCAGAGGCTAGGCCTTATGAAGAATGATTTTTCATAGTGCAAATTGCATTGTGCCTATGTGGGAAATCATATTTGCACCATCATAGGTAAGTCCTATGCACTATCTTGTCATTAAACAAGCATCCTTGTAGATTAACTTGATTTCAGATTGTGTCCTAAATTGTCACTGCTTTGTTTTCTGAGGGTGGAGAGAATTTGTCTGTTTCTTGAGTGAAGTGGATGGTTTGTGTTTTGATTATTTTTAACTGCTTTATTTCAAGCAGTACACACTTGATTAGTAAAGTATTCTTTTTCCTGAAACAAATCTGAGTAAGTTTCAGAGGAGGGACTTTTTACTGTTTTTCTTCTTTCCCCAGGTTACGAAAGAAGCCCATCCAGCATTCATTCATGATTTGAATGGCCATGGGTCATTCTAGACCTTTTAGCTCAGTATCCTCCTTATCAAATATATTTTCACTTACCAGCTTTTTCTTTTCAGAATCTATCACATCATGTCTAATATTCAGGACAAAGTAGTTTTTCACCTAACAAAACCTGTATGTTTCTTTGCTCATTCTCAAAGCCACTATAGTGCAAGGGAAGACATGCTCTCCAAGTCTTCTTTAATTCTGAGCAAAGCCCAATTGACTGGTTACTTTTTCCCTCAACAAATTTGCTTCACTGTGACATACATTAAATAGTGGAATTTAAGAAAACCATTCTGCATAATGGTATGCTTATTTTCTGTTCCTTTGGGGTTTTCTTTTGAAACATGCTCAAGCTTATAAGGGCAATTTATGAACTGTCCTTCCTGCAGGAGCACCATAGATCTTTTTCTAGTCACGTGTCACCGCAAATACTAAAGGTTTAAGTCAAATTGCATCTTAAGTGTTGCTTTTGATGTATGCTTTCTGACACTTAGCCAACATTATTATTTTCACTGGGTTTGGGGAATTCTAAGTGACAGGAATTTAATAAAAAAATTTTAGTAGTGCTTCTTAAGAAGAGAATCACACACTTGTTCTCACACTGGAAATATTGTATACTAGAAACAAAATAAATACAATGGGATTTTGGCTGATTTATGATTTTTTTTTTTAAATTCAAGTAGGAAGTATTTATTCAAAATACATTAGGAACACATCTGTTCAGATAAAAGATGCCACATTTGTTTTCCTGCTTTGGAATAGGAGTTTTCCAGCTGCAGTAGTTCTTGTTTCTTTACTGAAGCACGCAATAAACTTTTTAATGCATTATTGAGAAATAGTAATCTTCTTTTTTTTTTTTTTACCCCAAGTTGAAAAAACATAAATCCAACTGAGAAAGCATAAATCCAACTGCGAAAAACTGGAGGGCTGCACTGAAAAAATAGTCTGCTCTTAAAAGTTTTCTTAAAACACACAAGATTTGAAGTATGAGGATTTTCAAGGCCAAAGAGCAAAGAGTAAAACCAGAAATACTGTTTTTCAGCTGATACAAATCTATCCCTATGATGATTATGAGAGAACTGACCTTAAATAAGGTATTGTTTCATGGCTAAATAGTATCCATATGTTTGTTACACCTAAGACCAAATACCTCTGTGATTTTCTTTTTGTTGTTGTTTTTTCGAGAGATGTTATCTAGGAACTGGTCAGAGGTCTGGTGGTTGAAAGAGATTGAACAGTTATTTGTAGTCAGAACACGAAATGGAGTGAAAGAAGCATGCTCGGTGTAGCCTATCCCAGTGTATCCTGGGACTGTGGCAATATCCCCATGAGAAACTCCCTTTAAACAAAGCATGCTGGTTTTTTTTTCTCCTTTGAAATGGCGCAAAGAGTTCACCAATGTTATATAATTTGTTGGTTGCACCTACTGTGGTAACTAACATTTTAAACAAAACCTTTCCCTGATGCAGTGGTTTGTATTCACGTGTAATGAAATGTCGCTTGCCACATCCAGTTCTCCAGAAGTAAAGCATAACTCCCAGGCCAGCAGTTAATGTTACATGCCTGTTCTGCTCCACAGAATGAAAGTTACCAGATGTCTAATAGATATCTGAACCCATCACCCGTAGAGGTTTGTGGCCTATAAGTTTCTGCTGATTGCATGTATCTTTAAATCTTTTCAGAATTAAACATCTGAGTATAAAGCATTTATGGTTTTTGGAGATAGGATGCTAGTCTAGACATGCTTTTACCATTGTGTGCGTGATCCGTCAAGCAGTCAAAACCCACTGAATTTCACATAGGATAGGTTGTGCCTCTGAGGCTTCCTCTGGGCTGCTGGTTCCAGATTGATGATAGCAGTTTGTTCCTTTGTGCATATTAATTTAATGTCCAAGCAATTTCAGATCTGGTTTTTGTGTTTCCCTGTGTAGAGTATGTGAAATGAATTGTAGCTGTATCCACAGGTAACAATGTATTCACATGTTCTGTCTGCAAGTGAAAATCAGCTAGCTCAATCTATACAATTAAATGCAAATCAAGTAATGGATGTTGTTGCTGTAATACTAGTATTTCATAACAATAAATGGAGAGTTAGGTATCTGTATTCTTCTGCGTAGTGATCTCTGCAGTATGGATCACTTACAAATTAACTTTCATCAGTTAGGTTGGCTGAATTAACACTTTCAAAAGTCTAACCAATTTTTCAGCTGCCATGTTTTGCTTTATCCAACACTTATTTTCTGTTTGAGAAACTGCTTAAGGGAAGTACGTGCTTTTTGTGTAGTTCAGCATCTGTGATGGTAAGAAAGGAGAGAACCCTGCATGTGTCAGGGTAAGGGTAGTATAATTTATGTAAACCAAATGCTTATGTAGCTTATGCAGGGCCAATTAGCTGTTGCAGTGTCTGCAGTTCTTTTGCATGATTATCTGTTTATATACTGAATCTTTGCAGTATTGTTAGACCATTTTTTCCATAATGGGATAACAAATCAGGCAAGTGTTCTTGCAAATATTTTCTTCTTCTCTTCCTCCATAAAAGGATATGTGTACTTAATCTCTTTCATAATGGGTAATACTGTCTTGCCATACTTTTAGTGTGATAGATACTCTTTTCTATTCCTGTAGTTTGGAAAGTGTAGCAGAAAAACACTTAAACAAAATACCACTTGGACGAGGACTTCTATTACTAATTGGTAAAACACGTTCTGATAGAAATGCAGAAAAATAGAAAGAACTCACTACTGGATGCCATTGACTTAGAAAGGATCACTCAGTATCACTAGCTTCCCAACGGGATCTGGTTGCTCAGGGCTCTGTCAACTCTCCAAGGATGGAGGTAACACAGGGACTCCCATTAGGTAGCTGAAGACAGCAAAGCCGTCTTAAGGCTAAACAAATCCTTTTCTTTCAGCCACTCTTCATTCACTGATGTGCTTCAGCCTCATGGTTGGACTTGCTGGATTTGCAAGTATGGACTTGCTTCAGTATGTTAGTGCTAAAATCCACCTGCAAAAAACCCAGGGCCACTAAGATGATTAAGGGACTGGAGCTTCTGTCACATGAGGAAAGGCTGAGAAAGCTGTACTGTTCAGCCTGGAGATGAGAGGGCTCAGGGGGGTCTCATCAATGTATATTAATACCTGAGGGGAGGGTACAAAATGGAAAGAGCCAGGGTCTTTTCAGTGGTACCCAGTGACAGAACAAGAGGCAGTGAATATAAACTGAAACACAGGATGCTCTGTCTGAACATCAAGCAACACTTTCACTGTGAGGGTGGCTGAGGGCTGGCACAGATTGCCCTGCGAGGCTGTGGAGTCTCCATCATTGGAGATACTCTAAAGCCATTTGGACGCAGTGTCCCTGTCTCTGGAGCCTTCTCTTTCCCAGGCTGAACAAGCCTGACTCTCTTTGCCTGTCACTATAGGAGAGGTGCTCCAGCCCTCTGAACATCTTTGTGGCCTCCTCTGGGCTCGCTCCAACAGGTCCACATCCCTCTTGTATTTGGGGTGCCAGAGCTGGACGCAGTACTCCAGGTGTATGAGAGTGGAGTCATGCTCCTTTTGATGCAGCCCAGGACAGTTAGCTTTCTGGGCTGTGAGCACACGCTGCCAGCTCATGTTGAGCTTCTCATCAATCAGCACTCCCCCAAGTCCTTCTCTTCAGGGCTGCTCTCAAACTGTTCTCTGCCCAGCTTCCGTTTGTGCCTGGCATCACCTGAACGCATACACAGGATTTTGGACTTGGCCTTCTTGAACTTCATGGCAGTATCCCATGGGTCCTGCCAAGAAGATCCTTGAACAAACCAAGACCTGCTTTCTTGAAGGCCAGGATTGTAATTTGTATAATTTATTTTGCTCACTTAACTCAGGATTTTAAACTCCACAATGTAATGGTCATTGCAGCTGACATTCCCCTCAACTTTCTCAAACCCAACTGATTCTTGATTGTTTATGAAAACAGGTTCAACAGAGCACCTACTTAGCTTGTCAGTCATCAAAAAGTTGTCATCAATACACTTCATCAACGTGTGTTCCCACTTCTGTTTCATATTTAGTGTACATAAGTCTTAAATAATTGAAAATTACATGCTAGACCCTGAACTGATATGACTCAGCATATGTTTGACATTAATAGAGCCATGTGCTCATGTGTTTTCACCCAAAGATATGGCCTCAAGGCCTAAATGGTTTTTAAGAAACCGTTTAAGCACGTGACTACATTTTGATCAGAAAGACTGTATCATCGGGTTTAGTCATCTGCTATCACAGTATGTCATATGAGTCCATTCACATCCTTTTGAGAAGTTATTTCAGTTTGGTGGTGGATTTTTTTTCTCCTTTTGCTGCTACTGAAAGCATGATTTGAGAGCATCTTTTGAGGCAACCTTCCAATTTCAGACATAACTTGTTCCTGTTTAGTATGCATTTCTTCATAGGGTCTGAATTATCCTTGAATGTCAAAAACTCTACTTCATCTTTTGGCAGTTAGTGTTCTGGTATTTACAAAGAGCCCAGTCCTATCCCTTAAGGCTGTTTTGCTGTGATAAACAATCCAAGCTGGTTGAAGCTGCCATAGACAGATAGACTCTTCATTCCCCTGTAGATGCCAGTATGTCTCATCTCTGTTTTAATTACTCCTTGCATATGAGTGATAGAAATCTACACCCAACTCCAGGTGAAGTCTCTTCAGTGCCTGGAGAGAGTTTCATATGCTTACAATTATGCTCAGTTTGAAATCACTTGAGGCCATTTCATTCAACGCTCTTCACTAACCTGTACATTTGTGTCGTATGTCAGCGCTGACACCTCCAGATTTAATTAAAAAATCTGTGAAATATTGTCACTGCTTCTTAATACCACATTTTTGCTATATATGGCAATATGTGGTGCTGAGAGTCATCGTTTTTAGTGAAAATGGGCAATAAGGCAGCGTTACATAATCCTTCAGTCTTAAGTACTGAACATTGCTGTATAAATTGACCTTTGGATATTTGTGTATTTAGAGGGGCAGACATAAACATCTTTCTCTTAACACTGCAGGCAGTGAGCCTTTGAAGCAGAAATACAGATTTCCAATCTTTCATTGGGAATTGCTCTGTGCAGTCACTTCATCCATGTAAGTACCTTGATAAAGTGTTTGTGGAGTTTTTCAAAACATTTACTAATTAAAATGAGAGGACCTAGAAAAATGAGGTAGAAGCAAAAGCATTGTAGCCCTTGCATTCTTTATTTTTATAAATATTTGCATTTTGATTACATTGTACTTAATACCACATGATGAAATGTGATACTGGATCAAAGCTGTTGCTCCATGCTGTAGCTGAGACTTGTTTAAAATGGCTGATTTATTTGTAGTATCCTATTATACATCATAGTATTGGGTTACAATTTACTGTAGCTGAATATGTTCCAGTTAGCTCCAAAGAAAAGTATATGATACGTTCAACATTGTGGAAAAAAGAGAGGCTTGCTATGACATGTAGTTTAATGTATAGACCTGGTGAGGAGAGAGTTAATAAGAACACCTAGTATAAATAAAGTTACTCTGATATTCTCAGGGTCTAAGAACATGTCGCCTAGATGATAACAGTGTATGGCTGTGTGGAGACCTCATAGCAGCCTTCCATTACCTGAAGGGGGACTACAAGGATGCTGGAGAGGGACTCTTCGCTAGAGACTGTAGTGATAGGACAAGGGGTAATGAGTTAAAACTTAAAGAGACGAAGTTTAGATTGGATATAAGGAAGAAATTCTTTACTGTAAGGGTGGTGAGGCACTGGAATGGGTTGCCCAAAGAAGTGGTAAATGCTCCATCCCTGGTGGTGTTCAAGGCCAGGTTGGACAGAGACTTGGGTGGCATGGTTTAGTGTGACATGTCCCTGCCCATGGCAGTGGGGGTTGGAACTAGATGATCTTAATGTCCTTTCCAACCCTAACTATTCTATGATTCTGTGATTCTAAAGGTGTGGCTAAAAGTGGGTGGAAAACTTGCACCTGATCTATGTTGGTAATTACTCTAAAATTTGTCATGCTTATCCGCTTTGGTTCTGCAAGGTTTTATCCTGTGGCTGCTGTGCATTATTATCTGTCATTAAAATGGAATGGAATAGAATATGCTGATTTGATTTTCTGACAGAGGAGAAGCTGCAGATATCGGAGGGTAGGGTTGGAGTTCAAAATTAACTTGTCAGTTAAATGGTCTGAGGGAAAAAGTAATTCATAATCCCAAAAAGGATACAGTGAAGGGTAGAATGTAGTCAGGGAGGACAGCAAAGATGATGAGTGTTACAGCAGTTTCGGTAGTAGAAGAGGACATACAGGCTGGCGTACTGCATGTGTCTGTTGCTTTCAGCACCGTAAGGAATGACTTCTATCTTAAAAACATGCTGGTGAGACAAGGAAGTGTTGTTTGTGGGGTGGTTAATTGAAGATCAAAGCCGATTAATTTTTGAGTGTCTTATTTGGGAGGCTCATCACCTGCTTTGAGTAATTAAAATTTATGTAGTATTTAAATATTTAGCATATAGCTTCTGCTTAGCTAAACTTGCACCTTTAATTTAGAGGTCACTTCTTTTGAAAGCCAGGCTTCCCAGATGTTTCAAATTACACAGCCATGAAATAAAGGACTCCAAAGTTGTGGGGGTTGTGGGTTGATCTGTGATTGAGACAAAGATAGAATCTGCTTCTCTGTGGCAGCAGTTAAGTATTTGGACTAAAGAAATACTTTTCCTCCTTAACCCTTCCTGTTCTTATCTCCTGTACAATTGCGCTCTTAGGTTCTTTTATCTTGAGGATAACAATCTCCTCAAGCCTTGGAGTTTCCATGCCACTACCCCAAGACCCCTGCTTATTCATAAAGATTTATGCAATACTTAATATCAGAATGTATGTTAAAATATATGTACATAAGTGCTGAGAAAGTTGTGATGGCAACCTAAATTCTGGAATTTCTTCATGGGTAAATGTTCAGCTTTTAGAATCATAGTATATTTAGTGTGATTTTTACGTTTTTTTAATTAAGTTCTTAACATTTGAAATCTCCTGGGAACTATGGTGGTAGAATATTTTTCTTCATTGTAAAAGAAAAATATCTAAATATTAGCTAGTTTTCTTTTTCGTATCAGATTGTGGAGAACAATCCTCACCTGCTTCAAGGTATCACCACAGTGGTCCTGCTTGAAAGTCAAAGTCTTCTGGGAAGTCTGAAGTTACTTGGACCGTGGATGTAAAGTAACGTTCTAGAACTTTAACAAGTTTCTCATGTAGCACATGGGTGTTAGAGTATTGATTTCTGTAGTTGTATACAATACAGTTTTTATTTCTGTAGCCTTTCATAATATGAACAGAATAGCATGTAGAGTTTTGAGAGGGCTTCGTTCTATTAGTCACTGTAAAATTAAGTGTCAAAAAGAAACTATTTCAGATTAAAGCTGGATGTTTAGTTATCTGCATGGGCATTGTTCTGTCAGTGTTGTTTGAACTCCTGTTTTTCTTCTACCTCTGTTTAACATGATGGGTAGTAGTTCTGCACAAAATCACAAAAATAATAAGCCTGTACCAAAATTAACATCCTGAAAGTAATGAAACTTAATAGAAGCCACATTTGTGATGGACTGCTTCTTAACAGCAATCTATAGGATCAGTGCAAATGTATCATGTTACAGATACCTCATTCTTACTCAGTGTGGATTCAGAAAGTAGGTTTCAGAGGCAGAGGAAGGGCATAGGGGCAGAAGGAAGACCTAGACACAGTTTCTCAACAAGACAAAGGGTCTTGTTGATTTATAATTTTTACATTATTTTCAGGTTACTTTTTGAGGAATTCAGTCATTCTGATCTGTGTTTATTACTGTGGCTTATTTAATTGTCCTTTTTTTCATAAATAATTTTATATTGGAGTGACTAGTTATAGCTGACCTACTGTTGAGTATTCGGTCTGTGTGAGAAAAGAAGGTAAACACTAATGCCACCAGGATACTTGCTTAACACAAACCAGTGCTAGCCAGCCTGAAAGTATGGGGACTGGTCTTTTTAAAAAATACCATTTGGCTGGAATCTCTAATGAAACAATACAGTTGTGTCTGTGGTATAACATACACATACTTTTCTAAAGGGAAAGTGCAGTAAGCACAGAATATCTGACTTGTATTGATTTCTCTACCTCAGTGACTCCTCTGTTAAGCTGAATATGCACTGTGTTTGGGGCCAGATCTTCAGCTCACATTATTTGTTACACCATTACTGGCTTAGCTTTGCACCAGTTAAAGTGCTGGTCCATTGGCATGCTACATTTTTACTCAATCCCTCCTGTAAACAATTTTGAATCTTCTATAACCTGGTGAAATTGAGTTATGTATGAGGCCAAATTAACACAGAAATGAAACATGTCCAACAAAGTTGAAGTTTAATAAGGAAGGTGAGGAAAGTAGTTGCAATGTTTCAGTTATAACATCCATTTTGTTCATGCTGTAGGACAAAAGTGTGTCTGAAGCAGGTCATTCTTTAAGACTTACTGAGGACTTCACTATGTATAATAACCATGATGTACTTTTAGTGATAGCATACATTATATGTATAGAATCATAGAATCAGGTAGGTTGGAAAAGACCTTTAAGATCAAGTCCAACTGTTCCACAGCACTGCCAAGACCACCACTAAACTATGTCACTAAGGGCCTCATCTACATGGTTTGTGAACACTTCCAGGGACGAGATTCCACCACTTCCCCAGGAAGCTTGTTCCAGTGCCTGACAACCCTTTCAGTGAAGAACTGTTTCCTAATATCCAATCTAAACCATCTTTGGTGCAGCTTGAGGCCATTTCCTCTTGTCCTTTCATTTACTGGGAAAAGAGACTGACCCCCATCTCACTACAATGTCCTTTCAGATAGTTGTAGCGCATGATAAGGTCTCCCTGAGCCTTCTCTTATCGAAATTCTAATTTCTAATTCAAGATTCTTAGAATTACTTTATTAATGTTTTATTTTTTGCCCCAAATGCTATCTGCATGATGCAACATGTGAGGTGAGCATCCTGATTATTTTTTAATTCCTCCATGATAGTTCTTTTTCATTACTAATTGAAACATTTTTTGGTCTGGATAAAAATATCTGTGATGTGCACAAGCTGGCACAAAAGCCACGTATATAGCAATAGAATTGTTTAAGCACATAAAATTCTTAATGTTTCTAATAAAAGGTGAAGTGGTATTAAACTTTTGTGAGGTAAACACCCTATTCTGATTAGTCCCTTCAAATTGTAAGGTGAGGACTTCCTCCTCTTTTCTCCAATGTTATCTGTGTAAGTACAACTTTGTGTTTTGGGGTTGTCCTCTCCAGCTTTCCTCCTTAACACAGCTTTAGTTGAAATAAGCAAAGCCTTCCTCTGTGGACTTCTGCTTGTTATTTTCACACTTGAAATATCACATGAAATGGAATTTGTATGTTGAAGAACCTCTGGGAGATGATCCTTCTCTTTTCCTGCTAGTTCAAACAATGTGATTTTATATTATACCATAATTAATTGTGAATACAATAGATTTAGAAATTTGCAAGTTAAAATTAACAAATACCAGTTCTCAAAAGAATAAATATATTAATAAGTCAGGAAATAAATATCTGAAGCAAAAGGAGTGGAAGAATTCCCATCTGCTGCAAGTTAAAGGCAGTAACTTCTTCTGTTTTATCATGTGAGAAGCTTTCAGACTTCTCCATCTCAATGAAAATTCATTTTTTCCCATTTCAGAGTTACCAAGTCCACCAGCAAAATAAACACAAAATAGGGTGCTTGAATGAAAGCTGGAATACAGGTGGGACTGTCCTCTTCAGCTCCAGTAGGAAATGCCAGTGGCAGTGGGGTCAATCTACCCTCTCTAGTTTAATAAGAATGAGAGTCTCTGGTCTTGCTCCTATTAAAAGGCATACTTCTGGCAAAAAAAAAAAACCAACCTAAACCAAAACCAAAACTAAATCCAAACAAGGCCTTGGTAGACCAAAGAATAAAATACACATTAAGCCACTGCTATGTTTGTGTTTAAAATAGATGTATTATTAAAAGTAGAATAAAAATACACAGATGTTGTTAGTCAATTCACAAACGTGACAATAGTGACTGGCTTTCTGAAAGAAAAAAAAAATTATGCAAGGAATAAGTTTATTGTGAACAAACAACTTCAGGTCATAATTTCAGTTGAAATGGATTATTAAAATAGGCATTTAAACAACTGTCCTTGGATAAGGAAATACGAGACTGAAGACTTCTTCTGTGGGCTTATCTAGCCTTAATTGTCCTCACATGTGACCGTGATGCCAGCACATAAGAAGAGAATGGTTCCTGAGGCCAATCCAAGGCTGTGTGTACAGTGTTGTGGAGTACGGTTGTTGCTTTACTCTCAACTTGCCTGGAAGTTGGAGACAGAAGAGTATTTACTGTGTCAAAATACAGGTAACAATAACAAACTAAAAAGATCACAGAGGAAAATGTAGAATAACCTATCCTACCGTATTGATGAATGTTTCCTCTGTTCAGAAACCTGCCTATTCTTTTTTCATTAAAAGTTACCCATAAAAAAGACAGATATTCTTATTTTTGACACCATTCTTAATTCTTTCCTTTGATTTAGGTATAAATGCCTATTTTCTGGAAGTTAAACTTGCTTCAATGGTAAAGGAAAATTAATAAGCTCTTTATGTATCGCTACTTGCAGTTCACTATGGAACTGCTCTTGTGCAGCCTGATCAGCTATTTCTGCTGGCACACAACAGAGCTGGAGTTTTGCCTAGAGTAGCACAATCTTTTTATTCGCTGGAGAAACAACTAGTCACCACCTCAGCTATATGATACTCTGCCTACTGCTATGCAGGGACATAGTTATTCACTGTTTGTGCTAGTGCCTACACCTCTAAAGCTTTATGATGTCCACACTTTATCATTTCTTTTCCCAGCACTTCTCTGTATTCCTGGTTTTTCTGTGTTTCTGTTGGTTTCTTCCAGCTTCTTACTCTCAGTTGGTGCCTGACTTGACTACTGGCTTACAGTTGTCATGCCAACTTCCAAGCCTGGAAACTCAAGTAGAGAGAGGATTTATCCCGCCCCCCCCCCTTTTTTTTTGTCAAGTACTCACTTCACAGTTACCAAGTTGCATGAAGTGAATGCGTAAGTAGGGCAAACAGCTCTGTGGCTAAATACCCATTTCTGCTTCATGAACACTTTTCTCAGCCTTTCCTTAATCCTTGCTGCTTGTCCACATGCTGAAAATCAGGAAAATTGGAGAGATCAATGAAGTGGTGAGGGGATCTTATAGACTAGTCCTTGCATTTTTCTTATTTAAACAGAACTGCAAACACATTTCAAACACCCTACATAGAAGTACTTTTTCAAAAAATCTGTGAGTGTTCAGTTGTTCTGATAGTTAGATATGACTGAATTTGATTCACTTTTCATGCCAAGTCATTCAGTGTTTGTGTGTATCAACTTTCCAAATAGCCCAGTGAAAAATACAAGAGAGGTACAGGAAATTAAAAATGCAAACTCTTTATTTGTTGTACCAAGGTTGCATGCAATCATTATGCCTTGTCAGTAATGTGTGTAACAAAGAGGTAGTTCTGTGAAATAACTGCTCTCCAAAATAAACACTAGTTTTAATAGGCTTGCTGTAATTGACAGCTACATTCACAGGTGAATTGCGTTGGAAAATGTAATGTATTTAAAGGAAATTTGTTTAAAACATGGACATTTTATCTCAGACAATATTGCTCTTTGGAGATTCCTATAGGTAGGTTTGTTCAAGGTTTCACAGGAACCACCTGTATGGCTAGACCAATATTACATTTAACATGTAACTTGCTTTTTTTCAAGTTCAGAAATGTGTGATTTACTGTTGAAGATATTTCATGTATAAATACTGTAATTCATTACAGTTCTTATTTGAAACTGAGCTTTCCTAGCTGCAAACTTTTATTGAGAACATGCATCTATTTTACATGAAGGACTTTAGAGAATCAAATAAACTGGTTCAGCCTTTTCACAGTTGTTTAATTGTAATTTCCTTTTCTTCTACTGTATCAGACAAGTATGTTTGCTTTAACTGAGCCCATTCTGAAGTGGAAGGCTTTTATATCTCATTGAAAAAGGCAAAAAACCTCAGCTATCTAAAGAAGCTTTTATCTAGTAGGCAGCTGTTGTGGATCAGGGTCCCAGAGCTGTATTAGAAGTTGTAATAGCGTTGTAATACACGTGGGCCACTTTGTAGTACATAATTTCACTCCAAATACTGGAAACTCTGCAGTTTATCTAAATCATTGATTTTTTCTGCTATCTTCAGCTCTCTGAAAGAAAAGTCTATGACTTACATTGGCCATTTATAAGGACAGAGGAGTAGAGCACTGGTTGACAGCTCCAGGTCTTAGTGACTGTAGATCACTGTGCAATAGATGTTCCATCTAAAAGGTGCCATGTATACCTCTTGCCACCACATGCTCTATAAAGCTTGTAAGAAAGACCAAGAAGACCATAAGAAGAAAGACGAAGCACTGCAAATGTCTTGGGATCTTCTGGTAACAGTCTTTGATCAATAGTTTATTGATGATCTTGTGTATATATATATAGTGTATCTATACATGCTACAGGCAAAAAATTCCCTACTTGTCTTTCTGATCCAAATTCAGGTGACTTTTTAAAGGGACACGTGAGCAAGGCAAAATAGGCTGTCCTGTAGAGATTTTAATACTTTGAGGAGCACGAGCAGAGCCCAGTGTGTTTATTTCTTCTTGTGCTTTCCATCCTAATATTGCTAATGATGAGACAGGATATAAGACACATAAAAACAGATGATCAAGCCACAAAATGACCAAGAAAGATTGTTTACATTCTACATCTGCCAAGAGGAAATAAACTCTTGGTCTTCTATGCTAGGAATGTAGCTTGAAAGGCAATGTTACTTTCACATCATCTCCCTGGTACTTCCTTGATACTGCAGTTTATGCATCTTTTCCTAACTAGATTTATTGTGAGAAGATCCTAGGATGGGAGGAGAGAGAGCCAATTAGAAGGCTTAATCAGCTGGAATGCTGAGAACTATTGCTTTGGAAGCCTCCCATCCGCACGGCACCATCAAATGCACTTTGCTAAGGAGAGGACAACTTGTTTGTTTTGGCTGTGGCTTATGTCAGCAGAGATAGTGAAAAGCCAGGGAATCCAACTGGATAAAGAACATCTGCGAATGATGTTCTCTTAATGTGTATTCTGTCCAAAGAAGCCTTGATGCTTGGTCTCAGCTCTGGTTTTGGCCACACATGTTGCTTTGTCAGGTTCATTCAGAATCAGCTTTGGTTTGCTGTAAATAAAGGGAGTTCAGAGTCTGTTTCGTGCTATTCCACAGTAACATTATAAACTTGTATAAAAAAATTAAATTATTTGGTATATGGAAATCATTATTGAACAACTTAAAAATCTCAGTGTGGATTTAGAAGCTTAGTCACGTCTTTTGTTGTTTGAATCTTGCCCATATTTCTCTGTGTTTCCTTTTACTTTAGTAGCTAAAGAAGATGGACTAATTTGTCAATCCATCAATAAGAGTGTGAGAAATAAGATGCCTAGTGCTCCATGTGAAATAGAGGCCAACAAGTTAAATATAGAATATTGAAGAATAAGCTAGGTGACTTTAGAGAGGAAATTGGGTCATATTGCTGCAGGAGGGGCTATTTGGTGTTATTTGTAAACTGTGATTTTGATCTAGACTGCTAGGAGGTCTGAATTAGGTTGGACTTTCCACCAGTCTTGTTTCTGTGGATACTTGCAAAGTAAAGACACCTAATTCAGTATTTGTTACCAGTTATGTGAATTAAGTTACATTCTAGGACAAGGTAATTGTCTCTCAGTCTAATCATCTTCTTCTGAAGCAAAAACATCTCTATTCACTTTCATGGTCCTAATGTTTTAATAATCGTGAATAACTTATTGCAGTTGTATGATTTCTTTATCTAGCACGTTTATCTGTTCAGTGTATTTCTAGTTAAGTGCAGCAAGCACAGTCTTGAAGTTGTTTCCAGAGAGAAAAACATATACTATTTTGAGAACACGGAGTTGATGCATGTGGGACAAACTTGTATTTAGTTCAGTTGCTTGAAATCACAGTCTGAGTATCATGTCCTTCACAGATGCTTTGCATGGACTCACTGGAATTGATAGCTGATATCACGTCCAAGGAAGTATTGTTGCAATGCCTGTTGTGAATCTTATGTCTCAAGGATTCAACTTTTATTTAGGTTCCCTTTCTTGCAGTCTTTTTTTAGTGAAGATAAAAAAATATTCATCATGTAGTGTGACACTACACCTTTCATTCATTACCGGTGACACTAATTTTTATGGTATAGTCTCCAACAAGGTAAACAGTAAGTTGATTGCCTAACAACTGCAAACATTTGTATCTACAGTGTCCCCTTATAGGAATTTGGACTGTTTGGTAAATTAAGATAATATTGAGATAATACTAAATTAAAATAATAACCTTTTTTATTTTAGTACAAATCAATTTACTCTTAAAGATACTTAACATTTATATGTTTGTTTCAAACTTAATTTTGCAAATCAAAGAGTTTTAATATGAATTATTACTTGCACAATAAATCATAATAAACTCATCAATTAAGCTTTTCTAATCGACTTTCTGAACTGACTGTCATTGGGTTAGTGCAGACATTTTTTCCTCTCATTTTCGGTTGCTTATATATTTTGTGTAACAGATCTGTGTGACTTGGCTGACTGAATGTTTCTTGGTTCTTTTTTGTCTCATCTGAAGTTCTTTGATCTTCTGCTTTTATTAAACTGATTCTGTTAAACTGATAGGGGAAAGAACACACATGGTCTGTCTCGGCACTCAACTGCTGTTAACTAGACCATGATGCCATGTTTCTGGATAATGAAGAACATACAAGAAGACAGTGAGATTTCTGATATCTTTTCATCTTTATGTGTAATTCCTGTTCTCCCCTCTGCTTTTCAATGTTAACATTGTATTTAATAATAAAAGGTTTTTTTTCTTTATTACTATGTTGTATCAGACTGACTTGGAGACTGGGGAAATGAAAGCTTAAAATCTAAGAGATTTAGCTCTTTATACATATATCACTAATCTATGAAAATTTCTTTTTGTAACAACACAACTCCAAATAAGCCTGTAAAAATTGTCAGATATGCTAAGGAATAGCTGAATGGGAACCAACTGCACTGGTTCTCCGTCGGCTGGGAGTTCCGGCTTGATGTAGGAAATATTTTGGTTGAATATACTGGGCTGCTCTCCACTTGATAAATGTGAAGAATCTGGAAGCAGTGCAGAATGGATTTTGTTCTACAATGACAGACGAAATAAATATCTGGTGAGATATGCTGCCTCTCTCCTCATCACACAAATTACTTCAGTCTGTGGGGGTCTAGGGGAGTTTGTGAATTCACTCAGAACTTTGCCAGTCTCTCAAACTCAAGGTACATAGACTTCAGTCAAGATATGTAGCCTGAAAATTTGTTGCTAAGTGGACAGATAGGATTATTGGTTTTAAGCATTTTTATGAATACACTGAAGAAGGCTGCATGGAGACCTCATAGCAGCCTTCCAATATCTGAAGAGGGCCCACAAGGATGCTGGAGAGGAACTGTAGCAACAGGACAAGGGGTGATGGGCTTAAACTTAAACAGGTGAAGTTCAGGTGTGAGGGTGGTGGGGCACTGCAACAGGTTGCCCAAAGAAGTGGTAAATACTCCATCCCTGGCAGTGTTCAAGGCCAGGTAGGACATAGCCTTGGGTGACATGGTTTAGTGTGAGGTGTCCCTGCCCGTGGCAAGGGTGTTGAAACTAGATAACCTTAAGGCCCCTTCCAACCCAAGCCATTCTATGGTTCTATGGTTCTATGATTAAATAGTGAGTCATAACAAGTCAGTTTATTGCAAACTTCAGCTCACAGACTCAGACTAAGGGCCAAAGTTCCAACTATAGAACAAAGTATACTGCCTTCAAAATTATCCATGCTTTACATCATACAACTGCAGGCGTTCAGGCTTTATCCTTTGATAGATTCTCCTTTTTCAGATTTAAGCATTTTCATCAAATAATAAAGAAAAAAGAAAAGGACTCTTCCATCCACATAATTAGTCTCTCTCATTTTAATGATATTTCCACATGACAGTGCTCTCTCTAAAGTTCAGTCATAATTTCTCTGAAACACTTGGAAAGGCAGCTGATTAATACTTTTTAATATTTGTTGCACTATCTTCTTCGAGTCCAAATCTGTTCATCACATGCAGTGTTCTTTCAGGCTGCTGGGGTAATGCATGTTCTCAATCTTGAACAAGTGCCTTTGAGATAGTAGGGGATGGATTAATACCAATTCTTTGGCATCAAAAGGTACCTTTTCAAAATTAATTACCAGTTTTAAGAATATAGAATTGTCTGATGATTTGATGCTAAATAGTGACTCCTGCTTTACTGTAGAATTTAAAAGGGAATATTAGAGTATTATCAATCTGTTTTAAATGGGAGCTAGTAAGCCATACTTAGCTTTTGGTGTGGCAGGAGTTACTGGTAAGTGTAAAGAACTCATGTACAGAAAGGTTTAATGAGGGGCAAGATGAAGGATCAGGTGATGTGTATCACTGAGTCAGTGTTGCTGCACAGCAATCTAGGTGTTATCAACATGTCTTTTTACATCATCACCAGCAAGAGCCACTGAGCTGTGCTTAGTTCAAAGTTTGACAGGGGTTACTAATGTAGGTATAGCTTTTATTTCAGGATTAGTGTTAATATTAGTGTTAAAGCTGGCATGAGCAGGCTAGACTGCAGCTCTTTGGTCTAATCAGATCAGTAAGGTCAGATTTGTGGTTTTGACAGTAGGATACAAACACTGGCCCTAAGCCTAACAAAAAGCCCTTTCCTTACACTGAGCCATGTAACAAGACCTGAAGGTTCTGCTTGTCCAAGTTATAACCTTGTGCTTTATCGCCCATTTCATCTGAGGGAAGCCCAATGACAGGACTCCATGGGAAACCCCTGCCAAGGGAAGATGTAAATAGGAAGAAGTGTTCCAGGTTACAAATGGTGTGCAACGGATTTGTTGCTGCTCATAACAACTAGCCCTTGTATTTAACCTTCCAGGCTGAAGCTCAGGATGAGACTGTTTATCTCAAGCATCATAGCTGAGGCACTGGTAGGTGATTTCCAATATACTTGAAGTTAGCTCATAGATTCTGTTAGGATTTTGGTCTGCATTGGAAAACAGTGCTGACTCCATTCCTAAAATAAAAGCAATGACACTCATCAAGTCTAGAAGTACTTACAGCTACATTGCTCTGGTCCTCAGCAGCTTTTTGTAGGCTGAGCAAGAAATCAAGTTAATCAGGCAACCCATATCCTTTAATTAACCCTGAAGTCTCCCTAAAACTGCTGTATTCAGAGGGTGGTGAATTAGTGTCAATCACTACTCTGAGCAGAGCTTGACAACTTTTCCAGGTTCTGCAGCGATCTGGGTTTACAAGCTGGTATCCCCTGGTTACCCAGGACTGTGGTAAGGGAATTTGCGAACAGCTCTCTATCCATGCAAAGATAAGTTGCCTTTCTCCAGCTGCAAGGATTGCAGCTCACTAGTTTTTATCAGCCCAAACTCTCTATGAGAGCTATGCTCTCTCTGATATTCATTTTTCAGCCTAAAATCTCTTATGAGTGCTGCAATTATGTGCAGTCAGCTGGCTGTAGCAACTCTAAATGTATCTTGATGGCCCCATCTTTGCTAACCGAACTTTTCCATCCATCCTGATGTGAAATCTAGCCCTTTCCTAAATCCCCTCTGCTCAGAAGAGTAGCCACAAATCTTTCACTGTGTCTGAGAGGTGTTAGTAAGTAACACATCCTCGGATCATGCAGAGACACTCCTTCAGCATTAATCAGAGGTAGAATCCTTCTGATTCAATAGGTAATTTTTCCTGCTGAGCTGCTTTTTAATGCACAGTACTGGATATGTCTTTTGCAGCCTGCTAAAGTACAGAGCAAATTTTGCTTTCCTCCTAAACACCATCCAGCACAAAAAGGGCATGGGCTGAAGTTTCTGAATTTCTTTGATTGGCTAGTGGAGGATTTTGAAGTGGCAATTAGGAAAATGGTTTCAAATGCCTTTAAACAATATAAAGGCTGAAATTCTGTGGGGGTTTTTTAATGAGTGATTTATGCTATGCATCCAACTTGCTTTTGAGAAGAGGATATTAGTGGCTTTTGAAAATTTCTCCTCATATGGTTAAGATACATTTAAAATACACTTTATCAAGCAGACATTTGCAAATTAATTACTCCTATAACATTTGCTCTGCTAAAAGAATTTGAATGGATTAATCATGTAAAAAATGAGTACAGTTAACTCAGTACGTATTAGATTGTATGCAGCTTCAGCACAGTTAGACATATTCAGTATCAAACGACATTTGAATGATTCTTCAAATGAGCAAAGGGGTCTGTTAACTAATAGTTACTGCTTAAAGAAAAGTGAAGCCCGCTGAATTAAAATAAGAGAAAATCAGATTTGTATTTCAGAATTACAGCTTTTTTTAACCTCTCAGCTTTTTTTTTGTCCAAGAACATATTAGTTAAATCCTTTATCATTTATGTTATATTTTATATTGGAATAAAAGACTCTAATCCAAAGTATTACTTTCAAGTCATAAATTGCACCTTAACAAACAATAAATTACTTCTGCCGAACTCATTTTACCTGTTTAATTAAATTTCAAGAAGAAAAATTCTGTATCTGAATTTCTAAGGTATGAGATTCTCTTTTCTGGAGAAGTGTCTAAAATGTATACTTATTCCCATGTGAGGATTAGTAGATTTATTTAAAAATAACTAGATTCCAGGAGTTCTGACATCCACATGAAACAAGAAGAAAATGCAGGAGGAGAAACATTACTGCCTTTCTCTGTCCCTTCACCTTGACACTGAGGAGGAAAACCTGGACTTCGGAGAGTGAGAGAAAGTTCAGGCTTCATGCTAAATGAGCTCTGGGCCTTGCTTCCACTATTGCCAGCTATGCCAATTTTTTTCTTAGGATATAAACTGTGAGATAATGTTACCGGAAAGAAAACCACAGCCACCACACGCATTTTCCTTTGGCTGGGGGCTCAGTTTAAACCCCCAGATCGGCCAGTGCTGTATCCTTCCAGACAGGGCTCTCTCCCCTAATCCAATCACCACCATGACCAGAAGCTTCTAACTGTGCTGCGGGTTTCCAGATATCTGCCTTAATTACCAGCCTGCAGGAACTTGAGGCACGAGACAATAGCTGGCTCAGACGGGTAAACATCTGCAGCTCCCTTGCTGCAGGCGCTGCTGAAACAGCCTGCCAGGTCCCCCAGCAGAGCCCGTGTGCTTTGGCCGCAGTTGGCACCCTCATGCCAAGTGCGATGCAGTGTCTCTGCTTACTTTGGCTGTGACCCAGGCTTCCTCTTTGACCTCTGTGCTGCTGGTAAGAAGAGCACTGGATATAGGATGCAGCTACCCTGTGTGACTGTATCAATAGTAGTGTGGGAATATATCAATAATGTGGAATTGTATCAAGAACATGTCAGTGTTCATTCCCCTGTACTTGGCACTGGTGAGGACACACCTCGAATACTGTGTTCAGTTCTGGGCCCCTCACTACAACAAAGACATTGAGGTGCTGGAGCAGGTCCAGAAAAGGCAACAAAGCTGGTGAAGGGTCTGGGTAATAAGTCTGATGAGGAGCTGCTGAGAGACCTGGGGGTGTTTAGTCTGGAGAAGGCTCGGAGGGACCTTTTGCTCTCTACAATTACCTGAGAGGAGGATGGAGTGAAGTGGGTGTCAGTCTCTTCTCCCAAATAACAAGTGACAGGACAAGAGTTAATGGCCTCAAGCTGCACCAGGAGAGATTTAGATTAGATATTAGGAAAAATTTCTTCACAGAGAGTGTTGTCAAGCATTGGAACAGGCTGCCCCAAGCAGTGGTGGAGTCACTACCCCTGTGAGTACTGAAAAGAAGTGTAGATGTGGCACTTAGGGGCATGGTTTAGTGGTGGACTTAGTAGTGCTGGGTTAATGGTTGGACTCCATGATCTTAAAGGTCTTTTCCAACCTAAATGATTCTATGATTTACGATTTTATTATTGGGGATAGTCAGGAATTTAAATGAGACCAACAAACATCAATTTGGTTGAATGACATCATTTTGGCATGTCTCACAGGTTGTACTTTTGTTACGTACAGTCCAATTTAAAAAAATCCCTACTAAAATAGTCTGGTCTCTGGTTTTAGTTGTATTAAGACTTGCAGGGGAGATTGTATGCTGCCTTGCAGGTGGCAAACCGTACATGTCAGGAAGAGGGATCTGCAGATAGAAATTGTTGCTTTCGCCACATGTCAGCTTTACCACATGTAAGAAAAACAACAGGTTTAGTATCTATTAAGGAAGCTACTACAGCTTACTGACCTGGTGCATGATGAACCTACCGGCCAGTTACATACTGTCAGGTCAGTGCTTTTTTTTGGCTTGTATGTTTACCTTCCATTTACTTTAAGCTGCCTTTGCTCTTTTATAAATAACACAATTTAAAAAGAAATTGATTTTTTCTATTTTTTCTTATTTTCTTTTTCCACCCTGCCTTTCCAGTACCTGAAGTGCCTCCAGCTATCTTTTTAATACCCATTTCTATATTTCTTCCTTTGTCCCAATACTTTTGACGTCTATTATCACCTGGATTATCACCTGGCTGAACCTTCCCAATACTTGTGATCAGTGCTCCTCTAGTGAAGAGTGGTTAAGTATCCACAGTATGCCTCCTGCAAAGAAACCAAGATCATTATGGGCATAAGTGCTATTGTTATTTATTGTGCTCAGTTATGGACTGAATCCCAACAGCTGTCTCTAGTGGCTTGCTGTCAGGAAGGCTTTGGAAAGGCCTTGGGGCAGTTCTGCAGCACTGCACAAGAAAGAGCTGGAGGAAAGTATTTCTTCCCACTGGCCTTTTCTAACACAGAGCAGCATTGTCCCACATCTTAGATGAGCAACAGAGTCAACATCCTGCAAATGATGACTTCTAAAGTTTAACATTATTTGTTAAATGGGTAAGTGTATTGTTTAGAATAAGTAGTAAAACAATCAGTGGAAGTAGCTAGACTCCCTAAAGGATATTATTAGAGAATTAATGGATTATTAAAGGAGCAGTATGTTTGTCCTGGGTCTCACCAAAAACAAGCTCGCACTGACATCCTTCCTTTTCTCAAAAAAAAAAAAAACACCACCAAAACAACCACCTCATTGCTAAGGGCTAAGTCTAAGATTTAGGATGAAGATTGCAGATTTTTTAAGCAAAAAACTATAATAAATATACTTGTGTGTATAATTAGCAGCATCTGGAAAGAGAGAAACTATTTATTTCTGCAATGCAGAATTAAAGATGATTTTATATATTTTTTTGTTAAAATGTGGATATTTCTTTGTACTTCTCCTTTCTTCATTAGCTAGCTTTATACAAGTGGTTCCTTGTGGTTTGTCTAGGATATCGGTAAGCATGTACAATTAAGCCAGTGAGAGGAGTACTGCAAAACAGATGTGGACAGACCCCAGCATAATGGGGCGGGTGAACTGCTGGAAGCACTGAGCAGAGAAGGCTGAGTGTGTTCCTGTTTTCTGATCTCTGGCAGGGGAATGGAGTTGGCTGATAGTGGGTGTTTTGAGCAGCCCTGTGGCTTTGTGGTAATACAGTGCAATGTCATTTGGGAGAGCAGCTGGATTCCTGATGTGGAATTATTGTTCCCTGGCTGGGATGTGCTGTGGAAGCAGTGAGCTCTGCTCCAAAACTCAGAGGGCAACCTGCCTTGCATAGGGAAAACTGGAGAGCAAAATCTGATAAGAGACAGCTTTATTCCTCAGCAGATAGTTGGCAACTTCAGGAAGCAGAGGGGCTCAGTGTGAAGGGAAAAATGACCAAGAGCGTTCAGACTGATTTTGGAGTAGCTCTGAATGAGCAGAATGGGTGTCTTGGCTTATGGTCTCATCTGGGGTTCCCAGTAGATACAGAAAACCAGACCAGAGTACCAAGTCAATAACTATCAACATTACATAATCCATATGTTAAGGTTTTTGCAACCAGATTTTGTCTAAATCTTTGCATACTGACACTGAAAACTTTGGGGTTTTTTAGGTAAAGCTCTATGAAGTATTCTAGAGATATGTTCAAGTTTTCTTCACTTTAAACTTCTACTCAAATATAACAACAGAAGTTGCTTTTCTCTTAAGGATATACCCTGGACTTTCTACAGCAGCTTCACTGTAATAATGGCAGTGAGAATTCAATTTGAACTGACTCACATATCCAACAGGAAAAGACAAAACAGCATCCTGACCAGTCAAACATCATTGTAAAATCTAAACCAATTGTACCTTTTAAAATAACAAGGGCAATATTTTATGAACCAAGCAAGTATGTTCCCTTTGTTGACTCCCTGCATCAGCACTGGAAAAGGACTAGTTATTTTCCTTTGCTCCTTCATTGTTTGCAAGAGTTATTGCAATGGAAGAGGATCCTTCTCTCCTTAAGGAAGAGTGTGCAAGACTGATTCACTCCTCTCTCCACAGCATACCCCAGAGGAGTTGCTTCCCAGAGGAGTCACCACCGACTGTATGCAAAGGCAATATCTATTCTGTGTCAGCTGTGAATACTAGGCAATATAAAGACCCTTTTTGTTTACTGCTACTTATTTCTATGAAAAAGAAAATTGTGCCATTACAAGCCCCTTTTTTTTCTCCACCAGCACAAATGAAAGTGTCTTCTCAGCTATTTTCCATACACCAGTGTCTTGTGCCTGTCCAGTTTGACCCTCACCAGCTGAAATGAATGTATCAGTTCTTAATTCTGCACATAACTAGTGGCAGTGCATGCCATGTTTTGAACACACTGCATAAGCTGTTCATTGTGGCTACGCTTGTGTTGTGTGTGGCGGTTGTGTCAGCTGCATCACTCACAGTCTTGCTCCAAGACAGAGGAGTCCCTGGTGGTTTAGCAACTAACTGGGGGAATCTGGAGTTTCAAAATAAAACTGAGGTTACAAAGAACTTGTTTGAAGTTAGTTAGAATGATCAACTTTAAATAAATGCAATAAAAATCTTGGGGGGGGGGGGGGTGAGAGGAGGATTTGCTTGCTTGCTCTATGGAAAAGCTCCGATCCATCAGCTAGACTGAGGTCAATCCTACTTTTTCATGTGAATATCATTCAGAACTGGATCATTTAATCATAAAATATTATTTTACAGTAATGCTTATGAAGTGCTGAGTTCAACTAAGCACTGTAATTACAACTGTAGCACACTTTTCTTGTATTACAGACCTACAAGCGTGAAGTATTTGAGTCCACAGCAGGTCCTTGGACTTAATTCTCAGTCCATTCTAAAGGACTTGTAGCAGATCAGTTCCATGCAGTATGTCAGTGTGATGGGATGATAATTAGCCCTGTCTTTTCAGGGTATTTCCAACATTTGCTGCATATTTACTTGCCCATTTACCTCAATCAGAAACTAGAAAAGAAGGACTGTGCTGTTTTTCTTGGTACATGTGAGTAACTTGTGATTAAGTTGCATCTGTTTAGGTAGCTGAAGCAAGATATTCACATCCACTCCTGGGGTGAAAACATGAAAGAGAAATTGACAGCAAAAAAAACCCAATTTTTTTATTTTCCTCTATAAAGGTAAAAGTCAAGTTACTAAAGGTAAAAGTTAAGTTACTAAGTTTCATGTCAGTGTTAACCATGTAAGCATCCTTTTTACTGCTCTTGGAAGCCTCAGCTTCTGCTGTAGAAATCCTGGAAGCACAGTAAGCAATCCAAGAGTAGAGTCATTTGCCATGTGTGGACCTGCAGGCATATAATCCCAACTTCATGAGAAACAGTTCAGGTGGAAAGCTACAAATCATTTGGCATGTTTGTTAGTTTTTTCAGTAGCTGGACGAGAAGTGTTTATTTAACACATTAGGGTTACAAAAGCTGTGAAAATAAGCAGGGTCACAATAAAAAACAAAACACAGATTTTGACAGAATGGACAACCTCCAAAGACACTTTCAAAATCTAAATTTGAAAGGTGATATGGTCAGTAACAGTAATCTACTGTTCTGGCACTTCTTAATAAATGTAATTGTTTCTTATTTAAAATCACTTCTATCTTGAGAATGCAGAAGATGGGTTAATTTATATTGTATGTGACTACCCAAACAAAATCCTGAGCTTCTCTGAACTCAGCCTGTGGTACACATGATTGAGTTTTTTGGTGGTGGAATTGCAAAATGAACATATGCTGAGGATTATATTCAGGGGGAAAAAAGGAGAATCTAAGGATGATAAAATGTGTATCCATCCATCTTTGGACATACACATAGAAAGAAGCAGTATCAAATACTATGCTGCTTATATGTGCAGCATGTACAGCTTATGAGCTGTGTGTGCCTATGCTGCTTATGTGCTGTACTCAAATTATCTACCAAGTTTTCTTTTCAAAGAGCTGTGCCAAAGCAGCAAATGTGAATCCAGTTCCATGCTTTGCAGAGCAGGCACCTGCTTTTTTAATTTAACAGTGACCACAATAATACCAAGGTTTTCTTCCTGAGAAAGAGGTGTTCCAGCAATAATTATCCCAAATCTATTTAGCAGTTTGCAGATTGCCTAACGTGATGTAATGCAATGGGGAAAAGCAGAAATATTTGACTTGGATTTGTTGGTTTTCTACCTGTGTATTTTGTCTTTAAAAGATCTTGCTTAGAAAGTTACTAAGCGCTTGCTTCTATTTGTTCAGTTGCTTTGGTTAAAACTCAGGGCTGCCTCCTGAGGTCTAAGGTCATTACACACAGTAACATTTAGGTTTTAAAAATTATGTTGCAAATATTAAGGTTTGATGAGTATCACAGTTCCTTCATTGAAATTAAACTGAACTCTCTAGGCAAAGGATTTTGGATTTGTTTGGGGAATTTTAGGTTTTGGTTTGCTGTCAGGCCAATATATCCAGACTTGTTCTAGTCTGGTTTAATAAACTAGCACTGCAAGTTTAATCAAAATCCCATTTTCAATGCACAAGTGTAGCAGCCTATTACTAAAATATACCCTAACATGATTCAAATGATTTGACATTCAGTACGTGTAATCATTCTACACAGGTTTTTTCTCACTTTATCAAGGTATTGGCATATGACAAGTGTGTAACTGTTTTCCATTTCTGTCAGGTATTACCACAAAGGTTGAATATTGCATGAGTTTATTTTTCTACCTCCTACTCCCTCCTCCACTTGAAAGGCTTAAAGTAGGTATAGAGAAGAGTGGGAAGAGCAATGAGAGGAACAGAGCAATGTCCACATAAGGAATGGCTGTGCAAACCAAGTCTGCTCAGTCTAAAAGAAGATGATTGAAATCAGATATGTATCTAGTAAATCATGAGAGACAAAAAGAGAGTGTAGAATAATCGATTGTTCCCTGTCTTCAGTGCTAGCAGTATAGAATATCTAATAAACCTGATATGAGGCAAAGTTAAAAAAAGCCACATAACTCGTAGGTGGCTACGTGTCTCTTTGTCTCACAGTGCTCTGAATCCTGAAAACTGGTAGGGAGTCAAAGGGATTGCATAGATACCACGTTTGATTCAGACAGTCCCTGAACGATCAGTGGCTGCAGCCTGGGACAGCCCTTGCTGGACTCCTCTAGTCTTCCCTGGGAATGTGCTTTTAGTCAGTGTCAGAGGCAGGAATTTGAGCTAGCCTGACCTTTAGTTTTACACAGTTTTGATAGTGCCACTTGATGTATGCACTCATCAGATGTGTTAAGATTCATATTATTGTTAGTACAAGTGACTGCTCTTTCACGAACACCCCCTTGTCTTGGGGAAAGAGCTTGCGTGCCCTTCTGAGGTTGGGAGCTATGCTGGTGGTGGCACATGCCTCCGGTAGGGTCTCCCATGCCAGTCAGGCCTCAATGGAAGGGTCAGACAAAGTGTGTCCATGGGCAGGATGGGCTCACTAGCCTTTGGGCAACCATCCTAGGAGAAGGACAACTCCAACTTCAAACCTGAGCAGATGGAGCTCGTACAGCCCCGTAAGGCCATCCATCTAAGAGAAGGATACTCTAATCAAACCTACAACCTGAGGACTTTGCTGTCACCATCCAAGCTCACTAGGCCCTGGCAGATAAACTCAGGTGTAAAGGGTGACGCCAGTTCTGCGCACACTGTGACTCACCTAAAAAATTCACTGCACAGGCCCAAAGGGTTTACCCACACTTGCAAAGCCCTGTAGCGACAGGCAAGGGACAAAAAGGCAGGTGATAAGGTGCACTGGAAGTCACAGACCCAACCCTGCATGCAGGCGGTTCAGGACATTGGTCACTTCATAACGCCGTTGTCTCCTTTGAGAACTCAGGCAGAATTAGTCTCGAGGAGAAAAGACAACGTAGAAAGAATTGCACCCTGCCTATACCACCCAAGGAGACCTTTCACTGTGCTTTTTGCAACTGGATTTGCCTATCCCACATTGGCCTTTTTAGTCATCAGTGCGCTTGTAGTAAGCATGGGTGAAGCTCTTCCCAAATCTTCATTCGCGAAATCAAGCCATGATGATGACAAGTGACTTAACATGTGGTTGGACCATGTCCTTATATCTTCTTGTTCTCCTTTCCTCAGCCTCATCTGTAAAAGAAGATTTTAACAGGTAAAATATGTTGTAAAATGAATCAGCCATTTGTCCAAATTCCAAAAGTGTACCTACACTTACCTGCACTGAACATGACTTCTCCCAGCACAGCTTACATTTATAATATGCTACCTTTGGTTCATTCAGCTGACAAAC